>NW_027142369.1:12314276-12914276 GCF_026170545.1 Melanerpes formicivorus | reverse complement strand
TTAACTGTAAAAGTTTTATAATCACTTTTTCTTGCTAGAAACTACTTTTCATTCTTGCTAAGAATTACTTTTGCTTGCCAGAAGCAGATTTGTTGTGGAGAATACAGAGGAAGGCAGTCAGCTTGTGTGTTAAGGGCAATAAAAATTCCATGCTTTGGGGAAAAATCTGATTGCAGGTCTTGTTTTTGTGAGAAAGGTGCTTAGCTCTTATAGCAGTAGAGCTGCTGAGCATTATCTAAAGGACCATTTTATTGATGTGAATTGTGGCACTGCAAGACTGATGTGCTCAGTGCCTCAGAAATTTTAAACAACTTCATATGTACTCTTCAAAAAACTGAGAACAGCTGAGTTCTGGTAAAGCTATGCGAGCTTCTCTGTATCTCTCTTCCCTCAAGTATATACAAAGGAGTGCTGTAGAGTGAAAATCCCAACTGTGCTCCAGAAGCAAGGTGATTGATTAGCAAGACATGGACTGGATCACCCACGAGTCTGATAGTAGCCACATGCTGCAAATAAGGATTGGTGAAAGCATTTTGTGTAGGGCACGGTTGGTAATTCTTGGCTTATGATGCACTGTTTGAGGTTTAGAGAAAGAATCGCAGAGGTCAGTTAAGTTGGAAAGGATATTTAAGGTCTTTGAGTCCAAACATTAACCTGGCAAGGCCAAGTCCACCACTAAACCATGTTCTTAGGTTGTCACATCTCCTGGGTCAACGGTATCATCACTCAGCCCACTAATGAGGCAGCAGCTGTGCCATAGCTCCACACAGTGCCACCACTGCATATAGTCTGTTCAGAACTATTTGGGTAGGGACTTCAGGCAGTCCCCTCCTCCTTTGTTTAAGAAAACGATGGGTTTAGTGAGCTTTTTTATCCCCCTCCTTATTGTCCTCTGTGCTGAAGTGCAGTTGTAACAAATCTGTTTCTGAGGGAATTAAGTCATTGTTAGTTATATTTTGTTAATTACACTACAGTTTTGCTTCTGTATGAGAAACTTACATTTATTTTGTCTTCCAGTACAGCAATTGGGATAAGATGCAAAGACGGTGTTGTCTTTGGAGTAGAAAAACTAGTTCTGTCCAAGCTTTATGAAGAGGGTTCCAATAAACGTCTCTTCAATGTCGATCGACATGTTGGAATGGTAAGGTGCCATTCCATATATGTTTTCATTAACTGAAAGGGAGTCCTGTCAAAAGTACCAATCTGTGAATCAGAGAATCAGTAAGAACATGAAGAAAATGTGATTGCTTTTGTGTACAGTCAGAAGTGCCAGTGGGATTTTCAGTGTTTTCTGTAATTTATTCTTGATGGCATGCACATATATAAATAAAATCCAAATAAAAAATGGAAGACAGACATATTTTGAGGCTGCTAAGATTTTTTTAAATGCTTTTAGCATTCCTATTGTTTACACCTGAATGTAAATATAAACACAGGTGTTAAAAGTGGTACTTCTAAAACACAGTTAACAAATAAGATGTGTTAAGGGCAAAGCATAGAATCATAGAATGGTTTGGGTTGGAACGTTGGAAGGGACCTTAAAAAGACCATCTAGTTCCAAACCTGCTGCATGGGCAGGGATGCCTCCTACTAGACAAGGTTGCCCAAGGCCACATCTGTCCTGTCCTGGCTTTGAACACTTCCAGAGTTGGAGCCTCTACCACATGCTTCTCTCCTCAGCAGTGTGTCAGTCTGCTGAGTTCTGTGAAGACTGGCCTGTAAATTAGTGGCTAATCCATATTAATGATGATAAGAAATAGTGGTTATAACTGCCTGAAACTGTCTGCTGGTGACATGGTCAGTATCAGACAGAGAGTTGGACGTGTTTCTAATTCAAGTAGCCATACAAAAGAGGGGGAAAAAAGTATATTGCTATGTTTGTCTTTTCTGAAGTTTAGATGAAGTATTATAATGAAATTTTATATATAGAGAGAATTTATATATTTTATAAAGATACATAACTAAAAATTTTACAAAGGTGGGTAGTGACAGGATGAGGAGTAATGGCTTCAAATTGGAAGAAGCTGCATTTTGATTAGACAGTAGAAAATTCTTCACCATGATGGTGGTGAGGCACTGCGACAGGTTGCCCAGACAAGTTTTGGAGGCACCAACTCTAGAGGTGCTCAAAGCCAGGTTGGAAGGGGCCTTGAGAAGCCTGGTCTAGTAGGAGCTGTTCTTGCCCATGGCAGGGGGTATTTGAACTAAGTGTTCTTTAAGGTCCCTTCCAACTCAAATAATTCTGTAATTCTGTGACAACAAACAATACTTCATATATAATATTAATAATACATATTGTTTGGGTTAGCATAGTGGGAGCAAATCACAGGATGCTGTTTAACATGAAGATGCTTTTAGATACTGAATTTACTAGAGAAAAATTCCATTAATAGAATCACATAATGTTAGGGGTTGGAAGGGATCTCTAGAGATCATAGAGTCCAGATGCCGTGCCAAAGCAGGATCATCTAGGGGTTGCCACATGGGAACACATCCATGTGGGTTTTGAAAGTCTCAAGAGGAGGCTCCACAGCCTCTCTGGGCAGCCTGTTCCAGTGGTTCAGCACCTTCACAATAAAGAAGTTTTTCCTTATGTTGAGGTGGAACTTCCTGTGTTCCAGTTTCTTTATTAATATATAACAATCTTGACATGTTTAGAGCTTGCTAGTAAATGGATAGATGATTAAATTCACTTGTAGTAGTATGTAAAATTCAGTAAAGATCTCAGTTAAGTTACGTAATTGAACTTTTGTCCATTATTTTGTTAAGTCACTGGCAGCTATGTTGGTCTAGCTGATGACAATTCTCATTTCAGGCAGTAGCAGGACTTCTGGCAGATGCTCGTTCTTTGGCAGACATAGCTAGAGAAGAGGCATCTAACTTTAGATCTAACTATGGCTATGATATTCCACTGAAGGTAAGAAACTCATGCAGTTCAGCTGGGATTTTTTTGTTCTTAGTCTTGATAGGAGAATTAAATTTTATTGATATTTATCTATTTCTATAAATAAAGATTGTTTGGGTTTTTTTCCCCCTTTTTCTGCCTAGCATCTTGCAGACAGAGTGGCTATGTATGTGCATGCATACACACTGTACAGTGCTGTCAGACCTTTTGGCTGTAGGTAAGTCTTTCAAACTTAGCCTTATTTGTAATGATACTTTGTTTCACAGTCATTGGAGCTATTTAGATTGATCTTTTTCTTCAAACTAGGAATTAGTAACCTAGAATTCGTCCTACGGACAGATTCTCTTCCCATTCTTTTTTGTGTGTGTAAAGCCTCAGGTGAAGAATTCAGATTTGCCTAACAGTATGCCAGGCTTCTATGTAGATGCCAGTTTGTCCCTGAGTTTTAAAGCTGCAGAATTGATGCTATTAAATCTGTGACAGTGATGAAAGCAGAACTTTTCCTCTGCAGTCATCCATCTTGCATCAGTAGCTAAAAAGCAGGTTCCAACTGCTGTGTAGTTCTGGTATGAAGGGATTAATAAAGTGAGACCTGTCTAGTTCATGGAATGCTTTGGGTTGGAAGGGACCTTTAAAAGCCTTTTTACAGGTAAGTAAAATATTTCTGCTGTGGTGACAACACTAAACTGTTGAGACAAATTGCTTAACAGAATGTAGCAGGACAGTTGGTTACGCTCCAGGAAGAATGTAGGAAACATGAGCTGCTTTAGTCTCTAATTCTTTGAGTGCTGGTTTGAAGAAATTTTCTAATTTCATCTTTCCCTTCCAGTTTCATGTTGGGGTCCTATGATGAGGATGATGGTGCACAGTTGTACATGATTGATCCATCAGGAGTTTCATACGTGAGTGTGTCAGAAGTACTCCTGTCTTGGCATAAGTTCACCTTTGACAAATTCCCAGTTAGGATATTCGGTGTTATTTCAAAAGGGCTGTTCTCTCTCTTTGCATGGGAAGATCTGCTTGAATCACTATTTGTTATGAACAGAGATTGGGTTTGTTCATCTGCATGTTAAACACATGTTGTGCATTTCATAAAAGTGCAGTCTCTCAGAAACTATTATTAAAGCTTGTGTCTCAGAAATTTGGGATTTCGTTCCATCTGGCTGTATCTAATGAAAAGTCCCATGTGCTGTCCAAAAAGGGCAAGTTTTGTAGGGATAACCCATTGACCAAATACTTCAGGTAAGACAGGTAAGATCAGGCCCTAATTTATAGTTAGCTCTTCCATTTACTGTAAAACCAATTTTGAAACTGTGTTTCATCAAATGGAGCAGGTACATTTCTGTCCAGGACCTACTGAGCACTTACATTTTCTGTCAACCGTGGCAGCACTAAATCTAGTGAGTGAGTTCTATTCAACAATTTGGGAATGTGTCCTGAGAGAGAACAGTTCCTGGGTTTATTGGATTTTCTCACTATGTGAGTAGGGGAGGAGTTACCATATTAGAATTTAATTAAATTTTCTTGTTTCCTTTTTAGGGTTATTGGGGGTGTGCCATTGGTAAAGCCAGGCAGGCTGCAAAAACAGAGATCGAGAAACTTCAGGTATGATGTTACAGTTTTGTTGTGCTGTTTCGAGACAAAAAGTTCTTATGATGTTACTTTTTGGATGCATAAAAGATACAAAACACAGGAGAAGCAACAGATGGAATATTCCCTTGTATGTTTTAGGAGGTGTTGTAGCCTCTGGAACAGCAGTGTTTCTCCAAGTCTTGCCCTTAGGCAATCGGTAGTCTGTACGGAGTGAACATTTGAAACAGGAAGCATAAACACACACAGCTGTGTGTGCCAGCGTGCAAAGTACTTGAATGAATGTAAAAGTAACCAAATTTTTATGTGTGAATGAAAACCTTAGGGCATGTGAACACTAGGAAGAAGAGTATGGCTATGCAGCACACCATCACTGATACAAAAAAAAAAAGCCGATTTTGTTCAGCATTTCCTGCTTTCACAACAGTGTTCCTTGTCAGTGTTGCAAGGAGATGCTACAAGTACACATCACTAAATTGTTTTGTAGTTTCTGGAGGAGCACACAAACAGTTGGCTGTGTAAAACTAATCTGTGGAGAGATGACTGTAAGAGATGGAAATGTGCCTTAAGCTGATTTAGAATTAAGTTAAAATAAAAAAACCCTTCCTTCTTCCTCTTATGTTTTAATCTGACCTCTAGGAATCAGAGACAATTAATGTGGGACAAAATCCTGTTCCTGGTCTGTCTCATGTAGTACTTGATACTCTGCTAGCCTCTTATCTATGATTTCAGTCTGCAGGACGTCACAGCTGTTCATAGAAAGGTTTGGAGTTTATATGGTTGTTACACTTTTAATAAGAGTCTGGTGCTGTAGCATCATAAATGAACAATTACAGGAAGAATTTCTGGACTTGATTCACTCGGTCTTGAATCTGGTCAGATGATTGGATACTAACTTACAAGTAAGAAGCCTACGAGATGATCTGATTTTGGTACTGGAATTGTGGCATTTAGCAAATAATTTCAGTCTCCATGTGTGCAAACTGGCAGAAAGCTAATAATATGTTGGTAACACTTAATCTGCCCCAAAAAAATAGTTTTCTGTGCAGTGCTGAGATTTTCAAAAAGTTCCTAAGAAGAATGTGTATTGCTTGGACTTAACAGTAGAGCCTGTAAAATTGAGTATATGGGAACAGTGGTGTGCTGTGTGACCTAACTGCATTCATGTATTTAGTGCCATGTTTGCAGAACATCTTCAGGAACGCGTATGATCTTGTCACAGTGATGTGCAGCAAGTCCAGTCTTGCATGCTGATACTTTTTGTTAATCATAGACTAGGCAGGTTTCCAGCTCAGACTTAACTTTGACAAGATGGATTTGTCAAAACTGAAATGGGAAAAAAGGCAGAAGTACAGAAGCTTTTATGGGATGGTACCACCTACAGTAGACTGTCAGATAAAGTTTGCTCTTGTGGAAGAGGTGACTACAGATGGAAAGTAAGAGGCAAGCAGGTAGTTAAAACATTAAACCCACCTTGCACGTATGGCAGAGCAGATACTGTACTGGGTAGGGGGCACACTATACAAAACCCTCATAGGCAGCCAACAGTGCAAGCTGAAAACACTGCGCTGATCACATCTGTTGCATCTTGGCACCGCTGAGGCCACACCTTGAATACTGGGTTCAGTTTTGGGTGTCTCACTATTAAGAAGGACATTGAGGTGCTGGAGCGTTTCCAGAGAAGGGCAGAGCAGCTGGTGAAGGATCTAGAGCACAAGTCTTAAGAGGAGCATCTGAGGGAACTGGGGTTGTTTAGTCTGGAGAAAAAAAGGCTGAGGGGAGACCTTCTCACTCCCTACAACTATCTGAAAGGATGTTGTAGTGAGGTGGGGGTCAGTCTCTTCTCCCAAGTGATAGGATGAGAGGAAATAGCCTCAAGTTGCACCAGGGGAGAGTTATATTGGGTATTACCAAACATTTCTCCACTGGAAGAGTGGTCAAGCCCTGGAACAGGCTGCCTAAGGAAGTGGTGGAATTACCATCCCTGAGAGTGTTCAAAAAACTTGTAGAGGTGGCACTTGGGAACATGAAAGCATGTCCCTTAAGGACATGAAACCACCAAGTCCAAGTGATGAACTTGACAGTGTTAGGTTAACAGTTGAACCCCGTAATCTCAGGTCTTTTCCAACCTTTATGATTCTATGATTTTATGCCAACTGTATGGTATTTTCAGCTGTGGGAAAGCCTGTAGTCATGTAGAGAGCACTTGGATCTCTTCTACAGTACTTTTCATGCAGTGAACAACCTTTTTGATGTATGGACATAATTAACTCCTGTGACAAACTGTTACAAGTTTTCCTCTGATTGTCTGCTGAATGCATACCTTGTGTATATGTGATAGTAGCAGACCTCTGGGTTTTTCTGTTTCACTACTAACTTTATATGCATCAATACACAGTAATTTAAATGTCTGTGACACAAGATATGCAGAGCAGAGCAGTGCTCTGTGTGTTTATGGATTTAGTGTCACAAATGTTAAGGGCTGGGACAATGGGTCTTTGTTGAAGAAACTTCTTAGGAAGTGTGATGGCATGTCTGTCTAACCAGACATGGGCACTTCTCTGGCCCACTGCTTGTGTGGCACGTGCTTTACAAAGTGCAGTGATACTCAACATAAAGTAAGGAGTGTTGTCACTTTAATTCCTTCACCAGTGTCCCAAAACTAGTTTCCATACTATGGTTTTGAAAATATTTTGAGGTTTGGACAGAGATGGTAAACTGCATTACTGGAACCTAATAGAATATTTTAATGCTTCATAGTCCAGAAGAGTTGACTGGCACAAGATCTGACCTACAAAAATGGAAATTGGCACAAAACATTGTTTCTAAACTATGTGCAACTGTCATAAGACTGTGATAGAACAGTGAGAAAATACAAGATGAGATGCCAATACCTTGCTCAGGCAACTGGTTGTTAACACTGGAACAATATTCTTATCTTAAGACATTAGAAGTCAAAATTGCTGGCAGAAAATGTTGGTAATACCAAAAGTATTACTGCACTGCCTAGAAAGGACATGAATATTAAACACAGAATATTCCCCCCCCATATTGTACATGTGGTTATTTTATGTCAGTTGATGATGAAGCATCTAAGAACAAGTCAGATTTTTATAGTGCTAAAGTTTATCTGTTCAGCTGCTTCCAGCTGGTGAGTGCTTTTAAGTTGGGGAGGTTTCCACATAACAGTATTTTCAGTGGTAAAATTCTTCACTGGAAGAATGACTCACATGTAGCAGGCTGAAAGACTCATCACAGTGAATAAATTTGGTTCTGGTCATAGCCTTTTGTCACTCTTCTCACTGCTGAACAGTAAGCTCATTAGGCACGTGCACAGCCACTTCTGTTCTGGCCCTGTGGAAATTTGAAACAGTATCTTTTCTTCAGCTGTGTAATTTTTGTCTACAGATGAAGGAGATGACCTGCCGTGATGTTGTTAAAGAGGTTGCAAAAATGTAAGTCTCCAACTTGTTTTTCCAACTCAAAAATCTGTACTGGTGAGCTGGCTGTGGTTTCAAACTGAAGCTGTTAAATTGGGTTCCAGATTTTGTTTCTACTAGATGAGTCCTTATGCTGACTCTAGCATCTTCTAGTAGTATTTTTTTCCCCTTGTTGTGAGATGAGATATGCTACTCAGTTCTGAAAAATGCCAAAGGATGTGAAAAATAGGCATTTTGATCTCATCTGCTACTTTTTACAGATGCAACTTGTAGCACCAGTGGATTAAAGGTTAAACTCTCTGAATGTAGTCACTGGTTTAAAAATACATAAACCAGATGACGAGAAACATCTTAGTGTCGTGATTCTGAAGAAAGAGCTGTGCGCTTTAGTTACGCAGATTGATGCTTCAGAAGTGAAGTAGCACTCCATAAATGGAGCTGAGGTCTTTGACACAGCCTTCCTATCTGCCTAAAAAAGACTGAAGTGCTTAGGAAAGGAGCAAAGGATAACTCCTTCTTTAAGTGTATGTATAGGGTATAGTTGGTCTCATTTAAATGAGATACGACATGGAAAGACTAGAAATATTTTATTTGCTATTGATTGATGCAGTTTAGGACAACACATCAGTAATATAGTCACCTGTAGTCCCTAATAATATACCACAAACTCTATGTGAGGACAGTATATTTACAGGGGAAAAAGGTACCATTCAATGTCATGTACTAGCTGAGGGGAAAAATGATACCAGGAGGAGAGATTTTCTGCTAGGTAGAGTGAGTTGGCCAGTACTAAACTTTCTTGAAAATATTTGTCAATTAGTATTTCTTCAAACACATACAAGTATCCTTTCAGGTATCTGCATGTTTTGTGCTTGTCACAGATTTAATAACCTGCAGCTCCAAAATGTCAATCTCGAGCCATGTGGAGCTTACAAGGCTTGTAAGCCTTGTGGCTTACAACCTTGCTTAGAAGGTTATAAAGAAGTAATAAATTTGCTTCTGTGATTGGTGTCGCAGCACTTGTGCTTATTTCACAGTTTGTGTCTGAGGGTGTCATGGCAGCAGGTAGAACAATGTGTGGCGTCTCTGTTCTTGAAATCTAGCAAGGACTAGCAATTCTAAACCAGCATAAATAAGGCATGGAGTTTCAAATAATGAAAAGACTTCTGTTCTGCCTCAGCTCAAAACTTAGCTATAGATGCAGTTCCATTTTTTTCAGCTCAAGTTCAGCTTCTTATTAGCATTTAGTAAGATAGCAAATATTTTAATCGCTTCTTTTAACAAGAGTCCAGAGTAACAATTTCTTCTGGAGCTTGTAATGGTGCTTGTAACCATCTGAACACATAGAAAGGCCTATCAATCATCTTAGACAGTGACCAGTAAGTCCAGTCTAAGGGTGATGAGAGTATGTCAGAAGAGCATAAGGATGTAGTTTCATTTTCTAGGACACCAGCATTAACTTTGTTCTTCATATTTGTTTCACAATACTTTCAATTAAAATTTGATAAAAAGTACTTAGGGGCAAGGTTTAGCAGTGGACTTAGTAGTGTGAGGTTAATGGTTGGACTTGGTGACCTTAAAGGTCTTTCCCAGCCTGATGATGATTCTACTTAGTGTGGTGCTAAAGGCATCTTTCCTTCCTCCACCATGTCCAGGCTGTCTGTGTTGGCTCAGAACAGCAGGTATTTCTCAGCTTTTGACTTAATCGTGCTTTCTGAAACAAACTGAGGAATACAATCTTCTCAAGAAGTGAAGGCACAGGTGGTTGTAAGTTCTGTTGTTTTGAGTGTATGGCTCAACTCAGAGGTGTTAGTTTGTCTGTGTGCTCTGCAGCTGAGGACTGAATACTATGGTGCAGAATTGCTATTACAGTGTAACATTTTTATCTGCAGACTGAGGCAGTACCATCTGGCCTAATGAAATCACTCCTATGTGGTATTACCACTTGTGGACTACCTTCTGATCACCGTCATGTATGCCATAAATAAGCATGGCAGTCTGTATGGAGATCTATGTACAGGCTTCTAATTAGACACAGATAATCTGGTGTTGGAATTTAGTCTTAAGTATAAACTGAAGTAAGATTTACAGAAGACATCTAGGACACTCATAACACCCCAGTTCAGGAGAGACAGGGAACTACGGGAGAGAGTCCAATGGAGGGTACAAAGATGATGAGGAAAGGCTGAGAAGGCCTAGGGCTCTTTAGCCTGAAGAAGAGCATTCCGAGAAAGGATCTTATCAGTGCTGATTGATATCTAAAGGGTGGGTGTCAAGAGGATGGGACTGGCCAGAATCTTCAGTGGTGCCCACTTGGGCAGAGGCAACAGACACAAATCAGAACACAGGAAGTTCTACATAGGCATATGGAATAACTTCTTCAAAAGTGCCAGAGCACTGGAACAGGCTGCCCAGAGAGATTGTGGAGTCTCCCTTTCTAGAGACTTTCAAAACCCACCTGGACATGATCTTGGACAACTTGGTCTGAGTGACCCTGCTTTAGCAGGGAAGTTGGACTAGATGATTCCTAAAGGTCTCTTCCAACCCCCACCATTCTGTGATTCTGTATGCTAACTAATCTAGCAGAAGCAGGCAGTGATGATGTAGCCTTGGTTGTGCAGTATTCTACAAGTTACCCCTGGGGAGATTCCAATTAGACACAATGAAATTTTTTTAAATGAGAATAATCAGCCATTGGAACAATCTCCCCAGAGAGGTGGTGGAGTTGCCAACATTGATCACTTTCAAGATTCGCTTGGGCAGGGTGCTGGGCCTGTATCATGCTTTTGCCAAGAAAAATTGGACCACATGATCCTTGAGCTCCCTTCCAACCTGGTATTCTATGAGTAGTTGAAACTTAATGTTTGTTCTGATTTAGATAACTTGAACATCTTAGTTATAATCATTTAATGTATTGTTGTACTTGCAATCAAGCCTCAAAAACATCACAGGGGGCTTTTTTTTTTGTGTGTGTGTAGGCAGGGGAGAAAGCATGGTGGGAGCTTCTATTAGCCATAAGAAGAGTACTAAAAGAAGAAATTGGTGAAAGTATATTTAGCCTATTGATCAACCTGTTCTAATCTGTACTTTTTCTGTTCCTTCCAGAATCTACATAGTTCACGATGAAGTAAAGGATAAAGCTTTTGAGCTGGAACTCAGCTGGGTTGGAGAAAGTAATGCATTTTTGTAATTTCTATAAACAATAGGGCAAAAAATAACTTTCTGCAACTAAAGTAAAACATTGCTTTTTAAATACACTCTGTGTGAAGGTCTCTGTGTGGATTTTACTTAATATGTGTTTCTTTCACTGGCAGTAACCAATGGAAAACATGAAATTGTTCCCAAAGACATCAGAGAAGAAGCAGAAAAATATGCCAAGGTAAGGCCTGACTTTGGTATCATCTCAGTCTGGTGTAGAAGGAAGTAATTGAAAATTAGGCTTCTACTCTAGCAATGGCTGGAAAATGTAGTTAGAGCACACGTCACTTCAGCATTAGCTGGTGTTATTCAGAGGAGAGAATGGTGACATTTACAGTGTAATCCAGGGTTAGTTCTTACTGTCAAAACCCATGTGATTGAGTGGGCTTGCACAGGTAGCATGTTTCTGTTTCCAGAATAAATGTATTAACTCTTCAGCCCTGGTGTCAGTGGGAAGAGGTGGTAAGTCTTGTTGTCTAGAACAGTTTTTATAGATAACCAGCTGGAGAAGTTTAAATTTCCAGCATTTAACAGCTTTGCATTTGCTCTATAAATAATGGTGGTACTTCATATTACTTCCTAAGCATACAAACAAGTCTGCTGAACACAAAGCTTTGGAGAGGTTGAGAGGATTGTAAAGCTGTAGCTAAACTTGTTTTGCTTATATGCCAAACTATATTTTCTTTAATTAAACTTTTCTTTTTTAATAGGAATCTTTGAAAGAGGAAGATGAATCAGATGATGACAACATGTAACATATTGTTACTTCAAGACAAGTTGAACTTTTCTTAATTTACAGCAGGTTTGTTTATAACATATTAAGCATGGGATGCTTATGTACTTGTTGGGAGAAACTGAGCAACCAACTTGCACTAATAAATTTTCCATTTTACTGTCTGTTAGCTTTTATTTCAAAAGAGCAAAGGCCAGCATCATCAAGAATCAGCTGTACTCTGTATCAAAACATTAAGAAGGAAAGTCAGGTGTTTCTGCTTCTTACTACAGCACTCTGACCCAGCCTAAGTACAGAAAAAACAATCTGCCTAGAAACTGTACAAGTCTCGTCTGTACTACAGTTTAATAGTAAAAACTATTACTTGGTTATTCCTTGATTAAGCAGTACCACCATCTGCAGTTCATTCATAGGCAGTCTGTGATTGCTCTTGGCAAAAATGAGAACATACCTAACTGTAAACCAGCTGGTGACAGGTTGAGTGACAATTCCAAACAGCCTCTGTAACAAGCAAGAGTTCAGGAAAAGGAATTTTAATTGGAAGTATTAAGCCTGGACTTACCTGAAAGGTAGGAGAAACTGGAAAGTAATTCAGTTTGAAACAGTGCTTGTGTTAAGTTCTAAAGCTGTGAGATCTATTAAGCAGTGCAACTGGAATTAATGCTTAGAAAGCTTAACTATTTCTGAACAACTTCATTCAGCTGTAGTTTCTTAAATGACTTCTGAACAAGCTTTATCAACGGTTGCCCTTCTCAGGAATTGTAAACAAGCTTTCCTGCTTTCTACTTCCTAGAAAAACTTCTATGCACTTAGAAATCTTGAAAGACAAGATAACAAACTTCAGTTTTCACTGTGTTTTTAAGGTGCTGAACAGAAGTCCTGTTTGTACATGCAGTAAAAATGCTAACAATCATCTTAATCTAAAATGCATACTTCTTCAATGAATCAAACTCCTCAGCTTTAGTATTATACACTAATGATTGCCAGCCCTTTAAAGGCTCTCCCTTGCAGGTTTGGTTTGTTTTTTTTAACCTGTAGACAACACCTGGCCACCTACAGCCTCTTTTCTAATGGGATTACAAGATACAGGTTCTACTTCCTTTTTGTGACAAGGGAAAGACAACAGAGAAGGGTCTGTCTCAGTACTTCGTGATTCTCAGGCTTAAGCCTTCAGGTAGCTTGACTCAGCTAACTCTTCCAACTTCAGCAGAGCAGCTTTCAAAGGCTGCTGGAACTCCTGATCAGGCCTGCCTGAGCCAACATTCATCATGAACATGACAGACTGCCTCCTTCAGTGTTTCCTCCTGAGGCAATAGTATAGCAGTTGCACTGAGTCAGCCTTTTGTCCTGTGTTGCATTTCTCCAAACTGAATTTACTACTTAAGTTTATTGCCCATTCAGCTGTTTGATTCATTAGCAAGTGCTAGTCAGGAAACTCCTCAGCACTCTAAAGTATTATCTGAGGGTTGAGCTTTCACTCACTGGATGTGACAGTGAAGAGTCTACTTGATTCTCTTCATTTTGTCTTTATTCTGTACCTAAAATGTTGCTGTCAGACTGCTAAGTGGAAATTGAAAGCCAGTGACAGCCATTCAGAAGTGGGGACAGAAGTATAACAACAATTACACAAGTCAGGTTTCGGTGAGAAGAGCAAGATCAGTCATGTATAGTTACATGCTAAAGTAGAAGGGAGATGTTCCACAGCACATGAAGAGATACAGGTAGAGAACCACCTACTTGCTTATTCAAAATATATAAACAGCTACATACTACAGAACACGGCAATCTAAAAAGCTCTTTTGAGTAACCTTGCTCTAATCTTTGTTATGGAAAATTATATTAGAAAGTCCAAGGAGAAGCAATTTAAGAGTCTGTGGGCATTAGTACATACAAAGTGCTGTATAGCAGTCTTGCCTGTCATGGCAACAGTTTGCTAAAAACCACCAAGGTGACTTGCTGTCAGGTTCTTTTCCAAATTAAATCACCAAGCTACCAGAGTATAGGCTTAACACAGTTTTGAGAACTAATCTTAAATCTATAGTTATTAAAAAAAAAAGTTTTATTACTTCATTTCCATTGATTGCAGAGGGGAAAAAAGAGCATGCAAAGTGGGGGGAAAAGATCTGCATTTGTTCAGGAGAGGGAGATCTGTGTTTATAATTGGTTTGAAAATGGCCCATTATAACTTCAGTGTCACACTGAAATATGGAAGTGCTCTGCAAGGCTAACAAATGGGCAAGGTAAACATTCCTCAGTTGAAGATACGAGCAAGAGGCAATTCTTATCTGCTCCATTTTGATTAGTTCTGCCCAAAGCACTGGGAAGCTTCAGTCCTAAAGTTATCAGAAAAATATAATTAGCCCATACCAAGCAGCATGCCTTGCTTCGGGCTCCACAAGTAACTTTAAGTCCGGACTCTGGCCATTTACAGGAATGCATAATGGAGGAGAAAACTGCATAGCCACTTGGAATGCAGGTCTGTAGTTCTTGCCATGCCAAAGCACTTTAAGCTAAGAGTTTTAATGGTGCATTCTGTTGCTCAAGACCCAAAGCACAGGCTTTAACAGAACACCAGAAAGTAAGATTGTGTAGACCAACATGTCTCAAGTCATTCCACCCCAAGGAGTATTTCATAAACACAGATCCATAATGACACAAGCAGGCTGTACAGCAAGGTGTTTCCTCTCCCTTTAAGTCTCATACATCCACTGACTGTTACTCAGCACCTGATGAATCACTACTCTGATGTTTAATAAGACTGGGTATGTCACATTCCCTGTTACAATTATTTAGTCAGCAACTCCACAGAGCATTGTTGAAAAGAATCAAAGGAACTATGATGAACTGCTTATGACAAGAAAATAGGCTGCGCTCTCTAGTTTACTTGCATATGTCTCTGTGACTGCAACCAGGACAGGTTTTAGAACATCCAACTGAACTTGCAGGGTTTAAAAAAAATCAATTTTAGCCTACTGCATCATGGTAATTAATTTTAATTGTTTGTACTACACCTTTACACAGTCATAAAGATCACTAATTTGAATAACAGCTCCATTACCACTGGCTAGTGCTGCTGCTGAAATTATGGTAAGAGTGAGCTGTTAAAGGGTTCTTCTACAAGCCTCTATGTAAAACTCCCTGTGTGGCTGATACCCACAAGGGTATCTCCAAAAGAAGTATGTGGTGCTGACTCTCAGAAAAAAAACATTTCAGACAGAATTTGCCTCGTGCAGATCTAAGTATGCCAAGCATCAGGTCATTAGCTACTTCCTTCTCATCACCAAAAATAGCTTTATGGCCTGAGGTTAAAACAACCCACATGCTGGAAGTGTGACTGTCCCTATGGATGTGATACTGCTTGAGATGCTATCTGGCTGTACAATCCAAGTCACCATCCCTAAGGAAGGGGATTTGGAATAACTACATATGCTGTTTTGTAAGTCTATGGTTACACGTTTATCTTGCAGAAGAGAAGGGAACACAAAAGATTTAATTAAACAGTGCATCTTAAGCATTTATCAGCTGGAAGATAAACCATGACCTTAAAATAAAGGGTATGGTGTCAAGATTCTGAAGAGGAAAAATAGTGTTAGTTGTCATGCCAATTTGGAGACTGTACTAGCACCAAAAATACAGTACAGAGACTGTTCTCTCCCCCTCATTTTCTTCCTTCAGTTGCATATGACTGTAAGACAAGGACTAGCTTTCCCTCCACCCACCAGTTTTTCAAGTTACATGCAGCAAGGAAGTTTCTTTTCCTTAAGAATTGAGAGCTATTTTGAGACATCAACTGCTCTTGATTTTCCATCATAAAAGATCTTGCTACTTAGTAGGTCCTGTAATACAGAATTGCAGAGAACAGGTGGTAGAAGAGGTAAGAATGTAGCATTACTATCTGTCTAGTAAATATATTCTAGTGTTTGAGAACACAGGACCTACAGTCAAGCTCAAACCAAGTCTATTTCTAGATGGAGGAGGCAACTACTGTGCACTGTTCTTTCATCTTCAGTACACTGCTATTAAAGGACTCTGAAACAGTTGTTTAAAAAAGTTTTTTCAAGTTGCTGTGCCAACCAAAAAGGGACAACTAGAATAAAGCAGGCACCAGCATCACATAGTTTATAATCCAAACAAGTGCATATATTTGGATACAGGAAAAACAGAAAAATCCTCTGAAGTCTCTAAAGAGAGTGTAAGAACTGCCCACTGAAAATGTCATTTCAGGTGATACGGTAATATAAGCCAAGTAACAGTTTAGAAAGAACATGAGGTGCTTTAGTGCTGCTTAAAGTTGGATATCCTTTGGTTAACTAATTCATTTTGGATATGCAAGATCTCAATTTCAGGTTATTAGTAGATTCAATTACAGTACATTCACCCAGAAGCCTATACATTCCAAATGCACACACACAAAAACAAACCCTAAACCCACCCAAGTGAAGCCTAAGTTTTTGGAAGTGAAATTTATCTTGTTTGCAGGACTCTTAGAAAAGCAGGAAATCTGCTAACTTCATTATTTCAAGGAAGGACAGAGACCTATTACATCAGACTGCATTAACAGGTGTCAAGAGCAAGGGAAGCACTAGATGACTTTAACAGAATGCTTACATAAAGCTCCATTTCAGCCCCAATTCTACATATTTCTATAGTTTACAGAGCACACCACTTGAAATGCTGTTTCCCCCCCACACTATACTTTTCTATATGCATCAGAATAGAAACAAATCTGAAATGCTGTTTTAGGAGGCAGAATCAAAACATAGCTCGATATGTTTCTTTTGTCACTCAGTTTAACAAGCAACTACTTCCCCCAGCCAAATGCTTGTTTCAGCTCATACCAGTTTGTCCCCCGTTGTGATGCTTATAAAGAGGAAATCACTCCCACAGATCTGTCATTGAACCAGAATAATTCAGCTCTCCAAAAAAGGCATGTATTCTGTACTTCTAGAGTTCTGGATGTGACACAACACAGTTCCTTTCAGCGTATTGCTGTAGTGAATGGGATGATAGACTGCACAGAAGCACTGCAGGGGAAAGCATATCCCTGAAGGTACAAACCTCCTACACAGAGTACAGTCTTGCAATTAACTCACAGGTTAAGCGTGCATTGCACAGTGGTGATTTGCTACCTGGAAATCAGCTCCTTGTAATATCCTCTGTGTGTGTAGTAATACTTGTGGGCAGCAATACACACAAATAAAAAGTATCTTTTGAAAAAGGTAGCTAAGTAGGAAAAAATCCAGAATTTAATCACTGGCCAAACTGTAGATTCTCACCACCAGCAGCTACTTACAGCTAAAGAGAATTAATTCAAAAGACTGAGAACACTAATACCTTTTTTTAAAAGAGAATCAATACTGACCAACTGCAGTCTTGCTAGCCGAGGCTGAAAAGTAAATTAACCCTAAGTGATTGAAGTAATTTGGACAGCAGAAACCTGAGAATAAAGGCCATGTAACCATCTAAAGTGCCTTCACATGCTTTCTTTTGCTGAGCAGTCATGCTTTGCTGAAGCAGTACTTATTTCTTTGTGCTAGACTGCATGCCATTAGTGGCACACATGGCTTTCTGGAGACCAGTTACAAGGCAGGACCATGCATCTACAGGCCTGATTCAGTCAGATCATGTTACTCTAAAGCCTGCATTGGCAAGCATCTGGTATTTTAATCGCCAGCTTATTAGTGCTGACAAGCTTGAATGACAGCTATGCTGGCAGGTGGACCACTTCCTAGAACTCCCCATTAGAATTAGAACCCTAATTTTGTATCTGTGCAAGTATGGAAACATACCTTAGTAAAAAACCCAAACTGAACAGGCAGCTTACTTGTGTCTGAAAAACCCTGTCTATATGAGAGTGTAGTTTTAAACTGCTTTATATCCTTTTTGTAATTCCTGACACGGACACTTCTGCTGCAAGTCATCTCATCAAGGAGAGGGGGAGAAAAAGCCTTTCAAGATACAAACTAGCAACAGGTAGCGTAAGAGAGGAATAGTCTTACTTCAGGTTTGCCATAACAGATCACTCAAAACTACTTCTGAAAAACGGGGAAACCCAGAATCTATTAACACTGCTACTGATAAATTAATTCGTCCAGAGTTAGTTTTCTTTGCCCAAGCAGAACAGCAGCAACAGACACCTATTTAGAGCCTGATGTTCACCTACGCATTTACTCCCAGTCTGGTATCATAAAAAGGCTGAAAAGTTGCTCCAAAGTAGACATCAAAGTTGAGTATTTAAGGAGGAAAACCTACTTCAGAAGTTTAATTTATTCAGAAGATTACAGTAAGGTTCTTCAAATACAACATGCAACCTCATTTAAATGTTAAACATTTGAAGGCTTTTTCTCCTCTTAGTTTTTATATGAAATATGTAATTACTACTCCCCAAAACACAAGTTTTGTCTTTTATCCTGTACATGGTGATTTTGATGTGAGGTTACTCAAGCAATAGTACTTACAAAGACGACTGAACTCTGTTAGGAAGAATACAGACTATTTAGAGGTTCAGATGCAAGTTTAATTGCTTTCATTTTAAGTTTATTTCAGGAACACTAAACCTGTATTTGCTCTGTAGACTGGTAACTACATTTACCCAGAAAACCACTGCCCCAGTCTCACCTTGAAAGAGTAAAAGTTCTACAGATAAAACATGTCAGTAGTAATGTCTACAGCTCAGAAGGTAGGTAAAAAAAAAAAAGCTGTGTGCTGTAGATATAATTTGGAAGACAGTTTAAAAGTACAAAGTTTTAAAACCTGTTATTTTACAACACTGGAATGGCTGGTGCATTAACACTGCCCATTTGTCTATATGCAGAGGATACATTTCCAGAGTTAACGAGCATCTTGTGTCTACCACAAAAGTTACTCATAAAGCCTGGAACAGAACATTTGATTACTCACTAAGGACAGGTAAATCTAATCCCTTGCTTTTACTGATGGCATTCCAAGACAAACTGTTATTCTGAACAAGATGTATGTTCCCCCTGCAATGATGTGAAGCGATGTCACTACTCCGAACAGCAACTAAATTGTTATCTGACTTCACGCACCTACTTCAAGTTTTGAAAGAGTGATCACTTGATGGCAGATCACGACAACCAAGATCCTTTGTCACATCTGCATTAAAGCTGCTGTAGGAATCATCAGTTTCCTATAGTACCCTGTGCTGCTGTTTTGTAACACTGCACGAGTTTCCCAGTGCAGTTTTAAGGGCTTCAGTATTGTCACCACTGAGAGGTGGTAGTCCTTAGAAATAATGCAAGAAATTCCATAGATTTGTAATCAAATTCTATGTCTTGCATTCCTTTGCTAGGCAACAAAAGAGAAATTTAACATCTATACTCAGGTAAATTACCAGCATGACCAAGTACAAAAACTGGCTTTAGAATCCAATTCTAGTAAACCCTGGCACACAAATGAGCACTTTTCTCCCATAGTTGCTAAATTAGCTAACATTAACATTTGATACAAATGTGTTAGTTATGATAACAGAAAATTACATACCAGAAAGAATAAAAATAGTCTCTTACACCACAGCTCTTCTTCTGTCCAAACACAGTATTACCAAACAGGTCTTCAAAAACCAGGAACATTTATGTTTGGAATGAAAAGACTGCATGACACATGCCAAAACTCCCACACACAGCTACTAGGCTAGGAGGAAAGCAGCAGTGACATCAGTTGAGAACTAAAACCTCTTCTCTTGCTGTTGGGCTGCTAGTAACACACATCAGTTAATGCATCACTGATTTCTGCATACATTTTCTAACACGTGGGATTGTAGTTAAGATCTGTAGCCACAAAGCACAACAAAGTCTGGACATAGTTTATTCAGTAAGATGGGACTACTCCCTGAAGATTCCTGAAGCCACTCTGACACGCTAAGCATGTAACATCATTTTACCAGTGTTAACAGAAAAGGTAACTACAAAGTGAGGATTATTGTAGCTGCAAAACTGGTTCTGGAATTTTTCCTCACACAAGTATTTAGAGAGTCCACTTTCCTGATTATTTACATCCAGAACAGATGCTGCACTGCTGCAACAGACCATGCCAGATTCAAGAAACCACTGCTGAACTTCAGTGACTATAATGCACTGATTCGGGCTTGCTAAGAGAGGCTAAACTTGGTGTTTTCTCCAGCAGCAACATTCACAAGGAAATGATGAAAACCAACATGCACAGTTATGTTTGAATAAGTAAATATCCATTTTCTGAACATGGGGACAGGAATGTTCCAGAGCTAGGGAAACTGCAGGGAAGTATTTAGCATCACCAAGTGGTTTTGTTTTCTTTCACACACACACACTAATAAACATGAAAGAACTTACTGCTGATAGTTAAGAGCTATGCATAGGCTTTACTACATGACTAGAAAAGGAAGCTTGACTTTTCATTTTTTGTAATCCAGCTATTGCTGACAGAACTTTTTGTTGTCAGGTTCACATTTGCTGGGATATTTTTGTTTATACCTGCACACTAAGTACTTCACAACTTCTTACCATGCTCATCTGAGCAATATGCAATCACTTAGATAATAAAGCTTTGTGCAAAGCATACAACTGACCTTCACTTGTACAGAGAAACAGCAGTTCCACACAGGCAGCAGTTCTGAACCACAAGGCCGAGGCTTGCTCAACCACCACTGGCAAAACTTTGCCTATTTACTTACAGAATAGAAACAGCAAGAAAAAAAAAATGTTTTAAAAAAACCCAAAACCCAAACCCCACCAATTCCCACCCCCTCTCCCCCAAAAAAAACACCCCACAATCCCCAAAACACTAAACATTTCAAATAAAAACCAGAAGTCTCCTGAACATCTGCAAAGTCTGACAGAGTAGCATAGTATTTCAGTACATACAAAGAAGCTGTGTAGAACCCATATCAGTATTTTAACTACTTCTGAAATGTTTTAGCTGTGACTATGCATACTCTGACTTCTTAATCTCCATGTAAATGCAGTATGTCATGAACAACTACGAACAGATTTAAACCTTTTACTTATTTATCCCAGAAATCTCTCTTCTCATTGTTTTTCCTACTACTCAACAAAGCCACATGATAAATTCAAGTTTTATTTGGCTGCTACTTTGCTCTGGTAATAAATAATACTGTGACATATAGACATTCCTGTACTTGCTTTTTCCTACTGAGCAATGTCTGTAGATGATTTGGGGGGAAAAAAAAAAATCTGTATACTCAACTCCAGTGCACCAGACCCTTAAGTATATTATTTTTTTCTGGTTTCCTTACAGCCACCACCCAAGCTCGAGAATTACATATGATCAAAGTCTAGCATTATGAGTGGTTTGATGCTTTTGTTTACTGGTTTTGAGTTAGGAAGCTTCACTGTGCTAATGTGCACAAGCCAAGACCAAAATCCACATCCCTAGGAGAATCTCTGGTACTACATCTACAAGAGCTTTGGTACTAAGCCCACATAACACAAGTACTGATGCTTTGAACAATTACATCAAACTACAGCATGTCTACTTCAGAGAGATTAGATACTAAAATGATTTACTACAATTGTCTCACTCTAGAGCTGCTAGTGTTAACTTGATAAACTTTGTGAAGTTTACAGAGTAGCTTATGATAAAGCAGCTCACTACAACAATCTGCTACTCATTTCTTCCACTCATTTCAACTGTTCCCCTATAAGGGATTGTGCTGGGGGATGGGACACAGCTGCAACAATCCAGTATAGACAATCTGTCTTGAAGTCTCAACAACAGTTAATACTGGCGAACATTTAGGATGTAAAATGTCAGTATACTGGCATAAATGAGTCCTGACAGTCACATACCAATTAAAAGTTCCTTTACCCCTAAAGTGACCCTTTCTCTGGTTTGCCAAAAGCAGAGCTTTTTCATTCCATTATGCTAGACATCATCCCTATGTTGTGTGAAAATATTTCTGCTCTTTGTGGAGCTGCCTAGCTCAGCACTCTTAGCTGCTTGAAGTACCATAAAAGAACAAGTCGCTTCTGCCAACGGGCTATGCAGGCATAGAGTCCTTCTGCTCACAACAGATAAGTGCCTAAGCATGCTGGCTGTAAGAGATATATCCAGGTAGCCAGGGGTTTTCCACTAGAAATCAGAAACAAGACTGGTTAGTTTTGTCACAAACTGTTATTTATTGAATTGTACTAGAGATACAAGTTGTGCCTCAAAAAACAGCTCACAGTCTAAGTCATGATTTGGCCAACTTATTCTACAGAGAGATCAGAACTCACAATCAAAGTGAATTTTTAGTTTTGTTAACATTTGGGCTAAATTTAATATATTCTAAGTAATTTGTTCTTGTTTATTTGCTGCGTGAAGTGGAACTCCAGTACAGAATCAAAGTTCCCTCAACATTAAATGCCTCAAAAACCTTTACACATTTTATGGATATCCTCAAGAATATTGGTATTTATGACCCAGATTCAAACACCAGACCTCTAAAGCTACCCTTCCCCCAGGTTAAGCAATTGACTCCTTAAACTCCCTAGAGAATTCTTTACTCACTACTTTATAAAACATGAGTTTTAATAAGAACCAAAACAAAAAACACATCTTTAAAGCAGAACTGATATGGAGACTACACTTAACCAATCCATTTCTGTCAAACTAGCACAGTGGATCTCTTACTCCTGACAGGTCCCTCTGCTGTTGCTTTAGATAAAGCTAAGGTATGACTTGTAGGTAAGAGTGAACATTGTCAGACAGATGCTCGTTACTTTGTGGAATAAAAATGCACCTGCATTAGTCAACAACAGAGCAAATTTTATATAAACAAAAATGTTAAATTAACAATATAATTTTATTATAGGCTTTAATTAGTAACTCCTGTTTAGTAGTTTAAGAGCGAGTCTCTCGGACACATTCACCTTAGTAGCCTCTTGAGAGGTGCAGATAGGCTGCCTTGTAAGGCAGCGCCTTCAGAGCATCCATCACAGGTACGGAAGGAAGGACCGGCTTACAACCGCCCCCGACACACCCCGACAAGCACTCTCGGCACCCCCACCACTAGTCTTCCCTGTCCTTGCTGCGTCTTCCGGTGGAGAAATTACCTCAGTCGCCTGGCTCGAAGCCAGGCACCCATCGCAACCGCCAGCACCATGTGCTGAAACGACCGAGCAGCAAGAGGCAGTCACGTTCCCCTTCCCGGACTTGGTCCCAAATGCGTCACGGGCAGCAGGGGATAATTAATGGCGACGTTACAACACCTTCCTCGAGGGAAACGGAGTCACCCATGTCCCGCCCGCAGCGGCTGAGAGACCGACGTGAAGGGAAAGCGGCACGGGCGGCGCCTGCAGCCCCTACCTGCAGCCCCGGCGGTGTTTCTATTGGGGCGCTCAGACCACCTCAGCACCGCCGTTCGATTCCGGCGGGCTCTACGGAGAATGCAGCGGGAGACGGCCGCGGGCAAGTCGTCGCCTCACCGGGCCGCTGACCGACAGACTCCTCCGCGCCATCCCAGCAGGCGGTTCTGCCGCGTACCGCCAGAGGCGCCGCCGCCCCTCCATGGCCGCTGCTTCACTTCCGGGTCCGGCCAGGCCCCCTCCTGCGCCACTGAGCGTGAGAGGGGGCGACGCGCCCTCCAGCAGCATCCGACAGGGAAGGTGGGCCGCAGGGAAGAAATGAGGCGCGGCTTCTTCTGAAGCGCAAAGAAGGCTTCCCGCTGAGCTCGTTGCCGCTTTCCGCAGCTTCCCCATCTCCTCTCCACAAGAAAAACAACGGCTCCCTTCCTCCCGCGGCCTAAAATGGGAAAGAGCCTCACACAAAATGGCGCCGGGAGCCTGACCGCAGCGCATGCGCTCGATATGCCCCTGGCCGCCGCCGCCGCAGGACGCCGTCTCCGCCCCCCCACCGCCCCCCTCACTCCCTCTCGTCCCCGCCCCACCGCGGCTCCAGGAGCGAGCGCTCACCAATCAGATCACGCTGTTCCTCTTCCTGTCTCCCCGAAGCAACCAATCACTGCACTCAGAGCTACATCCGGATCCAACTCCTACCAATTATCCATGAGGGAGCGCTGACTTCACGTCAACCTCCACCAATCATCTAGCGCGCCAAAGGAAAACCAATCAAAAGTCTCCATGGCTCTACCTGCGTCGTTAGCTGGCCAATGCACTCTGTCGCCCACCCTGTGACCAATGGGGGTGCTGTCCGCGGCGCCCAATCCGGGCGGGGCAGAGCCCCCGGGGCGTCACGAGGGGGCCAATGGGAGTTCAGGCAGGACAGATTCTGCTCAACAGCTTGTTATCGGGCTCGTCGCTGGTGATTCGGTGCGAGTCCGGGCTGAAGGGGGTGGAGCGGTGCCGCGCTCAGCCGCCGCCGCTCGCGGGGCTGTCGTCGTCTCGGAGGGGGCCGCGGCACTGGGAGAGCGGCGGGGCCGGGCCGGGCAGCGCGGGGCTGCCCACTTCGCAACGAGTTTTCAGGTAGGAGGTAGCGGAGACGGTGGGAGCCTTGGTAGCCACAACTCCGCCGCCGTCCCGGGGGAGGGGGCGCGGAGCGGCGTCGGGAGCTCCCCTTTTTCCCCCCCGCCTTCTCTCCTCCGTACCAGCACGTCCTTCTAGCTTATGAGGGAAGGGAGATGCCCACCGCTCCTCTCACGGCGGGGACAGGGACTCCCTTCCTCGCCGAACTCCGCCCCGTGTCCCCTCCGAGCGCCCCTGGCCGCATTCCCTCGTCGCCGTTCCCGAGGCTGCCCTGGCGCTTGGCGGTGGAGACCACCCGCCCGCGCCGTCTTCCCTCCATCCTCAGCCCCCACAGCAGCGTTACGCCGGCCTGCCCCCGCTGCAGCCTCTCCTTCTCCCCCTTGTTGTGCCCCGGGTCGAAGGCTGCGATGTCGTGGGGGTTGCTTGGGCGGCCGGCCGCGGCGGTTGTCCGGCGGGGCGGGAGCGAGAAGTCCGCCCGGCCGACCGGCGGGTGAGGGGGGCGGGGAGGAGGGGCTCAGCAGCGCGTCTCTCCATGGGCCGCAGAAAGTTGTGAGGGCCGGGTAGGGGCGGAGAAGGCGGCGGCGGGCCCCGCTGCCCCCCCCTTCACAGCCGGTGAAGAGCTGCCCGTGTGGGCCGGTGGGTTTCTCTCCCGGGTGGAACGCGCACCCCGGCCCCTCCGCCCTGAGGCGGGGAGCGGGAGCAATGGCGACGTGACACACGGAGGGGCCGCCGGGCGGGAAGCGGCGGGCGGCGGCCGCAGCCCCGCTCCCTCCACGGCCCGGCGGGGCTGGGACGGGCGGCGGCTCCCTGCCTTCTTACCGCCCGCCTGCGCTGGTCTCCCCCCCGCAGCCCGACCCACCCCCTCACAGAGAGACCCACGCTCGCACGGCTTGAGCCTTCAGCCTCTCGCTCCCCCTCTTGTTTTGCAGTGTTTTCCCGTGTGCTGGCGGGGAGGAGAAGTCTTGGAGCTGGAATCTCTCAAATAACCTTTAAAGATGAAGGTAGGCTAACTCCGGGGCGGGGAACGGCTCCTTTTCCCCTCTAGCTAGCTGCTCTGATTTAATTTTTAATCGCACATCTCGGCTGAGCAACAGTAGGATCACGCTGGCTAGGGCTTTGGTACATGCTGTAAATCCTGTTTCTGCTCTCCAGCTGAGGTGTGGGTGAGCTTTAAGCTCTTATCATCTTGGAGTAGTAGCACGAAAATTCACAGCGTCTTTGAGTTGTTGTCCTTTGGGCTACTGTCTTTAAATGCTTCCTGTATCAGCAGCTGCTATTGCAAGTTTGCAAAACCGCAGCTTTTGTCCCGCCTTAGCTGGTGCCGGTTTTTTCAGTACAAAGGCTTAACAATTGCTGTATTATTTACAAAAGAGAAAAAAACTTTTTTTTTTTTTTTCCTTCATAATTGGAAAAATAATAACAATATTTTAATGGGGGAAAAAAATAAAAATTAAACAAATTATTTTGTATTCTCTGATGATTTCCTGTCCTGATAGACAGGTTCAACGGAGCAATTTTATCCTTGTTTATCAGTTGCTAAAAGCATAGCAAAGTGAAATGTTGAGTAATAAAAGTCCAGATCAAGGAAAATGTGATGAGAAGTATTTTTCTCTCTTTAAAATGCACAAGCAATTAAGCTTTGATGAAGGCATTTCAAGAAAGAAAAATAGTAATTAACAGGTGCTTGAAAGATGACAATAAATTTCTCTTGAGGTCTCCTTTTAGTCAACACGGAAAGAATATCCTATCTATAGAATGTTGTGGATTTAATTGTAAATATTGGGATGATCAGTGTTAAATGTTTTAAATAACTCATGCCTTGGGATTACATACAGCTAAGAAAAGTACAATTCTTTTCCACCGACTCTTTGTATTGAAATACTTTCCTTTTGTAAGTTCTTTAGAAATTACTTGGATTATTGGTTACTTTTCCTCTTTATAACAAGATATTCCAAGTATCAGTCTAGTACTCTCAAAGATAGTTCTGAGACAATAATTGGACTGACAAAATGTAAGGGGGGAAGTAGTCAACATCACTGGTAAAACAAAATTTCCTGTAACTTTTTTGTTGGTTCCTTTTTTTTTCCTTCTTCCTTTTAAAGAACAGTCTGATTGCAATTCCAAGTACAGACACTCTTGATCAGTAGGTCTAGAAGTTTGGCTGTAGAACTAGGTATGTAATGATGTAGCAGTAAAAATAAATACAAGGAACTAAACTTTGCTCGTGTTTTTTGTTTCTGAACAGGCAGCAGATGAGCCTGCCTACCTGACAGTGGGAACTGATGTCAGTGCCAAGTACCGTGGTGCCTTCTGTGAGGCAAAGATTAAGACAGTGAAAAGGCTTGTGAAAGTCAAGGTAGTATACTGTGGTTGATGCTGGTGTTACTGTGTTGAAGGACTGTCAGAGAATATCCTAGTCCTGAAGACTAAGCAATCATCACCTCACTGTATGAATTTTAGAGAGCACTTGAATGTAGTTTTTCATATTTAAGTGTTTGGTTTAGAGTGGCTCTTGATTGGTGTTGGGTTGGGTTGTGGTTATTTTTGGTGGTTGGGTTTTTTTTGGTTGTTTTTTTTGAATAATGGTGGTGGGTTTTTAAATCTTTTCAGGAGGGTGCTGGAACAAGAATGACCTTTCAGATTGCCTATTCTTGATGGTTCTTTCTGATCACAGTTGCTTTCTCCTGTGAATGCATCAGTTTCACAGAAATGGGGTTTAATGTCATAAATAGAGGATTAGGGCTTTACATGAGTAATAAGGAATAAACGCAGCCTCTTCAGAAGGAAAAGTTCCCATCTCATTCCAACTGACATTCTCAGTTTTAGAACTTGGAGCTTATGAGGCAATGCCAAAATAAATCAACAGCAAAAAAAAAAAAAAGAAAAAGGCAATTAGTTCTTTAGGCTTTAGGAATGTTCAGGATAACATTTGTTATATTTTGAGCATTTTGCCACTTCTAAACCAGCGTGCTCTGGTTGTAGCTGAGTTTCTGCATGTGCATAATACTTGCACACATTTTTTCATTCATATTTACAGGTCTTAGGCCAGAATAACCCAAAAAACCAAGTTGTTATTTTGGTGTTGCAGTCCTGTTGTAAAGGCAGCTATGGGAAAACAAGAAGAAAATAGTTAAATAAGAATCCAAAGTAAATACAGAAATTGGTTTTCCTCTTTGTCAAAATCTTCCCAGTTCTTATTTCTTGTCTGCTGTCCAGGTTGTGTAAGTAAGGCATTAGTGAGCCATAACCCCCCACAAACAGAGATGAAAGCTTCTTTTTAGAACTAGGCATCTTAAGTTTTTGTGTACTTTAATGCTTAGATCAAGAAGAACAAGCTATCAGCCTCTTCAGTTAGTTACACATATAGATCATATCTCTTTATCAGAGAGCTTTTCATCAGTGGAAACAAACCTAACAGTTCACATATTGAAGTATTTTCCCTTGTTCTTAATGAGTACTTACAGAATTTGTGATGCTCTTTGAAATGTGTGTTAATGAGAAGCTTCGTAGGAAGGAGCATGCTGTCCTTCCTGGTCTGATATCCTTGATTTTGTATCTGCATCTTTGGTCTAATGCAGTATTTAGGCCGTTAGTACCTATGAGTTTCTTTTTCTGATTAGTACCATATGCTGTAGTTATCCAAGGTAAGATTCTAAAGTATATCAGGCCACTGTGATTTGGTGGAAATTCCTGTCACTCTATCTCAATTAGAACAATTGAAGTTCTAACAAGCTAAGCCTGATACTGTAATGAAGAGCATATAGGCACACCCTAGTATGCTTGCCAAGAGCACAAAGAGTCCAAGAAGTCCGGTAATCTTTTCCTGAGTAGCAGGACAACCTGTATTCATCTCAATGCTGATACAAAATGTTGAATAAAAACTGCATAAAGTGCATTATTAGCCTGACTGTGTGCTAATCCCAGCCCTGTTTTAGCACGCCACACTGCAGTGTAGACTCGGATTGTGGAATAACTGAAGGAGCCTGAAAACTTGGACATTTTATAGATGGAAAAGGAAGCTCCTGCAACTTTTAATTCCTTTAAAGAAATAGGAATTTTTGATGTTTTTCTTTAAAACCCCTCAGGTGCCGTAACAAAGAGCAGTGAAGCGGTTGTGTTGAGATCTAAATACTGATGTTTCTAAATGGTCTCTCTGCAAACTCAGGGATTCAAATTGCATAGGCTTACACTCACTCTGTGTCATCAGCATGACCATCTCAGGCGTAGGATTTTAAAGAGAGAAATGTAGTTTACTTACCCTGGAACCCATACTTATTTTCATTACACTTGCAGTGATTCACATCTTTACCATAGAAACTTTCTTTTGCTCAAGGTGGCAGAAATGATGCTACTGTGGTCACTTTGGTGATGTTTTGATGTATGTTTAACAAAGAGCTTTTTATTTTGGTTATGGTTTAGTAGTCTATTGTCAATAAAGTGCTACAGTTGAAGTAGAGAGAGGGGTAAAAAAAGCTGCTTAATCTTCTCATCAGGAAACCCAGTCCTAGGTATGCTCTGGCTTACATCGATATCCAAACTCACATCAAAGCATCTTTTCTTTGCCTTGGAATAGCTGATGTTTGATTTGCCCCATTTTTTAATGTTTCAGATTAAATATTAAATGTGATAGTTGGGGTTTCTTGTCAATACAACCATGTATGCCAAGTAGTCGTGTTCAATAATGTTTGAAACAATTTCATTGATGAAGGTATCGTTTTCCAAATGATGATTATTGTAAATACAGATTCATATACTTTTGTGAGCTATTTATTAAAAGCAAGATGCACATGAAAAACTTCATTAATATGTTTCAGGTGGTGCTGAAGGGGGATAATTCTACTCAGTTAGTGCAAGATGACCAAGTGAAAGGACCTCTAAGAGTATGTATATTGCATGGCTTTTGGTTTTTTTCATCGTATAATTGATTTGTAAAATTCTGTGTTTTGATGCTGTTTAGGTAGGCACCTGTTTTACAGAATTTCAGTAAGCAGAAGCTCACTGCTTTGGATCAGATTGATTCTGAGTAATTAGTTTTAACTTTTGTAGATTTTAGAGGATGGTTTATGGTCCCACATGTATACATAAGCAGTTTTAAACACAGTGATTTTTGTGTAGTTTTGTAAGATATGAAACTTCTTAAAAGTAATGAAACTTTGAAACTTGTAAGTAATTGAGAGCTTAATTATGAAATTGAAGGTTCCAGCTTGTTGAACAACAATAAATACAATTGCTCTGCCTTTTAAAATATTCGATGTGTTTTATATAAAAAATTCATGGCGACTTGTATTTTTGTGATCTGTAACAGTTGTCTGCTAAAATATTTTACTGCATTTATTAAACCACTGAATGCAAATAAAGCCCTTGACAGGAGAGAATCTTTTTTGTGTATGTCTTTTCTCTGTAGCTGCTGCCAGAACACCAATGCATGTTGTAGGCTGCTAGTGAAATTCTGATGGTATAACAATGTACTGGCAGAAGTAGGAGTAATTTCATGCATATCAGTAGCAAAGTTGTAATTACTTTGAATATTTATTTCCAGTTAGCCTTCTATTATTTCTTGTGATGCTGTAAGTCACGCTAAAATTGGATATTTTGAGTTTCTTACTGCTTTACTGTCTCCTTGCAGTTCAGCTTTCACATTTAAGGACCTTTATTCTTACCATCTAAGTAACTGCATTTTACGAAGTAACATTTAGCTGAAATGAGTCTTTTAAAAAGAATCAATCTATCTTGCTGGGAGAATTAATGTTTATGTATACAGAATTAATGTTTATGTGTATTTTTTCTCCAATATATGTGTTTGAGATTACATGTAACTTTGGAATATTCTTTTTTGCAGGTTGGTGCAATGGTTGAAACCAAGATGCCTGATGGATCCTTTCAAGAAGCTGTTATCAGCAAATTGACAGATGCTAGTTGGTATACTGTAGGTGAGTAGTCACATGCTTTCATTTATGGTCTGTAGGTAATAATGTAAGTGATTGTATCTTGTACTCTAAGATCTGAGATTTTGGAGTGGAGTTTAAGGAAAAGGTCTTGTTTCTAAATCCATTTAAAATACGGTAATAATAATTTGTTGTTCAGGGAGGCCATTGCACAGGTAATTGCAGGGCTGAACAATCAAGTTTTCTTTGGCACAACTGATGTCAGTTCCACTGACTGGAATTCAGGATAAATTTTGCAGATTTTAAGATGGAAGCCTTCTAGCTGAAAAGCTGTGGCTCTGACTGAAAGGCAAGCCTTCTTTCCCTATATGCACACAAGAAAAACATAGGTAGTACCACTATGCATCCTGAAGTCAGTCCTCTGTTTTATGAAGAGTTGAAGATAGTGTTTTGCATGAAACAACAGAAGATGATGAGGAAAGGCAGGGTTGTTTTGGAGTGCAGAAAATGTAACCTGTACTTGTGTTTAGTACTGTGATGTGACATGCTTAGTGAGGACCTTCATGGTTGATACTGACATACAGGTTCACCATTCTGAGACAGAAGAGAGAGAAACAGTTTTGCACTCCTTATTTCATGGTTCCTGCTCGAACTTGGACCAATAAACCAAGGCCAACATATTTGTGCTTCAGGGCTTAAAAAGACTTTAAACTATTAATTGATAAACATCTAACTTCTTAACATTTGACAGGTGAAAATTAAATCCCCTGTTTTGGGGGTGAGTTTTGTGTGGAATTTTTGTTCTGTGATTTGGGTTTTTTGCTTTTGTTTTGTGGGTTGGTTAGTTTGTTTGGGAGGTTTTGATTTTTATTTGGGTTTTTTTTGTTTGTTTGTTTGTTTGTTTTTTGTTGGGGGGTTGTGTGTCTTTTGAGCATTACACTTCTTACAGTAATCATTGCTTGATGAGCATGTAATTTGAGCAGTGAATCTATGCTCTACCCTGTATTAGTAGATTGTTTAGAATTAACAGGTTGAACTCCCCCCAAGAATACCAGAGGTAAAGCATGCATGCTGTAGTTTTTACTTTCTCTAATTATTAAAGTGCAGGTTCACAGAAACTGGAAACCAATGGGCTAATTTATTACTGTATTTTTGACAAGCAGAATAGGGAAAGTGTACCCATGTCCTCCACATGGATTAAGATTGCTAGTGAAAAAACTTGGGCTGTGTGAGATATGGTGAGTTAGTATGCAGTACTGGTATATGGTGTATACTGGTACCTATGACAGTACAGTTGTAATACATTAGGAGGGTATTTAGATTTTATGAACATACTTGTGAGTTGTATGTGGCAGAGTACTTACTGGTACTGAAAACACAGGTAATACTTGCAGACAGATTCTGACAGGTTTGTGTCATATAGAAAAGTAGTATTTTACTTTTAAAATTGAGATGTTTAAGGTTAAGCACAGAAACACCAAGGTGAGAAAAAACTAAGCTTTATCTTTTGCCTGCTGCATTCATTGTGTCCTTTTATGTTTATGTTGTGAAGCAGGGTTGAACTGATTTGGTTTTGGGTAAGTGATGGGCTGCACTACTCAGTAGTCTCAGTGACTGATTCAGTCAAAGCTAAACAGTTGAGAAGGAAATGGATTAGACAGCCTTCAGATTTCTAGATTTTTTTTCCTGAATGTGGTCAGGCTTGAGATGGAAAGCACAAGGGAAAGCTTGTGATTCTCTGATGCTTTTCCTACACTATTTATTTGCTGTGTTATGTAGCATCTTTCTCTCTGATCTAAAAGTAGACTGATATGGATAAGGAAAACAGTAATACATACAAACATTTTCAAAGTAGTAAATACATATATAATTTTAAAATCCACCAAAACAAACTGTGCCTGTCTAGGTAGAAGTAGTAATGCTTACTTTTGCAAATCAGGTTCTTTTTATGACAAGAATCTAAAGAAGAAAAGTCAGCTGAAATAACTTTGCTTCATTCATTAAGAAATAATGTTGAAGCTGCTGTAGTAGGCTGCTTCACTATCAACATAATGAAAGAGCCACAGTGATGCTCAGTTTGTATATTGAAAAAGTATCTCCTGTCTGTTAGTGGTGTTCACATATGCAAAATAAATAAGAATTTATTTCTGTTGTGACTTCCGTGGAATCACCTTTTCACATTTTTTTTTTCCCCACATCATACTACTGTTATTACTGTTGCCACTTACTTGTATTGAGATTTTAATCTGTGATTAGGGAAGACTGGAATTATCCTTTGAATTTCAACTTTTGGGTATAAGTAGGTGAAGAAACAGACACTGTTTGGAGTGAAAGTTAGCCAGTCTGGAGAATGTTGTTGCGCAAGTCAAACCTCCTATCTGCTCAATTGAAATTAAAGTGAGATGACAGTAACAGTTTGTACTTTAGATAACCAATGGTTCAATTGTGTGTTTTAATCTTTAAAACACAATTATTTAAGATAGATTTACTAATTTACAGATTTTGAAGTGCTGCATTTATGCTGTTGAAGTGCTTGATATGTTGGTAGGTGATAATTGCACACTGTGAGAATTTTTTGTCAAATCCCCTTTCAGCTGAGCCAGGTTTGAATTCTGGCTTATTTGGTGTACCATCCACCTGATATTCTGTTAGCTTGTAAGAGGTTTCAGCTAAATAGTGAAATAATGTCTGAAATTACTTCCAAAAATCTTCCATAGCTCAGACCATACCTTACAAAGTGCATAGTTATATTTTCCTTCTTTCACATTCTCTAGAATCTTACAAACCCTGCCAGAATTTCAGAAGACAAATCCTTACCTACCTGTTCTTTAAGGAAACACTTTTGTATCACCTCTGCACAGAACTAGAAGCAACATAATGTCCATATAAAAGTGAGAAACAGTATTTCAGTTACTCCAGCAGCCAAAGAATTCCCGTTAGAATGGCCTTTTTTATTGCCCCATCAAAATCAGTGTCATCACTTTTGCCAAAACTCAGGTCAGTATTTGCATATGCTTAGATATTGTTACATGCTTTAACTGTAGCTAAAACTTTAAGCAAAGAAGGAAAAACCCCAACAAATACATTGAGCCTTGTTCCTTGTGTTTTGGGAGATAAAATCATGGATAAGTATTTCTAAAGAAAGAAAGAGAAAGCATGTATTAACTTTCAGTAGTTGTTTCTCTGAAATCAGTAGGACATAAGGAGAAAGAACAGTGAGAGGCATTTGCAGTTTCTGGTAGATCTTGCTGCCAACAGTGAGGTTTTATATACTGTTTAGAGTGAAAGGGAACATGAATCCTTTTTTTTGGTTCTTGTTTTTGAGAATTAAGACTTTTAGGCTTTATCAGTACTTTTATGTAAGAGAGAGAGAGAGACTTTTTTTCCCCTTCATTTAAGCAGTATCACGAAGTAGCAGAATATTTTAACACAAATGGCAAAGAATTTATTTTTCTCATTCTTTTCAATGCTGTATGAGGCTGCAAAGCCAACAGAGTTTTTTCTTTTTGGCTCTGGGATGGTGGTGTACATCCGTGTGGCCCAACTTTGGCGCTGCTGTAAGCCAGGCACTGCTCTGACATACCTTTGTGAGGAGGGCAGGGGACAGAACTGATTTAACTATTCAGTTCCAGTCCTCTTTCATGGTGCTTGGATTTTTGAAAATTCCAGTTCATAGTGCTGAGAATATTTATCAGAAAATGAACTGACAGTGGTATCCTAGGATTGTCAGGAGCAGGGTTGCTAATGAGCTATTTATAGTTGCATTTTTCTATTTTAATAAAGTTTCCCTCTTCTGATGTTTTGTGGATATACCTGTGCTAACAGCAAAAATTTACTAGTTTCTGGCTCTGTTACAACTTTAAGCTCCTAACATCTTGCTGCTGTATGAAGGGTGATTAAAATCTTGTCAATGCCACCAGTTGGCTATTTAACTCATGCCAGAGGCCTATTGATTTGGGGTCTTCTAACTTGAACAGCACACATTTTGTTTGTGCCAGGCACTAGTCACGTTTGTGTGGCTGGTTTGACCAGCTCTTCCCCACGTCCTGTTGAGTTCTATATCCCAGAAGCACCATTTCATCTTCAGTCTGTGTCATTCAGGAGTCTAAACTCACAAGTGTGGCAGGGGAACTCTTCAGTTGCTCCACCTTCACTTATCAAATTCATTCTTTTCATCTTCAGAGTGTTACCTGAGTGGATTTTGAGGAAACCCTGTGGTTCCCTGGAGTCCTTTCATGGGATATGCGCTTGTGACGCAAACTGTGCAGTAGCAATGTGGATTGCTTTCTGAGTAATCTAGAAACAAAGAATAGCACCACGTTTTGCACTTGGGTGCGTGTAGGCAACCTGCAGGTAGGGAAGTAGACTTGATACTGAAAAGGTATGTTAACTAAATCTTGTTACACATCAAGTGGATGGATCCCTCGTTATGTATCCATCTTTGTTACATGTAGACTGGGTTTTAAATAAAAAATTGTGTACAAGCAGTGCTGTAGGGAAAGCAAGGAGGTGGAATTTTTTTTCTGATCTCTTTATGTGCGATAGTAAGATTATTGTGACATCTCAAAAAAGAGAGTTTCAGATAGCAGGGTTTTGTTTGTAAGGTGACAGAAGGTCTCAATTCTATGTTTTCAGTGATACTTCTATAGAGGAACTGAAGCTCTTGTAAAATGATTGTTTTTTTCTAAATGGAGTTCTGTAACCTCTCCAGTAGCACAATACATTGTAGTATCTTGCTCTTAAGCCCTCTTACAGTGATGAATCAGTTGTTAGTACAGTCCTTGTCTACAAGGACGTTCAACAAGTGTTACATGACTCTTGGTACTTTCTGTATTGTTTCCACAGCTGAAAACAAACAAAAGTCGGCAAAACTTGCACTCATTGATCTAGACATTCATAGAGAGCATTACTGGTAGTTCACAGATGACTACTTTGTCAGGCAGCCAATGAAAATAACTAAGCATGCATAATGACACTGGAACAGTTTTTCCTTCTTGGTACATATTCTTGTTGTCATGGTAAATTTGAAAGAGGGGTTGGGGAATAAGAAAAAATGTTTACTTGCTGTGCAATATAGAATCTCTTTTTCCTTTGGGCAACAACAGTACCATAACATAGTCAGACCAGATCATCTCCAGAGATCCCTTTCAATCCGTACCAGTTTTTGGTTCTGTGATGATGACTTGAATCTGAAGTTAACAAGCAGATGCAGCCTGGAGGGTTGTTTTTCCTATTCACTTCCCTATTACAGGACTGCCTTGTTCTGGTAACACTGATTGTTCTGTGTATAAGTAATATCATAGCTATTATGAGGATGTTATTGTTCATGTTCTGCTATATTCTTTTTCTCGCCCTCCCCCCCCCCCCTTTTTTTTTTAATCTTAGGGATATTTAGGAATAAGATACAGTTAAACGGATTCACAGTATTTTGTGGCAAGTTTCTTCACTGTTCATAAAAATTATTTTAAGCCAGGTTGTTAATATTTCTTACATAAATAAATGTGGACCAATGTTCATAGAGTTTTTGTGAGGATAAGGTTCCTATTATTTTTGTTAATGTCATACATATGCCTGCCACAGACAAGGAAGGGATGATACCTGCTCATCCTAGTTGAAAGTTACACCATTTGGTGCACTTTTGAAGTTTGGGTTTTTTTTGTTTTTTTTTCCTCATGTCTGACTTCTAAGAAGTATTGCACTGATTCCCAATGAGAAGCTTTGGTTTTCTGTCTTAGCTTCAGCTTGTCTAAGCTTCCACAAAGGAAGAAGGGGGCGGGGTGGAAAAGGGGCATTCTGTTTCTTCACTGTTACTATCAACAAGGTTGGGATACAGCACAGTTCTGAACTCCATACTTTGAACTTCATTCTTGGGACTAGAACAAGCATTGTAAGAGACTAAGCAGCACAGCCTGGAGAAGCAGTCATCTTTTCCCCCCCCCTCTGTCAGTGTGGGTCATTAATGAACATATTTGAATGGGAGAGAAACAGGAGAAACATTGCTTTTCTTTCTGTCATTTCTACTATACTCACTTCTAAACAGCAGTATATAGGATGCTGGCTAGGATATGTCATTGTTCTTCCAGAAGCAATTTCCGAAGTGGTCAGTTGATGCTTTCTTGTTTCCCCAGCAAGTAGATGCCCATTAAAAGATGTGGCTTTGGGAGCAGTTAAAGGGCTTCTGCTTTTTCATACTTGTTTCTTTGGAAACACAGGATTGGCAGTTTTCCTTCTAAGAAAAATATTGTGGCACTGTACACACATCTCTTGACTATAGTACATGTGCATGAGGAAATTTGTCGTCTTCCTCTTTCCTTCCCTCATTAATACAACTGAGACTGTTCAGTAAATTCTTTCTTGTGGAATACAACCTCTGGAATTTCTGCTTTTGGAAAATCTGGAGTTGTGCCAATAAGCTGTTTAAGGAATGATTAATTAATACAGTTTATTCAGTGTTAATGGGATTTAGTTTCTGTTTGTTAGTAATAGGCATTTTACCTAGAGTTAAATAGTCCTCTGGATGAGATTAAAAGGAGGAATGAATTTGCAGCTTAGAAAGTTTTAAGTTCTTGTGACATTACTTCAATTGTATTATCAAAGTATCACACAGCCACAAAATTTGCTATCTGCCCTGTAATTATATTTATGAAATCTTGAATACATTGAAAAAATGTTAATGCTAGTATTAAAATGTCATGCATAGACATAGACCACAGTAATATGAATGGTACTTCAGTGATGTAGATGCTCTTAAAAGTGAGATGGAAACTGAAGGCCTGCTTAATTTAAGAAAGGTAAATATTCTTAGAGGTGTTGAGATTATTACTGTGTGTTTCTGATTACCCTTTCAGTAAGATATAACCAAGTATTTTCCCTGGAAGAGAAGCAAGTTTAACGTAGCTGCAATTAAATAGTTCATGCGTTGTGTTTAACTGGGGAGACTTTTTACTTGACCCCAGTCTTGTAATTAAAATAATTGATATGTTTGTATGAAAAACGGTGCTATTCTTTCTCCACTGACACTTTATAAAGTGATTACTAATTTAGCTAAGGAAATCTTTGTTTTGTTGCTGCTTTATTACACACTTTGTTGTTTTATAAAGATGTTTTGTTTCAAATTGTGCAGCTCTGCTGCCACTTGCAGGTGCACGTGTCCACAAATTGCTGTAGAATGAGCAGACAATTTCTTATACTTCTAAAAACCCTTACATGGTCAAAGTATCAGTTTGTCCTTGACGCAATTAAATGACTTTGAAATACCAAAAATATTAGTGCCTTCTGTTTCTGCATTCATAGCCCTTCTGCCTCTACAGGTTCCCATCAAGATGGAAAATTAAATGTAACTGTTACTTTGCTATTAATAATTTTTAAAAGGCCAAGTCTTTGAAGTAGTGATAATGCTGTGCTATTTCTTTATAATACCTCATTGTTTTGATTATTAAGAATTCTGTTGTCTAAAAGCATTTTCTGTACTGAGCTGATCATGTCTGTTGGGTAAGCAAGCACACACAGACTGAATAAAAACTTTATAGTTTAGTAACTTCTGTATGTCTAGGTATATTTACATACATTTATATGAGACTCTTGGCTGTTGGATATGTTGATGCTCTCCACTCTTTTAACCTGAATGAGGGGTGAGGGTAAGAGAAACTTCAGTTCTGGACGAAAATTACCTAGGTGAAATGGAACATATTTCATTTGATTACTTTGAAGGAATCACACACACTTACGCTCTTAGCATGAACTTCCTTTTCCCCTAGGCAGGACATTCACATGGCTGCAGAACTGAGATATTTTCCTATGCTTTCATTTAACAATTACACCAATTCCTTGCCCTGCTGCAGTCCAGGAAGGGGGGCTGAGAATTTCTGCTCTCCACCTTCTTGCCCTGAAATTGTGTGATAAGTGCTTTTCAAATGAAAGGACGTACTGAATCCTATTGGAAAGAGTGTCTTTCCTTTCAGGTGTGAGAGAGGGGTTTTAGAAAAGGCTTTGAGATAGATATATATATATTTATATATATATATATATATTTTTTTTTTTTTTTTTTGTAGCTAAATCTAGTTGAGAAGCATAACTGCCCATGGTGGGGAAGCTGGAGTAGATGATCTCTAGAGTCCCTTCTAACCTTGGCTACTCTGTGATTCTGTGAAAATGCAGTGGCCTGGCAAGGGATAAGCAGCTGTTGTAGAATAGGCCAGTTTTGTACCTTCAACTAGAGAAAACAGCAGGAAAATTCATGTAGGAAGAGGCATGGGGTAGACTTGTTTCCATTCAGGTATGAAACCAGGAATAGGATTGAGAGTGTGACTGCCCAGCTCTGAGAGGATACTCATGCAGTCATTGTCTGTGAGTCTGAGGGTTGATCAGGAATACTTAATTATTCAGCATTTATCTTTTTTTTTTTCCCTCTATATTGTTTTATGCATGGAAGTGAAACGTAAATTTATGAAGTTGACACCTCTGCAGTGGCAATTACATTTTTCAGTCTAGAATTGCCTTGTATTGGTCAGGAATATCTATCTACATGAGTTTCAAAGTTCTAAGTAAGCTTGCATGTTTGTTGTAATTGAGGAAAGCAGAATATCTCACATGGTTTGTAACTGTCTTAATTTCCTTATGTATCCTAATTTGAGTAGAGTCCAGTGGGTTTTTTTTGGCTGACCTGTTTTACTTGAAATTCAGTATTTATAGGATTTTTATCTTTTAGGGATGAAAACATGGTGTATGTCATCTGGTTTATGAATGGTTTACCTTTTTTTTTTTTTGTTTTGGTGGGTATTTTTTGGTCAAGTGTGTAGTTCCTGGATGTTTTCATAAAGTTACCTGTTGCAAATAACCAGCCATTTGTCCTCTAAAATGATTGTTTGTGGAAAAATTAGTACTTTAACTCTAGTTCTGAATATGTTTACCAAAGGATGATGCTGGTAGTCTGTTTTCCAGTCTCATCAGAACAATGAGAAGTAGCACACACTGTAGGGTGCACAGAACATTTAAACCCCAGCTCACTAAGCCACCCTAAAACTTGCAAATATGCCAATGAAATACTGTTACTGAAGTATAGGGTGAGCTGGTAAGTGGCATGTTTGGAGAGCATAATGAAAGTTAAACTGCAAAGGGGTGTTCTATTATTTTTTTTTTTCCCCATGATTATAAACCTGTGACAATGCTGAACTTCAGTTATTTTTGAGAATTCTGGGCTTTGAATTTTTCTGACCAGTGGATACTAGTGCTGAAATAGTAATGCAGAGGGGGTGAGGTCATACTTGGTGTTCCAAATTACTGCAGAAAGTTGTAGTGGTGGATTCCTTGAGCTGTAGCTGAACAAAATTATGAGAGTAACACACTGACATTAGGGTTGACAGGTCTTACTAGTATTTATAAAAGTTTGGAAAATATTAACTATTCTAACTGATGATATAACATAGATACCTGCTGTTCTTAAAATAGGAGACTTTTGGAAGGGGAAAAGCTTTGTGTATACAGGTATTACAACATAAGCCATTATGGCAGCAGCATCTCCTCTGAAGATGGAAGAACCTTAAAGCTTATCTTATCAAACTAAACTAAATTTGTCTTCATACCTTTTAATATAGTTAGTATTGCAGTCTATGGTTTTAATCTGACAGTATGAGAATGAGTGTTTTACTTAGTTATTTGATTAATAAGTGCTTGTCCTGCTGCAATCAATCTGTTTTTTTGCTAGCAATGCACATATATTTGATATTCATACTTTTTTCCCCTACTGTACAAAGCACGATTCAAGCAGTTTAAATGTAGAGTAGTGTTCTGCACTTTGACCCCACACAAATAAACTTTTACCTTGCTGGAATGCCAGACTGCAGCCACCTGGTCTCTGCTCTTTGAAAAAGGCCTGTTAATATGGTTTAGACAGTGGGATGTGGTCTGGAGCAGAAGGGGAACTAGCAACCTTTCTTTCTCTGCAAGGAAATTTTCATTAAAAGATTTTTTGTAAACTGTATGTTTTCTCAGGCAAAACTTGCAGTAACCTCATAGCATTCCAGTCGTCTTCAGCTGTGTATTGATGGAAATTGATGGAACTTGCCTTTACATACGAGTGTTAGGAGAACAAGATGTCTACTAAGTGTTCTTTATAAATTCGTCATGCTTAATATGCTTCCACTACCCAGTCTGTTGGTAACACAGTATTGACAGCAAAAGCAGTCACACACTTGCTTTTAATTCCCATTCATTTGTCTTTTTTTGGGGTTTGTAGCAAGAGAGAGGATTAAAAGGAAGAGTAAGTAAGGAATAAGTGGATAGGGTGGAAAAAACTAAAACAACCAACCATAAACCAAAACGGAACAAAACCCCAGGATTGTCAGATAATAATCAGTGGTATGCAGCAAGTAGCTATGATTTGAAACATGCAGTGCTGCGAAGAAGAATGTCTAAATTAGACTCTTACCTCCAAAAGCCTTGCTTTATACTGGCTTGAGTTTCTGTGTGAAAATGTTCTGTTCTTAGACTGAATATTCCCCATCATTTTGCTTGTGAACTAAAGAAACATTTAAATAGAGGTCTTGAAAGTCATGTTAAGAGAATATTCTAGGTGGTGAGATAAATAGTAGACTGGTTTTGTCAGCTTGGAAAAGAGATCTGATCATCTTGTATCAATGTGGGTTTTTTGCCTTCATGCTAGTTTTTGATGATGGTGATGAAAGGACACTGAGACGAACTTCATTATGCTTGAAGGGAGAAAGGCACTTCGCAGAAAGTGAGGTAAGACAACGATGGACTGGCAGTGAAAATACCTAACTCGTTAATTTATATATATATATTATAAAAAGAAGAAAGAGCAAACTAATTTTGATTCCTCTTTTTTTTTATGTAGACACTTGATCAACTGCCACTAACCAACCCAGAGCACTTTGGAACTCCAGTTATTGGGAAGAAATCTAATAGAGGGAGAAGATCATCTCTCCCTGTGTGAGTTTTGATAGTTCTCAGTTTCCTTCCTCCTCCCTATCCTCCCTTTTCCTAAAATGAAGTAGTGCCATTGAAGCTGGTACTGGTCTGAATGCTCTCTATCATGTGGGTTGTGTGCACAGCTTACGGACCTCAGTAATTCAGTTCATGGAGATGTGTTCATTTGTTAGCAGTATTATGATGGAGTTTTTCGCTTGTAGCCATGATGTTTGTGTTCTTTGCATATAACTGGAACTTATGTCGGGAAATGTGAGGGTTTCACCACCTTTATACTGCACAAAACAGGGTAAAAAGTGTTTTAAAATGTCTGGGTTAGAGAACACTTCTGTTTAACCTCTGTGAGCAATCAAATCCTGATTTATGTCTCCAGTTTCAATATGATACTGTTGTAAAATACTACTAGTTGGAAATAATTTCTGCAAAATTCCTCCTAGTAAGTGCACTTAATATTTCAGTGTATTTTGAGCCATTTTAGCTCTTAAAATTCTGGTTTTATCACTGAAGCTTTGCTTCAGGAAGAAAGATGTGATAATAAGCTGTATTTGCTTTTTAATACTAACATCAGACAAAACCTTTAAAATACTGTATGTTTTAATCATTTAGTACTGAAGATGAAAAGGAAGAAGAAAGCAGTGAAGAGGAGGATGAAGATAAAAGGCGTCTCAATGATGAATTGCTTGGCAAAGTTGTGAGTGTGACTTGTAACGCTGAGAAGGCAGACTGGTATCCAGCTTTGGTAAGTTGCTCGAGATGTCTAACCTCTCTAGTGTTACGCTACTGCTCGCTTTTTAGATGAGAGTGTGATCTGAATGACGTTGTTCAAATAGTGGTTTTCCTGGGTAAGATGGTTTCCAAACAGAACTTTCACTGCAAAATTGCAAATGTAGTCAGGCCAAGCTCTGCTGCCCGTATTTGTTAAAACATAATTTTTTACCGGTATCTGTGAAGAGTAGAAGAGCAAAAATCAATATTCCTGTATATTATAATTTAATGGGTCTTAAATTTTTCTAAACTGCACATAAAATGTATGTAACAATATTTTTCTTTTTAAAATAATCTTGCACTCCCAGGCAATTTAGGAGCAGCTAAATGTATGACTTTTAATTGCAGAGAAATTTTTACCTTTGTATTTAATGATTGCCTTTTTCCTTTCAGTTTTAGGAAATACTAGTTCCTTTCATGCTTTCATTTACATAAGTGGCCAGTTATATCAGCAGTAGATGTTGATTATTATTTTTGACTGTTGATACAGGCTACAGCTGTTCATTGCCATTGCTCCTAATTTATATTGCATAAATTCAAGTACAAATAGACTTGTACTGTAAAAATAAACATTTTGCAGATTCTGTATGCACACAGAAAAGTTTATGGATGCATAATAAAAGTTGCTTTCTTGAATAATTCTTTTTGATGATGTCAGGCAAGCTCAGAGACATGTTTAAAAAAATCCAAACATAATTACTTGGAGCATTAAAATGAAGGCTCGATTCAGTACTTCTACAGACTTTAGTTAGCTAACTGTACATTCTGAAGTATGTTATTTTGGGTCCTTTGAGTGAGCTGGAATGAGCTCAGCTGTTACAATCCTCTTAGTTTAAGATTTTATTTCTCTACATGAATGTAGCATCAAAAAGTAACTAACCACTCCACTCCGACCTCTGTTCCTTAAAAGCACATTATACTGTAGGGTGAATAGTTGACACTGATGTATCCAGCTGTATGCATCTCAGTTTAAAATGTGAAGTGTGGTATTGGTATGCATGTTCTGATTGTTCTATAACCCTTCATTAATGACTGATTTTAATTTAACACAATTCTGACTAAGGGATTAAGTTACTGGAGGTCATGTAGCTGTTTTGTTTTCAGCTACCTGAGAAACAGGAATGTCTTATCTTGATTTAGGAGTAAAATTTCTGGCTCGTCTGAATGGGGTGGCATGGCTTCCATTGAGCGCTGGTAGATTGAGAAATTCATTTGTATTTGATATTTTCTATCTGTATAAGGCCTACAGCAAAGTGCAAACTTGTTCTGTCTGTGGTAATACAAATACTGCAAGTGCATTTTTACCACATTTTTAGATTTAAGAGGTGATGCTGCTGTGGAAGTACACGCTAGATTTGACACTGGGCTTGTATTATCTATACCTTAGGGGTTTTTGTGGTTTGTTTTTTTTCCTAAGCAAAACCCAACAACAAAAAAAGATACAAGTGTGATATAAAGTAAGTGTGTTTGTGATTTCTTAAAAAGATGCTTTAAATTAGCTTTGTGTGAGCGAAAGAACAAAACAGTGAATACACAAGATCTATGTTGTCATCACAGAAGAGGAGTTTTGAGTTTACAAATGAAATAAGCATAACAAATAAAGTTAATAGATTGATACTGTTTGAAGTTCTTCCTTATTGGCCTGGAGTAGATTTCTTTTCTCAGAACTGGAAATTGCACTGGAAGAAATGGGAAAATAGCTGTTTCCTGCTGTCCATATTTCCTCTTAAGATCAGCTTATTCTTTGTTTTGGGTTTGTGTTTTTTTCTTCTTAAAAAATTGTTCTGTTTAAAATTTCAGGTTGTGTCTCCCAGCTGTAATGATGATGTCACTGTGAAAAAGGACCAGTGTTTAGTTCGGTCGTTTGCAGATTCCAAATTGTAAGTAATAGCTTATTTTCATTAGATGTATGTGGGAGAAAAATGCAAAACTGATTACATACTGCTTCTGAAGACATAATTTTCTTCAAAAGGAAAGGGTACAGTTTTGTGCGTAGTTGAATGACAAATGTGCACAACCATACTCCATTTCCAGCAAACTACTGCTGTGCTTACTTGCCCACCTTTCCATGGTAAAGTGGATTAGTCAAAGTTCCTGGTGCTGCTTCTTGGGGAAAAAAAAAAAAAAGTTTGAAAAAAAAGGTGTGAACACTTGATTCATGTTCTTTGAAGTGTGAGTTTTCTTCTAATTATTGCACTTTATGTTTTAACTACAATCGTTCATAAAGATGTTAATAATTTGGATATCTGACTCATTGCTTTCAGTGCTCAGATGTCTGTTGCTTTTTAAATAGCAAAGTTTAATAGTGTTTAATCTACTTGTTCATTAAAAGACGTGAATGTAAATTGATTGCTTAATCTAAAATTTTACAGAATCTGAACCCAGGTTCCTCTGAAAAGTAAGAAAGGTCTTCTTAGTCCGTCCCCCTTCAGAAGGGACAGGGGAGCAGAAACAGGGAAATGTGTGTCTTAAGGAGTAATATATTCAGGAGTACGAAGACTGCATTTTAAAGCTTTATTTCTCTTAATTTCTAATGTATTTGTCTCAATTCATAACTAGAAACTTCCTTGACAAAGGTTGTCTGTCACTTCTCTTTCTTGCAAAGTGAACAATTTGTGATTTTTTTTCTATTACTATTATTATTTTATTTTTGGAGTAGGGTGCAACTACTTGGTAACTGAAACATACACCAAATAACGGAGGATTTCAGTGATTTTGGCTTCTTAATGTAGATATGGATCATCAGCCTTCTAGAAAAATCTAAGTCTTTATATGCTGAAGGCAGACTAATACTGGAAGAGCATGCAGACTTGGCTTTGTTGTTTGGTTGGTTTTTTTCCTCCCCACCCTGTAGTATATGCTTTAAGTTCAGAAAATGGCAGCCCCCAATTCCTGAGGTTTGACTTCGTTTTTGCTGAAATAATAATAATAATCTTACTCTAAAAACTCACTTGCAAGACTTTAGTTACAGGTTGGTTAGCATTTCTATTGTAGTAATTCAGTAACTGAATACTCAGTCTAACTTTAAAGCAGGGCAACTTCTATGTGTTTTGCTGTGAGAATGCCTTTTTCATAGTTTAAAAATAGAAATCTGTTATTTATCAATGCAGAGACTTCAGTTTGGCTTCGCTGTTGTTCTGTGCTAGTATAAATGCATTTTTTGAACAGGGAGCTTGTTTCCTCTTGACTACATTGCAGTTTTGGGTGGAAACCATTGATTTGGGTGAATATTTGAAATTTATAAAATGCTTTTTGCCTACGGAGTGTTTTAGCTTCGCAGATGTGTGCGGGTTAAACATGTGAAATGAAGAAATTCTATAGACTTTGGTTAATTATCTAATTACAAGTGGGTTTTTTTTTAATGTCTTGAGTTTTAAACAAAGACTGGAAACTTCCTCTGATTTTGACTCTTGTATTAGGACCTACAATAACAAATGCTTTATGCATTTACTTGTTAGAAGGGATCTTGAAAGCGAATCGTGAATCTCGAAGTTCATTTCAGAAGTCATTGTTTTTCTCAGTCAAATGCTTACTTGACCATGATCTATAAATAATAACAAAACCTCATTCTTTTTCAGTTACTCAGTAGCAAGAAAAGACATTAAAGAACTAGATGTTCAAAACATACCAAGATCTGAGTCCTCTCCTAAAAAAGGTAAATGAGAATAAATTCTAGGTGTTTAGGAAGTAATCTTGTCCAACAGTATTTTTAATTTTTACAGATAAATGGCCTGATTATTTCTGATAATTGCTCTTGGATGTTTTACAAGCAATTTAAAATGTCATAGATTAAAGAAACTTTGGATATAGCTGCCTTTTCATTAAAATAACACCCATTAGAAGGTTTATTTGATTTTTAATTTTTAACTCTGATTTGTGGTTTTATTTGATGTTTATTTCCTTCTTTTGATCCACTCCATAACATATTGTATTTAAAATTACATTGGAACATAAATCGTCATCTTTCCTAACACAAAAGTTTCGTGCCATTGATGAAAACTCTTGGTCTATACATTAAAAACACCTAGACAGCGAGGTGTAAACTTCAGAGCAGCCTTCCTGTGATTGACTTGACGTTAAAGTGTGATTACAGAACTTTATTTTTCTGGATGGATTACGTGAGTACAATAATTCATGTTTGTAGTGAGATTGTAAAAGGCCAGATTCTCACTTTTATGTAAATAGTTCTTAAACTTTTAGTGTTGTTTCTCCAAGTCAGATCTCAAACCACACAATTTGCTAAGCGGAAGTATTTAAAATATGTAATAACACAAAACCTAACAACAAAAACACTCAACAGCAGCTCCTCTAGTTTGAATAAAGGTGTGGAACAGCTCCTTTACAAGACTTAGTGATACTCACAAAGGAGAGATCAAGGTAATTTTGATTTGTGTAATTCTTAGTGATTTCTTATATACTTTTTAAATTATCTACAGTGCAAGAACTTTTAGAACAGACAAAAAATAATCAGATGTGAGATTTAAAATAAATTGGGAAAAAAAGGTTATTTTTTTCCCCTTACTAATGTATTTTTCCTATTCCAAACATTAATATTAGTCACATCTCTTCAGGCAGTGCTCTTCAACTTTTTTTTTTCCTCAATCTAAGCATTAAGAAATGAAGATATTTGAAAAAGAATGAAGTAAGTCAAGGTGGTTGATCTGACTGAGAGTTGTCTTTCTTAAATAGCTTTGCTTCAGTGTTTATCTTTTTCATACAGAAAAATAGCAGTACATAGCTTCACAGACTATATGTGGATAAGTACTGGTGCTATAGGTGTCTCTCATTGCTCCTATTCACATACACAGGTGTCAAACTCATTAGTATTTATGGGGACCTATACCTAGAAAAACATGGGGTGCTATGCTGTGTGGACGGAAGTTCTCACCTATGAATTCGTAGAGCTACCGAGTGTCTAAAACTGAAGTATCTTATTTTATTAATGTCATTTTGTATTTAACATGGTATTATGATTTACAAGAATATGGAAAGGTAATTTAAAATGCTTTGTGACAGTGAATGCTGCAGATAAGGTAAAACCAGGGCCCTTTATTTGTAGGACTGCAGGAGGCAAGCATATTTCTCAGCACAAAGGGTGTTCCTCGGAACTGGAAAATGGACATAAGTGAAATTCTGGAGTCCTCTAGCAGTGATGAGGAAGATGGAGCTGCTGCAGAAACTGATGAAGAGGAAGAAAAGAAAGAAGAGAAAACAGAAGAAGTAGTGGTAAGTCTGGGCAATTCCAGTTATCCTTCAATGATAATTTAATAACTTGCATGCCTGAAGGTCCTGCACATTTTGTCATCTAATTATCAGATGTAGTTTACTCCCTTCAGTGTCTTTTCAGACCTGTTCTTTGCTACCACCATCTCTACTGGAGCTTGTGAGCAGTGGCAGATTGCCTTCTGTTATTCAGTGCTGAAACTGGAGACAAATCTCAGAATTTAAGAATTCAAGGCAGAGAGGAGTGAGAGAATCTAGGTCAAAAGGAGAGATATAAACAAAATATTGATGCTGAGCCTAACAGTAGTAATCCAAACTTAAATTTGATCTTTTTTCTTTTGTACTTTCTATAAATAAAGTAACTTGTTTTCACGGTGGTTTAATTGCAAAACCCAGCAAACTAAACGATTAAAGCAAAGCAGTAAGCTGACTGAAAGTATGAGCCAATATTCAGTGTCTGCTAAAGCTGTTTGAGGCCTAAGATGTTATTTAAGAACAGTACAGAGGTTCCCTTTTTAACAGGTTTTGTGAAACCTGCTGTTACAGGTTGGGAATCATAGAATCATGTTACAACATGGATGAACTTTCTGTCTAATATTTATGGTAAAATATTGTTTTCTGTTGTGAAACTCCTGAGTGGCTCTTTTTCCACAAGGTGAGCCAATGTCTTCATGTCATCAAAATTGCACTGACAGAATTTCCCTTTATTTCAGCCCGGTTTTACTCTTGATGTGTTTAAAAAAGAAGGGGGTTGTGATTGTAGGGTTTATTTGTTGGTTCCTTTATCTCATCGTATGATTTTTCAGGGAAACGTTCCTTTAAACGGGAGACTCAGGTGCAGTGTATCTCCGGCGGAAGGTCACCCGGCCTTCCCCTGTGTGTGTCTTGCCGTCTCTGTCCCCTCCCCGCCCGCGGTGTTGTCACCCTGGCACGGAATGGCCGGTGGGACTCGGAGGCGGCCTACAGCGTTACCGCGGCAACCGGGTGCCGGCGGGCAGCGCGCATGCGCCGAGGGGGAGCGGGCGCTGGAGCGGAGGCTTGGCCGGCGGCCAGGGGAGGCTGGCCAGATGCTTTGAGATGGGCTGGCCCTTTTCTTTGCCTTTCATGTAATGTCTGATATTTTTTATTACTATTTTAATTTTTTATTTTTATTTTTTTTATATGGAAGAGAATGTAAGTAATGCCGTGTAACTGCGGATGCCGTGCAGGGAGGGAGAAAGCGAGCAAATATTTGGAAGTCAGGCTGAAATGTGTTCAGGCAGTGGGCAGATTAGATAGAGAGGAAGTAAAACCATTTTACATTTGAAAGAATGCAGCTCTTAGGTAAGGATTTTGTGTTTTTAATCTGTGGTGTTAATGTGGCTGTTAAGAACGTGGGTTTGACTTAGATTTCTGATGTGGGAACTGTCTAGTGGAGCATGCAGCTAGGGTAGATCTTTCCAGGTAAAAGGAAAAAAAAACGAAAAGACAATAAGAATCTATTTTTAGGTCTTGATTTTTTGCCTTGATAACAGTATTCTGGAAAATGGAGTAGATGTCTGCATGAGAATAATGGTATGATTAGATAAATGTAAGGATAAATGTTTGCAGGATGTAAAATCCTCTGGGGTTTTTCCTCTGTTTGCAGTGAAAAGGACTGAATAGGCCACATTTTGCAGGGTGTGAACTGTTGCAGTCTGTGTTGCTCTGTTTGTATTAACGTTGGTTAAAATTGCAGAGTATCAGTGACTAAAAAGCAAGGATTGCTCTACTAGTTTTCTAGTATCCTTTTTTAATACAATTTTTCATGGCTATTGCATAAAAGTGCTGTGTGTTTTAAACAAAGAAGGGGGAGGGGGGAGCTTGGTGGTTTTAAAAGAAAAGGGGGGTGGGGGGGGGAAGCCATTGCTGTAAAAGAAATATAGGTTATTTGTAACGAATAATCTAAATGTGGAGTAGTGAAGCAAAAGATTCCAGACAGATGTGCTGATACGAGAAGCTGTAGAATCCATTCTTTTCAGGTGACAACTAGGCATGTAAAAATAAGGCGAGCATCTTCATGCTGTAGCTGTGTAGCAGAAGATAGATATTGATCGTTTTAGATTGTCAGAGAAGAACTGTTACCCTGGCCCATTAAATCAACCATTACTGTACAATTTTTGTATTTTAATTGTGGGCTGTTCTAGATATTGCAGTTAGACAGCATTTAAGGAATTTATCATGATAATAGTAGTTGCAGAAAGAATCGACAAGTGAATGAAATTTTTTTCCACTCCCTTATTTCACTACAGATGTTGAATTGCTCAAATTTTGCAATTACGTTTTTGTAGAGTCTCTCCTTTATTAATCAAGGTCAAACATGACTTCTGTCCATCCTCTCTGAGAATATTCTCAGTGGATTTTTTTGTTTAGAACTTCAAATTGCCATAGGACTAGAGAGGAAAGAGATTTTTAGAATTACCTTCTTCCTTTCTCATCTTCTGAAATGCACAGCAGCTTTGCTGTCAAGGCCTGGCCAGCTGCTGATCAGCCATGATAGGCCTTCATTAAATCAATCAAATGGGCACAGACCTTTTTAATATATAATGAGAGGATAAAGTCAGTCAGAAGAGTTCATTCTGGAGATGGAAAGGCTCCCATTTTTCTGAAGTAGGATCTTTTGTAATGATAATGAAGCAGAGAGGTCTACTGTAGCTGGTGATACTGGATCCTACCATTTTGCCAGTAGCTGGGTTAAAATCTGTAACTTTGTTTTGACAGAGACTGTCTTTCTTATTGTGCTGCTCTTCATGGCATCTGAAGGAGCATGGTACAGTTGGTGCAACAAGGTTTCCAGCCTCTGTGGTGGTTGTTTGTAAGCTAAGGAGTGGGAATCAATATGGTGGTGGTGGTGAGATGCTAATCCTCTTCATCGCTGGTAATTGATTTGTGTAGTCCAGAGTTGACTGTGAAGGAGGGCAACATGGAAATTGCTTGTCATTGCTTTTGATGAGGATTGTGTTACATGGAACTGCTCAGCATGTTCAATTTGCTGGATTTTAGGCAACAATTGCAATAAATGGTGCAACTCTGGATTATATTTAATGCACAATGTGAGATCTGAATAACAGAATGTACTTTTGTGGTAAAATGTGAAAAACATGGAGGTACTATAGGAAAAAAATCTTTATCAAATGAAAATTTAAAGTGACTCAGTTGGAATGCAGATAAAAATCAGGATATTGCTTTTCATTCTTACCCAGTTTTCAGCATGTCAGAATAAGAGAAGTAGCTGAGTATTTGGCAAAGAATGCACTGCAGCTAAATGAAAAATCTAAACTCCAGTATCTCCCCATGGAAATATTTTTGGAATATTACCTGATTTTTGGTAAAATTTGGATTGTATTTGCTACTTCATTTACTTGTATTTAAGTTATTCTGTGAGAAAAGAAATCATACTCCTTTCTTTCTCAGGGTTAAATAATCAAATGCTCCTGATTGTACAAGGAAACGTGTAAGCAACATTTGTTTTTTCACCTCAGTCTCTTTTTACACTATTCTGATTCCAAAAGAATCAAGACTTCAACATGCAGTTACTTGAAATATATTTTCAGTATGTGTTCTTAATAGCTACATTCACATAAGATCAGAGTGACAATAAGGAATTTGTTCTTCAGAGTTTGTGTTTGCAAGTTTCAAAATGGTATCTCTTTTAATACCAAGAGCAGGAAAAGGGGATTTCTGTCTGACTGGTAGAATTGGTTGTGATACCACCTTTTAGAGAACTTACATGTGTCACTTTAATAGCAGTTTCTTGTTCTTCCTCTTCTTTCTCCTTAATGGAACATGCAAAAAGAAGTTCAGAATAATATTTTAGCTAGCTACTCCCCATGCCTTTTACCGAAGAAAGGGTTGTAGCACCTCCAGGTGCCTGTGTAGAGGAATTTTCTCTTAGTCTTCATTTTGACAGTTGCCAGATGGATGTGTGTGTAGTGTGTTACATAGTGTGCATTCATATAGGATTTTTAGGGTTCTGTCATCCCAACATTGGTCACGGTTACTTTACATTGAGCAGGGAAGATACCAGAAGCATTTTCCAGTTTCCTATTCTGCAAATATGCAAGAATTCCAGTGCTCGTGATAAGTCGCTACCATATATTAGCACTTAGATAATGCTTATGAGAATTTGAAGTCCATGATGTGTTTTAGGAGACTTCAGATTCCTACAAATTAGCACTAGTCATCTATTAAAAACATTTACATTTTGATGCCGAGTAGTTCTTGTTTCCATGTTGTCTTTTCTCAGAGAGACTATAGGGAGACCACATCAGATGATACCTGGATTGTCCATTTTCCTTGTAGCCTCTGAATTTTAAGATAACATTGAAACAAGTGACTCTAAAAGTAATATGCAAGAATACAGTAATTCCAAAGGTAATGAAGTATGATATCCAGAAACAAGTGGTTTATTTACATATATAAACCCCACAAAGCACCTGTGATGTGTAAACACAGAATAGCCTTTAAGAATTTTCTAAACATTGATTATCTGATCATCCTTCTCATCCATGCATGTATTTGTGTAGGGGTTTTGGTTACTGTGAAGCACGGCCTACATCAGACCATGCATAAATGTTCTTTGCAAAGACTTTTTTGATCACAGTTTTATGTGAACAAGTGTTCTCAAAATACACCTCAAAGAAGAGCAAAGAAGCTGCAAACTGAGGTGCAGATCTAGTGCAAGACATTGCTAAGGAAGATTGAATTCCTGGTTCTTGCTGACAGAAATAAACATTTTAAAGACCGCTCTCAACTCCACATGCTGTAAAGCTGTTAACTTGTTGCAATCAGTTTAATTCTTTTCATTCCCTTAATTAGTGTTCAAGCTTGGCATCAGAAAGCAAATGTGCAAGTGATGAAAACATGTGTAAGTACTCTGAAGAAACAGAATTGCTTTAACTCTTGGTTCTGGCAGCTTGTCTTGATCATATACTCTGCTGAACTCCAAGTCCTGTACTCATTGTTCTTCCTTTCACCTTACGTTAATTTCACAGAAGAGTTTATGGTCTTGTCAGTCTATTAAAAACATAAAAGACAGATCTATCCCTGGTACCGTAGGCTCCTACTGATTGAGTAGACATGTGCTTCTAAGTAGAGACTTTTATATAGAGGAAACTGTTTCATCCTTTGCTCTCCTACTCAGCTCTACAGGTTAGCATCCACAGAAGCTTTACCATCTTTCTGTAAACAATGACTCAAGATAATAAGAGTTATGTTCCTGTTTCAAAGTCATGCTAAAGACAAAGACAGACCTTGTGGTGAATCAAGCAGCTTGAAAACAAATGAAGCAAAGCCAGTTACAAGTATTCTACATGTTTCTGTGGGGTCTGTCATGCTTATTTGGTGGCTGCTATTCTCAAAAGAATTTTACTAAATACTTGAACATTGTTATGATTACTTAGAAGGCAGTAAGAACAGTAAGAAATAGAATTGGGAAAGGACTGTGTCCCTTCACATAGATTCTGTCTTCCATGTTGATTATTTTGTTTTACTGTTTACAATGTTCTGCAACTGATGCGACCTGGTACTCGGAGGGGCAAAACCTCACACCTAAAAAATGTCAAAGTTTTAATGACAAACAAAAGAAAGATATCTTGGAAATTCCACACCCACCCACCCACCCTTTTTTTTTTTTTAAATGAAATTTTCACCCTGAAACAAAGTTTTATGTTGCATTCAATTACGGGTATTGGATGAGCAGAAAGGTCTCAATTTTGAACTCGTGCCACTTTAAAAATTTCAGATTGTCTTGCCATTCTCTTGGACTTATCTTTGGCTGCAATCTCCCTTTTTGCACCATCTGTATAGGAATAAAATGAAATTGAGAGACAGAACTCATGGGAGAACTGATTTTGAACAAATGTTACTGTGAACTTGCTTATTCCCAGTCCCATCTCTTATAAAAATCCATGTATCTCAATGTTGCAATAAGCATATCTGTGAAAGGTTGGACTTCCTAATTTTGGCTAGTAGCAGACAAAGGCATTGAAAATGCTGATACATGGTTTATTCCTTGGTGACAGCCATTCAGGTCTTAATCAAGTCACACTGCAGAAGGATTTGGCATCTATTCTGGGACTGATACCAGTCATGCTTCAGCCTCTCTCAAGGGATGCCAAACTAGCTCGTACACCAAATGAGAAGTGGATACAGGATTCAGGATGTCTTTCATAGGTAGAGGAGTACTGCAATCAGGTTATATTCTCTCATCCTATATGTAAAAGCATTTCTTCTTTCCTTATTGATTTTCTCTAGAGGAAAATATTCGCTGTCAGTGAAATAGTTAACCTTCAGTCTGCAGAAGTGCTGTTTCTAACATATACTTTTGTTGTTCTGATCTAAAGTTCTGGTTTGAACTTGTGCCCACATAAAAGAAATGGTTTGAATTCAACTCATCAAAAGTATTTCTTAATGTCTGCTGTTACTTAGATGTATTTAGTTTGCATAGTTTGAATTGTTTTGTCTTTAATTAGTAAACATTGCAGTAGATAGTAGAAATGTCTTGATCTTGAAGTTGGTTTGCAGTCTAGATGGAGAGAAAAAAGCTGTGGTTTCTGTAGCAATAGTTCATTTGTTAACCTGGAAGAACAAACTGATTCTGTAGTCAACTGTTTCTCTTTATGGAATCCCTCTAGTACATAGTATAAGCAAATGGTAACTGATACTGCACTGTGCTGTGTTTATGCATTTAATTTCCTCCAGTTCTTTCCCAAGGTTGGGGGGGTGGGGGGAAGAAAAATAAGAAAAAGGTAATGTCTCTGCCTGCCTGATTGCAGGTGATCCCTATTGGGGTTTGAAGCTCAGGATTCAGTGGAGCAGGCAGTGCTGAAATTCATTCTGATGCTGGGCAGATTGCTTTCTGGTTAACAAGGCAGTAGCACGTACATTTACATTTCATTGCCTGTCTTCCTGCCTCAAAGCTTAAAGTTTACAGAATGCAGACACGACTGAAATTGAAATTGCTGTTCTGGTTTCCTTCTGGAACTACTTGTGACTTTTCTGTTATTTTTAATAATGAGATGATAAGATTTTTTTGACACATACTGTACATCTTTCCTCTGAGACAGCTGCAGTCTTCCCTGTGCTGCCTTACCAGCAATCCCTGTGATTGCCAGGCTGGCAGGAAGAGAGTGGCATGCGTGAAGTGTTGCAGGGGAAAGAGCTCTTTCTTTTTTTTTTCTTTTTTTTCTTTTTTTTTTTTTTTTTTTTCAGTTACTTGCCATTTTTTTCCCTCCCTCTTGGTCTCTGAGTTAGCATCTCAGAATTCCATGAAGTGTATGTAGATGTTACTTCCTCTCCCACCTAGTAATTGTACTTTATTTTCATGATTTCCACTTCAATGAAAAAAAATCTTTTATTTCACACTGTGGACTGCTTACCATAAGGTTCATAAGTGTTTATTTCTTTGAGGATTTAAGTTGTAATGATAAAACTAAGGGATGTATATTAATAAATTATGGGAATAGGTGTTCAGGGAATTGTGAAAGGGACTGTAAAAGCATTTCTAAATACAAGCCAAAGTGGAGCATTGGAGCTTAATCACAAAATGAATGCTGTCTGGAGCATCAAAACTAGCAACTGTTGGAGTAGGAATTGTTCTGCAGCCTTAGCTAGAGCTGGGGTAGGGAAGAAGAGTTAAACACAAAACCTACAAACAAAAAAGCCCCAAACCCTAGTGTCCTGTGAACTGTTTCAGTCTTGTAAATACTGGTCTTTTCTGCATCACAGCATCATGTTAAATGCAGCAGTGTTTTAATTTTGAGGGTCACACTTATATTTTTCCTGTCATGGCTTGAGGCTTTCCCTGACCTGAGTTTTCCCAAGGTGCGTTCTTCAGTCTGAGTAAATTTTGATTTCTGCATATTTCACCATTCCATGGGTCCAAGGCCAAATGAAAAGTGGTTTGAATTTGATTCTTGCTGTCAGGCTTTTGCACAAATGAAATGTTACTTTGCATATTTTGTGTTTTCATTATGACTGCATTTATTTTCACAGCCTGAGGAAGAGCTTGATCCTGAAGAGAGGGACAACTTCCTCCAACAGCTTTACAAGTTTATGGAAGACAGAGGTAACACTCAATTCTTACTAATTTTAAAAAACAGTAGTTTTTACTCTCTCACTTTTTAAAATGGTTTTTAATAATTGCTGTGACATGCAATAGATGTTTTTGCAGGTGTATTCTCCTGTCAATGAAAAAAGCTAATAGCTGGTCAGATGCAAAGAAAAAACACCTTTACCGATTTTTGCACGTGGCAGGTTTGCTTCCAGTACTTTGAAGCACAGTGCACAAAGGAAACTTAAATCCTCCCTGAGGTGTTTTGCCTTTCTTTTGCTTTCACAAGAACCTTTTTTCTGTTAACAATCCCTTTAAATAAGCTCTTGGTTGAATTCTTGTTGTGACAGCCGTGGCTGGGAGCTCTGCTGCTGTTAATCTCAGGCTGTTACCTGAGGAGGCTGTTCATGGATGATGAGAAATTCAACCAGCAGAGAATGGAAGAAGAGCCATCTTGAAGTCTTGCAGAACTGTCATAGTCATGCTCAGATGTATGAGTGCTAATCACCTGAAGAGAAAACTTAAAAGATTCTGCTTTGTCCTGTAGCTAGAACATGAAAATTTTAGATGTCTGTCTTTACAGAATTAGGTGAGACCGTAACAAACTGGAGCAATTAATGTCCTAGCAGAAGTTATACGTTGGAAATGCATGCACAATATATATAGCATATACCTTCTGACTTGAGAGAACCGTTGCATAAACCATTCACATCTACAGTTGTGATGAGACTGACTCGAAATTGGAAAGTTTTCTCTTCCTTGACTGTACACACACTCTTCCTTGTTTCAAAGCATGTTTAAGCCTGGAAAGAGTTTTGTCTTTTTTAAATGTATTTGTTTTACTAATTTTGCTCATGAACCTGCTGCTTCAATTCAAACACCATGTCAATTCTGCAATAACACTGGTGGAGGTAAATTGCAAATGTAAATGCTCCTGTTTTCCTTTTTCTAATTTCTTTTTCCTTGGAAAAAGTTACCTAAAGGATATTTCTGTAGCAGGATATAGTATAGTGTTGATGTACTTGAATTTGAAAAAAGCAGAGTAACAGCAAAATGTCAAGTGCATACTGTATCTGAATATTTCTCCATTTCTTTTTACCTTGGGTTTTAAAATTGGGAAGAAATCAAGTTACCTTTGTAAAAGAGGCTTTGCATCCCTGTTAATGAGGTGTGTTGTAGACCACAGAATGATAAATGTTAGTTCCAACTCCACCTGGTTTTGGCATTTCATTCACGGGTGTAGAAATTGATTGTATATTATAGCAAAGTGTAATGGAGTTAATCTAATATAATTTTGAGGCCTCCTGTATATATCTAGTGTTTCTGGAGGCCTTGGGGAAATAGGGGACTATATCAAGTAGGAAAAAAATATCCCTATGCTGCTGGACTAATCCACAATTGCCATTCTTTTTAGTAGCCAGATTCTTCCCCCTCTTACAATTTCCTCTTTCCTCACTCCTTTCTTAACCACTTTTAGATTACATATCAAGTAGGGATCATGTCAGGGGCTTGTAGAGGCAAAAGAAGAATGCATTTGTGCACTGATTTTCTGGATTGAGTCTTCAAGTTACTCTTCAAGCTAGTATGTGGACTGAGCAATGTGCAGGACTCTTTAGGTCTGGGTCTTTTGCCCTGCCTGCCTACTTCTCTCCGTAAGATTTCTATTTCCACCATATCTGTTCCACATTCTCTTCTCTCAGTACGAATGTCTTGATTTACATAATCATGACAGTATCCCCACAGTTCTTTAAAATTATTTTAATGATTCCAAATATAATTGCATGAAGATGAGAAGCAGCAGGGAAGAGGCTTGATATCCTTCCTTGTTGGAAGGAATACTGTCAAAGTATGCAGCCACTTGCCCCAAGTCACTTTGGGTTCTCCTTTAGCAGTTAGTTATTGTTCTGTGTATTGTTCCCACTCATCTGATTTGAGTTCTTTCACGTTCCCAGAACTGTCACAAGTACTTGTGTCCCATTAGGACTTTGTGCTCTTTCACATTCTGGCCGTTTGCCTGCACATCTCTTTCTAATCCAACATTTCTGCTTCTTCCTAATGCCTTTCAGACCACAGTGTTTTGAGTTAATCTTTTTGCCCATTGCTGTATTCCAACATTCATCAGGTGACCTGTAGAGCTTACTGCAGGCCTGGCTGTTCCCCCCCCGCTCAAAGAGGAACAGTAGGATGCAACCATTTGGATGGGAGTTACTGCACAGAGCTGAAAAGGAGGTTGAGAAATCACAGTTATTAAGCAGCTGCTGTTAGCGTGCTAATAAACCACCTAGAAATTAGGAATGCATTCAAAAGAGGGTGAAGTCTTAACTGGTGGTTAGAAACTGCTGACTTGTGACCTATCTTAGAACTGTTAAATACAAATTTCAAAATGGAGAAAGACATTAGCCATCATGTAATTAGTAATCAGAATGGAAGAAGCAGTTGCTGTCTTTATTCTAACTTTTTATCTCTGGTTTTATTTTCTGCAGGTACTCCTATCAATAAACCACCTGTTCTGGGCTACAAGGACCTTAATCTATTCAAACTTTTTAGACTGGTTTATCAGCAGGGTGGGTGTGACAATGTAAGTGCTGGATGTTTCCTCAGCTAAAAATTGTTTATTCATTCTTAAAAGGCCATGGCTTGTGGCTGTGTTAGATAGGTTTCTTTAATGTTCTTAGTAAACAAAACCTGAAAACTTTTCTTGTTTGTTTCTTCCTTTCCCAAAGATTGAGAGTGGTGCTGTATGGAAGCAAATTTATATGGACCTTGGCATTCCTATTTTGAACTCGGCTGCTTCCTACAATGTAAAAACTGCTTATAGAAAGTAAGTTCTCATGTTGCATGATGATGATGATACTGTTATTCCTGGGTTTTTATTTCAGTAGCATGTAAAATATTCGGGCAATTTTTGGTTGCTTATGAAGCACTAGTTGACATTCAATAGCTAATGAGCAGTTCTGAGCCTTTTCCAGTGCCAAGGATTGAAACAGTTGAGGAAAAGAGGGAGGCTCAGGACTGCGTAAGCTCCTGTTGCTCTAATACCTTATAATTCCAGTCATTTTCTTGTCAAGAATCACTCATTTTCTACATGTGATGATACTGTTTCAGAATTCAAGAGCAAAATGTGTATTAAAAGCTTTGGCAAATTCAGCTTTGAGTTTTCAGTGATTAACAAAAACACCCTGTCCACAGCTGCATGTTTAGTGAAGTCTGTCAGTGCTGCCTTCAGCAAGGAGAATTTTATGTCAGATTCTTTCACTTCCTGAAAAATGTTGCTGTACATGTTTCAGATTCTGTATTTAAATGTTATCTTTGTGGAATCTGATTAGAAAAATGGGTTTAGGGCATGACTGTGTACATTGCTGTGGTGGATGTGAAGAGTATTGAGCAGGAAAGTCAATGCTGTAGTAATGCATAAACCTTTTTATTCTGATCCCTGGTTTTAAATTGTGTGTTTTGAAATGGAAACCTTTAAGGAATGACACTTTGCAAGTTCATTTTCTAAATAAAGATTATTTTTATTATTTATTCTCCTGGAAGTTTAACAAGAAACAATTGGGCTTTTTGAGTGCAAGGGAAGAATGAGGTTCTCTTGACTCGAACCTAAGGAAATTTGGCTGGTTGAATAGGGATGACTATTGACTCAACTCACGTTAATGTTGATGAAGATGAAAATATTCAGACTGTCTTCAGTGGGATTTGAACTGGGCCCCTGTTTAAGGTCTGTATTTTACAGAGAAGAGTATCATAAAAAGCATAATTGGTAAATATGTGGTAGATTGCTGTTACAATGGAAATAATTACGTTGTATGGACATGTGATAGAATGTTGTAACTGGTAGGAGTTCTTTGTATTCTTTGATGAACAAGCTAGTTCATATTTCGCTCACTTCTAAGTGGATTAAAGTGTGCACACATACCAGCGAACAAACTGGTGCAGTTTGTTACCCTGTTGTAACTTGCCATAAGGCCATACCCTAGCACCAGGCTGTTTGGAGCTGTCACTGCGCACTTGCAGACTAGGCTTTATGGTCATGAATTGTTAATTGCACGAAAATAAAGTTAAATTGGTGGGAAGCACCTGTGTGTATTCTTTCTCACCATTTGACTTGTGTGTACAATTGTTTCGCTTCAAAATCCTCTCTGGCTTTGTATTTTTATTTATTTGGGCTCGTTCTCTTGTTTTGTTTCCTGAAGTTACAGCTACTCTTGCCTTTTTGTGAGTAGGAATATGAGGTTTATGCACTTCAATAAGCAGAAAAGAAAACATGAAATATAAATGGAACTTTCTTTGCATCTATAGGTATCTTTATGGTTTTGAAGAGTACTGCCGTTCTGCAAACATTCAGTTTAGGACCATCCATCACAATGAACCAAAAGTGGTAGAGGACGTACAGAAACACATGGAACCAATGGAGGAGAGTGTGAAAGAGGAACAAAAAATGCCCCCAACAGAAGTTAAAAAAGAAGCAGAAGATAATTATTCCAGCAGTGAGAGTGAAAAAGAGGAAATAGAACTGAGATCCCCAAGGGTAAGTGGTTGGAACTGATTTCTGTTTAGTGTTTAACAAAACCCCTTTGTATAATGAACAGTTTACATAATGAGTTTTCCCACGTGGAGCAATTGTACTTTTGAGTTGGTGTATTTGTAGAAGTCTAGGACAGGGTTCTGTGAAGGCAGAGTTGGTGTTAACTGTTAATTCTGTTCTATCTGTGAATGGAATCAGTTTTGATTATTTCTTCATATTCTAAACTGTTTGTGGGACTTGCTCAACCTGTGTTGGGTGTCACCTATGTTTTAATTCAGGGATGGCTTGAGAGTTACTAAGAACTGTATATCATTGGATCAGGGGAATTTGGCAGGTAAGGCTTGGTTGTGGGAGAGGATTTCCACTGGCACATAGAATCTGGAGGAATATCAAGGGACTGCCACAGCTTCAAGAATCAAAGGAAGACCCATTTCTCTTGAGTTGTTTATCCCAGTATCTCTTCCTTTATTAAAAGAAACTCTGCAGGTTTACAGTAAGTAGAAAACAAAAGTAGAGGGAGGAGCACTTAAATTTTGTCTCACTTTGAATGCTGTAGAGGTGAGAGTTGTATTATTAGTTACATAGGTAGGACCAGACCCCTCAGCTTTTGGGTCCTGAACCTGATGGAGAATACAAGAATACTTTTAAGGTGTTTGAAAAGGACTCTCAGGAACTCCTGCTAATTCTGTTGCAAGGATATTTTCTGTTCCTTAACGGGGCACGATTACTGAAGGACAATTAATTGATTCTTTTAAAAATTTTCAAGTTGTAAGGGCTGTGTTCAACTAAAATGTAAATCTATGAAAATACTTCTTGCAAACCAGCTTTTCAAGCACATAAGTGGCCTTTGAACTTAATAGATGAAAAGACAAATTTAGATTAGTAATATGTATTGTATTTCTGCCTGACTGCAAGTGGTCTTCTAAGCTGTGTCAGCCTTAATGAACTTCCTGGCATGACATCAGCTTTGTTGCTGTTTCGTTCAGATGTTTTTTGGTTTTGGAGAAAGCTGATGAGAGGATAAAGAAACGGAATAATTTTTTTGTCATCCTACTGGTTGTTGGTGTTAATTTTATTAGTAACTGAATACTATTTGGTTATGAATGCTATTACTTTATTAATCCAATCACTAGCTATTTATGAATTATTATTTTCCAAAGTATTTACCAGTATTAACTGCAGTTAATTCTCATTACTATAATGCCTTCATTACTGTTGTCTGTGGATGGTCTCAAGATAATTAATCTTGCATTCAGAATGTATTTTAAATGTTTTGCTTACAAATGACCCTACCAAGAGAATGATTATAGTAAAATGGTAAACCTGTACTACCTCCCCAACAACCAGTTGCAGGTAGTTCCAGACAATTTTCTGGCTACTAAAAAACCTTTGAAATATGTGATATTCCCAGTTATTCTAAAGATGACAATTTCCTGCTCCATGAAATCAACAGGTGGCTGTCAGGACTGAGGGTGCTTAAGGAAGATGCCTTCTCTCAGTCATGCTATGCATTCATTTTGTTTACTGCTATAGCTGTGATTGAGCAAGGCACTTTTGCCTGTTTCTGTCAGGGCAGCAGATCTTAAAAATGTCCTCAAGGCCTCCAGAAGTTAACCAGAAGCTTATTTGCTGTATTCCAAACCAAGCAGAATGGTGTTGTTTTGCCCTTTTTTACCTCTATAACAGGGCTTCAAGCTGGCCAAGCCGCTCTCCATCATTTTCCACCAGTCCTGGCTCACCGGTGAGGTCCCAGATGACTGGAAACTGGCCAGTGTGATCTCCATCCACAAGAAGGGTCGGATGGATGAACCCGGAAACTACAGGCCTGTCAGCCTGACCTCAGTGCCAGGGAAAATTATGGAGCAGATTATCTTGGCGGCAATAACTGCGCACCTGAAGGACGGCCAAGGGCTCAGGTCCAGCCAACATGGATTTAGGAAGGGCAGATCCTGCCTCTCCAACCTGATCTCCTTCTATGATCAGGTGACCCGCCTGGTGGATGCGGTCTACCTGGACTTCAGCAAGACCTTTGACACCGTCCCCCACAGCAAACTGCTGGCTAAGCTGTCAGCTTGTGGCTTGAACTGCAACACTCTGCTGGGTTAGGAACTGTCTGGAGGGCCGAGCCCAGAGAGTGGTGGTGAATGGTGCCACATCCAGCTGGCAGCCAGTTACCAGTGGCGTCCCCTAGGGATCAGTGCTGGGCCCCATCCTCTTTAATATCTTCTTTGATTATCTGGATGAGGGGATTGAGTCAGTCATCAGCAAATTTGCAGATGACACAGAGTTGGGAGCAGATGTTAGTCAGTTAGAGGGTAGAAAGGCTCTGCAGAGGGACCTTGACCAACTGGACAGATGGGCGGAGTCCAGTGGGATGGCATTCAACAAATCCCAGTGCCAGGTGCTGCACTTTGGCCACAGCAACCCCATGCAGAGCTACAGGCTGGGGTCGGAGTGGCTGGAGAGCTCCCCAACAGAGAGGGACCTGGGGGTGCTGATTGACAACTGCCTAAACATGAGCCAGCAGTGTGCCCAGGTGGCCAAGAGGGCCAATGGCATCCTGGCCTGCATTAGGAATAGTGTGGCCAGCAGGAGCAGGGAGGTCATAGTGCCCCTGTACTCTGCATTGGTTAGGCCACACCTTGAGTCCTGTGTCTAGTTCTGGGCCCCTCAGTTTAAGAAGGACATTGAGACACTTGAACGTGTCCAGAGAAGGGCAGCAAGGCTGGTGAGAGGCCTTGAGCACAAGCCCTATGAGGAGAGGCTGAGGGAGCTGGGATTGTTTAGCTTGGAGAAGAGGAGGCTTGGGGTGACCTCATTGCTCTCTACAACTACCCGAAGGGTGGTTGTAGCCAGGAAGGGGTTGGCCTCTTCTCCCAGCCAACCAGCACCAAAACAAGAGGACACAGTCTCAAGCTGCACCAGGGGAAGTTTAGGCTCGAGGTGAGAAGAAAGTTCTTCTCCGAGAGAGTCATTCGTCATTGGAATGGGCTGCCCAGGGAGGTGGTGGAGTCACCATCCCTGGAGGTGTTCAAGAGGAGATTGGACGTGGCACTTGGTGCCATGGTCTAGTCACGAGGTATGTGGTGACAGGTTGGACTCAATGATCCTTGAAGTCTCTTCTAACCTTGGTGATACTGTGATATTTATCTTATTTTAAGATAGTGGAATTTTTGGTGTTTTCTCCAGCCTTTCTTCTGTACAGTAACAGTGTGTTTGACTTCTTGCTGAGATTTGGAGGGGCTTTGCAGAGGACAATTGACAAGAGTCATTAAACTGCTTATATTTCTGTTCAAGGGACGAAGACGACTTGCCCGTGATGCAGCCCCTGCTAAAAAAGATGGTGAAGAGGATAAAACACAAGACAAATTAAAAGACAGTAACAAAGAAAACAAAGATGTAGAGGAGACACCTGAGAATGCAGAAAAGAAAGAAAATGAAACTCCACTAGGGAGAAAAACTACACCAAAGCAAAAAGAGAAAAAAATCAAAAAACAGGAGGATTCTGATAAAGAGTCAGATGAAGAGGAAGAAAGGGAGAGGTAAACATTAACTTGTGTCACCTCTTTATGTGTATGTCGTGATTGAGCTGTTCTCTAAGCAGGGGTTGGAGATCTTGCAGCTAAAATGTGGAAACCAGGGGCATAATTCACACAGCCAAACTGGAAAGGAAAAAATTTATTTCTAGCTTGCAGAGTCTGCTGTACTTTATGGAAACACCTTTTTTTGGTAGATACCACACAGCATTTTTCACTTTCATTTTCTTGAAGGTCATGCCAAGGCTGTGTTGGTGTTTCATGACTCTAGTATTTACAAACACCAAGTAGACCGGGTTGTAAGCATACCAGGTGCTGTACAGATAGGGAGAAGCTGCTTGGGCTTACTGTTCTGGGCAGTTGAAATAAAACTAGAAAAGAGAGCCCCTCTTCTCCTGCACTTTTGTTGACGTGTTTACTGAAGGCTGGTGAACCTACAGCTTGCTTGTTTTGTTACTTTATATAGGGAGTCAGAAAGGGGATCAGCCAATAAAGCAAAGGAGAAGAGAGTTTGAATGAAGCACAGAGGTAGCTTGAAGAGGAGAAGATGGAGACAAATGGAAGGGCAAAGGGAAAACACCATCTAGAAACTAAGCTTGACAAGTTAAATTGCAGTTACAGTCCTGGTTACAAACAAGTTATGACTAGGCAACTAATTTATTTCCAGAGTAGACCTCCTTTTAGCAAGTTTGTCTGTGGCCAAGGGCAATGTCTTACTTGCTTAAGTTGGCTTTCATACTTTGTTTTTCCCACATGGCTGTGTTTTGGATACAAGTTGACATGCAGTACTTTTATCAAGCTGTATATAATATTTTCTTCTAAAGGAGTCAGAGAAATGCAGATATTTTAAAGAAAGCGTCTCTCTGCAGTCAATAAAATACTCTTGTAGTGCAGAAATGCCTTCAGATGAAAGTACTGGGTGGGCATGTAGCAAGTCTTGGAGGGATGAAGTCATCAAAGAGTTTCCTTTAGATGGTGCAGATGGCACTTGTTCTGCTTCTTTAAAACAGAAGGCCAGCAAATACATTCCATTAAAAGCCATTCCATTTTTTTCCCCAGTATTTTCTTGCTTGGTGACTTTTTTGTAGTTTGACTTCTACTATACTAAATTTAACTTTCAGTTTTAGCTTTTATTATGCTAAATTCATCCTTAAATAAGGAGAGAAGTATAGGTAAAAATTAGGCTAGATTGTAATGCTTGAAAATACGTTTGAGTGGAATGTTTAAATATTAGATATAGCTACAGTAAGATGCAGATACAGCTAATGAGAGCTGTGTAGATGCTTTTCAACTTGGTTAAACACTGTAATCAACCTTTTTTTTCAAATCAACTAATGTTTACCTCTATGAGGGGATCGCAGTGATGGCAGTTCAGACTTATATGCACTGTAAGTAAGCTGTAGCCTATTAAACAAACTGTAGAAGAAAAACATATTCTTAAATAGTGTGTCAAAATCAAGTCTATTTTAAAAACTAAAGTTTTTTTGTCCCTGCCTTACGTAGGAGCCAAACACTGAGTTAACTTACTTGTGTTTTATCAGAATACTCACTTAAAAATAATCTTTAAGCTTTGAGGTAGTTTTACACGCGCTAAATCATGTTGATATTATAACTTTTCTGGATATTTTTGACACCTACCCCTATTCTTCCCAAGTCCTGTTCCTGATTGAAAAAGCTATGTCCAAACTAGCTTCAGAGGCAGTACAGGGTACAGAAAATTCGGGGGGGGGGGGGGTTGTTTAAAAAGAATTTTTACAGCCTTTTTCTTTTGTAGTAGCTTGGCCATGCTAGTTAAATGTTAAAGTATTGATTTTCACTAACTAGTGGGCATTTTAAATACACCTTGCTGCAGGGAGGAAATTGAGAACAAAGGAGAATCAGAAGGTGAAGAGGATGAGGAGGATGCAGAACCCTGCCTGACTGGAACCAAAGTGAAAGTAAAATATGGCCGTGGAAAGACTCAAAAAATTTATGAAGCCAGTATTAAAAGCACAGAAATTGATGATGGAGAGATTTTATATTTAGTTCATTACTACGGTTGGAATGTAAGGTGAGGATCAGAAATTGTCTTTCCTGTCTTCCTTTGTTAAAAAGATTATTTGCCAAATAAAAAGAGAGAAAGGTGAACAGTGATTTGGCTCCAAAATGAATTACCAATTTGGTAACAGGATCTGCCTCTGTTACACTTTTCAGTGGTAGTGATTTCATTCATAGTACAACACTATTGGACTGAAATCTCAGAACACACTTAACTTTTATGTTTCCATGTTTCCATCCCGCTTGATGTGAGAGATCCTGTGTCCTCACAGGAGCATCCTTGTAACGTATTGTGTCAGCAGGTGTTAGCACTCTCAGACTTCTTTATTTAAGGGAACCATTGGTAATGGTGGAGATGTCTACAATTAAGCGTATAAGGCTTAATTTTGGAAACAAAATTTGTGTGGAATGCTAACTGTGATTTCTAAAAAATGGCTGTTGAGTGTAGAGAGAGCAGGAGAAGGCTAAGCAAGCACAAACTACAGGAAAAAATAATCACCAAATGCTGTCTTGGCAAACTTGCTTTATAGTCAACACTGCTGCAGAAATGGCTTTTTTTGACGTCGTTAAGGGCATTGTGATTATGTAGACAAAATGATCTCAGAATTAATTTTTAAAAACAGAGCACTTCTGGCATATAACTTGAGATGTTAAATCCATACATTTCTAAGTAAACAAAGAGATTTCTTTGTGGCAACATAAAGTTTGTGTGTGAAATCATCCCTCAAATACTTACATGTGTCCCTTTATTAATAACTCTGGAGATCTTGACAAGCACTAGCAGTATTTGTTCTTCTCAAAATCTCATCCCGTTTGTTGCTATAATATAAAAAGCAGCGTTAAAAGGAAAAAAAGTGTATTTTACAGCTGAGGCATAGAGTGCTGCAAACTGCCTTCTGTATATGATGTGCATTTATTGACCGACTTTACAGCTGACCCAGTCTTGAGTTCCACTCTTTTCTGGCGAGAGACAGTGAAGTCTGCACCTCCATTCCCCAACTCTATGATTATTTTTAAGAGCTACAAATGTGATTTATCTTTCTAATGTCAGAAACTGCATATCTTTGTAAATCTATGCTGTGCTTTCTTACTCCTTAATCAATACTTTCTGTAACTCACTCTTTTAAGCTAAACAACTGTTTTTACATCTAGTGCTCACAGTACTTTGTTACTCACTTCCAGATACGATGAATGGGTGAAAGCTGATCGGATTATCTGGCCTGTGGAAAAAGGAGGACCAAAGAGAAAACAGAAGAAAAAAACAAAAGTAATGGTTATTTCAATAAGTTCCTCATAGCACAAAACTTGATGACTATCACTGTTCTTTTGTTAAAAAATAAGTTATTCAATCAATCCACTGTCTAGTTTTTTAATAGAAGCATCCAGCGAAAGGGAGAAAGGTTTGATGATCAACAGTGAAAGATAATGTGGTGGTGAGAGAAACTTCAGTTCTCCCCCCACACACAAAGAAACCACGGCTAACTCAGTCAGAGAAGCAGAAGTGAATTAAAGCTATATTTACAAGCAGGATGAAATGCAATATAAAGTATTTACAATATAGACAGAAATATACAGCAAAAGAACAAAACTCCTTCCTCCTACCAGGAGGGTCCCCCCCCGGTACCCCCCTCTCTCCCTCTACCTCCTTTTTTTCCCAAAAAGGGTTAGAGAGAGAGAAAAGGTAATGATTAAGGAGGAAATTCTGCTAGCTCAAAGCATATGCAAGCATTATTCTTATCTGTAAGTTCGAGGTTAACTCCATCCAGCAGCTGTTTCTCAGAGAGAGACAGAAACAGACAGGCTGAAAAAGAGACAGAACAACTGATTCTGAGACTGAAACTGAACTAAAACTTAAAGTTGCATTCTACCAGTGAAATTCGTTTACAATATCTCTGTTTTTCAAAACATTCAGCCAGAGTGTTCCAGCAACTGTCCCTTTCTTAAAGGCACAGCCTAAAACTGTCACAGATAATAATAAAAATTCATCATTTCCTCCTCAGAATAAAGAAGACAGTGAAAAGGATGAGAAGAGGGATGAGGAGAAACAAAAATCCAAGCGTGGGCGACCGCCTCTGAAATCTACTCTTCCATCAAACACAACGTGCAGTTTATCCAAAACGCCCAATAGCGAAGGTAAATCAGGAGCCAGGAGTGCACGGAACAACTTGTCAGATTCCTCACCATTACCAAATGGAACAGAAGGTACATCTGGTGCACTGCTGTTCTGGCATGGAACTGCATGTAAACAGTGATGTAATTAATATGGCATCGTCAGCGAACGCAGTGCTGTCAGCAGCTTTAAAGTCCTGCTTAACCAGTCAGTGTATGAGCAGTGTAATAGAACACAGCTTTGCTGCAGATTTTACTCGCTAAAATTTAATACTTTTGATTTTGATTGTAGCAACACCTCGCAGGCAGACAAGACGTAGCTCAGGAATGTTTGATTCTGATAGAGGATCAAACGGTGAGTGATCTCAGTCCTGTGTACGCTTTGAGGTTTTTTCAGTACCTTTTGGAAAAGATGTTTGATTTTTTTATTTCTGACCTTAATTCCCCCACCACCTCTTTTTTATTTCTCCCCATGAATTTTATTGAGGAAGCAGTTGAGCTGACACTGCTGAGGAGCACAGTTTGCTCACAGAAGAGCTATAGCATGGAAATGTCTGTGCAAGTTGTTCCATATTTAGCCAAGACCTTTCAGTCCTAATCTTGAACAGTCCAAATCTAGTGGTATAATGGTACTCTTTGTTGTGGTAATTAAGTCCTCAGCATCAGTACTACATCATCTAGCAGAGTTGTAAATTATATACAAATGGCAACAATATTTTTGGTGTTTCTAAATCTCTGTGAACAAGAACAGAAGTAAAATCAGCATCTCCTTTTAGTACAGGTTCCAAAATAACCTTGTGTAATAACACTTGCTTTGTCTGTGGCGCATGATTCATACAATAGTTCAGCAGTGAAATGTTCATATTGTTGAATGGAAGGTTTTGGGGGAGTTTTGTTTGCTTGTTTGGGTTTTGGTTGGTGTGTGTTTGCTTGTTTGTTTGGTGTGGGGCTTTTGCTTGTGGTTTTAGTTTGGTTTTTTTCTGTTTGTGCATGTAGGGGAGGAGTCTTGTTTTTAATCTTTGTTGTGTCAGGTGGAGGAGGCAATACCCACAAGTAGGAAGACACCAGGTCATGGGAGTTGCCAAACTATTTTTGCTACTATAAGCTGTACTTTGTTTATATTGGTTTATTTGAAAAATCTTAGCAGTAGAATTACGGAATATTTTAATCTGGAAGGGACCCATAAGTATCATCGAGTCCAACTCCTGCTCCTCACAGGACTGCCTGAAATTAAACTGTATGACTAAGAGCATTGTCCAAATGCTACTTGAACTCTGATGATGCTATTCCTACTATTGTAGTTTCCTAGGCATTTTGAGTCAAAATAACACCTATAGTGTGTTGAATAATACCAGATTTTTAAAGTTTGGAATAATTTATTGTAAACAGATATGAATACCATGACACACGGTGGGGGGGGGGGGGGAATTGTAGCAGTTAAAAAATAAATAAATAAAATTGTGCTGTGCCCTTTTTTTATGTATTTTTTTAGATTCTGGTTCATCTGACAGTGAAGCAGATGAGTCATCTGAAAAGAATTTGAATGAAGAATTTTCTCCAGAAACTTCAGAACTGGAAAAAAGCGAAAAACTACGTGATGAGAAGCTTGATGAAGAAAACCCAAAGATTCCTCATGCATTAAAAGAAAATGACAGGACTGAAGTACAGCCACTAGAAGCACTGAAACTGGAAGTTGAAGAAAATGAACAAATTGTTCAGATTTTTGGAAATAAAATGGAACAAATAGAAGAAATCAAAAGAGAGGCTGAGAAATCACCTAAAGGAAAAGGGAGAAGGAGCAAGACAAAAGATGCCTCTCTAGACAATGTAAAGATTTCACCAGGAAGCCAAGAAGAGGTAGCAAATGAATCTCTAACAGAACCTGAAAGATTAGATGTGTCTTCCTTGGACTGTAAAGACATTTCCAGCACTACTGAATGTGAAACAGAACCTTTTACAAAAGATAAGAAGCTTTTGAAAAGGAAAACTTTGGAACAGGCATCGCCAGAGAAGAGAAATCGACGAGAGAGTGAGATGGAAGTGCCAAATATTGTATCTGAAGAGAGGACCAATGAATGTACTGGAGCAGAAGAATGTAGAGGGCTGAATGCTGAAGAGTCCCTCAGAACTGAAAATGAAGAAATGCCATCACTGGTGGCAGAATCTGTTCAGCACAGTCAAGAGCCAAGGCATGAGAACTTCGAACGTCCATCTGAGGAAAATGAAAACGTTCCCTTAAAGGACGAGGACGATGCAATGCCTCACATTGGTCCTGAAACTTTGCTGTGCCATGAAGTAGACTTAGATGACTTGGATGAAAAGGAGAAGAGCGGAAGTGAAGACACAGTATCAGAAAAGCCAGAGCCAAATGTTTCAAGTTCAAATCCATCTGCCTTACCTGCAGCTGTCCAGCCAAGCTTCTCAGTGGCCTCACCGCTTATGCTTAGTCAGGATGAGTCGCGCAGTATCAAGAGTGAAAGTGACATGACTATTGAAGTGGACAGTGTAGCAGAAGAGTCTCAAGAAGGTCTGTGTGAAAGCGAGTCTGCTAATGGGTTTGAAGCCAGTACGACCTCAAGCAATTGTAGCATAGCTGTGCAAGAGAGGGATATCGGGGAGAAAGGTGAGTGCTGCCTGCACACAGTTGTTCTCTGCTCTAAGTCATCTTAAGTCTGGAGTTGCTTAGCTAGAAATGGCTGGCTTGTTCTGACTTCTGATTTTAAACTCTCTTGTTCCTTATAAAAACAGCCTGTTGTCAGAAGACATGCTTGAGGCACCATTTCTTTTTTTTTTCATTTAGGTCAAAAAAGGCCCAGCGACAGCAATAGTGGAACACTGGCTAAAAAACAGAAGCGTACTCCAAAGCGAACAAGTGCTGCAGCCAAAACCGAAAAGAATGGAACAGGTACATTCCCAGAGGGAGAGAGGAAGAAAGTTGTCTGGCCTATCAGCATGTACAAGGGCCCACTGTTCTTAGTATTAGTAGTTACTAAATATTTACCATTATGTTGGTTTTTATATATAGGTTTTGTGGCAATGCCAGCGACGAGCAGTGTGAGCAATCTGGCAGTGTAGGCCTAGAGCCTGACATGGTGGTAGACCATGCTCAGCATAAGTGCAGAAGTGGCTAGCAGTGTAGCAAAACAGTGCTGTGCCTGCAGCATGTAACTAAAGCAGGACACTGGTAGCTATAAACACAGAAAGTTATCTTGGAATAACAGGACACGCACCTGCATCAACAACCTCGTGTGTCATTAGTAGTTGGACCAATAATCTATAATAGTGCAATGTGTGGTCACTCGTGGGAACCAATGAAGCTATGCTAACGAGGCTCTCTGAGTTTATATAAGCTGTAGAAGTTCGCTTGATATGCACTTTCCCTTCTCCTTCTTTGCATTACTGTGCTATACTCACTATGCTCGCACTATAGTCCTACAATACTGGAACAGTAAAGGAACAATACTCGATCATATTGGTCGTCTTTATTGATTCCAGTCTCCATTGCGATAAGGTTTGGTTATGGATTTGGGATAGGGGAGCTTGTTCTGAGGAGAAACGAGTCCTAGGACAGGTGTTTCTCATGGGAAAAATCGCATTTTTGAAGTATGGAGGGAAAAAATGTTTGATGCTAAAAATAACTTCTCAGCTGATGGAATCATGTGTGGGTTTTACCTCAAATATGTGACTCTGTTTTAACTTGCTACAGAAACATTGAATTTTGTGTTCTTGTAGCTCATTTTTAGTGATTGGGGCATATTTAAGCCCTGTGGCAGCATTACTTCTCTGACATACAATATTCACATTTTTTACACACCTGTGTTAAACTTTTCAATTGTTGTGGGAATCTAAAATATTTACATATGTCGGCTTAAAATTTGCTGTTACATGTTAAAGCTTTTATGATTTCAGTCATGTTGAAAACTCTTTCTCTTAGATGTAGAAAGCAATTTGGTAAATACAATCATGTGCTACCTACCTATATTAATACAGTATTAATCTTTAAGAATGAGATTCTAGTGTCTGCCTGATACAAAAACCCCCAAATACGTGACTTTCAGAGCACTGATAAGCTATCTTGGCTTATTTTAATAAACTTCTTTATTGCTGCTGCTTTACAAAAATGACTGTTGCTTTTTAACTGAGGCCCAGTCAGCCCTTGACTTCTCCTGCATTAACAATCAGCTCTCTTGAGAGTTCAGTGCTTGTTGTGCCTGATAAGGTTACACATTGAATCTGAAATAGCTCTTCCTTGTGCGCAGTCTGCAATCTTCTGAGCAAGAAGAAACCTTTTTTTCTTAATTTTTTTTTTGTGTGTGTGTGAATATAACTACTTTTTTTTTCTTTTTTTTTAAATGTCAATGTTGTTTTTTTGAAGTCCAAATACTTTTCTCTTACTGCAGGACAAAGCAGTGACAGTGAGGACCTTCCTGTCTTAGACAGTTCCAGTAAATGTACTCCTGTGAAACACGTAAATGCATCCAAACCACAGAAGATTTCTCGATCACCTGCAAGAGTGATTTCACCTCACATCAAAGATGGAGAGAAAGATAAACACAAAGAGAAACACCACCACCAGAATGCTTCACCTAGAGTGTACAAATGGAGTTTTCAGCTCAGTAAGATTATTTTTAAGTGATTTGATTATAGGGCATCTGAAAGGAAATTTGCACCATTTTTTTCAGAACAGATTTTGGGATTCTAGATTAGGTATAGGCCTTTTATGGTGAAATGACGGAAGTGTGTGATATTCCATGCTGCATCTTGTGTACTCTCAAGAATTGCTTTTGTTCAAATTCACCTTGATAAAGTTTTTTTTTTCTTTCTTCCCTCTTCTCAGATGAACTAGACAATATGAGCAGCACTGAAAGGATCTCCTTCTTACAAGAGAAACTACAGGAAATACGGAAATACTACATGTCCTTGAAGTCAGAAGTAGCGACCATAGACAGGAGAAGAAAACGATTGAAAAAGAAAGACAGAGAAGGTAACTTTCAGATTTACACTTCCCCTCAGAGAGGTTTAATTTGCCTGAAAATACGTAATTCAGAGTTTAATTGACAGTATTGTTTTGAAAAATAAGCATTCTAACGTTTACCTAGTTTTCATTTGTGCATATTTATGGAGTATTTGTAGCTTTACAGGCGTGAAAACATCCACTGTTTTGTAAATGTGTATGAAAAATTTGGACCTCCTGCTGCAGCTGTGGTCTGTGGTGCAGGAAGGGTGAGGTTACTGCTCCAATGTGTGTGAATATAGCAGGGAAAGCAACTGATAAAAACTTTCCTACCAGTTTTCTGTGACTCAGCTGCTTTGAGGTCTTTAAAAAAACGTAGTTATAAGGAAACCTTCATCCTGACATGTGCTTTGATAACCCGATGCTGATATGCTGTTATTTGTATTCAGTGTCACATACAGGAGCTTCCATGTCATCTGCTTCATCAGACACTGGAATGAGTCCATCATCATCTTCTCCTCCTCAAAACGTGCTTGCTGTAGAATGCAGGTGATACATTTCTTTGCCTTGCCAGCAACTTGCTGCCATGGACATAAATCCTGAAATTCAACCACAGAAAGCACTCAACTGGTTTGACATTGCCAAGTATATTCTGTACACACTTCCACTGCTGGACTGTACCTGTTCTCCCCTCCTACCCTCTTCTTCGGTTTAATTTACTGTTCAGAGAATTTAAGCTCATTGGTAACTGAAGGTTTGTAGGCACAATGTGACATGCTTGTCATTGTGTTTGTCTTTGTTTTTGTTTTTGTTTTTTTTTAATTAATGCAGAGAAAGGGCACTTATCAAATTTAAGAAGTTATGTCCAGTGAAGCATTCAGGTGTTCTAGGGAGATCTTAGAAAAGCAAGTGCACCAAGCAGACACCAGAGTATTGTCAAAAGACTTGAGTAACTGCTGCACTTTCACCAAGCTGTACGGTAACTCTTGGTGAGTAGTTCCTCTTTGTGGAAGCACTTGCTATACAGAACTGCCAAAGTATGTGTTCAGCAGTGTGCCCAGTTTTAAAGGTGTAAATGGGACAAAATAAATTGTGAAAGGAAGTGTAGTTGACTGAAAACTACAGTTGTAATAAGTCTTCCACTTTTTATAGAATTTTTGAGCACACAATTATGCAAATATTTTAATGTTTATTAATGTTTACAGTGGAATTGTGAATAGGTTTTCAGTGGACTATCTTATCCCTTGACAAAAATATTTTGTCTTTTTTCTATGTAATTTCAGAGTTTTTATTTTGTTACAAAAAAAGTCGAAAAATGAAATATATAACAACAGTGAAGTTATTTAACAAGATTTCTAAAGCTGAAATTTTTGTGTAAAATAAGGTATCTTGCAACTTGTTAAATATATTTATTCAGACATTGGATGTTGTATTTTTATGTATTTTTTAAAATATTAATAAAATTGGAAAAAAAAAACATAAAATAAAAATTCTAGGTTAGTTCACTCTTTCAATTAAAAACCCCTGACCAGTGATGGGCTCGTAAGGAGGTGCTACCCAGTAGCCTACACATGGGTCTGTCCACGCGTCCTCCGCACCCCTAGTCTGGAAGCGGGCATCTGGGTTAAACTACGGCTTTATGTGGAAACTTTGGCAGTCCTAGTACTCTTGTTTTGAGGAACAAAATTTATTGGGTTGCCCTTGAGATACTTTGTCACAAGCTCTTTATGTTTGCTGTACTGCCGAATGAATTTCTATCTCCCAAAGCTGAGATGCAACCATAAAGTAAAGCAACTCTGTGTGCTTTGTCCGTGGGTTGTTCCACGGGTGGATACAGTTTGTAAATAACTCCTCCAAGACCATGTATTTAAAGCAGTTTGCATATACATGATGTATAAAAAGTGATTTTTTTTTTTTAAATCAATTTTTTTATCCATGTTTGTACATTGAAAGGGGGCTCTTCGCCTCTTTTTCTGTGTTTAATATGCTGTAGAGTAATAACCTAGATGCTCTAGACTGTATAGCAGGATATTCTGGTTCACACAGCATAAAGGCAGAAGGAAACACTAGTGACGGCGTAGCATTACTACGATGGATGTTTCTGGGAATTTCATTTTGCAGCATTTGTCAACTTGTGGTTCCAATTCTTTCCATTTTCGCAGAAAATTAAAGAAAAAGTACTCTTGTAAATGCACTTTTTCTGTCTTTTCTTAAGCAAAGCAGAACTATTTCCATGTAAGATAAATATGGAGCTCACAAGACAGCATTAATAAAGGCCATGTTTTAAACATAGGCTTTATATTTTATTTTTAAGTGGTTGTTCTTGTAAATGTCTGGACTTACCTAAATAGGGAAATTAATCTCCATAAATCACTGTACAGACTCTTTTTTCAGAGCTAACTTCTACTGTTCATCTGATAGCTGTGAATAAAAAGCAATACTCATTCAAAAGGAAATAACATGGGTCACATTTTCTCAGATTATCTTCCATGCTAATATTTGTAGTATTCCAGGATAATATTTGCAGAAGTGATCTTTAAACTCTGTGAAACTGTAGGATGAATTGCATCTCTTGCACATACCTAACTTCTGTCTACAGACTGTGAGAGATCTTAGGTAGGTACAACAAGCAGAGATGATGAATGAGTTCTAACTCTACTTCAGTGTAGAGCAGTGTAGATGGTCAGTGTGTACTTCCCTTTCTCTCTTAGGAAGGTCCAAAGTACCCGTGGAAGATGGAAGGTGTGGTTTCATAAACATGGAAGCCCATTCTACCAGATGATTGCTCCTTGGCATGGAGAACTTCCTTACTTCCTCTCTCCACCTGTCTACCTTGCACTAGTACTCATGAACAGACAACCCACACTCTCCCCCAGTAACAGCCAGCATCACTGTTCTGGCAGGACACTAAATCTGCAAGTCCAGAGGCAAACCCTCCAGTGTGTTACTGACTTCCTGGTTTTATCTTTCTGGCAAGCAGCTTATCTGTCAGCCAGATGACTCAGTAGATGTTTCAAGTAGTTTCCTATGGCATTTAAAAGCACCACAGGGAAAAGATTAACTAAATAATATGGGACTGTGCAGTACTGAAGGTGAAATCAACAAGAAACCCCATTGGCTTTTTCTACTTCTCACTTTACTATAATCCCCTTGCTTCTGCTCTGTTGACATAAAATAAATTCCAAAATGTATTCTCCTGCTTTAATTGAAAGTTTATGCTGTTGAGGATGCACTAATTCTGATTCTACTGAATTTAGAATTTTTTTTTCCCTCAGTAAGAGCTTAGGTCTCATGTTTGCAAGAGCAATCAAAAATAAAGTACCCTCTTGGCAGACTTCCTGCTGTTCTCTTCCCTTCTACTCTTTCACAGTTTTTCTCAAAATGATAGCTGTTATTTCAGGCTTAGTTAGGAGGTAAAAAAAACACACCACAATTCAGATTACAGGATCCGAGACTGCTAGAACTGTTGAATAGGGCTGCAAGAGAATTCAGCCTTCCCCACCACCTCCTGCAGCTGATACAAGGAATTGTCAGATCTCTGGCAGATTTAGTATTTTTATATGGGAATATATCTGAAAGTTGGAAAATATTTGAAACATTTGCATGCAAGGACATAAAGTAAGGGAAGGTTAATTTCCTTGCTTGTTTTACTTCCTTTCCGTGAAGTAAACCAGCTGCAATTTTATACTTATGAGTCAGTTTGGCAATACCCAGTTAAATATCCACTTGTTTCTGGCTCGTCCATCAGAGTGCTGGTGCGTGAGAAACCACCTCTTGCTTCATCAGTCTGAAAGATCGGCAGAGGTGTCAGAAAAATAAAAACAAGCTGTTGTTTCAACAGAGGTTAGACTGAATTGCAGTAGCAATTAGTAGCAAAAGGAAAGCAGAACAAGGTCAAATTAAAGCGTGGGTCTTTACAAAGCAGAATGTATCTGACCTTCACAGGGAGCAGCAAAGACCATTACTTTGAAGGACAGCAGAAGAGAAAAGGTGATGTGGTGGGTTGAGATTTACCCCCCAGCATTAACTTTGCCAGACCAGCTCAGTTGGAAGCAAATGAAAGCTGTATTTACAAGCAAAACTACAATTTACAATGGAATGCAATGAATATGTAGAAAATACACAGTATTTACAGTATTTCCATATATTTACAATTAATAAACAGCACGAGGAACCCTCTGGTCAAAGACCAGGGGAAGCTAGGAGCTTCTCCTTCCCTGCCTCCCCCCTACCTCCATGTACAAAAGGAAGAGAAAGGAGCAGAGTTAGACAAACCAAAACAATGCAGCCACATTCAAGCAAAAGGAAGTTAATATCTCTCCCTGAGTGAAGAAGTGAGAGAAGATAAGATTGTTTTGGTACAACTAGTTTTAGTCCCTTATCTCCTCCAATGGCATTGTTTAGTATTATCTTTATTTTCCTTTTTACACCCAATATTTATTTATATTTTTCTACTTTCTATTCAAGATCTGTGAAAAAATAATTGAAAGACATAGTCTAAAAGTATCACAGGTGATTAAATCACTTCTTCATTGTGGTGTCTTGCACAAGTTCCACTTTAATATTTTTAAAGGTGCAGTACTGGAATAATCTGGGCAGAAGTTTTTTTAATGGATACATACTCTCTTTTTACTTGTAGGGAGCCAAGTAGTGATGGCTACCAAAATAGGTCTGAATTTTAGGATTGTCATCTCCTGCTTCTCAGACTATCCACTCCTGAGAGTGCCTTCTCTTTCCAGATAAGTTTGGCAACCAGGTGGAATCTTGCATTAAAGAAATTAATATTCTTTTAAAATGTTCCTTTTCTGCATTAAAAATATTCTTGGCTAGCTGAGGCAGCCAAGTGGCTTTTCTGGGCAGCATTTGCTGCTGGGGTTTATTTTGTTTTGCTTGCAGCAGTTAAGTATGAAACGCTGTTGTTTTCTTTTTGAGAGAAGAGCACTCTTGGTTTGGTAACTCAAAACAAATCTGAGGAATGAGGCAGAAGACACAAGCAGAGATGAATGCTGAATGTGTTAACAAAAGTGTGTTGAGCTGTTTACTTCACTGTGCCCTTGCATCACTGTGCAGTAAATTCTTGGCTATTTTTACTTCTCTGTACTTGGGATTTTAATATTTGCTACAATGTGCAGGATAATTCTACCTCTGGAGATGTAAAGAGCATAACAAAGCAGTGAAACCAATGGGGATGGTGCCAGAGACTGACTCACTGTAATTCCAGGGCTTAGGAAAAAAAGATGTTTTATAATTAGCTCATGCTATTTATCCAGCTCTTGCCCTCGAATTTTGAGAAAGTCTGACATTCTGCCTTATTATCTGCCACCAAATAGGATGGTTTTCTTAAGAGGTCTCTGGGAGAGTTTAAAATTACTCACCTTTATTAGTTACCACTAAGTAGGTATCACTTATTGGAAGGATTTTTGTTTTGAAAAACTGAGCTCCCCAAATTCCACAAGCATTAGTTAGTCTCATCTACTGCTTTGGAGGAATATGTAAATTAGTTCAGTTTTTTTTCATATTCCTGGTCTGAATTTAGATGAGACTGTTACAGGGTGCTCCAACCCCCCTTCCCCCACCTCCATCAGCGGAGGTTTGATGTGGGAAGACAAAAGCACGAACTTGGCTTCTCCTCCCCCTGGGGGACAGGTAGAGAGGCTCCGTTCTTCCCGCCGGCAGCTGAAGCCCCTCACAGGTATTCACCTGAGGGAAAAGCCCGTGCTGGGATTTGGCACTGGGCTTGGCTGGGTTCTTTATGCCCAGTGTATATTGGCACTGGACACATTGTCTAGGAAAATCTGAAATAAGAGTGACCAGAGAGTGCCTTGGCTTTCATGTTGGTGGTAAATGGTGCCACATCCAGCTGGCAGCCAGTCACTAGTGGTGTCCCCCAGGGATCAGTGCTGGGCCCCATACTGTTCAATATCTCAATATCTATTGAGTCCATCATCAGTAGATTTGCAGATGACACAAGTCAGGAGCAGGTTAGGATCTGTTGGAGGGTAGGAGGGCCCTGCAGAGCGACCTTGACAGGCTGGATGGGTGGGCAGAGGCTAATGGGATGAGATTTAATAAGGCTAAGTGCAGGGTTCTACACTTATGGAACAGCAACCCCAAGAAGCGCTATAGGCTGGGGTCAGAGTGGCTGGAGAGCAGCCAGGCAGAAAAGGACCTGGGGGTACTGGTAGATAGTAGGCTGAACATGAGCCAACAGTGTGCCCAGGTGGCCAAGAAGGCCAATGGCATCCTGGCCTGTATCAGGAATAGTGTGTCCAGTAGGACAAGGGAGGTTATTCTTCCCCTGTACTGAGCACTGGTCAGGCCACACCTTGAGTACTGTGTCCAGTTCTCAGTTCAAGAGAGATGTTGAGGTACTGGAATGTGTACCATGTGTGTGGGTGACGAAACTGGTGAGGGGTCTGAAGCACAAGCCCTATGAGGAGAGGCTGAGGGAGCTGGGGTTCTTTAGCCTGGAAAAGTGGAGGCTCAGGGGAGACCTTATTGCTGTCTACAACTACCTGAAGGGAGGTTGTAGCCAGGTGGGGGTTGGTCTGTTCTCCCAGGCAACCAGCAACAGAGCAAGGGACTACAGTCTCAGGTTGTGCCAGGGGAGGTTCAGGCTGGCTATTAGGAAGAAGTTCTTCATAGAGAGAGTGATTTGTCACTGGAATGGGCTGCCCAGGGAGATGGTGGAGTCGCCGTCCCTGGAGATCTTCAAGAAAAGCCTGGATGAGGCACTTAGTGCCATGGTCTAGTTGATTGGATAGGGCTGGGTGGTAGGCTGGACTAGATGATCCAGGAGGTCTCTTCCAATCAGGTTGATTCTGTGATTCTGGCTCTCATGTTGGCTCGCATTTTTGGATCAGTTTTGGCGCTCCTTTTGGACTCACTCTGCTCTTGCTCTGGATTTGCGGCGAAATTGGAGAGATCAGCACTTGGACCTGGCTTCTCCCCGGGTCTGCCTACCCTGGGGTCCTGCTCCCTGCCTGCTGCTGCCTTGACCCTGCCTGCCGTAAAGCGGCGGCTGCTGGCTGGGACAGGCCGGCAGCGCGGCTTCCCTTGCGCTGCTCAACTCAGCGTCGCTCCGCGAGTTTTGCCTCGTAGCGGCTGTGTCTGAGGACACTTTGCTTTCGGCGGGTCCCTTTTCCTTTGGATTTGTGCTGTGTTTTCCACACACAGGATTATAAACTTGCAGTCCCGGAGCCTGCCACAGAAAAGAGACCTAGGGACTATCTCCAAATTCCTGCTCCGTCCTCCTGAGTACAACCTGGCAACCTGGCGTTCTCACTGGCTTTCCCTAGGGTCCTGGCTTGCCTCTGTTTTGTAAGTGGGGTAAAGCTATCTTGTGGCTTAGCCTTTTCCATTTTCTCAGTTCTCTAAATTGCACTAAAGTTGCCCATGAGCATCCTGGTAGAATTCACAACCAGATAGAACCTGCAAATAAATTTTGGGGTTAATTTAATCCCAATCAAAACAGAGACATTAGGAAGAAATCCTTCAACGTGAATGTGTTTAGGCACTGGAACAGGTGGACTGGAGAAGTTGTGGAGGTTCCAACCCTGGAAGTGTTCAAAGCCAAGCTGGATGGGGCCTTCAGCAACCTGGTCTAGTGGCAGGTGTCCCTGCCCATGGCAGAGGGGTTGGAACCAGATATTTAAGATGCCTTCCAACCCAAACCATTCTGTCATTCTATGAATATGTGCTTGTTTTATTGCCACTGAGTGGTGGATTTTGTGATTAGTCACAGCCTGATGACAGCTACTTCTCTGTCATTTAAGGGAAACAGATAAGGCAGTCTTAATTGTGAAAGCAGGCTGTTTCTCACTCTTTCTAAGAATAGGGTTTTCCTGGCTTCCTCTTTGTTTTGAATTATCTCACTGCTATTTATGTTGCTATTCCTCCTCCTTCCCAGTTTCAGAGAAATCCTTTTTCTGTTCCAGAGCAGGGCTGTGCTGGTTGGTTCTGCTCCAGGTCTGCAGCTACCTGCTGGTTATAATATTTAGTACCCTTATACTAGTTTTGTCCTATAGCAATAGTTGTCAAAGGTGAAGAGCATCTGTTTTGTGACACTTGGCTTTAGTTCACCAGTACAGCTCGCTCCTTACCAAAAAAAGCCACAGAAACATTATGACACATAGTTTCTGTTTCATTCCTTGGCAGCAAAGAAAATCAGCACTAGAGCTCCATTACAGCTGTGGGAACCTGCAGGTTGTTTATCAAGTAGAATGTTAACTCTCACTGAGCCTAGCTCCTGAAGAACAGTTACATGTTACTGGTGACATCTGTATCTTGCCCTGCTCTTCAGAATAATCCAACAACATTTACATTCCAGTCCTGTCAGTGTCTTCAGCTATTTCTAAACTACTCCTCCTCTAATCCCTCATCTGGGTACAGCTTGACCTAATTTGCTGTGATCCTGCCAGCTATGCCAGTTATGTAAGAAAGGGTAAGATGTGGAATTTGTATGAAATACTTTGTTATATTACACAAGGGTGTTGTTTTTTTTGTGGGTTTTTGGTTCTGTTTGTTTGTTTTTTTCCTTCCCCTAACAAGCCATTTGTTTACATGCATGCACAGCTTAAAACCTGATCTCAATGCTCATTCAAGTCCTGAAAAATACTCCCCTTAGGAATGGGTAAGTTTTAAACCTATCATTTCTGTGGCCTCCTCAGGCCCCTTTCTAACAGGTCCATGTCTGTGCTGAGGACTCGAGCTGGCCCCAGCACTGCAGGTGGGGTCTCTGCAGAGCAGAGGGACAGAATCCCATCCCACCTTGCCCCTGCTGCCCATGCTGCTGGGGATCAGCCCAGAACCACCTCCCTTTTCCACCATATCTGCCCCTTTTCCACCCCACCCACCCCTTTTTTTTCCTCCCCATTTTCCCCTTTTTCCCCATCAAATCCCAGAGCACCTGGGCTCTGATGGAGTCTCCTCCCACCCCAGGTGTGTCTACTTCCCCTCCCCACCCATTCCCCTTTTTAATCCCCCTCAGGGAAGGCAGAAGCCCTAAACTGAGCCCATCTGGGCTGAGGGATCCTCCTCTTCACTGGTGAGTACCCATGGTGCACACTGGGTGATGGTGGTGGTGACAACAAAGGCCGGGGGGCCTGGTGGCCCCCCGGTTGTTAGGGCCAGAATTGATGACTACTCCAATATTGTCCATGGGTGCTGGCTGGGCCTCCTCGCTGGGGCTGAGCTCCTCTGTGTGGTATCTTGGCTGGTTGAAGGTCTTACCCCAGGCTCTAGGATGGGTGCAAAAATGGGGGTAGTGGAGCAGGAGCTGTTTAGGCAGGGTGGAGGATGGTATAGAGGAAGCTGGGGCTGCTTTGGGAAGCTGAAGGGGGTGGGGGAGTTGCAACTGCTGTAGGCATTTCATCATGAGGAATAAATAAATAATATGCATATGTCTCAAAAAGATACCTATATTATTGTTATATGAAAGCAGTGCAGACTTAAGGATAAAGGACTTGTAAGTATCTGAGATGTCTTTTTGATTTACTTGCCCTATGAAAATTAGAAGGAGTTGTAGAAAATCAAATTGTTTTTATACAATACTTGTTAGAAGAATGAAAAAATGTAGGTGCAGGGAGGAACTCATGAGCATGAAAGCTGCCACAGGAAAGGTAAACCTTCTAACGACTAAGTGTTTTGTGATAGTGATCCTCAAAACTAAATCACTTGTTTTTTAACACCAGAAATACATTTTATAGCTTAGCCTGCCTACATTCAAAAGGTAATTCTCTGGAGAGACCCAATAGTGACTTTCTGGTACCTGAAGGGGGCTACAAGAAGGATAAAGAGAGACTGTTTGCAGTGACAGGATGAGAGGCAATGGCTTCAAACTAGAGAAGGATAGATTTAGACTGAATGTTAGGAACAGGCTCTTTACCAGGAAGGTAGTAGAGCACTGCCAACAGGTTGTCCAGGGAGGTGGATGAGGCCCCATCCTTGAAGATACTCAAGGTGGGGCTCAGCAGGGCTCTGGGCAAGCTGATCTAGTTGAGTATGTCCCTGCTGACTGCAGAGGAGGTTAGAGTAGATGACACTTTGAAGTCCCTTCCAACCCAGACAATTCTATGATTCTATGAATTCCTCTCAACTTCTGCTATCTGTAGCATTGCATGCCTGAGGTCAGCAGAGTTAAAAAACCAGCTGGGTTAAGCATAGAAAGGAGGTGTGTACACCACTGCCAGCACTCCAAGGACATCAGCAATGGGCAGTCTTGAGCGGTACACTTTCTAACAGCATGGAATGCTTGAATTTGCAACTGTACTAACATCCTCTGAATGTGAGTAACAGAGAGCAGTGGGTTAAGGAGACAGGGAAGATTTTCACTGTTTAGAAGGGAACAGCTTTAGCAGTCAAATAATTAGAGATAACAAAGGTGGAGAGCACAGGGCTGCTACATCATGTCTGAAATGCTCACACTAGGACAGTCAAGAAGGAAGCACTGTCTGTGTTCTTATTTTTGATAATACAAATCTGTGATAGTCCCCAGAGAGGTCAAGGCTCCAGTGTCAGGCACTCACCACTGTTGCAGGAAAATGGTATTTGCATTAAGGAGCCTACAGTTCAAATAGACTGGGCAGACATGGAGTGGGAGAGGAGCAGGAGCACTGAGAGTTAAAGCAGGTGGCAGGAGTTAGAGCTGATGGCTGAACTTCTGAATCCCAGTGTGCTGATGCATCTGTTAAACTCTGCTGCTGTCTGCACTCATCCTGAAGCCAAAAGGTCTGAGTAAATGCTCAGGGCTAAAAGCACTATGGGATTTCTGCCCTAGAAACCAGAATCCAACATAGGCTGATTTTTAAAGGAAAAAGCAAATGGATTGGTTCCTATTCTGAACAGCTCTGCTGCCACTGTAGCACACAGTGCATGCTCTGTTAGGAGATGAGAAACCCCATTAAGAGAGTAGGATGACAGCTCTGAGCCTTGGTGGGAGATGCAGAGATACCCAAAACTGTTGATTTTGGCCAGGAAATACACAGGTTAACAGTAGTTTTAGCATTTACACAGGACCTAGAAAGGTCTTCAATGCTTTGCACAACAAAAATCTTCACAACACGTCGTTAAGAAGTTACTTTATATGTAATGTTAGCAAAGTTAGGGCAGCAAGAACAGCTTTGACTGCAGAGCAGATGAAGGCAGCTACGCCAGGGAACACTCCAGCTTTGTGTTCCCCCCACCCAGACCAGCCTCTTGCTTCTAGGCCATCGATTTACCCAGTGCTTGAGCAGTCAAATTCCATACTAGATTCAGCAGGAATTTACATGAGTCTTTTTGTATATAAATCTCAGCTCCTCTTCCCTTTCATCAAAACTTGGTGGAAGTGCCAATACATTACAAGGCTTGCTTCTAGGACTTTACTGGCTGCTTTGAGAAATGAAAGTTTGGGGATTCATTGAAGTGCTTAGTTGTCTTTCTGTACAGAGATGTTTGATTAACACCAGCAAAACCATCAGGAGCAAATCTGGGTCATTATGTCACTACTGCGAGAGAATATGACAGCATATGCTTTAGCTGAGTTTAAGACAACCAGCCTGCAGCATGGTCAGATTTCATAAAGGTAACATTCAGACTATTTGTACACAACTATAGGTTCATTTTAAATTTCCTCTTGGTTTACTGATGGGACTGTAGTGTTCATTTTTCACACACCAAGCACTGTGTAGTCTCAAAGGAATTATTGTTACAGATTTAACAACTGTGACCCATTTAAGGAAGAAATTAAAGGCTGAGAGGTTATGACCCAAGGTTTCCATGGGGTTTGCCAAAATGTCACTTAAATGCCAGTATGATTTTAATAGAAATTGCTCTTTCAGAACTCATTCTCTTTGTGGTGGGCAAGATTTAGCTTGCCCTTCTCAGTAGCAGCCATACTGTCATTGCACATGCCAGAAAATAACTTCCTAAATTTTATTTTCATTTGGGAAACTCCTTTTAACTACTGGGTGATTAATGTGTTAGCTCTCTGCACTGTGCAGCTGATTAACAAGGAGGAAGTTGATAGGTGAGAGTGTGTAAGCAAAAATGTTTGAGTTAGATGCCTCATGTGCCCAGAAGACATGAACATCCTGTGGTGGGTTGGATGTCACAGCCGGTGACACATCCTCAGTCCCACCATGTAAAACCTTTACTATCGTTTTTTTGAGCACTTGTTTGCACAGTAAGATCTGATGGAGAATGGGATAGCTTGATGCATTACTTCCAAATGTTGCACAAAAAGGCTGCTTTAAAGGAAGCTTTACTATGGATATATTATTTCTAATTTGGCATAGCATTTATGTCCTACTTGTAGCAATTGATCTAGCTGCTATTAGCCTGTTATGCCTTTGAAAAAACAGGATATTGGAGACTTGCTGCCTTATTTGGGCTTCTTTTTAGCCTTTACTATTTTAGAGGTAGCTCTTAACCATCTCCAAGGTAACAAGGCTTGGGCTACATAGAGACAAGTTGTGACACAGCTAAGTACAAAGCACATGTAAGGGAGACTGTAGGAACATACTAGCCTCTTCCACCCTTTCAAAGGCCTGTGGACAAATTTCTGTGGAGCTCTGAACAGCAGCAAGCAGAGCAGTATCCAGCACAAATGGCAGGTGAACCATGCTGCCATTATGGCCTAGTAATCCACAGCCTGGGGAGCTGAGAGCCAAGTAGTACAGAGACAACGAGCTGTTGGAAATAAAAAGCAACAGAGAAGGTAACAACAAAAGCATGTGGGCAGACTTCCTGCCATTTCTGTTTCTTGCTGTTGCCTTTCTACCCAACAGCAGAACCTGGCAGCTGATGTGAAACAGCCTTGTTTGAGTATTCATCACTTGAAATCTCAAAGTGGCTATGGTGATCTTGATGTTTGGTTCCCTTTGTTATTGGATTCTATTAGAGCTAAAGCAAAATGTGCCTGTGAGCAATCCCTCTACTGTACTGACAATCTGACTGCAGGATTGCAGTCATCAAGATCCTTTCAAAGGACTGGTGTTTTTTCTAGCCCCAAATCACATCAGACCAGTGAGCTTCCACAAACATCTCCCTGCACTCATCCAGCCACAAACGCATACTTTGTGTATACTCTGTACTTTCTGGTGGCATTTGCATTATTGAATGAAAAAACTGCCAGCAAGCTCAGTGCTTGGAGTGCATCATGCTGGGTTTGAAAGACCCCTGGGTTTCCCCAAGGCAAACAAGGAGTGCCTAGAAGTTGTCTTGAACACAGGCACTGCTAATGACACACTTGTGTTCCTTTTAAGTGACCTGGTGAAGCAGGAGGCAAACATAACCACCTCTGCTGGCAGAGCATCCCTGCCTACCTCAGCTAATTAATTACAGCAGTTGCCTGCAATTTACAGCCACCTTTGGCTTGATGCTCTGATCATCACCATTGGCACTCCAGGGGATTCAGGAATGATCATCAGGCTCTATGATGGCAGCTCAACAGAAGCTCCTCCCAAACTGAGAGGTAAGATGTTCATAAATCCCCAGCTGCTGAAACAGTCACTAATTCTGTTACCTGCCAGCAACTTAAAGTGGCAATGAATGAACAGGACTCCATAGTAGCTGGGAAGGAATGAGTGCTCAGCAAACAAAAGCATGACTCTTAGCATCCTAAAAATCTATCCTTGGAAATAACATACAAACATACAAGTGTACAGTTCCCATTTATTTTACTTGAATTAAATAAAAAAGTGTGATTTCCACATTACACTTTAAAAAATTTTTTTAATCTGAAGCAGTCCTAGCAGAAAGGAAATAAAATCCTCCCACCCTCCCCTGAAATTTACACATACCAGCTGGTGGGCCCTGGAAAAGTTTGTAGCAATTTTACCTCATTGCAGAGTGAAAAGGACCTCAGGAACAGATTCCATTGCCAGTCCACCATGACTAACTTCTTGTTAACCCTTCATGGTTTTCACTGTCTGAACAGTATCCAGAACTCCCTTCTGAGTTGCCAGACACAGATCCTGACAGAAAATCCAAACTGTGTTCTTGCCCACTGAATGCTGGCACTGCTGGTAAAGTCTGAGCAGAGTGCTTGTGTCTAACGAGGCTGGCCAAGCAGTCCTGCTTTAGCTGCCAGAGCTTCGTTCTGCTGAATGTGGTACTCTTGAAACCTCATAGAGATCCTCTGGGTCATTTTTAAATATTTCTGTAGGCAGTGGTCTGAGCAGGTCATCTGGAGGAAGAAGGAAACAGAAGGTATTAAACAGTAGTTAAAACACTTCCCTGAACAGGACTCAAAGTATTGTCACATACAGGGATAAATGATTTTATGACTACATCTCATATTCTGTGTTAACCTTCAAGATAAGGCCCACAGCACCTTTGCTTGCATCAGAAACAATGTGACACAGAGGACTAGGGAAGTGAATTGTCCCACTGTGCTCAGCACTACTAAGTACCTTGAATACTGTGTTGAATTTTGGGGTCCTCACTATGAGAAGGACATTGAAGTGCTGGAGCATGCCCAAGCAAGGGCAACTGAGTTGATTAAGGGTCTAAAGAACAAGTCTTATGAGGAGTGGCTGAGGGAACCAGGTTGTTTATTCTGGAGAAAATGAGGCTGAGAGGGCCTCTTATTGCCCTATCTAAAAGAAGGTTTGTAATGAGTTTGGTGTTGGTCTCTTCTCCCAGGTGGCAAGTGACAGGATGAGGGGAAAAGGCCTCAAGTTGCACCAGCGGAGGTTTAAGCTGGATACTGGAAGAAACTTCTTCACTGAAAGGGTTCTCAAACACTGGAATAGGCTGCCCAGGTAGGTGCTTGAATCCCCATCCCTGGAGGTGTTTAAAAGATGCAGAGATGTGATGCTAAGGGACGTGGTTTAGCACCAGACCTGGCAGAATTGGGTTGGTGGTTGGACTTGATGATCTTGAAGGTCTTTTCAAACCAGAATGATTCTGTGAGGGCTTAAGTGAGCACAGCCTGTCCATGCAGTGGAAAATGAAGTCTAGTTTATGAGGGATGTCTGAAACAGCTTTTAATATTCCTTCTCATATGAAAGTCTTCATGAAAACATGCCACATCTGTATTATATTACCATTTAATCCTTGGGCTCCTCTTGTGAAATCAAAGTATATCAAGCATTTAATTTTGGAGTAAGTGTTCTATTACACTAGCATTTAAAAATTATGTTTACAAACACATACTACTTTTGACAGCCAAATACAATCTGTCTGCTAGTTCAGTTGGATTTTTTTTTTTTTAACCTTATTCTTAATAGCTTTATCAGGTTCTTGTATCTGCTTGGCTAACCTTCATGGAAGCAAGTAAAGCACTCCCAAGTACTATCAGTCAGCTGGAGAGGGACAGAAACAGCAGGGCCTCTTCCACCCATGGTATTGTATTTTAAACTTTGAGTTTGTTTTGTTTTCTAAGTGTATAAAGAGTTATGGGATTGTTTCTGAGCAATTCTAAAGACTACCATGTTGCACAATTACTAGAGAACCAGAAGCTGCTTTGATTCTGTATTAAGGGATGTGAGAAGAAGAGAGGATGCAGCTGTACACACCTTCTCTCTCCTTCACCTGGCATCAGCTACAGCAAAACCAGTTAAGTGAGAGTGAAGCCTCAATAGGAAACAAACCCTGGAATTACCCCAAGCCCCTGCTCCCAGAGGGTGTGGTATTTCTGCTGAGGTGCTTGGGGAAGTTTAGACTTGCAGTGCAGCCATGCTGTAAGAAAGAGGTCAGAAGCTATTGTGCCCTTTTTTGGGGGGTGGGGGGAGGTTGGGTTTTGTTTTCTTTCAGTTTTTCTCAAATGTAGACTCTGAGGAGATTCATGGAGTTATTCATCATACTTATTTAATAAGAAACCACATCTTTCAATATGTGCATAGACCTTTCCACATCAGATCGGTCAAGTGGTCCAAAGAAAACAGGACATCCCAGGTCTGTAGGGAAGTGGATGTCAGTCTCTCTTCTTCAAGTAATAGGACAAGAAGAAATGGCCTCAAGTTGTGCCAAGAAAAATATCTTCCCCAAAAGGGTTGTCAGTCCCTGGAACAGGCTGCCCAAAGAAGTGATGGAAGGATTTAAAAGACACGTAGATGAGATGCTGAGGGATGCTGTTTAGTGGTGACTTGGCAGTGCTGGCTTAGTAACTGGGCCCAATCTTAAAGGTCTCCTCCGAACAGAACAGTTCTATGAATTATTTTAGAAGATATTTTAGTAATACTTTGGGTAACAAAAGAAATTATAATCCTCCACTGGAAAACAGACAGCGTCCCAGAGAGGTAAAGAAGTTGTGCTGCTAACAATTCTGTCAGGTCTGTTGAATGACACTCTCTGTATTGGTCAAGCAATTAAAAATGAGCTGGTAAAAGTAACCAGACCTTAGCCAGAATAATTCTGACCTTCTGCAGTCCAGAATCCCACTGAAGCAGATGCAGAGATCAGGGAAACAAGGAACAAACTGAAGGAAGATGTGATTTTTGCCTGTGCTGAGGAGGAAGATGATGCTCAAAACCAATGGCTAGCTTAAAACTTTAGGTTTTTCTCTCCTCTTGCCAGCAGAGTTGAGCAAAGGCTTTTAATCAACAAAATGATAAAATTCTCAAAGATGAGAGGCATAAAAACATGCAACCTATCTTATCAAGAGCTTAACCTTTTTTTTTTCTGTGTGACTCTGATGGACCTCCCTGCAATGCAGAGAAAGGGATTTACCAGTCAGAACTCAGAGGCCTGTGCTTCTGTGATTCACTACTACGCAGGGAGTGTGGGCAGAGGTAAACAAGTATTTCACTAGGACTCTACCTTCAAAGAATGAGTTGCATGATGTAGGTGGGCCTATAAAGATACTCCCATCAGAAGCTGAGGCACAAGTACCTCCTCTGGTAGCTCAGAGAATGAAACACAGAATTGCAATAAGCAGCCAATACTCAGGTGAGAGGGGAGAGAATTTCTGTGTGACAATGAAGACAATGACAAAATTCAAGAGGTCCTAGCCTTTAGTTTGTCTGTAGGTGATGATCAAACACATCAAAAGCAATAGGCTTTGCTTGGTTTCTGTTGTAAACAAACTATTAGGACACATAGAAGCATTTCTCATCTTTGGATGTATAGGGAGAAGCAAAACAACAGGCAAGACACTTCTTCATTAACTTGCTTCCTTTCTCACTGGGAGACATGCAACTCACATATGTCACATGCCATACTCCCTACACTCCACTGAAGAATAACTGGCTTTTCAGCTGGTTGGAAGATCAAAGCTTTCTAAGTTGCTTCTGATATTGGAATGCTACACAGCAACTCCACCAAAGGGGCATTAAAAGCATTTACCTACCTCTTCTGGTTGAACCTCTCTGCTAGTGAAATCCTTTATGCAATCCAGGAAGCAGTTTTCTGTAAGTTTATTGTATGTTCCAAGAAATTCCTTGAACTAGAAATAAAAATTGGTCAATGAGTATTCTAAAGATTCTGCATTTCTTTTTCCTTACACACAGCTGTATGGGCCATCTGGTGACACTAACATTTCAAGAACAAGTCATTGTGGGGGAGGGAGGAGGAATCAGTGAAGACTTCACTACTAAATGCTGATATACTTAAATCAGATACTATACTGTGCCTGCCAATGGGCAAATGTTCACATTTTAATTGCTACAGAACTAGCAATTCCCTCCAGAACTCTGACAACTTTAACTTTTTTTGTCTTTCTCCATGGCTTACACCTTTTGCTATACCTGATAAAGTAATACATGATCTCCAAAGCCACCACTCATGAATACAATAGCTTACCTGTTTGATCTGATCAGACTCTGATATTTGTCCAGCCATTTTTCTACCACCTGTGACTCTGTCACCTATTCTGGAAAGAAAAGCAGAGTTTCATACACAAAGCATATATGTGGACAGTAACATTTGACAACAAATGGAATTCTACACATTCTCAGAGTGTATTTAAATGTAACTTTTTCAAGCCATCTGCTTGAAGGAAGGGATCTATTTGAAATGTATTCCAAGATGATTCCAGTTATGAAACATTCCCCAATCCACCTGTTAACTGCTTTACTTTAAGCATTTCAAACAGTTAAGGTGATTTAAGCACTTAAAAATTACCTTTTTTACAAAGTAAAAATGGGGCAGGAATAGGGGGAGAAGGAAACAATAACATTCTCTAGCCTTATAGTTTTGGTGACTTTAGATGTCATCTGTAAAAACAGTAAGGGAAAAATGGCAAATGTAAGATGGTAGCCACCCTGAATAGATTCAGCATAAGCCAGCCTGCATCAGAGAAAACAATGTCTGGTTTCTATACATTCTCACCAAACACTTCAACTAGAACACATGTTCTGGTCACTGAATATAGTGAATTAAAGGCAAAAAAATACCCCAAAAATATAAACAAATGAGAAGAGCCTTACAGGAAGTGAAACAGACAGAAATAGAAGAATGAACAGCCATGGATCCAAGAATGTAAGCAAGCATCTTCAAGAAAGACTTACATTCCTAATCCAGCACAGTAAACAATTTAAGGCTTGAAAGCATCCCTGCAGGTTTCCTAGAATACTGAAAGCCACTTTTCCTTTCTCCTTAATTCACATCTTATGTAAGACCTATCACAGATGACAATGCAAGCTCAGGTTGGGTGTTGATGAGAACAAGATCCTTCAGTTCAATTTACACAATTAGCACTGAAGTGTAATCACTTTGTGAAAGAAATTCATTTAGCCCTTTAGCAAGGACCACTCACAATTAATCTTACATTATGCTTTGCTGAATTTTGGGCAAGATGCTCACATTTTAAAAAGCTTAAACAATTCCACTGTCTCATCAGTGGGAAGGGAGAGTGAGCAAGGCTTCTAAACAAGAATAAAAAGACATTGAAAATTATTTTTACAACAGAAAGAAAACTAACCAACTAAAAACCATGGAGCTCTCATAAGCATGCACTCACCCTATACTCCTTCCCCGCAGAAGTGATTATAGTGTCTGCCTCTTAACATTACACTTTATCACTTCACAGAAAGGCAGTTCAGGAATTGGAGGCAAAGAGCACATATGACTCCTGGATTTAAGATGCCTACCCTCAGGACCAAGAATTCCTCATGGGCAAGTTAAGGAGACCCTACAGGATATGGTTGCTTTGAAGAAAAGTGGTGTTAGTTAGGATACAGCTCCAACTTGTTTTATGAGATATGGATGATATGGATGTAAGTGCCACGGTCTAGTCATGAGGTCTCTGGTGACAGGTTGGACTTGATGATCTTTGAGGTCTCTTCCAACCTTGGTGACACTGTGAACTGTCACCTGGGACATCAAGTAGTGAGTGAAAGTGGATAGCTACTCCACTCTCATTTTCAGCCTTTTAGAATAAAGCAAGCCAGTGACAATTCTATAAAGTCAGATTAAGTGGATTATTAAACAGAGAGCTGGAAATCACAGAGTAGAGGAAAAGACTTCAGTCCTTTTCCAAGCAATAGACAGCTAAAAGCTCCAGCTGTCAGCGCTGCTTTCTCACACTCAGTATTGCTTCATTATGCTGTTTATAACATACTTGAGCTTTTGTTCTCCTGTGACTAAGTTTGGCAAGCTTAAAATTACAGATTTACTGAACTACAGTTCCACAGAGCTTTTACACTTGCACTTGGGAGACAGCCGATTTACCTCAGCACAATGGCACTACCTGATTTGAAGTGTCTGAAGCACTCCTCCCTCTGCAGGTATTTTACCCTTTCCACACAGCAGGCAGTGAAATTATATAGCTCTACTGCGCCCCTTCAGTAGCTACAAACTGCAGGCAGTTGCCTTAACATCTAAAAATGTGCTACCTCCACCAGAAATGTGCAGACCTGTTTTTTTCATGGAGGCTGTTAAATGTATCATGTTACTGCTGTTTGTTCCCTTTCCCTCCGCCCTGTGAGACAAGGGAAAATAAGTGAAGAAAGAGACTATTATGAGGCCTGGCAGCTCAACCTACACACCACAGAGCTTCTTACCTAGCTGCTCACACAACTTCAGTCTGCTTCAGGTTTAAGTCTCTGCAGCTTGGTTTTACTTTCTTCTGGGCTAAATGTGATTGGGGATTTCAGCATTGTGCTTTTAAACGTGTCACACTGAAGGAAGTAAAATAAACCTCTGCAACAAGGGCCACATGTCTGGATGTTCTGCTTCACCAGGAAAGTAGCGACAGCTGGAAAGTCTCCCTTCTTGAATGGCCCTGGAGCTCTTCCAGATGTTTTGATGTTCTAAAGAGACCTTCTCTTAAGATAAGCCTCTCTGAGCAAAACTTGTAGTTAAGGATAACCTCTTCCGTCTTCTTTACAAAGATAGTAAAACTTTTAGCCTATAACAGTTGGACTTAATTATCTTGAAGGTCTTTTCCAACCTAAACAGTTCTGTGATTCTACCCAAACCTATTCCCTCTGCAAGATCCATGTCAGCTCCCAGCCCTGTTTTTAGAATCTGGAAAATGCCTCCAATATTTCCAGCTGCTGTGGCTGCCACTCCCATTGTCATGGAAACATGAAATCACTGCAGAGTGACAACTTTTAACAAAGATCAAGTACACCCAACGATTAGATTAAGGATTCCTAGCTACCCTGGGTTAACCATCCGGGTGCACAGCAGGAGGAACAGGAGCCAGAATACAGAGGTCAGAACTCTTCTAAAACTTATCTGCAGGAACACAGCTTCCTCAGCTGCATCTCCAGACCTTTGGAAGCAGAGGGTCATGAACATAACTGAAGCACCAGTAACTGGAACATTCCTTTTGATTGTTACTACTGTCCTGCTGAGTGGCTGAAAAACCTGCTTCCATTTAACAGCCCAGAGTTCTTAGAGGCAAACCACATTCCACAGACTACATCGAGGAAGGTTTTTTCCCCAGTGATGCCATCAACATCAGTGTCTATTACCTAATCTTGAGTCAACAGTAACCTTTCCCATGGAAACTAAACAAGCCCTGTGTTTTGGGGGAGCTATTTCAACTTTTTAGCAGGGGACTATATTTTATTGTGGTGGTGGGTGTGTGGAGAGACATAAATCCATCACAGTTTTAGCCTGAATAACAGCTTGAATTAGGTGTAGGTATGACCTACTCTCTGCATTTCCTTCAACCTTCAGTTCCAATCATACACACAGGAGTGTGCACATACCACCTGAGTTTCTGCATGTGTGTAAAAGGGACAAAGAAGAATAAAAATATCAAGTCAAAGAAATATGTGATGATAAAGTACCCACAATTTAGAGAGAAAGGGTTTGGGTTTTTATCATTGGGAATTACTATGCTAGAACTTGATTCACATCAGATTTAAAAAAACCACCAAACCACATCGATTCAAAGAGCTCTCGAGCTTCCAGTGCTGTGAACCTGAGCAACCACCTCTCAGTGTTGCACCAGCGCAGAAAGGCACTGGTAACAGAATAAACAGAATTAACCAGGTTGGGAAAGACCTTTGAGATCATCGAGTCCAACCTATCACCCAACACCATCTAATCAACTAAACCATGGCAGTAAGTGCCTCATCCAGTCTCTTTTTAAACACCTCCAGTGATGGTGACTCCACCACCTCCCTGGGCAGCCCATTCCAATGGGCAATCACTCTTTCTGTGAAGAACTTCTTCCTAACATCCAGCCTAAACCTCCCCTGGTGCAGCTTGATACTGTGTCCCCGTGTTCTGTTGGTGGTTGCCTGGGAGAAGAGACCAACCTCCACCTGGCTACACCTTCCCTTCAGGCAGTTGTAGATGGCAATAAGGTCTGCCCTGAGCCTCCTCCTCTCCAGGCTAAGCAACCCCAGCTCCCTCAGCCTCTCCTCATAGGGCTTGTGCTCCAAACCCCTTCCCAGCTTTGTTGCCCTTCTTTGGACACCTTCCAGCAAGTCAACATCTTTCCTAAACTGAGGGGCCCAGAACTGGACACAGTACTCAAGGTGTGGCCTTACTAGTGCTGAGTACAGGGGCAGAATTACTTCCCTGCTCCTGCTGACCACACTATGCCATGCCCCTTCCTGACAGAAAGACAGAACCCAGCTCTCCCCTACACCCAGAGTGGGTTCAGACACTTCCCTCCAGACTAGGTCTTGTAGTGTGGTTACACACTAAAGCTTTCTTTATGCACCACAGTCAGCTTTCGGAGGAACATGGCGAGATAATAAAGGGACTGGTCAGAAGGTGGCTTTGTAGAAAGATGCACAGATTGCTTTAATTCATGATCTTGTGGAATAGAATATAATTCTTTATCTAGTGGAGGGTGTCCCTGGATGTGCCAGGGAGGTTGGAACTCCCAGTGCAAACCATTCTGTATGATTCTGTCTCATGGCTATCAGCTAGACCATACTCTGAAGAGAAAGAGGACAATGGTAGAAGCCGTGCCTCAATACCAAAGGTGAGTTAACATAGTAAGTTGGAAATCAGACATTCCCAGAGCCTTTTTGAACAGACTGAACACATGCAATGAGGTCTGTCCTGTGAGAAAACACACTTTTCTATAAGTGGTTGCCTATTTCAAATCATAGAATGCTTTAGGGTTGGAAGGGGCCTTTAAAAGTCATGTAGTCCAACCCCCTTGCAGTCAGTAGGGATACCTTCAACTAGATCAGGTTGCTCAGAAACTGGGACAACCTGAACTGAAATGTTCCAGGGATGGGACATCTACCAACTTTCCCAGCAACCTGGGCCAGTGTTTCACCACCCCTATTATATAAAGTTTCTTCCTTGTACCTAGTCTAAACCTCCCCTCTCGTAGTTTAAGGCCATCACCCCTTCTCCTGTCACAACAGGCCCTGCTACAAACTCTGTCTGCAGCTTTCTTACAGGTCCCCTTTAAGTACTGAAAGGCCACAGTAAGGTTTCTATGAAGCCTTCTCTTCTTTAGGCTGAACAACCCCAACTCTCTCAGCCTGTCCTCATGGCAGAGGGATTCCAGCCCTTGTATCATTGTGGTGGACTCCCCTTGCCCCACTCCAACAGGTCCACGTGTCTCTCTCCTGTGCTGAGGACTCCAGAACTGGACCCAGTACTGCAGAGTAGGCTTCATCAGAGCAAAGGGGCAGACGCCTTCCCTCGGCCTGATGGCCACGCTGCTTTGGATGCAGCCCATGACACAGTTGGCCTTACAGGCTGTGAGCACACATTGTCAGCTCATCTCCAGCATTTCATCCACCAAATTAATTTAAATTAGACCTGGGTGATACTTGTGACCCAGCAAGACAAAAACCTGAGCTAGAGATAAAACAATTGCCACACGATTTCGGGATATTTTTGTTTGTTTGATTGCATCCTTCAATTCTTGCTTTCAAGGGCACCTTGAGCTCCTTCACCTTAAGGAGACCCTCGCCAAGCCAAGCCCCAACTCAACAGAGCAAACGCTCTCCGGGCCTGTGCAGATACAGATAGCTTTCCATCCCATGGGGAGAAAAGACTAGGAAGCTAGGAAAAAATCCTCCAAACGGACAGCTTTTAATTCATTCATGGCACCTTTCTCCTCCCCCCCGCCCCACTTCTCCCGGTAATGGCCGCACCGGGCGGCTGCCCGTGGCTTGCCACCCCCAATGCTGTCCCTCCCCGCCGCTGGGCCAGGCGGCGCTGCCCGGTCCCGCCTGCCCGATGCTGCCTCGGGCGCGCCGCCGCCCGCGCACTCACCCGCACCGCCACGAGCCTGGACCGCGCGGGAAACGTACAGTAGAGTAGAGTAGAGTAGAGCAGCACAGAGCACACCCGGCCGCAGCGGGCCCAGCGGCCTCGCCGATTCGCCACGGGAAGAATCAGCCAGCGCTGACTTATTGAGGGCTTTACTTTCCTCCCCGCTGTGCAGCGCTGTTACGTGACACTCGCGCTGTCCTGCCGGAGGTTCCGGGTACAGGTTTCCTTCGGACGCTTTTGAGACTCGGACCCGAGCGCCGGGGCCTGAGGTGCGCAGGCAGGAGCCGTTGTCATGGCAGCAGGCACTTCCGGTGCGGGCGGCGGGAGCGGGACAGGTAGTGGATAGCGGGGTTCTCTCTACTCGTCGGGCTTCCGGGGAGGGCAGGTGTGCCCGGGACGCGGCGGGGAAACGTTTCCCGGAGGCTTCTGGCCGCTTTCCCTGCTCAGGGGTAGGCGACGGGGTGGCCGTCGGGGGAGCCGCTGCAGTAGTGCCCAGCCCTCAGGGAAGGCCTCTTTGTTAGGGTGCTGCTTTTGGACTGTTTTCTAGAGCTGCGCGATGCGATCCACATGGAAGAGGAAAGCAACTCCAGCCTCAGCCAGGACTCCGTGGCCAGTCTCACTGCGGGCGACGTGCTCATTCGTTCCACTGCTGTCCACAGAGAGAAACCTTTTGAAGCTGTGACAGCTGCTGGTGGCCCTGTAAAAAAAGTGACGGTAGCTGTCAAGCTGCGTGACGTGGTTTCTCCCTGCCAGACAGCTGGTGCGGCTTCGACTGGAGAAAGAACATCCTGCGTTCCTCCAGCCTTGTCAGCAACCAGGGCTCCAGTCAGGGGGGTAACCCCTGACAACCCCCGCAGCACCACATCAGGTGTGTGACTCACCACCAGTTCTGGCTTGAGGTACCATCACTGTGTAGTATTTGCAGTCCTATACTTTTTGTATTCTGGTTCTGCAAATACCAGCACTCTTTCAGAAGTTGTGTTTGTTTGTTTTCCTAGACTGTTTTGCACATGAAAAGCAACTCGGTGCAGGATGAGGTGGTCAGTCAGAGCTCCCAGAGCTCCCTTTACAGAACTCTGGACTTGACTCCAGATTGTTGGCCCTTCAGTGTTGGGCAACTCACCTTTATCAGAGAAGTCATTAATCCCATTATGACATTTCACAACTACACTAAGCAGTAAGGTTTCAGTCAGCACTAGAGGCAGTGCAAGCACACAGGTACCTAAATAAGAAAGTTAAGAAGATTGATGTCTTTCCAGTGTGTCACTGTTCTTAATGCAGTTTGTAGCTGATCTTTTTAGACACAGTATCTATCTGCAATGTTATGCCCAAAATACAGTCAGCAAGCAAATCTGTGGAAGATTATAGAAATAATGTTAAATTGTGTTGAGATGCAACAAGGAAGGCCAAAGCTCTCTTGGAACTAAACCTGGCTAGGGAAGTGAAAGATAACAAGAAGGGCTCTTTAAATACATCAGTAGTAACAAGAAGAATAGGGAAAAAGTGGGTCCATTGTTCAGTGAGGTGGGAGACATGGTGACAGACAATGCAGGGATGGCAGGATTACTGAATGGCTTCATTGCCTCAGGTATTACTGCAAATACCATCCCTCAGGAATCTCAGATACTGGCGGTACAGGAGCAGCTCTGGAGGGAGGAAGACTCTCCACTGGTCAGTGTGGATTGGGTTAGAGATCACTTTGGTGGAATTAAAAAATGCACAAATCTGTGGGCCCTGATGGGGTGCATCCATGAGTGCTGAGGGAGCTGGCTGGTGTTGCTGTACCACTCTCCATCACTGTTGAAAGATCACAGAGAATACAGGAGGTGCCTGAGGACTGGAAGAAGGCCATCGTCAGTCCAGTCTTCAAAAATGGCAAGACGGACAACCCGGGCAACTACAGATCAGTCAGCCTCACCTCTGTCCTTGGGAAGGTGATGGAGCTGTTTGTTCTGGAGGCCATCTCTAACCACATGGAAGAAAAGAAAGTTATCAGTAATAGCTAGCATGGATTCACTAAGGGGAAGTCTTTCTTGACTAATCTGATAGCCTTCTGTGAAGGTATGACCAAATGGATAGATGAAAGGAGAGCAGTGAATATCATCTATCTTGACTTCAGCAGGGCTTTTGATAATGTCTCCCATAACGTCCATGTAGGTAAACTCAAGAAAAGTGGGTTAGGTGGTTGAACCATGAGGTGGATTGGTAACTGGCTCGACAACAGAGTTCAGAGACTTGTGGTCAGCGGTGCAGAGTCTGGCTGGAAGCCTTTGGCCAGTGGTGTTCCCTGGGGATCAGTACTGGGTGTGGTTGTGTTCAGTATCTTCATCAGTGACCTGGATAAGTGGATTGAGTGTACCTTCAGCAAGTTTGCTGATGATATGAAACTGGGGTGGAAGACTGACACACTGGAAGGCTGTGCTGCCATCCAGTGAGATCTGGACAGGCTGGAGAGCTGGGCAAAGATGAACCTCATGAGGTTCAGTAAGGACAAGTGCAGAGTCCTGCATCTGGGGAGCAAATAACACCAGGCACCTGTACAGACTAGGGGCTGTCCTGCTAGAAAGCAGCTCCATGAAGAAAGACTTTGGAGTTCTAGTGGTAAGCAAGTTATCTATGGGACAACAATGTGCCCTTGTGGCCAAGAGGGCCAATGGCGTCCTGGGGTGCATGAAGAAAAGTGTGTCCATTAGGTCTAGGAGGTTCTCCTCCCCCTTCTGCTCTGCCCTGGTGACACCACATCTGGAATACTGCGTCCAGTTTTGGGCTCCCTAGTTCAAGAGAGACAGGGATCTGCTGGAGGGAGTCCCAGCAGAGACCTATGAGGATGATTAAGGGACTTGAACATTTCTCCTGTGAAGAAAGACAGAGACCGGGGGCTTTTCAGGCTTGAGAGGAGAAGGCTGAGAGGGGATCTGATCAATATATATAAATATCTAAGGCATGGGTGTCAGGATGAAGGTGCCAGTCCTTTTTTGGTGGTGACTGGTGATAGGACAAGGAATGACGGGTACAAGCTGGAACACAGGAGGTTCCACCTTAACATGAGGAGACTTTATGGTGAGAGTGACAGAGTACTGGAACAGACTGCCCAGTGAGGTTGTGGAGTCTACTTCTCTGGAGACTTTTAAAAGCCACCTGGATGTGTTCCTGTGTGGCCTGCCCATGGTAATCCTGCTTTGGCAGAGGTGTTGGACTAGATGATCTCTGGAGGTCCCTTCCAACCCCTAACATTCTGTGATTCTGTGCTTGCTAGAGTATTGCTCCTGCAAACAGAAAACTGAGGAATCCCAATATTTTGGTGTTCTTTGTGTTTTCATGGAATTTTGTGAGATATTTTGTGGTTTTACACCAGAAGAGAGCTCAAAAGTCTTTTACACAGCTCTTCTCTCTCTCTACTTTAAAAGATGATTTTTTTTTTTTACCTGGAGTTTCTGAGCTAGTGGATGTTCAAGCTATAGCAGTACAAGTTTGGCTTTTAAAAGATATGTTTATTGGACACTTAGAGGTAATAAATATTAAATGTTGGAAGTAAGCATTCTGAGAAAGCCATTCAACTCTAGTTTTAAATTGCAGAACTTTTGCAGGTGTTAGGGAACAAAATGAATTTCAGAGCTGGTCAGTGAAACTCTTCACAAAACTCTTGGGAAAAATATCACATTTCCCTGCTAGCTACCATAACTTTAAATTTTACTTGTTAAAATTATTTTTCTTCCCTTGTAATCTTGGAAAGCAAACAAACCAACCAACCAACCCTCCTTTTCCTAAAGCCACCTGCTTGAAACAAACAACATACACTGGTCAACCCCTTGTACCAATGAGACTCACATAAATGGGTATACAAAATGCATACAATAAATTGCATCCTTTTCTATGACTTTATTTAAAAATTCTTTGTAGTAGTGTGAAGTGAATAATTAAGTACTTTTTATTAATAGAATGAGACCACAGTGATGTACCAGGTATTCTTCAAATTCAAAACTGACACAGTCTCTGTTAATTGCATCATCACATAGAATATTAATTTTGTTCCTTGGAGTTTGAGGAGCGGATTTTAGTCTTTTGGAGGTCAATGGTCAAACAGCTTCAAAATGTCTTAATTTTGTAGTGTTAGGAAGACATATTTGTCTGTCACATAATTAAAATGTGTACTGTCCTAAGTGGTCTTCCTCTGTAAGTTATGTTATCATGTTATTGTCTCTCTAGACATGTAACTTTCTTTTATCCAATTACTTTTAGATTTGAATTTGAGCTAGAGATTGTATATTTTTTAATTATCTTTTTTAGTGCTGTTTCTCAGAGACTTTTTCCTCTATTGCCAAATAGGTTTATGATGTGAGGCTCAGAGAGTTCATTAATGCTTGTAAGCTTTAGCTTGATGGCTGTGTCCCTTTCTGCTGTGAAAGTCTTTGTGTTTAGACATTCAGTGATACAGGCAGAGGAAATGTTGTGATTTGGGTTGGTCAAGGTACACCAAAAATGTATTAAAAAATCAAATAAAATTTTATTTTAGTAGACTCAAGTGCTAAAGGACATCCAGAACATCTGGTTTCAATAGAAAATTCTCCTGAGCCCATGTTTTTATCACAAATGGTAAGAAAATTACTTCTGTTTCATACAGTTCCAAACTAAGATAATATCATTTTTCCCTACAAAATGCTTCTGTAAAGACGTAGCAAATCTTTGGCCCAGTAACTGTACAGCTGCTTTCCTCTTTTGAGTGGCTGCTCCTGTGATATTAATGCTGAACTGTTTGGGAGTGGCTTCATTTACTGTACTGCTTCATGTTGAATAATTGATGACAAGACATGTTTTTAAATTTTAGTGTAATTCTGAATTTAAAAGATGGTTACACATAGAGTCATAGTAACTTTTAGGTTGGAAAAGACCCTTCAGGTTATCCAGTCCAACCATTCACCCAGCACTGTCAAGTCCAACTCTAAACCATGTTACTGTCACACCTACATGCCTTAAATCCCTCCAGGGATTGTGACTCCACCACTTCCTTGGACAGTTTATTCCAGGTCTTGACAACCCTTTCAGTATCCAACCTAACCCTGCCCACTTCACAGCTTGAGGCTCTTTTGTCCAGTTGCTTGTTACTTGAAAGAAGATACTGACCCCCACTTCACTACAACCTTCTTTCAGGTAGTTGTAGAGAGCAATTAGGTCTTCCCTTAGCCTCCTTTTCTCCAGGCAAAACAATCCCAGTTCAGTCAGCCACTTCTCAGAGTCATTGTTCTCTGGACCAGCTTTATTGTCCTTCTGTGGACATGCTTCAGACCCTCAATGCCCTTCTTCTACAGGGAGGGCCGAAACTGAACACAGTATTCCAGGTGCAGCCTTACTTTGGCACAATATTTGCTGAAACCCCTAAAACTTCTTGTAGATTTTATCTCCCCCCTATTCATATCATCGATAATGAAATGAACAGTAGTTTATATGGAACTCTTAAATACTTACAGTTAAAATATTACTTTCTTTTGATGAGGAAACTTGTCTCTAGGGTGTCCATATGGTGGTCAACATGCACAGGGATAAAACTAACCTGTGCTGTCAAGGGATTGCTCTGCATGGCTCAGAGTAAAGTAGCAAAAGTATGGTGGTATACTCCACCATTAAATAAGGTTAAGGAAGAGATTTTTACCTACCTAACTTGCCTTTATGGCTTCTCATAAACTTTTATTATTCATGGTTTCCACTTCAAGAAAATTAATCTCTGTCCCTTCACTTCCCCAGTCAGTGTTATGAGTGTTTAATTCTGTGTGCATGGGTAATCTTGAACTGTCTGAGATCAGCAACTCAAATTTAAACCCGTGTAGCTTCACTACTACATCTACATTCAGTCAGCAGCTTAGAATAAATACTTCTAATTTGTGCTGTGCTGGTAGCATTTTGTCATGTGAGTTCTTGACTGTGAAGTCCAGATGAGATCCTAACATGCTTTGTTCCAAGATCTTGTGTTAGTGTGTGGAGTTACTGACATTTGTGTATTCAACAATTCCATCTGCTTCTAACATTTTTGCCACTGATATCAGAGGCTTTGATCTATGTTTTTCTACTCTTGTTCTGAAGCAAGAGAAGCTTCCTAGAGAAGCTGCAGTACAAGAAGATCCTTCACTGATTGTGGAAGATAACAGAAGACCTAAAGGTAAGACACATTGGTGTACTTCTACAGCCCCTTTTTCTGTGAGAAAGCTGATAATTAGAGGAAAGGGGAGCTTTAATTTTATCTTAGATATTTTTCTTTAATACAGAAACCTGGGAGTGAAAATATTCCAAAGTTTGTCTGATAAAAAGATGATGATTGTAATTCATATTCTTAAATCTTGTGCGTTTTTCTTCAATCTTACTGGCAGTGCATGGGCTTCTGTAGCTCTTGTGATTAACTGAGGAGGACATCTACCAGTGCACCAGAATGTTGACATTCCTTTTGCTCATCAAACTATTCCTTTCTCTGAAGAGAGCATCTGGGGAGGGACCTACACCATAAAAAGTGTATTTTTAAATCCCTAAGAATCTATGAAATCCCATTGTCAATGTCTTTAACTTGTGAAACTGCCAGTGAGCTCCAGTCAGATTTGGGGAAGTGAAGGCTTTTAAAGGAAAATACATTTCTGCAGGTTTCTGTGGCTGTGTGGAGGAAACACAGATCACTACCACTGTTTAAGGCCCCAAATTGACACTCTAGTTTCCTCTTTTACACTCCAGAGGCAGCAGATCGCTGGCTTATCAGCATGTGTGTAACCAGTAGCAGAGAAACAAAACCTGCTGCATCTTGGGTTGTCACCTTTGCCCAGCACACAGTGCATGAGGGAGAGCCTGCAATCCAATTTAAAGCTGTTGTGAAAATTTATTGTGATTTATGATGATTTCAGGGAAATATTCTTACCACAATTTTTTTATTTGAATTTATTTAATTTCAAGTCAGGATTTGTAGTTTTATTGAATGAGTTATCTGAGCTCAAGTTGCCATTTACAAGGCTTTCTCCACCAGGATTTTATGAAGGTAAGATATTGTCATTTTCACAGCATAACAAATTAGATTTTATTGATATCAGCCTTCACTACTATATATAGTTGTGTTAAATCTAGCCTACTCTTATTGTGATCTACATCTGCTACTTAGTGTAGGGAAACAATTTGCTATTGGAAGAGATGATGTGGTTTGTGCAGGCAACAGATTCCTCACAGCAATTTTGTACATATCTGTCTCTAAACCAGACATTTTGTGTCAGTAATCTCAGTGAAATATGTTTTATGTCCTCCACAGATGATGTATTTATTTCTCAAAATGCTACTGGCCAGAAAGCGGCTTTGAGAGCAGTATTAAAGCAAAAGTAAGTGTCTCAACTCTTTCTGTACAGCTTTGCTACTCTACTACTTCAGTTTCAGCTAAATTGTGTAGCTGCTAAGGAAAAGTATTCTTTATTATCCCCTCTTAATATTCTTTTTTCTGTCTGTGAAGATGCTTTCCATTTATTTTACCATTCAGAGCTTACTGGAATATCTTGTTTGTTTTGTATAGGTCTGGCAATGTCTTTAGACTATTTGAATTAATGATTTCATGCTACAAGAGTCAGTCAACTTCTGCTCTGATCAATAATACATTTTGTACTAAAAAACATATAATGTTTTTAAAGACATGTAAGGATACCTGCTGCTTATCTCTTAGGCTTGGAAATCTTGAAGGTCAGAAATTTAATGGGACTTTACATTAAAATTTGCAAAACACAACCTGTAAACCTGTTCTTCATTGTGGTTGTAGTCATCACAATGATGTGCCTTTTATGTTACATTCTGTAACATAATTCTGAGAAAATTTTTCATGTTAAGGTAAAAGATGAGAATAAAATAGTTTCTTAGGTGTCAAGAGCTTCAAAAAGAAATGCTTATGTGAATAGAATTATCAATGCTACCTGTGGGAAATCATAAGAATGGTTTGGGTTCTAAAATCTTCTAGTTCCAAGTCCATGCAATGGGTAGGGACAACTCCTACTAGACCAAGTTGCTCAATCCTATGCTTGGAGGGGATACAGAGAAAACAACGCTCTTTACAGCACGTGTTTGTGTTTCTAGAACTCAGAATGCTCCTGTACCTAAGGAGGTGAAGGTACAGCTCTTAGGAAACGCCCACATGGAGAAAAAGGAAAGTGTTAATCCTGGCACCAGGTCAGCACAAAGTGAAGCTGATTCTGCAAGAACCATTGCAGCAGCAACTGCTGCTGCCATTGCTTCTACAGCTCCACTTCTTAAAGTAAGTAGCTTGTGATTATATTAATTCTTTGTCCACTTAATGTAGTATATGTTCTAGACAAGCCAGAAATTGTTGATGGTAGAGCCAGAGAGAATTGGATATGTCCATGTCAAGGGTTAGGGCTGGGCCAGTCACTAAATGAGTGGCAGGCATTCTCTTTTAACCTCTTCTCTCTTCCCAAAGGGGAAGAGAAAGGAAATAAGGAAGTGAGACTGATGGATCATAAAAGAAAGCTGAAACTACTTTAGTGAAAATAATAATAAAATAAACTATAAACAAATATAAAATAAAATCAAACAAAATCAATATTGACCCCAGCCCTGCTGATGTCAGTTATGGCATCATCACCGCTCATGCTGTGGCAGAAGTCCCAGACTGAACTCAGTGACAGACAGGAACCAGATTCAGGAGCTGGATTTTGGAACTGGATTCAGTAACGCATGGATTGGGGTGAAAGGCAGAATGGACAGAGTCCTCTTTGGACACAGGCCATTGAAAAAGAAGAGTTTGACCCTTGTGATATCTCATTATACTAAATATGACATGTGCGGAATGGAATCCCTTGTTGGTTAGTTTAGGGTCACCTGAACTGTCTTCTCCACTCTGCAGTTGTGGCCTTTTACTTTCAGCACACTTGAAGTGATACTCAAGATTTAGCAATGACCTTGGTCTGCATTCCAATCCTTGGTACTAACTGGAAACATCAATTCTTACCACTACTAGAAGCAAACACTGTCTGTGCAAACATGCCGTTCTTATCAGAAGATGCAGTTAGAAATACTGAGGTCAAAGGCAAAATCTCTGAACAGAATTGATTCTGTTCTAACTCAAGCCAAGACAATCTGCTTATTGTTTTCTCTGTGCTAGTAATCTCCCGTATAGCAGAGAGAACTTATTTGCATTTGGCTAAACAGGCAAATGGACAGACACCACTTGAGTTATCTTTTAGAAGAATTTCATAGTAATCCTAAACCACCAAATGTTAGGGCTAACTAGGATTTTATTTGTGTCTTTTGGGAAGCATACTAAGCTATGATAATGGGAGGGGTGTTTTATTCTTTTCATGCTTGCGCCTCTTTTGCAGTAAGGTTTTTATTCTCTTCTTTTTTGTTTTTTTCCCCTCCTCTCTTGCAGGTTCACAATGATTTGGAAGCAAAAGTTAACTCAGTTTCAGCATTACTTCATAAACTCGAGGAGACAAACAGACATCTGCAGAGTGTTGCCAAACAGCAAACAAATAAAAAGACTCAGCATGAGAAACCTCACTGTCATGAAGGAGTCCATGAGCTTGAAAAACAAATGAATGCTTTCATGATGCAACGGATTCATCATTTGGAAAAGTTACAGGAGCAACAAATGGCAATTCAGGTATCTAAGTAACAATGTAAAAGCTTTAGTATAATCATTTCTTCTGTATCTCCGTGTTACTAAGAATTTGGATTAGATCTTAGTATTAGAAAGAAAGACAGATCCAGTGGCCAGCACATGACCTTAGAGCTTTTCTGGAAAAAGTTTTATTTCTGGTTCTGTCCCAGATACCTGCTTCCCTCTCCCCCCAGACATTTCTACCTGTGGAAAGTAAATGTAAAAGATTGTGAAATGATCCCATTCCTGCTAAGAAATTGTTCAGACCTTTGTTAATTCAGGCAACTTTAATTTAGTAAGTAGTGAGTCTGACGAAAATTTTAAGTACAGTTAGAGTTTCTTCACAGAGTCTTGCAGCTTCTTAAAAGGCAGAATAATGTCCAAGCATGTGTGTGTTCCAAGGCTGCTGTAAAGGACTTTTCTTTCAAGCAGCATGTCAAGATTTGATTAATGTGATTACAAAGCAAGTGTTCATGCTTAGAGTTTTACTTGAGGAAAATATCAGAAATATATACTATTCTGTGATTTTCTCTTCAGGACAGATCACCCAAAGTCCAGTTACTCTGGCTCAGTGTAGAGTTGTGACACTCCCTAGCACTTCTGTGTTTTGAGGCACTGACAAGTGAAATTGTAAGCTGAGAAAGATGCATGAGATTCAGTCCAAATGAACACGAACTCCAGGTTTAATACAGTTGTCCACATACTTGGTGTGATCATTGGATGTATAATGGGGTAATGGCTTTAATCTGGAAGAGGGGAGATATAAACTGGCAATTTGGAAGAAATCCTCCACAGTTATGGTGGTGGAACAGCTTGCCCAGGGCAGGTGTGGGTGCCTCCTCCCTGGAAGTATTCAAGGCCAACCTGATCTAGTGGAAGGTGTCCCTGCCTATGGCAGGGGCGGTTTAGAACTAGATAATATTTAAGGTTGCTTCCAACCCGAACCATTCCTTGATTCTCTATTGTATGTATCAGAAAACCTTTGTAATATCAGTAATAGTTTGTAATACTTTGTCTCTCAGTCTCATCTCCTTAGCTCTGCAGTCAACCCAGGAGGCTTACAGCGAATTCCTGTGCCTTCCTCCAGTCTCATGGCAAAACAATCTGAGAAGCCAGAACAGCGACTGCTTATGAACAGAGTGCCTTCATGTCAGAGGGATTTATTTCCTGCCAGTGCCCAAGGTGAAGACAAATTCTTAATATCTTATTTTCAGTATTAGTTCTGCATTAATTTTGTTTTGATTAATGTTGGTTTGATTATTGCATCAGTAATGAGTAGTGAATGTTTCTTCTGTATAGTTTTTTGTACTGCCCCAGTCAGTAAAATAAGAGGGTATTGGTCTCTTCTTCCTGGTAATAAGTGACAGGAAGACACGAATGGCCTCAAGTTGCACCAGGGGAGGTTTAGATTGCATATTAGAAGAAATTTCTTCACCAAAAGGGTTCTCAGACACTGCAGTAGACTCTCCAGAGAGGTGATTGAAAGACACAGACATGAGGTGCTGAGGGACATGTATTAACACCAGACTTGGTAGAGTTAGATAATGGCTGGACTCAACGATCTTAAAGGTTTTTTCCAACCAAACCAATGCTGTGGTTCTATAGTATATAACATATACAACATATTCTGAAAATCTTCCATTTTAATTTGGAGTTTTGTATTTCCTAAGTGCTTAATCTGTATCAAGAGAGGCCTAGATTTAACTGAAAATAATCTTACTGATTCTAATGAACTTAATTCATAGTACACTTGGGGTTTGGGGTTTTTTGGATCACTTCATCATAACACTCAGTAGTATGAAATTATCCCCTTGTTTAGTTTTCTAACCAGTTCTGCATTACTTTGCATTTCTCTGAAAAATTCACAATGGTGATGTGGGTTTTTTTTCTAGATTTTTTTCCTATGAAGAAAATTGTTAACATTTAAATAATTTTTTCCCTTCTTCTTTTGAAGCATATTCAAGCCAATTTCAAAGTCATGGCATTCATACACAAAAATCTCCTCCAATGACACCAGTTCCTCGGAGGTATGCTCCAGAACCTGTATCAAAAAATGTGAAAATCTTAAACAAAGGAAACCCTGTAACAGAAAAGGGAAATATTCATAAATCTACAAGTGAAGGTACTGTGAGTAAGATACTCCTGTTCTCCACTGGCATGAATAGTATGGCCTGGGAATTATTTTGTGTGGTACTTACCCAATCTGAGCTGCTGGGTTGCTGGCACTTAAATACATGTATTCAGAATATTTGAAAGTACATTTGGGAGGGGTTAGTTTTGTGGATAACCACTCTTAACAAACCAGAGACTTCATGACAGTCCTGATCTGTAGCATTTCAACATAACTGCTTGCTGAGATGCTTTCTCAGATGGAAAATTGAATGACTGTTCATTGTCAGCTGTAAGAAAGATTATATAGGAGAATGTAAAACTTAGGAACTCAGTAACTTTGTCATTTTGATTGGAATTGGAATTTTTTTCTCCCAAACCATAGATCCATGGAATCTCTAGGCTGTCATAGTGAAAACAGCACATGTAAAGCAACTGTGAAGTAATTTTCTTTTACTGTTTTTTTATCATTTTAGTGTCATAAAACTCAGTTTAGAACAAAAAAAAAGGCATTTTTTTTCAGTTGTTTGTGTTTAGAATTATTTGAGGAAGAACATTTAAGACAGTATTAAACACATTGAACAAACATAGCAGTAAATGTAACCTCCTTTTTTTAATGCCTTAGATGAAGAGAGACACTGTGAGCGTGTTCTGAATTCTCAAGAAATGCCACTGAGGCAAACTGAGTCTTGTGAGAAGATAGCATCAAACAGTAATAAAATGAGCTGGCATTCTGTGAGAGACAGGTAAATGAATGCAACAGTCCTAAATTAAGGAAGATCTTTTGTTTGGTTTAATGGAGTTGAGAAAGCTGTGTTAGATACTGATGGTATAATAGAGTCACTACTGCAGTCCTTAAGACTGACAAAGCTGTGCTTGAAATAAAACACTGGAGCACTTGTGTTTCTGTGCTCCTTTGGCTTTCTGTCATACTGAAGGTAGATGAAGACTTGTTGCTAAGGATAGCTGGTAATAGTTTTCTCAGAGGTCAGTGGTTATCACTTGGAGTGTTTTTCTGTCTTTTGAGTCTATTTCTTCTATTACAGCAGCTTGGAGAGTACTGTCAGGAAGCCAGCTCTACAGGCATTGTGCTAAAGTGTGATTGCCATTGTCAGTGAGACTCCAAGTTGCCTTCTAATGGGGGCTGTGTGAGAACACCTTGTTGAGAAGGAACAGCATCTGCCTAACAATTCCTAAGCTTTAAAGTGGGCAAGAAAATGTTCTTAGCCATCCAGGCTGCAAAATATTTTCTCCAGGCAATAATTTTGATGTCCAAATTTTACTAATATAAGGAGAAACAGCCACATATATACTGCCTTATTTCTGATAGGATAGACAAAAATGTTCATTACTTTGAATAGAAAGATGTCCAAAGTTTCAATGTTGCAGTTAGATATGAATTTTAGGTGTAGATTTGCTCTGGAAAATACAAGGGTATAGTTGTAGGTGATAGGTGGTAAACAGAGAAACCCCAATAACCTGCCTGTAACCTCATGTGAAAATGCAAAATCTGTTGTATAGAAAGGTTTGTTTTTCTTACCCTTTACATTCATGCTTACTTTTACTGTTGACTACTTTCTTGAGCCACATGAGGAGCCATGAGATGTTTAATCAAGGGTATTTCTCCGTCAGGAACACTGCTCTGCATGCAGACACATGTTCTGCTCCGGAGAGCTCCTTCCAAAACGGCAGCTCTGTTGAGAGAGTGGTGAAAAAAGCAGATGATTTACTTACAGATCTTGGCCGGTTGAGACAAGAAATGCATAATGTGCTACAGGTAAAGTCCCTGTGATCAGAATGACCAAGATTTGAGTAAGTGGAATAAAAAATGTGGAGAAAACCATAAAGGTTTGGGATCAATTAAATGTTGTTCTTGCTTTTACCTCTGTACTAAGACTGAGGTTGCTTGAAACGTGGAAGTCTTGTGTATATGGAGAGGCTTTGAGCCTTAACGTCCCTATGAGTATGCAATGGACTGGATTGTAGAGGCTCTTACTGCCATTCTACCAAACAAAAAGCAGGTTGAAAAGGAAGAAACTAACAAAAAAAAAAAAAGTGGTTTATTGATTTGTTTTAAGGTTTTGGATATTTTCAGTGCCTGTTTTCTGGTGGCTCTTTTCCTGTGATACCAGAGCCACAGAGGTGATCTAACATTCCCATTTGGGAAAGAGCAATGTTCTGTTTATCTGCAGTCAGCTTTAGAGATGACTTAAGCTCTAATACTGTGTTAAGATTTGGCCCTTCATTGCAAGAAAGACATCGAGGTGCTGGAATGTGTCCAGAGGACAGCAAGAAAGCTGGCAAAGGGTTTAGAGCTCAAGTCTTACCAGGAATGGTTGAGACAACTGGGATTGTTTAGTCCAGAGGAGTGGGGGGGGAGACCTAACTGCTCTCTACAACTCTGTGCGATGAGGTGGGGTTCAGTCTCTTCTCTCTAGTATCAGATAATAGAATGAGAGGAAATGACCTAAAATTGTGCCAGGGGAAGTTTAGCTTGGATATTAGGGAAAATGTCTTCACAGAATGAGTTTGCCACTCATTGGAACAGGCTGCCCAGGGATGTGGTGGGGTCACTGTTCCTGGATGTGTTCAAGAAACATGTGGGCATGGCACTTCAGGACATGATTTTATGGCTATGGTGGTGTTAGGTTGATGGCTGGAATCAATGGTCTTAGCGGTCTTTTCCAACCAAAACAATTCTGTGATTCTAAGCTGCTTCCTTGCTCAATTTGCCACTTCTTTTTGTAAAGAGTGCTGTTCCCAAAGAACTGCCTGGCACACATCAGTGTATTGTTTCTCATGCTGATGATCCTTTCCTGCTAGTATGGTTCTGTGCTGGCAACAGGTAGCTTGTCTCTGGCATTTGACTAATGAGGCTTTTATCTGTTAACCTGGTTCATTTAGCCTGTGTGCAGTGGTAATCTGTTCTTGTAAATATACTCAGTGGGGAAGAAGAAAGACCTGAAAATTTAAAGGTTTGTGAGTTGGCTTGGAATGCAATTAGTTAATTTCTGTGGCTGAAGGTTTCAGGTTGTGTACTTCCCTAAAAATACTTTTTATTACCTGCCAGTTATTTGTTGATGCATCTTTAGAAAACCTAGCTTCATCTGTTGTATCTAATACTATAGCTGATGTGTTGTTTCATAGATTTTGTAAGATAGAATAGAATAGAATAGAATAGAATAGAATAGAATAGAATAGAATAGAATAGAATAGAATAGAATAGAATAGACCAGGTTGGAAGGGACCTTCAAGATCATCGCGTCCAACCTATCAACTAATCCAACCCACCTAATCAATTAACCCATGGCACCAAGCACCCTATCAAGTCTCCTCCTGAACACCTCCAGTGATGGTGACTCCACCACCTCCCTGGGCAGCCCATTCCAATGGGCAATCACTCTGTCTGTGTAGAACTTCTTCCTAACATCCAGCCTAAACCTCCCCTTGCTGAGGTCCAGGTAGACTACATCCATAGGCCTCCCCACATACTGGTGGATAACACCTTTAACAGTTTTTACTAGTAGGAATATGTGCCATGTGTCCTATTTATATTGCAAATATTTGCTTATCATATTTGCCAAAACCTGAAATGGAATAGCCTACCTTACTGCAGGTGGCATAGAACAGGAAAAATGGGAGGGGAAATGGCAAATGCAAAAGGCACATTTGACATAAATGTATTCAAATCTCTTCTTTCTTATGAAAAAGGTCCCTAGGAAGATTGAGTTAATATTTCAGCAAATGTGGAGTTGAGTCACTTAGTTTCACTCTCATCATTGAGGGATTAGTAGAGTGAAAAAGTAAATATTTGGGATAAATGACCTCTAGCTTTGCCAGGCAAGCAGATTTAAGAATTAACTGAGACATGCTGCAACGCAACACAAGGTGGTGCTCTAGTACAAAAGAAGAAGGTCTCAGGGAACTCATTGTGCCAGTTTACACTGATCAAATGCCTACTCAAAATTTTACCTTGACAGGTCTCTCTTTAGATAAGTTTCAACAGCTCTTCTTCTGTCTCTTTAGGAAGCAAATACATGGAAGTCGGACATGAATGATCTTATTAAGGTATACTTTGAATTTTTATTTTATTTTAAATGCTGCAATACTGAAACAGTTTTGAATATGCTTGCAGTGAGCTAAAGCTACAGTGACTGGTGCCTACCTGCATTAGTTAGAAAAGGTAGAGGTTGTATTACCTGAAGTAAGATTTAACTGGGTCTTTCACTCATTAAGTCCTACTGAACTACCTTGAGGGAATAATACAAATGTCAAGCATAAAGCTTCCATCTCAAATGGACACAGACCCATTTCATGATCTGGGTCTAACTGGCAGGTCTACAGCATCATGTGACGCAATACGTATCTTACACTTTCTCACAAATTTCACATGTCTTACTGAGCTTGTACTTACCAAAAAGTTTAATTTTAAAATGAAAACCTGTATGAAGTTGGTAAGTAACCTGGTATATTGTGCTTTTTTCATCAGGCAAAACCAGGGTCATGGGATCAGTGTGTTGGTTTCTGTTGCTATTTGCCACTGCACCTGTTAGAGCATAAAGCTTTGTTTATTTCTAATTTGGTAAAAGAGTAGCCTTAAAGCCAAAACTGATTTATGATCTCTGAGATTTTTTTTACCCTGTTTACTCAGCTGATGCTTTGTCAAGCAGTTTACTCAAGTTTGTATGTTTTGTTTTTGGTTTTGGGTTTCTTTATGAACATTTATAACTTCTTAAATATTTTTCTTTGTGTTTCTTTCTGTTTTTTTTTTTTTTTTTAAATGAAGCACTCTGCTTGGGGACCTCTGGGTTTCATCAGGAGTGTGAAAAGGAATGTGAGAACTATAGCTGTGTGGCTCCTTGTTTCCCATGTACTGCTGTCCCTTCCTTTTGTGTTTAGCAGCTAATATATGCTTGATTTTTATCTCTGTAAAAAGGTTTTGCAAAGTAAGAGGCTAATAGCTGCTTCATTATTCCCTCTGAAAGATAGAAATCGGTGAAAGGAGGAGTGGATCCTGATGCTGTTGAGGAGGTTATTTTGTGGCTTTCAAACACAAGTATATTGCTTGGTATTTCTTGGGACAGACTGATGCCAAATGACTACATATATTTAGAGGACTTTAGTTTTTATTAGGCTTTTAATTGTATTCAAATACTGTTGGAGAGATTTGCATGTGATACTTCTCATATTTAATTGCCATCTTCTCACATGCTTGTTATCTCCATTAGCCTTGCTTCTTATACATTACATCATTTTGCATTTGAGAGCTTTTGGATGTCTTTCCATTGCTTGACTTTTAAATATCCTTGCCACACTGAATGTTCCTGAGTAATTGAAGTTGATGATGGTACACATGGGGTGTATTTCATATGATGGGCCTTGATGTGACAGTAAATTAATAGGAATTCTGATCAGTGTGTAGAAAACTGATTAAGATTGATCTGATCAAAAGCTAGAGGTTCTGTTTCAATTTTAGTTAAAAACCCCCCCTGCTGCATCTGATCTCCCTGAACACCATCAGCTCAGTAAACCATCCATCCTTCAAAGTGTTGAAGTGCCAACATCTGTACTGAGGGATGCTGAAAGAATTTTGAGAGAAGTTCAGAACAATAAAAAAGTTCTTGAAGAAAATTTGGATGCCATTGTTCGTGCTAAAGACAGCGATGCCATGTACGCTTTTATTAACGCCTTGACTGCAAACAGGTTAGACCCCTTGATTCTGTGCTTTGTGTGACTCATGTATGAGCTTCTATCACTCTTCTTTTGTGTTTTTTTTTAACTCTGTGCATTGAAGAACCAGTGCACTTTGCTGCAAAAAGTATTTCTTGACTCTTCTGAACAATCACCAGATGATTCTCTTGACTTTCAAATGTTTTTGACCCTTCTGATCTGAGTCAGATATTTGATAGGTGCCTCTTCCTGGTAAAGATCATCTGGACAAACTGCTCTGCTGTTTTGACAAGGGGACATTTAGATTTTTGTAGACAGACTTTCATTAATAGGAAAATGAAAGAGTAACTTCACCATCCAGAACAGGTGGGACTTCATACGGTGTGTATGTTACAGAATTTATCATCCTTCAGCATATCTTTGGCTTTTGAACTTTCATTTCATTAGTTGTGTTAAATAATCCTACTTGAATAATTTTGAACCCGGAGAAGCGAAGGCTGTGAGGAGACTTTGTAGTAGCCTTCCAGTACTTAAGGGAGGCATACAGGAACGTTGGGGAAAGACTCTTTATCAGAGAGTGTAGTGATGGGATGAGGGGTAATGGTTTCAAACTGAAAGAGGGTAGATTTCTATTAGATGTAAGGGAGAAATTATTGTGAGGGTGGTGAGACACTGGAATAGGTTGCTTGGAGAAGTTGTGGAGGCCCCATCCCTGGGAGCATTCAAGACCCAGTTGGACAGGGCTTTGAGCAACCTTACCTAGTGCAAGGCATCCCTGCTCATGTCAGGGGGATTGGAACTAGGTGATCTTTAAGGTCCCTTCCAACCCAAATTATTCTGTGATTCAATGATACTTAATTTTGTGTTTTCCCAAGGAAAGTACTTACTTTCTTCAAGTAAAGATTTGTTTTTCAGTCATGATATCTGCAATCACTATTTTTTAGAGAAAGAAAATTTTTTTTGTTATGTCCTTGTGGTCTTTTGGTTTGGAATGGTTTTGTTGCCTTGCCTTTCAATTTTTGATCAAAATAGGAACTGACACCTGACTGCCACTTATTCATAGCTGTTGGTAATAATGACAGTATGTACAAGTGAGAAGGTGATTTGCAGGAGGCATTATGTCAGAATGTATTTGGGTAACTGTGGTAGACTATGCTTACTGCCTTTTGGAAACTGTAGAAGTACATCATCTTACTACCTCTGTCTTCTGTGTTTTTATGGTGTTTATAGGTCACTACTATACAGGAACAAATCTGTGCTGCCGAAGAAGCACTGACCTAAAATAGTTTTCTTCTGTTTCAGAGATGTATTGGAAGAGGTTTGTATCAGAAGGACTGTGGATGAGTGGATTAAGGCTATCAGTGAAGAAATCCAGGTATGGCTGGAAAAAAAGACTTCAGGTTTCTGCATTACGTTTTTCTGTCTTCTTTCATATCAATAGTTAAGCATGATTGACTCATAACCTAAAAACGTGAGAAAACTGCTTGTTATTACTAGCATGTATTATACTCTAATAAAATATTTACTTCTCTTTTAAAACTTAAGCTGATTAATGAAAATCACTGGTCGCAGTTGCTGGCTAACATGAAAAACAGGCCATTTCTCAGAACTTCAAAGTTATCCACAGACTCTTCTGATGGCCTTGAAGATAAAATCTCCTTTTATTACATTTATGTTTTATCTTTAGGCTGAAATGGCAAGAAATGATTCAGAACAGGTGAAATGTGATCAAAAGGTCCCATGCAGCAAGAGAGCCCAAAACATCAAGGTCATGAAGACCAACAGAGAAATTAAAGAAAAAAATCAAAAAATCCAAGGATGCTCCACAAAGAAGCCTTTATCTGCAGCTAAGTCATTGCAGAAGCAAGCAGAAGATAACAAAAGCAAACAGAAGTTTAGATCTTACTTTTCTTCTGAAAGTTTGCAGAGGAAACAAGAAATGGCAGCTGTGAGTTCCCAAGTAGTTGGTTTTGGATTTTGGTAATGACTGCTATGCTTTAGACTGCAGCATGCATGTGAAAAATTGTGTCTGTAACTTCAGTAATTTTAAATGAAATTGATAGCCCTGTCCTTCTGTTTTTTCTGTTCTTATTTTCACGTGCTGTAGAAGCCTGAGCTAAATGTCCATAGCAACTTTTGCAACACTACTGATGTGTTCACATTTTCATACATGAAGAACTGTAAACTATTTTTTTTTGTCTGTGTGTCAGGGTCCTGTGAGTGGGAGTGGGGTGGCACAAAATGAAGACTATCTGTGCCAAGTTTATGGGAAACCAGTTTACCAGGGCCATCGTAGCACGCTTAAAAAAACACCGTATCTGAGATTCAACTCTCCCTCTCCCAAATCTAAAGTTCAAAGACCCAAGGTGATAGAGTGTGTTAGAGGTAAGCAATACTTTCACATGAACAAAGCATTCCCTTCCTTTTTTTCTGTTAGAAATTCCTTATTTAAATGAAACTATTTAATTGTAGCTCACCTGCTCTTCAGTTTAAAACTTAAGCAATTGCACTAGGAAGGTGGTTGGTGCCCCAGTGTTTAAGAGGTATTTGGATAATGCCCTTAATACCATGCTTTAAAGTCTGATAAGTCCTGAAGTGGGCAGGCAGTAAAAGTAGATGATTGTTGTATATCTTGTCCAACCAGAATAGTCTGTTCAGAAAAAAATCTCTTACCAGAGATAGCATGGCCAGCCGGAATAGCGCAGTGGTTGTCCACTTGTACTCAGCACTGGTGAGACTGCATCTTGAATACTGTGTTCAGTTTTGGTCCACTCCCTACAAGAAAGACACTGATGTGCTGGAACATGTCCAGAGAAGGGCAACAAAGCTGGTGAAGGGACTAGAGAACAAGTCTTATGAGGAGCAGCTGAGGGAATTGGGATTGTTTAGTCTGGAGAAAAGGAGGCTCAGGGGAGACCTTATAGCTCTGTACAACTCCCTGAAAGGAGCTTTTAGTGAGGTGGGGGTTAGTCTGTTCTCTTAAGTAGCAAGTGACAGGATGAGAGGAAATGGACTCAAGATGTGCCCAGGTAGGGTTTGAATTTGGCTTAAGGAAAAATTTCTTCGCCAAAAAGGTTGTCAAACCCTGGAACAGGCTGCTTGGGGAAGTGGTGGAGTCACCATTCCTGGAGGGATTTAAAAGACCTGTAGATGTGGCGCTGAGGGATATGGTTTAGCAGCAGACTTGGTAATGTTAGGTTAATGGTTGAACTTAATGGTCCTAAAGGCTTTATTCAGCCAAAGCAATTCTATGAATCTATTCTTTTCTAAAAGATGCTTTTTTCAAAACTGGAAAATAACAGCAGGTTTTCAGATTTGCTTTCTGTGTATTTCACTTATTTTAGATTGTCAGATTAACACTTATCTCTAAATAAAATAAACACCTTTGTGTCTATTTATTATTATCCAAATCTTAAAAGAGCTGAATTGCCAGAAGGAATGGCATGAGCACCTGAAAGATCAGCTTGCTGAAAAACTGAGCTCTTCATAAAGGTTACTGAGAGATGTATGCTTCATGTCAGGTTTATCCAGTCACATCATCTAAATGATTGACTTATTCAGAGTTAAGAAACCTATTGGGATTTGAAAAATTAAGGAAGCTTCATATTTCATTTCCCACTTCTGATCCATTAATTGAAATATGAAAATTTAAGTTCTGAGTGTGAAGATGACATCTAACAACTTGAAAATATTGAGAGACATGTTAATCAGAAGCATCAACTAAGTTCACTATATGCAGCGAACTTATTTTGTTAGTCAAGTCTGGGTTGAAAGTAGAATGTACCTCTCGTACTATCTTGTTAAGGCTATTTAACTGATAAAGGTTATTAGTTGATTAATAATTCCATTCATTAGATTTGTAGACAAAGTATTAGGATCAGAAGATTCTAATTTTCAAGCCCTTGAAAAATGTGTAGAAATAATTAAAAGGGGAAGCTGTGTGTCTGATATGGGCACATGCAGATGAGCTTTATCCTGAGTTAGCAGAAAGTCCTGTTTTAATTGGATCTGGTTTGTTTTGTAGTTATCTTTTCAAAAGTAACTGATTTTTAATACAGAAAGTAAGATTAATATTTAATACACATCAGTGTTTCTGACATCAGTTATCTTTTTACTGCAGGAGAGAGTGAGCAAATTATATGCTAAAAGATAATGATGGAGAGAAAGAGTGTAAGAGGCAGTGGAACTAGTAGTGGACACAATCAAGTTAATAAGAGAAGTGGAAAAATATTAGTTGGCTTCCGTCTATGCTTCCTCCACTTATGCTGTTGTTACTTATGCAGGGAAAATACACTTGATGCAATCTTAACTGTCATGTTTGAATAATGGTGCCCAAGTTTTTATTATGACTGTGAAAATATTATATTCTGTATGAAATATAGGAGACTAAAATGAAAAGGCAGTCATCTGTTGAGACCATGGTTTTAGACCATTAAAATGTATGGTATGAAACATAGCTATGTCTTTGAAGGCAAGCACTGTTGTTTTGGAGGCTGTGGAGGGTTTTCTATATTATGATGTACATCCACAGTGGTAAATCCTCAAAATGCTACAAGAATCTTTTGTTAAGCTGAACATAGGCTTTATGCCATTTTCCTGGCGCTTTTCTTACCTGTGCTCTGGAGTCCAGTTGTGATCTATGAAGACAAAGTGATGTTGCTGGAAAGTACTCGCAATTCTCATAACCCTCCTGGAAAATGTGGGTTATAGTCCAGGCACAAATCTAGAACTTTCAAACCTTGCTTTATTTTTTGAAAGGTGAGGACTTGGAATCTGAAAACAACTACTTTTGTGTTTGTGTATGTTATTTTACCTCTCTTGAAACACTTCTTTTCTTTGTGAAAAATTCTGGAGAACCTATATGATCTATCACTCTTTTTGACAACTTGCTATGCTGCACATCTGTAACTTAGTTTATACTGCACAGACTTTTCTGAATAAAATGTGTGCTAGTAAGCACTTAGTCTAGCAATAACAACAACACTGTGACCACTAAGATTTGGATTGAGAACAGACACTTCTTTAGAGATATTTAATCAGCAGTTCTGCTTTTGCTGAATCCTAAATGACATTTTTCCTCGATATTTATTGGGCTCTTGTGCTTTATAGAAGGTCACAGCCTTTCCATGGAGGCCAATTTCATCATTCCAGAAACAATACCTTGTAAAGAGGCAGAAAAAGTGCTCCCTTTCCTCCCAATGTAATTATAAGAAGTAGGCCGTTTGATCCTGCCAGTTTTCTACCAGTAAGGGGTTATATTCGGTCGTGCCAGTGAAATGCAAAGGTACAGGTTGCACACAGTTGTAATAGGCTGTCCCTGTGCTGTACCTTGTTTGCTGTTGGCAGCAGATAAAAATGAAGGAGAAAACTGTGTACTGTGTACTACATTCTTCCAGAACTCCTATGTGTGACAAATAACAGTTGAAAAGCTCTTTGCTTGAAGACAGTGAACTCTGGATAGCCTTTACCCAAAGTGATTCTCTTCCAAACCATGAAGTCATACTAGAGCAGTACAACAATGTGTTTGCTATAATAAAGTCACCATAAAATTTGTTTCTCTATTTCACATCAGATTGCAGGTACAGAAAGTTGTGGTTTTGTCTTTATTTTGACAGTACGTAAAATAAGACACCTCCTTGTATTCTCCTTTAAGGAAGAATATGGACATTTAGGGTTTTTTTGCATGTCAGTTACCAGACTAGCATCCCTATTAATATATGTTCTGTTTCCAAGTTTTCTGATCTTAATGGATTTAGAGTGAGGTCAGCCTTTGTTTGATACTGGCAGTACTTGTCTTTGACTCTTCTTCTAAGACAGTTGGTCAAACTGCATAATGTTTCTGCTTTCCTACATCTTGCCAATAAAATGGAAAAGCTTTGGTCTTTCCCATGGGTCTCATGAAGACAAAAAGTTAAATGCTTTGAGGACTGCTATTGTGAAAGATGGTATTATGGCAGGAAAGTATAAATAATAAAATTAGAAACAGATCTGTACTCATCTAGAGTAGGGGTGTAAATAAAAGGAAATAAAGTTGAATTAGCACTTTAAAGCACCAGATTCTTAAGAAAAGAAAGAAATCTTGCTTAGATTAAGAATGGTTAGTTCTTTCCTTCACAGATCTGCACCCAGAGATTCCCTTCCCAGCACTGATGTACCAGGTGATAAAGGCTTAAAGTCTTTGGCCTTGGGTTTGATTGGCTGGAAAACCCAGACTTATTAAATGACTCTTATTTTGTTAAAGTAGTCTACTGAGCTTGTTTTAAATTAGTGTTAGAATAAGGATGTTTATTTAAGACTGAAATGGCCATCTGGAGAGTCTCTTTTCAGTCATTTTATAACTCAGCCATTTTCTTTGCAAATAAACTGTAGTGACTAATGCTTGGTTTCTTAAGGGAAGTTAGGAAAAAAAAGTCCAGCTAACACTTTTCTGAGTAAGAGGGCATTTCTAAAAAAAGTTGTTTTCTTGCATCATTTGAACTGATAAATATATGTAAAACATTAATTTTTTTAAAGCTAAGTTTAATTAAATGTCTAGTTTTTTGCCTAATGCAAATAAACTTTTCAGGAGGGAAATGAAAAGTTGAAAGCAATTAAAACGAGGTGCTGTGTGTATACAGTACTTAATCATTCTTACTGTGAGAACCTTGTTTTTACAACTTGGTAGTATTACAGATATGTTGCCAATTTCTGCTTTTACTCAAGAGTTCAAGGCCAGGGGGACTGTTAGATCATGTGGTGTGACCTCTTCTAAATCACAAGCCATTGAACTGTATCTATTTATGTTACTGAGTCCACTGATTTGTCTTTGAAGGACAATTTTTCTGGCTAAGCTACTCTTTGCAGAAAGGCACGTGCTCATCATTTAAACAGACCAGAAATCCTGCCCTTAATGACTTCTCTCCATGTCTACGTATCTTATGGTTCAGAAGTAAATGGGACACTTCAAATTTATAGTGAGCTTTTGGCTTCACTTTACTGCTACTTCAGTTTCCAGATGATTTTCCTTAGAAAAATCAAAAAGGGCTTTTAATGTCCAATCTATTTTAATATTTACAGAGACAGTGAGTTAGTACTGAGTGCAGCATTATCATATATGGAAGTCTTCTGACTAACATCGTGTCCAGACATCCCACTAGCCACAGCATTGTATTGTGATTTCTCATTGTATTGCTTATCCAACATGACCTTAAACCCTTTTTCAGAGACACTGCTTTCTGACCTACATTTTCTCACTGAAGAGTTATGACTTGTCCTTCTTGTTTCTAGACTTATAGTCCATAGTTTGTGTGTACAAAATACCACTTCTTGAATTAATTGCCTTACTTGCTTGTCTGCATTTGTTGAAAGTCACATTATCAATCTTTATTATCTCTCAATTTTATAATCACTATTAAATGTGAACAGACCTAAAAAGTGCTTGTTGCTGTGTGTTAACTGGCCATTAGTACAGAAGGGGTGATGATTAGAAACAGCAGAGGAGTAAGATGACATTTTTCAGCTGTAGTGAAGATATGAAGTTGGTTACCAATGAGATTCTTTCCAGGTTCATTTTTCTAAGGCCTACAAAATAGCAGTAGAAGCACTTCTCTTTGATTCATGATTGTTGAGTACTTTTTTGGGGATGTGCCACTCAGTTTTTACCCATTTGGAGCATTCATAATTTCCTTAATAATATCCATTGTTTGCAAAGAATACAGGTTGAATAAGAACTTACATGGTGAGAAATGCACAATAAATGTTCTCCCCTGCTGTATGCTTAGGCATTGCTCCATACAAATTACTTCTGGTAACAGACTAAATGTATTTTCAAAACATAACAATGCCTTTTTGAAACTGGACCAAAAAACTAGTGCTTCCTCAATGTTGCAAGTCAAGGCTTATGAATACTGGTAGTGGCATTATTTTCCAGTAGCAGTGTGTTGTTAAACTGGGTATTTGTAGGTTATAGGTGTTTCTTTGAGTACCTGTCAGTCTTGTGTCTGGAGACAAACTGTGTGTTTATAAAATGGAGGCAGTTAATCAGATAAAGAGCAGATGAAATTTAGGCTGTATTCTATAGCCTGTATATTTTTAATGCAGGTTCTTCTAATCCTCTATTTCCAACCTAAGTCATGAGTTTCCTCTTAGGTGATGAATCACATTTCATTCCAGCCTACTACCATTCTTGTGTCCTTTTCTTCACATTTCTATACCTTTATTTGCTAAATGCAGATGTTTAAAAAATTGTAATTTTAACTCCTTCAGTTGCTGTCAGTGCTGAGACATCTAACTTGCCACTTCCAGGCTCTGCCTTTCCTTCATTCCTCCCATCACTCAGCAAAACATGTGTAGTTGTATCAGTAGAAGGGCTTAAATTAGTTGAATGTGTGATGTTACTGGGTTTGTACATGTGTTGATGACACACAATCTGTCTGTCTGCTGTTGTTCCAGGTACCAAGGTCAAGTCAGCAAGAACACAGACTAGTTCTCACACACAGAAGGTGGCAACCAGCCCTAGGAAGCAGCTTCCTTTAAACCCTCTTGCCCAGGAAAATCATTATTTTTTTAGTCCAAGCCAAGATGATCCTGCTGTCTGTGGTCCACTTGAAGGTCACCTAATTCCTATGGCTATTCCACTAGGTAGGAGAACATAACCTGCAGAAGAATTTGTGAAAGTTAATTACTGCCACTTCGTGGAAGTACAACTTCCATCTTAAGTCAGTGATTTGCTGTGAGCCGTGAGATTTCAGCTGCCCTTCTTGTGGGAAAGCTACATAGAGGAACAGCATAAAATGTTCCGGTTCTCCTCCTTCTTTGTGCTGGATGTCTTGCAACACCCGGGGAGGACAGTTATTTGCTTAGCCATAACTTCAATGATACATTTTGCATTTCTAGGGTTATTTTATGGCTTTAAGTTTGGTATTCATTTAAGCAGGAACTGAATCGTGAGCCTTGAGTTCAACATTTACAATGACTTCAGCCCAACAGTTTCAGCAAGATTGTGCCAAACACACTAAATTCATTGTCATGGCTTCTGTATTTATGAGCCTTCAATAGAACCTTTATATAGACCTTGTTTTGGGAAGGGTTAGTATTATATTGGCATTTAAAGAAGGTAATTATTAATAAAAGGGAGTGTCTCAAACAAAAATGTGTGGGATGCTATACTAAGTATAATAGTATTCTGAATATGATTAAGAAAAAATGAGGTGGAGAAAGCATAGCATGTAATTTCTGAACAGCAAGCACAATGTAGCTATTCTGGGTTTCAGCAGTAGGTGTCATTGTAGTCGAGAGAAGTGAGTAACATCAAAAGATGGCAGTGTCGAGTTCCCAGTTTCTGCTGGGAAAGCCTTAAAATTCCCTGGTGAAGCACTATACTTTACCTAGTGTTAACAGGAGACTTTTTAAATTGTTCTGTAATTGAGCACAGGATCTCCATCTCATATGAAACACAGATGCTCGGAATTCAAATTTAATTAACTTATGAATTTACTGACTTTGGAGATTTTGTTATATATATGCGTACATACACACCCCCACCCCCCCCCATAATTTCTTTTTAAACTGTCCTTAGGTCAAACCCAAATTAGTGACACCTCCCTGCAGCCTACTGGAGTAGTTATTGGTAAACCACACCCTGTAACCGTTACAACCTGCCTCCCTCAAGTGCCACCAAAACCGCTGTTTGAGGTAAAGAAGCCAAACATAGCTGTAATAGAGATGAGATCAGAGAAAAAGGATCCACCTCAACTGTCTGTGCAGGTATACATCAAGAGTGGTGATTATTTGTTTATTTTGATAAATGATGACTAAAGACAGGCTTCATCCATCAGTAACTTAACCCTGACATCAGCAAATGGTTTTCAGTGAGCATTAGAAACATAGAATGGAGAGAGCAAGAAGCTGTCATGTTATGCTAATATTTTTAGATGTATTTTAACAATTCCTTTTATTATTTGACCAGAATAGAAAGTTATTCTTACCTGTGCTGGGTATGTGTAAAATAGCTCTGTGTCACCTTTTTTTGTTTGTTGGTTTGGTTTTTATTTTTCCTTTTAAATGAGATTGTTGAGCCAGGACAAACTTAGAATAAAAGCAGAACACTGGAACAGGCTGCCATGGGGGATTGTAGAGTCTCCCTCTCTGGAGATATTCAAAACATGCCTGGATGTGTTCCTCTGTGATCTGGTATAGGGGTTGTATTAGATGATCTTCAGAGGTCCCTTCCAGCCCCTAACATTCTGTGATTCTGTAATATAAATGTCAGTTTTCTTGGATTACTGTATTGGCCTTTAAGGTTTCTGTTTCAAACATGATAAGCAGCCCAAGGATTTCACTCCTGATAAACCTACCACTGCAGTCTTTGCTTAGTGGGTTGGCTGTTTTTGTTGTCAAGGAAGTTAATGTTTCTTGCACAGTCATTACTTTGGATTCAAATTGTTGAGAATATACACACTCCTACACACACCTTTCAGATACAAATGATTCCTAGAACTCACAGAGTTAAATATGGGTAGATTAGTGTGTGGTTTGTTCCCTTGCTGTTACTACTGCATTCCGCCCATGTGCATTTTGCTGTTACTTCACCTAATTCTTAAATGTTTAAGGTGACTCTTATTTTTTTTGTTCTCTCCCAAAGAAGCAAGCAAGCCATTAATTCTTTGTTCTTCAGAAAAAAACTCACAACACATTTTGACCGTGTAATGGACATGCCTTTATTACAAACTATAATATAATTATCCCTTTATTTTACTGTATCATATGTATGACAATGTGAAACCAATAACCAGCCTACACAGTGGCTGGTTAGACCAGCATAGTGTAAATGAATTGCAAGTCAAGAACATATCTGCTGTGTAAAGAGTTGTAGGTATACTCACCTTTTGCCACATGCAAGACTGTGTATCAGGGAATTAGAGAACAGGGGCAATCAGGTACTGCAAGAAAAGAGGTGAATATTTCTGGGGTTAGTTTTTGTGTGTTACAGTATATTGTTTTTCAGAACCAAGTTATCAGATACAGGTATGAGAAAAGGAGCTCTCCAAAGTTGAATGGCTTAGCAGCAAGTGGAAAAGAGAATCTAAAATGTTTGATGATAGCAGCCAAGCTAATAAATAGATTTTCAGATTGGTGCTTTTTTCTATCCTAGGTGTTACCCAATGTAGATATTGACAGTGTTTCAAGTGACAGTGGAAGTGTAAACCACATTCTTCCTGGCTCTGAACCTGCACATACTCCTGTCAGTGCTGTAATACAGGTATTGATTATCTAAATGTCTGTGAGTTTAATTTGTTAATGAAGAAAATATGTTAAATTTATTAACATTAAGTTTACAAATGTTAAATTACTACAAAGTTATCTCATTATCTCATACTTTTAGTTAGAGAAATGGGACAGTTCCAGGAAAAATGGAGTCATTATTCCAAAGAATTTATGGGATATTTGCTCAAGAAAATAAAAAATTGCAGCAAGACACTGTTCTTCCAAGTCTAAATAATCACCATAGCAAATCTCTAAGGAAAACAGCATTTCTTGGTCTGCATGAGCAGCAGGTTGAGAGAGGTGATTCGTCCCCCCCAACTCCACTCTGGTGAGACCCCCCTATTACAGGAAAGATATAGACATGCTGGAACGTGTCCAGAGAACGGCCACAAGGATCATCAGAGGGCTGGAGCACCCCTCCTATGGAGATTGAGAGAGTTGGGGCTATTCAGTCTGGAGAAGAGAAGGCTCTGAGGAGACCTTACTGTGGCCTTCCAGTATCTGAAGGAGGCCTACAAGAAAGCTGGTGAGGGACTTTGTAGGGTGTCAGGTAGTGATAAGACTAAGGGGAATGGAGCAAATCTAGAGGTGGGTAGATTCAGATTGGATGTTAGGAAGAAGTTCTTTACCCTGAGGGTGATGAGACACTGGAACAGATTGCCCAGGGAGGTGGTAGAAGTGGAAGTTTAAGGCCAGGCTGGATGAGGCTCTGAGCATCCTGATTTACTGTGAGGTGTTGCTGCCCATTGCAGGGGGGTTGGAACTGGATGATCCTTGAGGTCCCTTCCAACCCTGACAATTCCATGATTCTATGAAGGCTGAGGGTGTTCTTCATTCCTGCATGTCTCTTGTCTGTACTTGAGTGGTTAGTGGCATGTAGGCAAAGCCTCTTCACTGGTACCCTGTTGTGTGGAGCTGGCTGGTCAACTCTGTTCTCTTTCAGAAATGCTTTTAATCTAATCTAAGCAATAATGTGTAACAAAAAAGGTCAACTAATGCATGCTGGATGGTGAAGCTGTAAACTAGGGCCCATGTTGACAGGATGGTATCTTGTTTCTACCAGTGGACATCTAGTTTGTGCATTGCACAGACTGGACAGTGTGAAGGTAGGGTGATGCAGTCATTACTTTTGTACAGTTACTGTACCTTCTATTTTCCCTGTGCATTAGCTGCTATCCTGATTTAAAGAGTTAGGTCCTTCAGAGTCCTGTGGTCAAGGTATTCACTGAATAAGACTGAGACTGTGGACTAAATTAGTGATTATTATTTAAAAATTATATTATTAAATAACACTGTAGAAATCACAGGTAAGTTAATTCCTTAAGGTAATTCTAGACTCTTGTGTGTGAAGTTTTGCAATATTTTGTCTTGCTGGACTGTTTTTGTTAAGAGTTACAGGTATGGCCCTAGGACTTTTGATGTTGAGCTATTCCATTAGATTTGGTAACAGCAAGTTTTAGTTGTCAGCATACAAGATAAAGTCTGATAGTCTCTCTTTTTGCCATGCAAAGAAATCACTCATAACTTTTAAGGCAGGTAAAGCATTTTTCTGGATTCAGGCTGTTGACAGTGAGTGGTGATTTAGTTGCATTTTTGTCATGAAGTTTTTCTGCAAATACATTTTCCCCCACAATATGAAGTACCTAACTATTTCAATCTGTCTTTTTAAGACTCCAGAAGATCTACCTAGTGAGGAGGAAGACACAAATCTTCCAGGAAATAATTTAATTGATGTCACTGACGTCATGCAGGTAATTATATTGCACAGGTCTCCTTTAATTTTAAACACTTTTATATTTATGTTATATTATGGTGTCATAACTGAAAATACAATGTGGAAAACTGGTTTGCTTAACTAGCAACTTTGAAAATGGAATAGAATAAACCAGGTTGGAAGAGACCATCAAGATCATCGCATCCAACCTATCATCCAACACCACCTAATCAACTAAACCATGCAACCAAGCACCCTATCAAGTCTCCTCCTGAACACCTCCAATGATGGTGACTCCACCACCTCCTTGGGCAGCCCATTCCAATGGGCAATCACTCTCTCTGTGTAGAACTTCTTCCTGACCTCCAGCCTAAACCCCCCCTGGTTCATCTTGAGACTGTGTCCTCTTGTTCTGGTGCTGCTTGCCTGGGAGAAGAGACCAACCTCTGCCTGTCTACAACCTCCCTTAAGGTAGTTGTAGAGAGCAATGAGGTCACCCCTGAGTGTCCTCCTCTCCAGGCTAAGCAACCCCAGCTCCCTCAGTCTCTCAATACTGAACTGTTCACAGTGCTATAACTAATATTAGAAATGAATGTCTATTAGTAAATAAACTTTTGAACAGTTACAGCAAGAAACTAAAATTAGCTTTTATTCAAATGTGTGAGAATCCACTAGAAATTAAAGTAGTCCTCCAAAATCATCAGTGATTACAGCACTTAGATTTCACACTTTCAAACCCTCAGTGTAATGCATATGTAAGATACTCTGACAAATTTTAAATAAGGAGGCCTATGTTTAAAAGGTAAAAGCATGGTCTGAGGGTTCCCTTGTAGAAAATTTCTGTACAGAACAATTTGCATTTGCCTTTGAGGTCCTTCTGTACTTTTAGGAAAGCATCACATTTCAGTCAAATGTTGTGTAGCTTTACAAGGACAAGTGGTGTATGTGAGTTCATGCATACCACATGTTCTATTTGTTTCATGGATCCCATTACAAGTTTACCACTTTTTTTGTTTTGCTGGATGCCTTGTTAGTGTGCCTGTGAACGTTTAACCACATTGTTTCTGGATTACAGTAACATGGGTTTACTTGAGATACTCTATTATGGTTTGATTTTTTTAGGTAGCAAGTCCTTTTTTGAGTTAGCTGACCTCTTGTCAGGCAGTAGGTGCTGATAAATGCTCTGGATTGGTAGAGCAGCCTGTATTTCACTTCTTCAGATTCAGAGCAGCAGAAAACCTCAGGGGTAGCTGGGAAAGGCTGCCTCTGAAGGAAGTAAGATGCTACCACCCAGGTCTGGTGGAGTATTTTGTCTCCACGGAAGATCACAGCATTCACATACTCCTTAATTTAGGACTCCGTAAACACCAAGAGCTTGATATTGCTATTGCTGCTTAGTATTTCTCTTAAAGTGCTTTTTCATCCAGCTTCTCTCCAGTGAGCTAGATTTGCTGTGTGCCTATCAAAATCCACCAAAAAATGAATTCTCTTTGCCTATTCTGTGTGCTCTCAATCGCAGGATTAGCGTGTGCACTAAATATTAACTCCATAGCCTATTTTAAAAAGAATTCATCTTTTAACATTATCAGTTAGTAAAAAAAAAAACATTCCTAAATGGGTGCTTTACCTATCAGTGTCGAGTCAGTCATCAGCAAGTTTGCAGATGACACCAAGTTAGGGGCAGATGTTAGTCAGTTAGAGGGTAGAAAGGCTCTGCAGAGGGACCTCGACCAAGTGGACAGATGGGCAGAGTCCAATGGGATGGCATTCAACAAGTCCAAGTGCCGAGTGCTGCCCTTTGGCTACGGCAATCCCATGCAGAGCTACAGGCTGGGGTCAGAGTGGCTGGAGAGCTCCCAAACAGAGAGGGACCTGGGGGTGCTGATTGACAGCCACCTGAATATGAGCCAGCAGTGTGCCCAGGTGGCCAGGAGGGCCAATGGCATCCTGGCCTGCATTAGGAATAGTGTGGCCAGCAGGAGCAGGGAGGTCATAGTGCCCCTGTACTCTGCTTTGGTTAGGCCGCACCTTGAGTCCTGTATCCAGTTCTGGGCCCCTCAGTTTAAGAAGGACATCGAAACACTTGAACGTGTCCAGAGAAGGGCAACAAGGCTGGTGAGAGGCCTTGAGCACAAGCCCTATGAGGAGAGGCTGAGGGAGCTGGGATTGTTTAGCCTGGAGAAGAGGAGGCTCAGGGGTGACCTCATTGCCCTCTACAACTATCTGAAAGGTGGTTGTAGCCAGGAAGGGGTTGGCCTCTTCTCTCTAGCAACCAGCACCAGAACAAGGGGACACAGTCTCAAGCTGCGCCAGGGGAGGTTTAGACTCGAGGTGAGGAGGAAGTTCTTCACTGAGCGAGTCATTCGGCATTGGAACGGGTTGCCCAGGGAGGTGGTTGAGTCATCGACCCTGGAGGCGTTCAAGGGGAGATTGGACGTGGCACTTGGTGCCATGGTCTAGTCATGGGGTCTGTGTTGATAGGTTGGACTCGATGATCCTCGAGGTCCTTTCCAACCTAAGTTATACTGTGATACTGTGATTTTTAGTTTCAAAATTATGTTGTTGGAGGTGAGGAGTTAAATCTATTTGGACAACTTTCTTCTATTAAAAAAATAAAAGCTTTTTTATATTAAAATAAATAGGAAAGCTTTTTAAGAGATCAGTTTATGAACTAACAAAAAAAATTGCTGCAATGTTAATTTTTTTCTATACGAATAATAGTTATTAATATTTTCTTTTTTCATTTTTCTCCTGGATTGCTTTTATCTTTTATTTTTGGCAATGGGATATGTTTCAACCACAATACCAAAACATGTTCCAAGTGAAACACATGTTTGGCCTATGACCACACAGACAATGTTCTAAAAAATGTGCAAGGCAAACACAATGTGAAAGCATAAAATCAGCCTCTGGAGTGGCAGGGGTATTTAAGACATCAAGAGAAAGCAAAGTTATTGTTATAAAAGAGGCTTCAGATTCATGAAAGAATGTGCATACAATGCTATACAGGAGAATAACTTATTGTTGTTTTCCCCCACACTTCTTTTATTATGAAAACTTAATTCTGTTACAACCAAAGAGAGTGTTTGTATGAAATATCTTTATTATTTTTTTTTTCTTTCCTGATGGATATTGCAAAAAAGCCTCAGGACCTTGTCTCAGGTGTCTCCTTTTCCAAGGATTTGTTTTACCTTGTCTACTAGAAGATACCTGTTTAAGAGATGCTTAGATGTTGAAGTGCCAGCTGTTAGCTGCAGTAGCCCAACAGAGGCAAGACTGCCACAGCTGCCTGCTCCTGGATGCAGCAGTGGTGAAGGCTGAGCATGTATTGCTGGTGGGCTCACACACAAGCACACATAAGTGATACATGTGCACGTATCTGTACATGGGTGGCTTCACAGAGCAGCACTCAAACAGCACCAATGTGCTGATTCTGTTCCCCTCTTTCGCAGCTCAGGATGGAGATCTAGGAGAGAATCACAGAGTCATTGAACAGTCTGGGATGGAAGGGACCTTTAAAGGTCATCTAGTCCAACCACTCGGCAGTAAGCAGGGACATCTTGAACTAGATGAGGTTGCCCAGTCCAACCAAACCTGCAGTGTTTCCATGGATGGGCCATGTAGCAACCTGTCTGGGCAGCCTGTGCCAGTGTTTTGGCACTACCACAGTAACTTTGCTGTCTAGTGTTTGAAGACCGACACATCCCCCAGAAGAGTTGAATTAGATGTTCGTTTCACAGTAAGAAAATTCGTGTAGAATAAAGCAGAAAAAGCTATTACAGCTTTGATTCACTTTTGATCAATGGATGAAGCTAAACCAAAGTAGGTTCACATTCTTGGCACAGTTGTTTCATAATGCCAGCGCTTGCATCAACCCTGCCTTGTCCCAGAGTGAGAAACTTGCTCAGCTAACATGAGCCCAGAACATACTCTCAGACTTAGCCACATCCTGCAATACTTTTAGCTAACTTACTAGCGTTTAAAATTAGAGACACCATATAAACTGCAGAGATAAGAGCAAAAGAATCTTCCTCAACCCCAATGTCCCAAAGATGCTCCTTGTTTTTTCACATGCATAACTCTTCAGACAAAAGATCACGGCTGGCACCTGCAATGCAGCCTGACCTTACTTGTGAAAATTGCTTTAGAAATCTGTCAGGAGGAAATCCATGGTTAAGTTTTGGGTGGCTTTAATACAAATCCATGCATATACTTGTTTGGAAATGGAAAAAAAATTAATCTATACCACCTAATCATTTAAAACATTTTTTAAATTTAATTATCTGAAAGTAATTTGGGACATAGAATTTTGGCTTGATACTTTATTATAAAGTACAGTGATTAATATTCCAATCATAGCTGAAAGGCTTTCTAATTTATGCTATATTTTGATTTGGAGTCATGATAGATATTTTCAACTGTCTCCAGGGAGGTAAAACTCAGAGTTGAGTGCAGATTATTAAGAATTGGTTTACAAGTTGATATATGTGCAAGTTCAATCTGTATAATTAAATACTGACTATTCAGCAGAGATAATGTATCACCCCCAAATGAAAATAATTTCTTTGGGGTTTGTGCACTATTTAATATAAAATATTTTTACATATGATTTAGAAATGTAGAACTGCAAAAGTTTATCAGAAACTGCTAAATATATGCAAGATTTATTGTATGTACTTGGTTTATTTAATCCAGATGTTTATATTTTGCATACTTTCAGAAAAGATTATATTAAATAGGCAACATCAAAGAAAATTTATGGAGTAATGCAGTCAGAAGAAAATGCATATTGAAACTCTGGACAAAGATGTCTTTACATTTGCTGTCAGGATGAATTATGGTTGTGAATACATATATCCTAACAGAATGAACTGCTTATCAGCTTGCAAGGCATCCAGTGCCATTCTGAGTTTAACTTCACTGTCTTATTTATGTGCCTAGAATGGTTTAAGAGATCTTTGTCACCCAAATATACATATTCTGGTTTGCCTGCTTTTTAAGTTACAGCTTTTTTTTTTGAAGAGCTATTACTATTCAAAGATCCAGAAAGATCCCACTCCCTGATATCTATTTATTGTAATACTCATCATGGACCTTTTTTTCCTTCTTTGTTCTTCCTGGTTTCTATGATTTGTTTTTCTATTCATAGAAGATACATAATGAGGGTATTTTTAATTTTTTTTTGTGTTAAAAGTAAATTTAATTTATATAAGGAAAAAGAAAACTTCTATCTCCTTTCACTATGTTGAAGATTAATCTTTGTAAGTGTACATTTACAGTGAGCTCTTTTATGCAGATCACATACTTCTCACTGGTAATTTAGGGCTCATCTCTTCATCCCTGTCTGGCATGCCAAATTTTCTTCTTAGACAATCATATTTCTATTAGATACATTTGTTTTTAATATTGTAAGTGAAAGATGCAGGTTCTCATCTGTCATGAGGCATTTCTAAAGTGTTACGGTACAGTGGGTTGGTGATTGCTTTTTTGGAGCGTACACAAGCTGTATATGTGGTCAGGGTGGGAAAGGAGGGTGGCATCTTTCAAAACTGTCAAACATTACAACACACACCAACTAACTTCCTTAACTTCTACAAAATAGCACATTAAGCTTAAATGCAAAGTGTCTGAGGATTTTGTGAGTTGAGTACCCAGTACCTATTAACTTTTGGCAGCTGAAGCTAATGGAAGTGCAAACATACATGTAACCTATGTGTAGACAAGTAATATGTAGTCTTCAGTGCTGGCAGCTTTATTAGAGTTTTGACTGACTACATGCTTGTTAACTTTTGGGAATGTAGACTTTAAAGTGGAATTTTATTTTCTAAAAAAAACCCCAAAAAACAGCCAACAATCCACAAGGCCAAAACCAGAACAAAACCCCCCAAAACTAAACCACCAAAACCCCACAAAACAACCAGTCCCCCTCAAACCAACAAACAACCCCCACACCAACCCAAAAACCCTAATCAAATGCATTACTGTGGAATGTTTCCTAAACTTTGTTTAAAGGAGGAGCATTTCTGGAGTTTATATTAAAGAAACCTGACTTATATCACAAATAAATTTCTCAAGTATTAGCATTACCATTGGCTCCCTGCCCTGTGCAGCACAGGCAGGAAATCTGAGCCAAATCATGTTTTACTTAGCAGTTCCTATAGCTTTATACCTCTACAGATTTATGAATTGCTAAGTTTAGAATTACATCAATTAACTTCAACATACAAAAAGGGTGAGTGTGGTTTGTGTGCTGTGACACATCTACAAATGTTTCTTAAAGAAAAAAAGCTGACAGTTACCTTAATGACATTACCTTCCAGAAATGCACTGTAACTTAATTTACTACTTATTTATTAGGATCAAGAAGAGGAGAGAGATGAAATTCCAGAATTCTGTGAGCCTCTTCTGGAACTCAATGGACAGTTTAAAGTTGCCTCACCAAAATACAATGGTCCTTCGTTTCCCCCAGTGGCTTCTCCTCCTCAGCAGTCTTCTGATGTTTTGGATGAACTGATTCAGAGGAGAGAAACTATAGAAAACAGGTTAATAAATTGGTGAGTTGCAAAGTAACAAAGAATATATATGGCATAGGGAATGACTCCATAAAAACACCTTCCCTTTCTTCTCCCCTCCCTTCCCTTCTCCTTTCTCCTTTACCTGCCTTACATTCTATGTCAAGAATGTTCTTTTGTATACTTTTAAGTGTCTTGGTGTTTGCTGATAGTTAAATGGGTTTTATTTTGCTAGGGTGGAACAAGAAATAATGGCAAAAATTATCAGTGGGATGTGCCCAGTTCAGAAAGAAACAGTCCCCAGTGTCAGCTCCTCAGAAAGTGAAGACAATGAGACTGTAACCTCTGACATTGGTAAGTAGAAGTTATTGGTCTTAGCAGATGGATTATCTCAATTTTTGGCTGATTTTATCAAGCTTCATAGGTAGCTGTTGCCTGACCCTAAGAATGGATTATACTGAACCAGGGAAACTATAAAATGTGAAAGTACATGTTTTAATTTATGTTGAGATAGAGTAAGTGTTATAAGGCCTTTGAAATAAATAATACAAAAAAAGAAAGAAAAAGAACACATTAAATACTCCACTGTACAAATCAACTTCTGTTATCAGCCATCTAAATCAGATCTGGCATATTGCTAAGCTTCTTAGGTTTGCCTTTTTTTTTTTATTAATAAGCATGTCAAAAATTACCCTTTATAAATGTGTGAGAATGGGAAACAAGCATTTCTCCTGTGATGTCACAAGCCCTTTGCTGCTGCCATCTTTTATGATCCTGAATTGCCTCTCCACTGTTGTTTCTTTATCTGTAAAATAAAACCATGTTTTGTAAAGGAGTGGTTAAAAGTTCATGGAGAATAAAATGAGTGCTGCAGTACAGTACATGTGTTTTAAGAAGTGAGACTTGGATGTGTACTTTATATTTCTTCATTTTCAGTTGAATTTGCAGGTGGTAGAGGAGTTCAACTTTTTATCGATGCTGGCTTACCAGTGGACTCAGACATGATCAGTCATTTGGTAAATGAAGCTCTCACTGAAACAATTGCCACTATGCTGGGCAACAGGCAGGCTGAGACAGCAGTTCCTGCTACAAATGTTCTTCCAAGTACAGTGATCCCTGTGGTAAGTGTCCATTTTGTTTAAGCTTTCCTACCTACATTCATAGAGTCATAGAATCAATAAGGTTGGAAAAGACGTCAGAGATCATCCAGTCCAACCTATCACCCAACGTCTCATGACTAACTAAACCATGGCTTCAAGAGCCACGTCCAATCCTCTCTTGGACACCTCCACGGATGGTGACTCCACCACCTTCCCGGCCAGTCCATTCCAATGGCCAATCACTCTTTCTGTGAAGAACTTTCTCCTCACCTCAAGCCTAAACTTCCCTTGGCACAGCTTGAGACTGTGTCCTCTTGTTCTGGTGCTGGTTGGCTGGGAGAAGAGACCAACCACCTTTCTGGCTACAACTTCCTTTCAGGTAGTTGTAGAGAGCAATAAGGTCTCCCCTGAGCCTCCTCTTCTCCAGGCTAAACAACCCCAGCTCCCTTAGCCTCTCCTCACAGGGCTTGTGCTCCAGACCTCTCACCAGCCTTGTTGCCCTTCTCTGGACACATTCAAGTGTCTCAATATCCTTCTCAAATTGAAGGGCCCAGAACTGGATACAAGACTCAAGGTGTAGCCTAACCAGTGCTGAGTACAGGGGCAGTATGACTTGCCTTCTCCTGCTGGCCACACTATTCCTGATACAGGCCAGGATGCCATTTACCTTCTTGGCTACCTGGGCACACTGCTGGCTCATGTTCAGCCTACTGTCAAACAGTACCCCCCGGTCCCTTTCTGCCTGGCTGCTCTCCAGCCACTCTGACCCCAGCCTGTAGCACTGCCTGGGGTTGCTGTGGCCAAAGTCGAGGTCCCTCTGCAGAGCCCTTCTACCCTCTAACAAATCAGCACCTGCTCCCAACTTGGTGTCGTCTGCAAACTTACTAATGGTGGACTCAATCCCCTCATCCAGATCATCAATAAAGATATTGAATAGGGTTGGGCCCAGCACTGATCCCTGGGGGACACCACTAGTGCCTGGCCGCCAGCTGGACGTGACACCATTCACCACCACTCTCTGGGCTCGGCCCTCCCACCAGTTCCTAACCCAGCACAGAGTGCTGCTGTCCAAGCCGTGAGCTGACAGCTTAGCCAGCAGTTTGCTGTGGGAAAAAATGTCAAAGGCCTTGCTGAAGTCCAGGTAGATGACATCCACAGCCTGCCCCACATCCACCGAGCGGGTCACCTGATCACAGAAGGAGATCAGGGTGGTGAGGCAGGACCTGCTCATCCTAAATCCATGCTGGCTGGGCCTCATCCCTTGGCCATCCTTCAGGTGCACTGTGACTGCCCCCAGGGTGATGTGCTCCATAATCTTTCCTGGCACTGAGATCAGTCTGACAGGCCTGTTGTTTCCAGGTTCATCCATCTGGCCCTTCTTGTGGATGGGCATCACATTGGCCAGTTTCCAGTCATCTGGGACCTCTTTGGTGATCCAAGACTGGTGGCAAATGATGGAGAGTGGCTTGGCCAGCTCATCTGCCAGCCCTCTCAGCACCCTAGGATGGATCCCATCCGGTCCCATGGACTTGTGAGTCTCTAAGTGGCTCAGCAAGTCCCTAACAACTTCCTCATGGATTTCCAGGGCAATACACTGCTCCCTGACCCCATCTACCAGTTCAGAAGGCTAGTTATCCTGAAGTCCTCCTGCCTCACTGTTGAAGATGGAGGCAAAGAAGGTATTTAGTACCTCAGCCTTTTCCTCATCTTTAGTTACAGTGTTCCCCTCCAGGTCCAATAAAGAGTGGAGGTTCTTCTTGCCCCTTTTTGTAGCATTAATATATTTATAAAAATGCTTTTCATTATCTTTCACAGAATTAGCCAGCTTAAGTTCTAACTGGGCTTTTGCCTCTGAAGGCCTTGAATTCCTTTTTGATTGTCCTGGTGCCTTTCTTACCAATCTCATCGCTTCCAGCTTGGATTACCAACAGTGGGTAACAGTCAGAGGGCTGGATTAGCTTGGGTAGTCAAGTTCTGAGGGCTAATTTCCCTGTGGCCTGATGGTTTGATGATGTGCAAGACAAAGACAGTGGAAAAAGGCTGATGAACTGAACATGTATGATTTGCATTTTGAAATTATTCCTTATTATATCCCAGCAAGCAACAAGTTGAAACCTATTTCACATTAAAAAAAAATATAAATTCCTTTGTGCTGCATGCAGCTTGCTATACTTATACATTGTACTTAGGAGGCTGTGCACAAAACCAGTCTCTAAAGGGAAGACTTGGTGCTTAATTTCATGGTGTCAAAAGATAGCTCATGTTATTTTCAGCAAAAATAGCTATGCTGCTTTCCTGTGAAGAAATGAATTATGGAGAAAGTAATTTCTCCCTATAAGAGGAAATAGAAGCTGAGAGGGATATTATTTTTGTCTTATGGGCTTGCAGCCATTCTTTAATATCTGTAAAATTAAGCATTAATTCTTTCTAAGTTCTGAGTTTGTTGGTTTTCAGTTAATGCTTTAATGGTTGGTAGGGCTTCCTGTAAAACAGGATAATTTTCTCTGTTCCATTTGATAATCAAATGACAGTTGGATCTTATTTTGATGTCTGTGCTACAATCTGGTGTTGTATAATGACTTCAGGATGAATGTGGAAATTAATGTGCTTAGAAATCTAACTATTCAAAGCTTTATTGAAAGTGAGTTCAATTATTCCATTTGCTACAGTGCAGGTAGCCTGAAATACCACCTAGTGCCTGCTGTAAGTGACCAACAGATTGTTCTGTAGCCAAAAGAAATTATTTCACTGTTGTAGGCTTAAATACAGGCATTCTGCATCTAAAGACCTCTTCCCCACTCCATTACAGATTAAGGAGGGTGTGGTGGTAAAGAGGACTGTTATTCTTCTGATACACAAAATCCTTTTCTATTAACTGTTGTGCATTTACTAATGGACCTCTTAAGCATTCTTGTTTCTATACCAGCTTAAACTGAAATATCCTTAGGCTGAAATGGTTGTTTCTTCCTTATTCAGAGATCAGTTTTGTCCTTTGGGGCCTTTGTTTGATTAGGCTAAATAAAGCCATAATCTGTATGTGTACCTTTATGTAGCTCCTGCTGGTGGGCAGCACTCTTATGTTTCCTGGTTTAGATTGGTCTTGACTGTGGATAGCACTAGAGTGCTAATAGACATTTTTAATAATAATAATAATGTAGTAGCCAAGATGGTGTTTCCTCAGTGCCTTCTGCTATAGTAGTGGTACTCTGACCTTTATTGAATCTCTGGTAGCTAATAATATGATTGTTTTTTTTAGTCTTTCCTCATTTGTAGCTGATAATTATCCTCTGGATGAATTGTACATTCATAAGGGTTTTTCTCTCCTCATTTTTCCTTTTCTGCCCAGCTTAGAGCAGAAGTTCTTGAATATGTAGTTTATACATTCTTGATCTACTGTCCTTACTGTGAAAGTTCCTATCTATCACTTTCTGGAAGTTTCCTATCTAGCCGCCCAGTTACCAAGTTCTGTAGTGTTCACAATGTCACGCGGTTGTTTCTGAACTGCCAAATGTGTTAGCATGTTCCACTTCCCAGAGAAGATTTTAATAAAAATCATCAGGCTGAGGATTTACTCTTCAGAAGCTAGCTTGGCAGCCTTCCTTTAGCTCCATTATCTTGTTTTCTTTGTAAAATGTTGGAGAACAGGGCTGGAAAAAACCTGGAAAGATCCATAGCCTCCATAGCAGGCTAAAAAACAACCATCATACTTACTTGTCAGATTTATCTTCATGGCTGTCATTATTTTAAGGAACATCAAACTATGCTTGTGCTTATTTTAGTGCTTTACTGGCTTGGCTATTGCTTTGTTTGTAATCTTTTCTTTAGCTGATTCTTTTACCATACAGTTATGATACTGATTCAATTTTATCCATGTCACAAACTTTTCTAATGTAACATTGTATCAAATGTTTTATTAATATAATCATATAATTCATATTTATAGTGGGCATTAGGAAACAAGGGGGTGGCCAAACACTGGAACAGTTACCCTAGAGAAGTGGTTGATGCCCCTAATTTGTCAGTGTTTAAGAAACATTTGGACAGTGCCATTAACAACATGCTTTAAGGTCATGTCAGTCCTGAATTGGTCAGACAGCTGAAATAGATGATTGTTGTAGGTCCATTCCAACTGAAACACTCCTGTTCTGTTCTGTTCTGTTCTGTTCTATTCTATTCTATTCTATTCTACCCTGTTTTATGCTATTCTGTTTAATTCTACTTCTACTTCTACTTCTAATTCAATTCTATACATAATGATTTTCAAATGTAATCATTCTAATGCATAATTTATTGGGTTTTAATTTATTTTGTCCAGGCATTCCAATTAACCTGATGCAAATTTATGTTTAGATGGAGGAGTTAGATCCGTGAAGCATGTATCTAAGCAACAACTGTTCCTGTTCTGTGGTAACCTGCCTTTCTCTCTCTTCCTCAGCTATCTCTGGGGATATGCAGAAGATAGGAGTTTTGCATTGAGATAATAACTCTGGTTACATTTTTTTCCCCCTCAGGATTCTCATGTGCCTACTCCATTGCCAACACCCCAGGCCACACCACCACAAACACCACCTTCAGAAAAAGAGTTGCCCCCAGTCAAAACTCCAGAGTCTTCTCTGTCTCTTACAGAAATGAGTGGGGATATTCAAGAACATGAAAAAATTAAAGAAACAGGTAGTGAAAATATTTATTGAAGTTTAGAAGTATCAAATATGCTTTAATCTACTGCCTTTAATTTTCTTCTTCAAAGACATGTTATCTCTCAGGATAAATATTCTTGAGGCTATAATTTAAGTGAGAACTCGAGTAGTACAAAAATTGTGGCCTGATTCGTATTAAAAAGCAAACGTCTTTTCTTTTCAAACTTCGTGCACATTTCTATGGTCTGTGTGATTTCTATCCCTCCCACCCCCTCCACACTTTTTTCACATCAGAAAAATAGCTGTCCTTTGCTCTTTCCTGTGTTTCTAATGTTAATTAAGTGTAGGATACACTCTCCAAGTAAAGAAGCTTATTTTGTAAAATGTAGAGCAATCTCCCTTGTTAAATGGAGTAAGAAATTGAGGTTTTCTTCTAGCTCCTTTGGTTGCCAACAGCATACTGAAAGAAATGGTCTTAATCTAGTATTGTCTCCATAACTATAAGAAGGTATCACAAAAACAAGTGCTCAGTAGAACTGACTATCTCTCTGTCTGTGATCTTCTTCTTGCTCTCCTTTCTGATCTGAAATTTGACTTCACATATGGAGGAGTTAAGATTCCAGCTGCCACTAGTCGTGTTGGCACACCTGTGGTTACCCCTGTCAATACACCTCCCAGAACAACCACACCAAGCCCTCCTTCCTCAGAATGCGTCTCCAAAGACACAAAAATGAAAAGTCCAAAGCTTCCAAACGCGTGGGATGATGCAGAACTTCCCCTGGAAGAAGAAAAACCCAGTCCTGAAGAACTGTTCCATCCCAAGGCTGTGTGAGTTGAACAGGCTGCATAGTTTTCTCATTTCTTAAAAACAAAAAAAGAAAAGAAAAAAATATACTTTTTCTGCATATATCCTCAAAAAGTCAGTAGAAAGAAAAGCTTAATGTATGTGTCAGGAGGCACTGAGATAAACCAGGATTTTAATTTTTTTTTAGTTGCTAGACTTGCATTTTGGAGAAAAATGTGTATTCAGGACCTTTCTCAAGCTTTATCAGTCCTTATTCATCACCCTCCTAAATGTTGCACTTAGTAAACTTACATTTTTATCCTTACCAGGAATAAATGTAGTGTCAAAGAAATACTGTATTATTTGCATTTTAGGTTTTCTATTAGCTCAGTGGGAATACACATGGTAATTTTTAGATACAACCAGAAATTCATTAATGATGTTACTTAACTATGTTGATTTTCAAAGTATTCTATCAAATGCTGTGCTCTTTTATTTGAAAAAATACTTGCAAATTGGTTTCTTTTCAGTATTTATTTAAGACTTTATATTGCTCATTGTGTTTTGGTGTCTTCATATTGTGTATTCTTATTTTATAGAGAAATGTCAGTGGCTAATGATGAGGAACCACAGGCTTTGATTTTGCCACCTCAGCAGTCATCACCGAGGCTCCTTGAATTACACAGCAGTGATGCACAAGTTCCATCACCTGTGCCTACAGTTAGTTCTGAGCAATCGACACAGGAAAGCAGCCTTACCCTCACAGAAACAGAAACTGCGGACAGACCCATCTCAGAAGGGGAGGTGCTCTTCAGCTACGGACAGGTGCTGGCTGAAAGAGGTAACTAACCAGAGAAATTTGTGGAAATTAGAATTTGGATTAATTTTTTTCACTATTATCTTATCTTCCAGTCTAGTGAAGCTACTTTTCATACATTTTCTGATGAAGCTGCAGATATGAACCTAGTCCTTCACTTCCAGTTCAGGGGTTTGGATTTAAGAGAACTCATTGCTCTTTTCCTTCTCTCTGAACAAAATGCTTCTGCTCACTGATGAAAAAAAGGCTAAATCTGCTCATTTGTCATAAGATCAACTTGGGAAATAATTGGGATTGTCTTGCATGAGTACCATGTGATACTAAGTTTTTATTAAAAGCAAAGTGTAAGACCAATTTTCTTGGGAGCTGAAAATATGTCTTTATAATACACATCTGGCAGTAGGAATTTCCAGCTTTACTGAGCCACTGTGTTGCAATTATTAAAGAATGTGGCCTTGGCATAACTTGCCTTTTTTTTAGAGGTTGTAACTTAAAGTATTTTTCAGCCTTAGAAGGGGGACTGTCTCTTCCAAACCATGCTGAGAGCTTAACCAGTACTCTACAGGATGCCAATGAAATGGTAAGGAAATGTTTCACAAGGAAATCGAGTTTATGCGGTATTCTACCTTGAGCATCTTGATAAATTGGATGTGCTTTAAGCATTTTTGCTTATAAACATTTTTAATGTATGCTCTTAAACTGCACACTTAACAAAGAATGTTAGAATTTCAGAGTTCCAAAGTAAAACCCAGTATTATATAAACTCATTTATATTTTAAAAGAAGTTGAGTAATTTATGTACTTCCACAGGTGACAGATAGCTAATACACATTTTAATTTCTTCATAGTTTTTAGTTCTTTCTGTTTTGGTCAGTTTAGTCTGAATAATTACTACCTTCACTCACTTCCTTAACTGTTCCTTTGTCTGTCTTTATTTTGCTTAATGAGCTCTGGTGGATGGATTTAGTGAAAAGCTTTCTACAGTGTCAGCTCTGAGTCTGACTGGAATTGTAGTGACATTTTCTCATCAGCACTGCCAATTACAAATGCATCTCTAATTTGCTTTTTCCCTTTCCATAGTTACAGACAGCTCAGTCTGTCCACACAAGACACTTATAAACTACCACCCCAGGTGCTGGCAAGCATGCCTTCTTGAAAAAGAAGGAACACTTGAAGTGCCTTAGAATGAGTCTGTGGAGCTGTGTGTATCTATATGCAGCCTGCTTTCCTGCATAGAAGCAAGCTGGGTTTTTCTCTGCAGCTTTGAAAGTCAGAACCTAGAGGACTAACCTTGTGTTAAGTGCCATCCAAATGCACTTAATAATTGAACTTTTTCTCTGACCGGCTATACAGCAGAGAGTCAATAGCTGATAGATGTTTTCAATGTTGTAAGGTCAGACAGTCAACAGTGTGTCTAATATTAAAGGCCTTACGTGCTAAAAATGTAACTTAGGTTTCGATCATGTTTGGATACCACTAACAAAATGGCTGTAAGTAATTCCTTTCTGTCCAGTACTGATACTTGGAGATTTTGCTTTTAGACCCAGTTAGATATTATCTTCTCAGCTTCTGTTTTCTTTATTCGATGCTTCAGTTTATATATACTCTAAGTGTCATTAGGTAACAATGCTACTTTTGGAAGAAGGACATTGGGGAGGTTTAATACTTGTTGTTCTGATGTTGCTGTTCTGTGTAGGATTCTGATGATAGTGTTGGGGAGCTCAGTGAAGGCCAAAGACCAAGGCTGACCAGAGCAGCAGAAAGAATCCTGATGGGACACTCAGTTTGTATGGACCATCCAACTGCTTGGACTTCTGAGAACAGACCACACCAGGGTTTCCGTTCTCTATCACCAGCGCAGCTTGGCCAATCTGGAGGTACAATTGGCCTGTTATTTCTTGTCTGTGATATTGATGTGGGTTCTGAGGATTTTCTCTAACAGTAGCTGAAATAATTTCAGAGGATATGTTCAAAATCCAAAGTTAATAATTTACAGGCAACTGCTGCAATGAAATTAGTAGCATTCCTATTCTGAGAACCAAATTTAATTCAGATCTTGTCTTCATTCTTCTTTGTCTGTAATAGGCTACAATTTGGACAAAAGACATGACAAGTAGCAACTTATCAATACAAAAGTTGACTTGCAAAATAGGTATTTTATTCTTTTAAATCAAATTTGGTTCTCAAAAACACTTCGTTTGACCATTCTTGAAGTCACTTTCTGTAGGACAGGTATTAATACCAGCAGATCAAGTTAACTTCTCTCTGTGCACAGCACTCCATTGTTTTTTTTACTCCATCACTGCATTGTCTCATGACTTGGTAACATATTTTAACTTTGTATATTCCTATAACAACATAGAGTGTTTTTTTAACCAGATGGGTAGCTCAAGCACACATATAATGGCTCACACAAAATAGTGCAGAGATAAATTGCTGTAGTAAAGCAGGAAGGTTAATTTATTTCTTTAGTTGAAACTAGTGCTGTAACCAATAGCCTATCCTTCCTCTCCCTTATTTTTTTTATCCCAGTTTCTCAACTGTTATCTGAAATTTACTTCTTTACTTGCTTAATTAAACTGCTTGCAAGCATGTAGAAATGCTTCCTTTTGTGGACTGTGGTTTAAAATATGCTTGACCTAATCATTATTAAGCTGTTACAACACAAATGTGGTTGCACTGATTCATTGAAAGTTGTGTAAACTGAAGTGATCAAACACGTGGCTGTCTGTCCTTTTAATTTTCATATTTATTATTTTGACAAGGGAAGCAAATCTCACATTATCAACCCTTAACCAGCAGGAAGTGGATTGAAATTGAATGTGTTCAACATGTGGCAAAAATAATCTCAAGAGAAATTATCATATTTGCTTAGTTTTGAACTGAAGTTACATTTGAACTGGTTACACAGGGAGGAAGCTTTTTAAGATCACTGTTATGTAACATTTTGGATCAGCTACACCACTGTCAGCTTTGAAAATAGGTTCTGATACGTGATGTATTATCAAACTTTTACTTGAAAGTAGCTTTCTAGATGTTTGGAGATTGGTTACATTTGGCTCCCTGACACAAAATATTTCTCCAAGTCACTTTCTTGACACTGCATTGTGAGAGGACAGGCAGCATTAAGAAGGTTGTGATGCAAGAACACATTAGTGATCTACAATATCTGTAGTGTTCAGGACCATAGAGAGAATTAGAAGATGTGCCTTAACTGGGGGACCCACCTACTAGAGGACTATTTCCTTCTTACCCAGGCTTTCATAGCTGTATCTGATGTAAAATGTTTCTGTCTCCTCTATATGTATATAAAAAATGTATTTAATTGAATTCAGGATGCCTTTTGTCTGTCCTGTAAGTATCTAAGACTTTTTAAAACCAGCTCCTGCATGTGATGATAATCTAGAAGCAGTGCTTCCATAGTCATTTTATATGCCCACCTCCCTAAATCTTGTAGTGTTATTTCTGTTTTTTTGAGAGAAGCCAAGTGCCCTGGAGCAACTGCCACAAGGGAATGACCTATGCTTTAACATAATCTGTATTAATCCCACACTAAATTCTGTTACATTCTGATGCTTTCTAATTTAGCTCCTCTCCCTTCCCCCTCTGAACGCACCAAGGTGAGCTCTTTTTAGCTCGGTGGGCTCATGATTCATCAGGAGATCAAGGCAGAGATGCAAACTACCAGTGGGCTCATGACAGATCCATAGACAATTCCATGGGCGCTATCACGCAAGTCAGCTGTGGGGATTGTGTGTCTTTGGATGTCTTCAGTGTTGTGACCAGTTTTTATTTGCATTATGGAAACTTGATGTCTGTTTGTAGGATGGAGCAGGTGTTGCTTCTGTAGGTATATGACAGCATCTTGATGATCAGTCTTTCATTTATAAATCCTTGTTTTCAGTGCTTAAAGGCATGGATATAAAAAAGCCAACGTGCAAATGAAATGTGGCGCATGTAGTTTTACAGTGAACAATAATTACAGTTAATTAAGCAATTTTTATACTTAATTAGTCTTAAAATTCATTCTTTGGCTCTGTGTGATAGCAGAAGGCTAAAGTTAGTTCATGAGCTGTCAGTACGTTTTCCATAAAGATGCTTTACCCACATGCAGGCTGCAACAGCGTGATAAATGCTGGGTTATACAGCAAATTATCCCTTTAAAGAAGACTATATACAGGTTTCTTTTCACACAACAGTGAAACATTTTCATGAGGAAGCCTTTCCAATCTCTTTCCAGTGTACGTGTTAAAGCTCATTAAGCATATAATGGTATGATGAACTGCACAGCTTTGAGGCTGTCATAAATGCTTGCCATGTGAGAAACCCACAGATGATAAAACTGATTTATTTTTTTCAATTTCCACAGACAGTTATTTTTTATTTCTTTTTTTCCCCTCAAGAACAATTTAAAGAATATACACTGAGACATGTAAGGAGGAAACAATGCTCGTTAACATTGTATGTCCCATTGTTGAATCTTGAAAGGCTCTGCATCCTACCACATTAGTTGAACTGGGAGATTATTACTCCAGCTCATCAAGGAAATTTTTTCTCTTTAATTTTTCTCTCTAAACAGAAATTCTTGAAGGTGCAGTTACAAGTCATGGTCCAATGCTGATGGCCGAATTGGAATCGCAGCCACTTTCAAATCCTGTTCTGCAGTCAGCCCAGCTAAGGGGCAGGGTGACATCTCTCTCAGAGGATCTGCCCCAGGTAAACTGAAAGGATATTTTCTGTGACTAGTAAGAAATTGAAGACTGAAACCTAAGAAAACAAATTTTCCTGTCTCACTGTGGTGACTGAGGTCACCAAACTGATGCACTTAAAGTGACATATTCAGCTGCGAAACCAAAGTCAAAAGTACATGTGTGTAATAAAAAGGAGTCTGTTTGCTGTGATGGAATATCACATGTGTCTACAAATATCTGAGGGGTGGGTGTCAGGATGAAGGTGCCAGTCTGTTTTTGATGGTGCCTGGTGATAGGACAAGGAACAATGGGTACAAGCTGGAACACAGGAAGTTTCACCTCAACACAGGGAGACACTTCTTGATGGTGAGGGTGATGGAGCACTGGAACAGGCTGCCCAGACAGTCTCCTTCTCTGGAGACTTTCAGAACCTGCCTGTATGTGTTCCTGTGCTTTGGCAGAGGGTTGGACTCAGTGATCTCTGGAGGTCCCAACCCCTAACATTCTGTGATTCTGTGAATCCTTACAATATATTTTCTGATAGGTTCAGACCTCCTCTTTTACCTTTTCTGCACTTCCTCACAGCTTCACTGGTCTCACAGGATGTCATAGTCTACATACTCAGTTCAGATGGGGCATTCCTCTGTTTTAGGGGCACAGTACTTTAAATACAGAAGAAAAACATAATGAATATAGAGGAGAGGAAGCAACAACAGAGGTTTGGCCCCAGAAATTGTAACTCACTGATTAAGCATTTCAGGAGATTAGTTCTTCCTAACAGAGGCAGTGTAGGAAAGTCAGTAATGATGATGTACATCAGAATACTTGAAGGCAGAAGAAGATCCTATTGATCTCTGATTGAAACCTACAGAGTTTATCTGTTGCTACTTTACTTGTATGTGCTGTTACCCTAGAGATGATGATTTACTCACTAACTAAAGAGAAATTAAAATAAGGAGTGGCGAAAGCTGAAAATGAGGTAGCAGACTGCTCTGTGATACAGTAAGCTTCACAGTGTGTTTGAAAGTAACCATACACTTGACCCTGATTGCTGTGTTCATGGATGCATTCTGTCCCTCCCTGATGTCCTATACTAAAAATAACCTGAAGTATCTGTGGCTGGTTGACGTTGCCCCCTTAAGAAAGGGAATATGGTGGACGGAAGTTGGTAAACGGAAGGAATAATCTAAACTAATTTCATTGGGAGAGTGGGAGGAAGCACCTTTGGAACTGGGAGTGAACTGGACATTTCCAGGACTTTTCTATCAGTCTTGCTTCCGCCTTTCCACGGTGCAGCAGCTCTCTGTCTCTGTGCTGGGCTTTCTGCCAAGGCCTCGGCCTTGAAGTCCAGATACCAGGCCTGTATTAACTCCCTTCCAATTAACATGAACTGCTTCTAACTTTTTTTTCTCTCTTCTTTCTCTTTCTATCCCATTCTGGGGAAAGGGGGGGGGGGAGAGGGGAGAGCGGAGGTGGGGAACCCCTCTCTGTCCGAGGGGGGTTACTCTCATTTCTGTGTTACTCTGTTGTATATCTTTGTATATATTGTAGATATTGTAAATTTGTAAATATTCCCCTGCATACCCTACATTGCTTTGTAAATATAGCTCCACTGCTTTGCTAATTCAGCTTGTGAGTTTTTTTTTTCCTTTTCCTTCAAGTTTCTTTCCCTTTACCTTACAAGGGGGAAGGGAGGAGGCTTCTTGGCCTTACCCTTCCACCCACCACAGTATCTTACATGGACCTATCTTTGGGTTTATTTTTTAAGCCTTGATGTGTATTGTGCCATTGGTGCCTGAGTAGCTCTTACATATGTCATCTGCAGTGATGTACTGCATTTTCAAGGAAGATTTTAAATGTTATACCTCATTCACTCTGAGATCACTGGAACATACTGTTTCTCGGAATGATTGTTCACAGGCAAGACTGGATTCTGTTAAACCACTGTGTCTGTTGGGGTGAAGCTCACATCCTTCTTATCTTTTCACAAAGCCAAGACAGAGAGGGCAAAACATGTTCCCTTCTTTTAGCATCATTAGCTGTGATAAAGGACACATCAATACCTGCATCAGATACTCCACCTGATGGGGTTAGGATTGATTTTTATTTGCCTGGGGACAAGCAAATGGTGATATATTACGTGTAAGATTACCTGGGGAAAAACATAAAAAAAATCCCTGTACTGGCTGACTTTAAAGCTTATTTTGACAGCATCTATCTACCATGTAACAATGATGAATCTCTCCCCTAATCTTAATAAGGGATGGCATCTGTATTCAGATTTACAGCTGGATCTGCTTTGTCACCTGCCTGTAGGAAACAGATTTTTGTGGTCGCACAATGCCAGCTAGGAGAGCAAGAGATATGCAGGCTTTCAGAATGATTCATTCTATGACATATTTGAGGCAATAATCACTTTAAACTTCTTAAAAGATCTCCTCCCAAGTTATTCACTGACTCACATTAATTGTTTCATGTCTTGTTTTTGATCTCTGAGACAGTATTTGCCTTCATTGAAATGGAACTGTATCAGCTATGTACAAAGCAAGAAGACAGATCTATGAGCAAAACCAGGCTGTTCATGGTGTTTGCTGAGAGCCCTGGGAAAATACATTGTATTTTAGATGTTGCCCAGCTGGGCCTTTGGTTTGGTGGAGGTTTTTTTCTCATTCAATTGCCCACAATCCTCCTGGATGTTAGAGTTTGTTATGGCAAAGCTTGGATGGTTTGTGTAATCTGTCTGAAGAGTATCCTCATTTCAGGGAAGCTGTGGGCAGTGCTGTTGAGCTGCCATACACCTGCCACTTGTTCACTTCCTGGCACCAGTGTGTAAATCAGATTTTGACCAACAGGAAGTGCATTGTCTTTCTATGTAGGGCAGCAGCAAATGCCTTTTAGTCATGAAGAGTGAGGTTTGTGCGTGGCCTATTACTCCAAAACAGGAATTTTCTTATCTACCCAAATTCCTTGGCTGCTCCTCCTCCATTTGTGGCATTGGATGTTTTTGAGATTTATATCTGCTTTTAGCCACTGTTAGACAGAACGCCAGACTAAATACATCTTTGGTTTGACCCCTTCTGTCCATTCTTGTGCAACAGTACAGGAATTGACTGTAACTTGTGGTCACTTTGCCCCTGTGCTCATAGTTCTAAGAAGCAAGAGAATCACTAGGAGGAGGCTTGGTTCTTCCTATTCTAGATAGATCATTTTGTTCATGGGAGGAATGTGAACATTGAAGTCATATTAGTGATAAATCTAAATCATGTGAAATCCCAAATGCATTGTTCAGGTCTTAGAAAATGAGTTAGTTGCAAAATATTTCCATAATGTTCTTAAATAAGTATAAATGTTTTTATACAATCAGCATTTTTGAAGTGGGATTGTCAGTTTGGTATTCTCATTATCTTTCATATTTAGTATTTCAAAAGGCATGTTTTTTTAATCTTTGGGAATGCATAATTGTAGGTTATGAATCTTGTGTTATCTCTCAACTTCTGTTTGCACATCAGTTCAGTTTAAACTGTTTTTAGGTTTCTCTTACTAAAAATTAAAACAAAAAAATACTTCAAATGGACTCATTATTAGACTGTTATGCTGCTTACATTTCATGTGTTCTGTAACACTGGTGTCCTTCAAATATATCTCTGTAAGAGCTTACTTTAGGAAATCATCTTAACTCTTTATTGTGTCAGCTTTAAATGATGAGCTGTGGTGTGTAGAGGTGCCCAAGCTAGTGGCAATCTTAACTGATCTGTCCATGCACATAGCACCTGATGGAGATGCTAGCTTGATCTCAGGTGGATGTATATTGGCTTTTGTAAGCTTATGCTCATGACTGTCCTGGTGAGATTGTGTTGGTGCTTGTTAGAATTGACATGCCATCTACTACTGTAACTCTCTCTGTGCTTTGTTTACTGGGGAATGTAAACAGATCCATGCAGCCATTGAGAACACAGTTACTGAATGGCTTACCTTTTTGTTTCTCCTGATTTTTGTAACACCAGCTTAAATGACTGTTATGTACATGATAAGCAATACTATTACTGATGAGATTCCTGTTATGATAGGAGACAGGTGTTAGCTGAAAGAAATCGGAAGCCCTGATTGTGTAGTTGGCACCATGTTTTACTGTTTGCCAGACATGAAGATTTTCTTCTTTTTCTCTGTCTTTTGGGCTGTTTTTTTCACTGGTGGCCTCCACAGCAGTGGGGGATTTCTCTTACAGAACTGAAACACACTTTTCCTTTTCTTCTGTTTTAGTGTTTGGGGAGCAATATACCACTGGTACTTCATCATCAGGTCTTCAAGAGAATACCTGTGCCATTCCTTCTCAGGGCATACAATTTTCCTAGAAGCTGCACAGCAGTTCTGTCCTTAGGCTCCAAATGCTGTGTGATATGCAAATGTTTATGATGTTTCATGTTCCTTCTTTAGGATTCATCTATGGAATCAACAGAATAACTCATGAAATTAAATTTGTCTGCCTTAGAGAATGCTTAAGTCTTCTAGGACTCCTTGGTTCTCTGTTTTGCACTTCTCTTTTTTCCTGTCAACGTCTAGTGGAATGTCCTTGGGCCACAATTCCTGTTCCAGTTAACACATAACAAGTGTACTTGAGAAATAAGGTGTTTTCCTTTTTAACACTCAGAGCTTTCGTTGCTTCTGAAAAACCTGCTTTCCTTAGACATTGTTGCAGACCTAGGTCCTGAAGAGCATTTCAGGAAGAGTAGAAAGTGGTTTTATAAACATGGCCAAAGAAATAATTTTAGATTTGGCACTTCCAACCTGTGTGCTGAAATTTTGCTTCCTCTTTCCCCTTTCAACATTATCTTTTTACTCAGGAGGATAATGCTTAGGGAGAAGTCCTGAGTATTGCAGAAAGCTGAAAAGATTTTATGTTATTTCCTCCACATGCTTTGAGCAGAAACTGAGGGTCTCCTGTGTCTTCAGTCTAAATGGCATTTTGCCATATCTACTGCTCCCAGGATGTTCGTCGAGCGGAAATAGAATTGCAATAGGCTGATTCAGAGATGAATTCTTTTGAAGTCAAAAGGAAGGGTAACAAGAGCATATCCTTTAATTTATCTTTAAAAACCTCTTTGGATGTTTCTTGGATTTTACTGTGCTTTTAGATCAAAAGTCAGATTTTTAATATGATTTTCATGTTTAATGTATAGAAGGAAAGCCAAGGAGCTGCACAAGTTGAGGCTGTGAGACCCCAAGTTGTTCATGTGAGAAGCAAGTCTGAAGAGACACAAGAAGAAGGTAAATCAGTGTCAAGCAGCAAACATAGTTCTTTCAGTTAAGCACATCACATTTAAACGTTGCTGTATGCTGATGCATAATAAAGTTCTGATTTTGCCTAAATTTGTTTCTAATTACTACTAAATTCCCAAGCATTTATACATAGTGTGTTTAACTCTGTGTACATAGTTCTATTGTTGGGGTGCACTGAATGGAATGGAAATATATCTGTATGTAAGTCACCAGAATTATTGCAATTAGGTATTTATTTAAATTTTTATTTGCCTAGAGTATTACAATGTGCATATTATGTTGTCAGCTGAATCTTAATTGCTTTATAGAATGCTGTTCAGCAAACAAATTATTTATAATGTTGTGATAGATGGCAGTGGTTTGTGTGTATGAGAAAATGCAAAGGTACTAGAGGAGCACTGAAAGATAATACAAAGTTAAGATCATGCAAATGTGCAAAAAAGAAGAGATTTTCAGTAGTAAAATGGCCTGGTTTGGGATGCATTTCATGCTTGTGTGTAGCAGGTAGTGATTCTTCTTTTGTGGAGGGCACCATGCATAACCATGCTATTTGTGGAGATTACTTGACAGTGTTTGTTAAAAGTGTTAAGGATGTTGCATGAGAGGCAGAGAATATTTTTTGTTTGCTGTAGTTTAGATCAGTGTTGTAATAACATAAACTGTGCACATTACTGCCATATGTAATTATTTTAGCAGATAATAAGTTTGAGGAGGTGGTAGCGTGAGATCTGTAGCAGTTTTCATCTTATGTGCTAAGAACAGGGAATCCAAAACCCTGCACGTCTACAATACATGCAATTATAACTGCTCCACCCTAGTATAGACAAATTCTTCCTCCAAGTCCTTTTAAAAATAATTCTTTGAACTTCTTCCATTTAATTTCATTTTTTTTTAACATGCAATCAAGTTAGAATTCTGAGGGAATTATTTTGTTTCAAATATTTATAAGTGGTAAGAAAAGCCCTAGGCCAGTGTTATTGGTTGTGGGACTTGGAACCTAATTTCCAACCCGTGCTTTACATATGAAGAGAGTTATGAATAATGTAAAACCTGGCTTCTATGGACAATTAGTGGAAGAGCTTACAGAAGTGAAGTGGCACACCTCAGTGCATGTGTGTGTTTTGTTGCAGGGACATTTATCACCATATGTTTTTGAAGTGGGTAAAAAAAGACTTCATTTATTAAAAAATGGAAGTTATTTTTTATTTAATATTAGTGCAAAATATTGCAATGACTTTTTCTAATAGGAAGAACTGCATTTTTTTTCTCTGGTGTTCAGAAAATCCAGATTCCCTAAAGAAAGTGAATCTCTGGTAAACTGAGCATGACCTTTGAATTGCCAGAAAGGAAATTGTGTGGCAAGCCTGTCTTGCAGGATCAACCCATTTCCCATTTTAAAGCACTTTTCCTTACTAACTGTATTCAGTATTCCTAAGGTTGGAAGGGACCTCAAAGATCATCAAGTCCAACCTGCCATCACCACAGACCTCATGACTAGAGTAGGGAGGACACTACCTGCGACCTTCCCATTAAGGGTCTGATGCACTACCAACTGAGCAGAAGTCTTCATTTTCTTCCAATTCCCAACACTTGCTATTAAGCATCAGAGAAAAGGAAGAATGGGGGAATCACAGAAGCACAGAATGGTAGGGGTTGAAAGGACTTCTAGAGATCACCTAGTCCAGCCTCTCTTTAGATAGTCTTCCTACCACATTACTTCATGCTTTGACACCTCAACTTTGTCTCAAAGTGTTAACAAGACAGCACTTCCAGCCTGTATTTTTGAACAAGGTGTTAGTGATGGATAGAAATGGAGTGAAAAAATACTTTTTTATCAAATCTGTTGTTTTGTGCCCTATTTATATTTTTAAAAAAAAGTACTTATACTGTAATACAAGGTATTTGGGCATAGTCCAGGTGAAAATGTTTGACCAGGAGATGGCAGTAGCCAATTTTCTTTTAGAGGAACAAAAAAGAAGAAGGAAAAAAAGAAAAAAAAAAAAAAAAAAAAAAAAAAAGAAAGAAAAAAAGATGATTTATATACCAGGATAATTTAAATCACATTCAAAGTATACATATTTAATGAGTCAATAAAAATGGAAACGGCTGTCTGTCAGTTTTAACCAGGAGGTCTTGTCTCTATGAGCTTCACCACAGCGAACTTAATCAGGCAAAAAGTTGAGGGGTAAAAACTAGTAAGAATCCTTTGAAAGAAAAATGAAAACTTGCAACATGATAAGTGTACATGGGTTTAAGTAAATGCAACATTTCAAAATGAAGCACATCTGTTACTCTGAGTTCAAAGCACCCTGATTATAAAAGCTTCATGTCAAAATGTTGCCTTTGCTGAGGTAGCCGAGGACAAGGAGGATGAAAATGGAGAAGGATTTCAGCCGCAGAACCATTGAGGTATTTTTGCAGAGTTTAAAGGGTAAATGGTTGTGTTGGTATGAGAGCTTAGAAAATCCAGAGCCTTGAAATGAAGTAGGAGTTCAGGCTGCTGGGAGAAAAGAGAAATTGTTTTTGGACTTTGGGTTGGATGTAAAAAAAGCCTTTTTTACTTAATTGATAAATACATGACAGAATTTGATTCATCTTTTGTCTGTGGTCATAAATATATATACAGTAGAGCTTTCTTTTGTTGTTCAAAAAATTTTTGTGGTCTACAGGGAACATGTGTTTTCACTGAAAGAAAGTTGATTGATGTGTTCTAATGAAAGTTGAAGTTCAGTAGGACTGTTACAATATCATGCCTGAAAGGGTAATGTCTCCTGAAAGTTACAACTGAAAATAAAGCCTGAATGTATTATTAATTGAAATGTGTGCCTTTGCTAGACATAGTGGAGACAGTGGTTTGAAAACATATATTTGTAGTATATCATATACATGCATATATATATTTTGGGCTTTATAATACCCTTTAATCTTTGTAATAGTCTTTCATATATCTCCATCAATTTAATGTGATAATAATTGTCATGGTTGGTGACTGCACATATTTCCAGAGGAGAAGCATTTTCAGGCTCACGTTAACATGATTCAGAATTTTTCAATTAAGATGAAAGGACAGGTGGCAATGTTTGACTGCAGAGCATTTTTAAACCTTAACATGAGCAGCTCAGATCCAAGAGGTAGGAGTATCTTCACTTAATTATTTTTCTGCAGCACAGGTTCTTAAAATGTGACCTAGAGAGAACAACTTAATGATAGTAATTCCTTTTTATCTCTAGATAGTGAATTATATTCAGGAAACCATAAATACATGGGAAGGTAATATTGGGACGCTAAGCAATTGGCTTTGTTGCCACAGAGAGATTGCACAATTGCTTGTGGGAGGAGATGATCTGTGTAGTATATGAATAAGAGGGCAAGAAGCCCTTTAAATAATCTGAATTAAAAAAACCCTTCCAGAGTTCCTTGTTCATTATTGAAAATGAGCCACTGCTGTAGTGAAAACTGTAATGTTGAAAATATGGCTATAACTAAATATTTCATTGCCTCTCTTCATCCAAGAATTGCTCTGAGTTAGGTTTTAGGTTATTTTTTCTTAAAACTATTGTGGCATGAGGCAAATCTCTAACAGATGCTTCAAGGAAGGAAGAAGATTAGGATAAGCCTAAAGGTCTTTATTTTTTTTCTTGGAACTGTTTTGGTCAAACTCTTAACAACTATTCTACTGAAAGTTTACTTTCTCCTTAATATCCTGCTGTTTCTTCTTTTGGACTGAATGTAACTAAAGGCTTTTGCTACAGACTGTCCACGCTACCCTGAAAAGAGCAGCTAGTGAAGCAAACCAGAGCTATTCTTTCTCTCAAGTAGAGAGTACCACCAGAATCCAAGACAAAGAATAGTCTAGGTGGTCTACTTTGCTCCTTGCATTTGACTAATTTCTGAGACTAGATCTTAGGAAATGAAGTAATGAAATCACATGGCTAAAATTACGACATTTTTCAAACAAATGTTTTGATAGAAGATTATATGATTTTTTTTTTTCAGTGCTTCTTCAGAACTTTTACTTCTGGTCTCTTTTGACTCTGGTTTTCCTATACAGTTACCTCCTCATGATATCATATGGCTCATGGACATTAATTCTGTTAATGTATTTTACATTCAGGCAAGTCAGGGGATGCAAAGCTGTTTTTCCCCACAGAAAATGTCTTTTCTATAAGTAGTCACTAGCTTTTAGGTGCTCCAGTTCTCAAAGAATTTTTGTTTGCTTTTTCTGCATGTGTGTCCATAGCAGTTACATCACAGCCCATGCATTAAAAAACATGCATCTGAGTAATAAGTATGCATTTTGCATAATCATAGAATAGTTTGGGTTTGAAGGGACCTTAAAAATCATCTAGTTCCAACTCCCCTGCCATGGGCAAGGACACCTCCTACTAGACCAGGTTGCTCAAGGCCCCATCCAACTAGGCTTTGTACAGTTCCAGAGTTGGAGCTTTGACAACTTCTCTGGGCAATCCATTCCAGCATGTCACCACTGTCATGGTGAAGAATTTCTCCCTAATGTCTCATCTAAAAGGACCTTGTTCTAGTTTGAAGCCATTACCCTTCGTCCTGTCACTGTGTGCCCTTATAAAACCTACCCACGTAAAAACCTCAGTAGCCACACGTGAGAGTTTCTAGTTTAAATTACTGTCAGTCAACATTTAGCTGTGTAGCAGTACATTTGGAACAGGAGTTTTTAATTTCTTGGCTTTTGTAAATAGTATTTATCTGTTAAGAATTGTCATTTTTATCTATGGTTGCTTCTTTTCCCACTGAGCCACTTCAGTATTTTTTCAGAGAAAATGTTAAAACAAATTTGACTTTTTTTCATAGCTTAAGGCAAAGTCTTGTGTAGAATTGTTATTGTAAACAATGATGTCCTCCTGCTGTGGATGTGCTCTGCTGCTTCACGTTAGGGTCATAGGAAACCAGGAACCAGGAACTGCTGTGGATTTCATGGGACTGTGCACATCCATGCACCCATCCTCAAAAGATCTCTTTCTGGAAAATGATCCTCCAGTCTCCTAGACTTGTCATTTCTTCCCCTCACTTCATTGTGCAGAAAGCATGAACTACAGCAACTACTAGCAGGTGAATCATGAACCTCCCTGCTATGTTTATTAGCTTCCTAGAATGTGATTTGGTTTTCTGAGACATCTAAATTAATTGAAATCCAAGTAATCAGAGAAATTAAAAACCAAGAACAAACACACCCCAGCTTATACTCAAAGAAAACTGTACCAAGCAGACTTAATGTTGCCTTGCAGTCTTAGGATTTCCTCCTTACTGGCATGCTTGGCTAGAAGTCATTCTCTGGAGGCCAGTTTGACACCGTGTGTGACCTAGCTCTTTTCTTTCAGATCTCTGCGCATTAGGGTTTTGTTCACTTGGTAATTTTCTTCAACTTAAAAGCGTTTGAGAGTTAGTTCAGCTCTTACTGCATGTCTCCTTCAGTGGCACAGAGGGACACAGCTCTCATACTGCTGCAGTATTGTCAAGACATGTCTCTGACCTCATGCTGAGGCTTTTGCCGTGGGTGGTATGTGCAAAGGCAGAAAACATCCCCCTTTAGTCTTCCCTTGGTGCCTATACAGAGAGTGCTTTACACCCATCGTGAAATCTGCACAGCTTTGTGTATCTTCAAGTTCCCCTTGTACAGTCCACATTAGAATCAACTTCTGCACTGTGCTGGTTGTGTGTGTGGTTAATCTTTGGAAGGAAGGCATTTTGCAGTTTTCATGCAGTAAAAAGGGTGGGGGGGGAATCAGGAAATCTTCCAGTGTGGACTTAAGGAATGCTTCTGGTCAGATGTTCTAAATTTGGGAGGTGAGACTGGTATCTATACCATCACTTGAGCAGGTGAAAGCAGTTCACAGTTGCTTCCTTCTCCCTTTTGATCAGATCTTTGTGTTTAAACTATGTTTATTTTACTGAGACTCAGAGTGTACCAAGACCCTCCTATGGCCTGTACACAGCAGCAGGAATTTTCATTGAAATTCCAGAACCAGTTGGATCTTTTTCTGTGGGAAAGGAAAGAAAAACTTACTCAAACTGACATGCTCACCACTTAAAAGATTATTTACCTATGGAGACTTTCAAATACTTGGATTTTTACTTGTCCTTTTTCAGATTTACTGGGCTCAAGATAAATATCCAGAAATCTCATCTGATTCACTCTTCAAACCAAGACTTTAAAGGATTGCAAGTGATCTAATCCAGTGACCTTTGGCATCCCTCAAAGTGCGTTTTATGTATTGTAAACTAAAGATCAGGGCCATGACAAAATGAAGCCTGGTATTTCACTCATACATGGGGGTTGTAAGTGCAAATAATGAGGGTCTGGTCCCTTTTTCATAAACCTGTGCCATCCAATGTACATTCTGGAGGCGGTCTGTCCTTTTTGCCTCAAAATATCATATGTTTCCAAGTATGAGTGCTTGCTGGCCATCAATGGTCTACATCACATTGCACAGACACCAAAGGATTCTGAGATTTTCTGTTCTTACATGTGTCTTAATAACGTAAAAGGTTTTACTTCCAAATGGTGGTCTTGGATTGATGGTTGGACTTGATGGACTTGGTATTTTCCAGTTGAAACTATTCTATGATTCTGCGATTCTGTCCACTCTTACGAGTTGGAATGTATTAGCTGAGAGACCTAAATTGCTATTTCCACTTTGTCAGTCTACCTTTGATCTTTTATCAGTTCCAGTTTCCTGTTGTATAAATCCACCTATTGTCAGCCTGTCTGGGGGACAGGCTGGACTGGGATGCATTTTCTTTTGTGTGAGATTCTCATGGGGGGTTGAATGAGCTGGAATCACTGTGTGTTGCAAGCAGGGTATGGCCTTGATAGCAAGTATTCAGTCTCAGATCTCCTGGACACTAATACACTCCTCACCAGTCTATCCAAAGTGTTGTGCCAAAGCAGCCTTTCTCACAGCCTGTGTAGGATTTGTAAACACGCTAGGATCTGACTGAAGCAGCTTTGTATTGTGTATTATGATTTGTATGCACTTTTACAAACTTACAGTAATTGCTGTTGCCTTCATTGTAAAGAGGAAAAAATAAACACACACAATAAACCTTCTTAATGGGCACTGATCCCACTGGCACTGATCTTGAGTAACTCTGAATAAAAGCAGATGGTAGCAGGCTGACTAGGCTGACCTCCTTTCCCCTTTCATGCAAACATTGCTTATATAAATGGGGGACACACAAAAAAAAATTAATGGGCTTGGGTAAGCCACCTAAGGACAGAGACTCCCCATGTACTTAATGCTTACATCAACTTGAGAGCTGTTTCCAGTTAGCTTTTCTCTGGAAGGAGAAGTTTCTCACAAATTAGTTGTTCCACAGCTCAGAGTCCATGGTTTAATAAGAAAGAACTGATGTGCATCTAGAAAGTCGGCATGCCTAGCTGTTCTGTGTCCTTTGTGTTGTGGTGGGTCATGGAAAATGGTCAGAATAATCTCTCCTGAACCTGCTACTCATTTATGTACTTAAAATGGAGACTGGAGTCTGTTTGTACTACTTTAGTTCATGTGCCTGTTTGTTAGCAGTGATGGCAAATGAATTTAAATTTAGATTCCTAGTTCTTCTAAATGATGTGCTTCAGTACCTCACTGCAAGAAGTGTTGTCACTGCAAGATGTTACAACAAGATGTGTTGTAATAAACATCATTGTCTTTTTCTTGTTCAGCAGAGCATTTGGTTGGAGTTACTACCTTCAGGAGTATGCTACAGCCTCTGCCAGAGGTTACAGCCTGCAAAGACAGTTCATAGATTCACAGAATGGTTTGGGTTGGAAGGCACCTTGAAGACCATCTAGTTCAAACACCCCTGGCATTACAAGGCACACCCCTCACTAGACCAGATTGCTCAAGGCCTCGTCCAACCTGTCCTTCAACACCTCCAGGGAAGGGGCATCCACAACCTCCCTGAGCAACATGTTCCAGTGTCACACCACCCTCACTGCAAAGAATTTCTTCCTAATATCCAGTCTAAATCTGCCCTTCCTCAAGCTTCAGTCCATTTCCTCTTGTCCTATCACAACAAGCCCTTGTAAAAAGTCCCTTCCTGGCTTTCTTGTAGGCTCCTTTCAGGTATTGGAAAGCTACTTTGAGGTCTCTCTGGAGCCTTCTCCATGCTGGACAACTCCAGCTCTCAGCCTGTCCCACATGGAAGGTGCTCCAGCCCTCTGATAATCTTTATGGCCCTCCTCTGGATCTGCTCCAGCAGTTTAGTGTCCTTAGGCTGGGGGCCTCACAAGAGCAGAGTAGAGGGGGAAGATCACCTCACTCATTCTGCTGGTCACACTTCTTTTGATGCAGCCCAGCATACAGTTGGATTTCTGGGCTGTAAGCACACATTGCCAGCTCATGTGTTTCCAGTCCTCAGTCACTTTCCACTCCTCAGCTGTTGGAATTTTCAGCCCAGTGCATCAGTACCAGCAGAGCTGGAGTCGGGAAGCATTTCAGCTCTCTCAGGTAGTCCTGCTGCCCACTCTGTGTTAGTTCAGTTGGCAGATACACCGTAGGATTTTCTAGGATGCCATCTCTACTTGGATTAACAGCCTGATAAGAAAGCCTCTTATCTCACATATTTTGCTCTAGCGTGGAAGTTGCATTTCTTTTATAATAGGTATCGATATCAGCCCAGGAAGTCTTCATGCCTTTGGGTGCTGGCAACACGTTGCAATGGATACTGTATGGTGGCAGGTGAAGACAAGGAATATCAGACATGCATATTTCAACTTGGAGAAATATTTACAGTGCTGATAGGAGAAATGGAGCCTTGCTGTCTTCAGTACGTGCCGAGTTGGTTTTATTTGTCTGGCTGGCAGGGATGGCAGATGTTGCCCTTTATAATTCAGTGGCTTGTGTGTGTCTGAAAGCATCACAACAGAAGGAAGAGCTTCTGCTTTGCCTGCTGTGTTGGTTTTGGAGACCCTTGGGCAGAGGCAGCTATACTCCCTTCAGCTTTACCTGTACATAAAGAGGTCTCAATTCAGCTTCTTTAAAGCACTACATAAAAACTGGAAGGAGATGGCTGTAGGAGTTTGTGTAGGCAGTGTCTGTGTAGAAGAGAAATTACTAGGGTGAGAGTGTATATAGTGAGTGGAGGTAGCTTAATGTGAGTGATGAATAACCCACAGGTTCTGCCCCCAAACTTCCTTTATAAAGGAGATGGGGGATTTACAGAAGCTGTCATTCTCAGCCATTAAACTTCTTCCTTTTTCTTCTCTAATGCTTTGCAAATTTTTGTACTGCTGGCAGCAGCGAGGCATAGCTGTAAAAGTTATCAATAAAACCTTACTGGCCAATAAAGACAGATCAGTGGTGTCCAAAATCAAATGGTAATGTTATTTATAAAATTTGATGCTTATTGTATTATGAAAGGGCTTGACTTACAGGCAATTTTCACGCTCGAGAACAGTGTCGTTGCAAGGTACTTTATTTGCTTATCTTTCTAGGTACTTAGGAGTAAACAGACTTTCTACTTCATGCACTGAAGAAAGTGCAAGTTTTGCCCTTCTTAATACAGAGATTCAGAGCCTGCCTGTAATTAAATATGAATACATGTTGCTAGTGCCCATGTGATTAATTTCTTATGACTAAGAGCCCAGGAAACTTTCAAATGAAGCAACAGCATGGAGTAAATGTTATCTAGGATGTCTTCCAAATGAAGAATACTATATAAATAATGGTAATGCTACTCTCTGATAACATGCTGATTTTGAGAAATGCAGTCTGCCAAAGTAGCTTTCTTCTTAAAAACAGGGTAAGGATTGGTGAGTGAAGATTAAAGTTGTCACGCGTGACCTGTTGCTCACTGCTGAGGTTGCATATGGGGCTGCATTTTGTAAGAGTGTTGTGCAAATGTAAAACTTGGTTAAAACACATTCCATCTTCCATCAAACTAATTTTGAAAGTAAAATACAAGTCCTCATTTCTGAAGTACCAGTGACTGCATTTGCAAGGAGCAGTAGTAAGTAATGGAGATGGGTTAAATTTTGTCTGTGGGCTACTGTGTTCTGCTTTTTGTCACGAATGCTGTCATTCAGAAAAAAAAATCCCTACACCTAGAAAAACTTCATTTAGATTTAGAACCTTTGTATCTCTGTTGTCATTCTTCACTAATCTAAAACTTATGTTTTGCTTTTAAAGAAGGAAGAACTGTTTCTAACCACAGTTCTAAACAACTTGAGTGAAAGTTGTTGAGTGTGACACAAAATATGTGTCTGTAAAATGCCTTTCCCCCGCCCGGCCCAGTGCTTTGGCTGCAGGGAGGTAACTGTTTCTCTTTGTGTATGGCATGATTTTGATTTTCTATTAGCTCTTTCTTATTTAATGTCAGGCATGTAGTTTTAATGCAAAATAATAAATTGTCAGCCATATGTGTATCTCAACTTTCTGGGTTTGGTAGAATTACCTGTGTGTTTGGGCTCAAAACTGTGCCATCAGAGCAGGTTAGACTTAATATGGGATGATCTGCTGACCTCCATGCTAACTCAGGTTGTTACAGTGAAATAATAGTCTCTGAGTTGCATATCATGGCCTTGTTTTATGCAGTATATATATTGCAAGACTTGGGCAGAGCTATGTTTGTTTAAAGACAGTTTAGCCGCTGCAGTTTCTGTCCTTGTCAGGCCATTGTATCTTCATTAGAAGTAAAAAGCATGGAATTTGCTAGCAGTTGCTTAATTTCTGGAGGTTTTTTAGTTTGTTTTTGTAATCTTAAAACCAAAATTGCAGATCTTGAGAAAATGGTTTTATTTACTTAATAGCTGCCATTGTGCCCTGTTACGTAAATCAAATTATAAATGGGACATATTTACTAGTCTGACTTACAGGGTAAATGCACGATTCACTTCTGAAAAGTGCATGTAGCTTACTTCAGTAATTGGACCCACTCCTAGGGACAGGCAAGCAGGGAGATTACACAGGGAATGCTTGTTTCTGAAGATGAAGCTTCCTTCCTGATTAAAAAAGAAAAAAAAAAACCACAAAAAAGAGAGAGAGAGGGAGAATAGAAAAGGGGGGGAGCAGTTTCCTGCTGGAGTCCTCACATTAACTGAGGCTGGGCAGTTTTGCCTCCCCCTGCTCCAGCTGGCCTTTCCATGCTGGCCTTTGTGGAGGCGTTCTCTGATGAGTGATGTCCAAACCCATTTTTTTACAAGAGCAGACGTGGGATTTAAAGAGGTTTTCAGTCCTTTCTCATCTGCTTTTAAATGCAAGGCTATGGACAGCCAGAATCTCTGAGGTTAAGGCTTGATAAAGGCTGATCTGTCCCTAAGATTCATAATCTCCTAGAAATGGCCAGACGAAGAGACTCAACCCTGAGTTTCATCTCTGTGTGAAAAATGTGTTCTAACCTCAACATGTATGATGTGAAAAATTAATAATAGCAGCACTGCGGGCAAAAATCTTCTCTCTGCTGGGATGTGACAACCCACCCCTTCATTGGAGGTTTCAAGAATTTGGCTGTGCTTTTGGAAATAAGCCTCATGATTCTGCTGGAGAGATCTTTGAGCTCAGTTAGAGCGCAGCACACAACGGCTTTGTTGGAGTATTGGCTCTGAGCTTATGGCAAGAAACTGAAGTATTTTAAATGTGGCCAAGGCTGCATTTGAATCTTTCCTTTGAAGTAAAACCTTGCTCACGTGCTTCAGAACCGCAGCAGCTAAGAGGTAGAACCACTTGAGATGACAATTACAACCTGACTCTATACTCCTTTAATTCAGTAGGTTTTTTTCTTTTACTTTCTTTTAAGGACAAACTTCTTTGCACTGTCTATGCAGTGTGGGCTGTTAAATGAGAAGCATACATTCAGTTCCTCAGCCCAGCTGCTTTTTGCAAATCTACACAGAAAGCCAAGTGCTTATAAAGAGTGGACTTCCTGTGTACCCATCGCAGGTCCAAGTGGTGTGTTCAGGAGAAGTTTACATCATGCCAGTTCAGGAATCTGTGAACTAGCCACCATGCAGTCTCCAGAAACAGTGAAACTTAGGGGATGTGTGGTGGTGTGCTAAAGCTGATGGGCCCCAGGATGATTTGATTTCATAAGGCATCCAGGACATTTGCATGTCACTGCATTTTGTAAACGTACTTGCTTGGGTATCCAAGTTTGTGACCGTCTTTCAGAGTGTGCCATCTAGCCCTTCTCACTTGTGTTAGAGCACTGCAGTGCAGAGCCTGCCAGAGGGAATATTTTGAAGTATATGAAAAGAAAGTTCAGATGTTTTTAGTCTGAGAGTGAAATTGCAGAAGGCCCTTAGAGGTCTGACTTATTGTGCAATCTCTGTAAGTAATTTGTAATCAAAATACCTTTGCACATGTCACTTCCATATTTCCTGTAATAAAACAGCAAGAGCAATTAAGATTTTGGACCATAATATTCTACAAGCTTCTAAAAGTGAGTGGGTTGGGGATTTTTTGAGTTATGGCTGAAATAGCCAATTTTCTAATTTCTGACTGCTTTATAAACAGTTTCGTAACAGCCATTTAAATAGATTTTTAACTGTAGCCTGAGAAACAAAACTGTTACATGGTAACATAATTGAATTTTACTTAGGAAAAAAAAAAATAGAAGTAAGAAACCAGAAGAACTCTTCACAAAACTGGAAGACATCTGTACTCTGGTAACCCAGCATGTGACCTACTGGGCTCGATACATTTCAAATCCAAAAGAATCAGTAAATACGCTGCCATATGCATGCAAACGTGTCTAATGACACACTGTGTGCTGTGTATCTGTAATGTTGTTCTGACACGGTTCAGAAAGTTGTCTGTGGTCTTGGTGTGCTTGAGGAAACATTAGATTAATCTAGCTGCCTTTGTCATGTCATTTTTTTCCTGGTTTAAGTAGGTGTGTGAAGGCTGGTGCTACATAAATGAATTATACGGAAGACTTTGGAGGAAGAAGGGGGCTTGTAAACGAGACTGAAATTAATGAATATAAGAATTAGAAATCAAAACTTTATGTTTAGTCTGAGGAGAAACAATTCCTTAAACCGTAACCACATGGCTGTTTCTTGTTTGCATCAACTCTGGTTGACTGTTATTGTCTTCTGTTAATTCTCTGGGGCAGTGGCCTAACTTTGTTGAATGAGCCAATTGTTTTCCTTTGTGTTGCCCATCAAGTAAGTCCCCATCTGGTTTGTATCAGACTGTTTTCACAGCCAACAACTGCTGCCTTTTCTATATCCTGACACTTAAGGGCCCCATGCTATCAAAGCATTGCTGTGATAGCCTGTCTGGCTGGGCCCATACAGCTGTGCCTTGCAGCTTGAAACTATTACCCAAGTAATAGTAACTTAGAACTTGAACTGGCTCTTATTCCCATTGGTGTCGTGTGTACAGTGAACAGAATACATTTTTGTTGAACTCCATGTTCAACAAAAAAATTCTTTAAAGCTCTCATTTTAGTTTATGTGATTGGTTGGTTTTTATTTTCCAGCAGCTTCTTGTTTCTAGAGGCAGTTTTGTGTTCTTCTAAAACATTAATGAGTACAAGACAAGCAATATTTATTTAAGGCACTCTTGTTATTACTTACTTTTATGGTACATTAAAGCTCAATAAGTGAAAATTAAACAAGCAAATGATTCTTAATGAGGTTTTGTGCCTTATCAGATTTAGAATGCATTTCCAGGAAACTTTCTGTGCATGATAAATGTAGGTTGTGTGAATAATGCTACACGGTGCTCACTCTCCAAGTAGCTTTCTGAAAATACAGAGCAAAGGACAATGAGCCTGCAGAAACCTGTTTATTTCTTCTCTGAAGGAAGAGGGAAGGGTTGGTTAACTCTGTAACCTGGACAGTAAAACTCTATTGCAGTTTGCATTGCAGAATTACTGACAGCCCCTGGGCATGATGCAGGCCTCTTTCTGCCAGGCTGCCTACATAGCAGTAGGCAGTCTGGTTTCAGAGAGACCTTGCAACATCTGCATTCTCTCCCTCCAAGATGTACAAAACCTCAGCATTGCATCAAATAACAGTGACATTCAAATGTTGTCTTGTGTAAAGAAAGTTGATCCTGAGGCATTTGTTCTCTTCTGCTCTTCTGTAGGCCCTGTAATGCTCAGTGACAGTCATGATGAGGAGAAACATATTTCCCAACTTCTATATGTATTGAGTCTTAAGTATATTCTGGATTCAGTCCTTTCATTGTATTTAAGAGGGAGAGAGAAAGAAAGTAATAGATAATGCAGTTTTAAAATTTGTCTTACTGTAAGCATGTGTAAGAAACTGCTAGAAAGCAGACTGATTTGTCCAATACTTGCAGAGTAAGTGTTCCTGAACTTGGGAGTGCATGTGTGTGTGTATACTGTCAATTAATTTGCTTCAAGTAAAATGCCAGGGAGCCATTAAATTCCATGAGACACATGAGGTAAGGGGGATTTTGCCTTTTCCTGCTGGTACACACTGTGTGTCATTGTGGCAGATTAGTACTGTGCTAAATAACTGGGTTTATGTCACTGTCAGGTGTGTGGAGGGTTTGCAAAAGCTCTTTCTTAAGGAGCTTTCCATAATTGCTCTTGCTATGAACCTATATAAATTCAGGAGTTGCAGTGTGTGCACTAGAGCATTGAAGACACCCAGGTGTCTGCCATTCACCTGCACAAGTGGTGTCCTAGCAGTACACAGGAGCCCACACCTCTGCAAGGAAGCTGCTTCCATACATGCCAGCTGGATTCTGTGCAGGCTCCTTTGCAGTGCAGATTTCCCTGTATTTTGTCTAGGAGTATTTAAACCCAGAGAACTGATAAATTATTTTCGTTCAGGCTGCTTACAAGCTGTATTAATCATGTTTGTGGCCCTTGATGAACTGAGTGCAAACCAGTTTTGGCACCAGCAGCTTGAAATGGAAAGATTGAATGTCCAAGGGCTGCAATGCTTTCTCAAATAAGTTGGCAGTAGATAATAGAAGGAGTTGTCACCATCAGTTAACACAGCCAGCATGCAAATTTTCAACCTGTGTGTGCACAACTTCAGAAGTAAAGAACATCTGCCCAGATGAGACCCGAATACAAAGGAGTATGTGCAGCATTTCACAGGGCACTGCTCCAAGAATTGTGCAGAGCTGCTCCTGGGTTGCTAACAACAGTTGTTGGTTTCACTGTGGCTGCTGGGGAGCCATTGGCCAGTAATGAAATCTTGAAGAAGCAGAGTTGCTGGGAGTAGTCTGCTGTGCTTTCCCACTTTCTATAGTGGTTAGCAGAGATGGAGGTGTGTGTGGTATTAAAATGAGTAGCAGTGTGCCTAAGAGAGAGTTAAAAAGGTGGTGTGGTGTGCTGAATATGTAGCATAGTTGTGGAGCAGTGGATTTTTGCAGTTCATTTGTCTACTGATTTAGAGCTCAGATTCACCCATGTATTGCAAAGGGATTTTGTTTTTACTTTTTCCCATGTAACAAGCCAAGGTTCTTGGATTCTTTTATTGTTGTTGTTTTGTTTTAACAAGGAGGAATGCTTATCTCTATTGCATAAAATTTAAACATTTCCAATTTTGATGAACTTTAAAATAGCACAGGAGAAAAGCATATATTTAATCTCAGACCTCTTCAAGTCTTTAGTTCCAGGCATTAAATTGTACAGGCCGTGTTACTTGTCATCACACTGGGTACTCATTTCAGGACAAGGTTTAGATGGTTTTGGCAAAATAGAGCCTGGACACCAAAATAATGGCTGTCTTCCAGCAGATCTTCCAGTAAAGACATGTAATATTTTCCTTATTTTAACATATGCTTACTTATGTAGATTACAACAGTATCCTTTTAGAGCTAAGAGACAAAGTGTTAATTCCTAATACACTCTTCAAAGTTGGTATCAAGAAATGGCAAGACATTTAGTGATCATCTTCTGCTGTTTAACAAATGACTGGAAATGAGGTCTTTTAGAAGTTTTAAACTAAAAGAGGGTAGATTTATGCTAGGGAAGGAAGACTTTTTTTACGCTGAAGTTGATAAAGCACTGACACAGGTTGCTCAGAGAGGTGATCAAAGTTGTATCACTGGAATCATTCAAAGCCAAAATGGGTGAGGCTCTGAGCAGCATGATGTAGCTGGAGAGGCCCCTGCTCCCTTCAGGGGTGTTGGACTAGATGACCTTTAAAGGTCCCTTCCAACCCAAACCATTCTATGATTCTACAGTGCTGTTTGTCAGCATATGTGCTAAAAACATGAGTAGAGATGTCCCAATGTTTATTAGAAGGTACCCACTGCAAAATGCTAAGTATGCAGGGGTAGTTTTGTTCTGCCTTGTTTTGTTGTTTGGGGTTTTGTTTTTTTGTTTGGGGATTTTGTTGTGGTTTTGGTTGGTTGGTTTGGTGTTTTTTTGGTTTTGTTTGGTTGGGGTTTGTTTGATTGGTTTGGTTTTGCTTTGTTTTGTTTTTTCCTGGGGAGAACATTCATAATCTCCTTTTTAAAAGATGTAGTTACCAAAATTGAGTAATTGTGCTGTAGGTATAAGCATTTTAATATGTCAGATCTTTGTAATGGTAGTACAGTAATAGAAATCTTGGCAAACTTTTCCCATATGGAGAATCCCATGACTTTTTAAACTGAAAATCATCAGAACAAATTCATAGTTATGTGAATATTTAACTATTCAAAATGGAGAAATACAGCTTGATGTCATCTAGAAAAACACTCTTTATTTGAGCAGCTGTTTTATATGTGAGTATATCTTGTTTGATTTTTTAGTATAGGAATGCTTTTAGTGACTTCAATATATGTGAAGAGCAACCTGCGATGAGAAAATTCTGCCCTGAAGCACTGCCTGAAGAGCTGTGTGGTACAGAAAGGTTTTGATGGTTTTCCTGATACCCACCCCCTAGCCTTCATTTAAGTCTGGGTGCTGCAATGGCTGGAGGGGATGTAACCTCCTTGACCAGGAAAATCTTTCTGTCTGTTGGAAGGAGAGCTGATCAAGGTTTCCCATGACGCTTTAAAGTGACTTCTTACACTGAAAGTTGTCGTCGTACATTCCTAACAATTTTTATGGTAGCCCTGTAGCTGAGGAGTTACTAGGACTGGATGGTGTGTAATGCCTAGGAAGCATGTGCAGCACAAGCGTTTCTGCAGATGATGTTCTCACTCTTGACACACAACATACTGAACCTGTCTGATAAGTAGAGATTGTCATAGGTGCATCCCAAGTGAAAGAGACAACCACATACCAGGATAAGAGCAGCATGTTGGAGTAACTGTGGTAATTTAACTACCTGGGCCAAGTTGATCTGAAGGCAGGAGACTCAAGAGTAACCCAGTATGTGCCCTAGGTGGTACACTAACTTACAAAAGAACATCATTTGCTTCGGGGATCCCCTCACTGGGACACCCATCTTCATTCCAAGTATGAACTGGAAAGATCATAATAAAATCACAAAATATCTTAGGGTGGAAGAGACCTTAGAGATCATCTACTTCAATCTCCCTGCCATGGGCAGGAATGCCTCTCAACTAGACTTGGTTGCTCAAGGTCTCATCTAACCCGTTCATGAACATCTCCAGGGAGGACTATCCACAGCCTCTTTGGGCAGTCTGCTCCAGAGTCTCACCACCTTCTTACTGAAGAACTTCTTCCTAAGATCTAGTCTAAACCTATTCTCCCTCAGCTTAAAACCATTCTCCTTTGTCCTATCGCTAGACACTGTTAGGAAAAGTTCCTCTCCAGCCTTTCTGCAGGTTCTCTTCAGGTATTAGAAGGCAGCTATAAGGTCCCCCTGGAGTCTTCTCATCCCTGGGCTGAACAACCTTAGCTCCCTTATCCTATCCTCATAGCAGAGGTGCTCCTGCTCTGGGATCATCTTTGTGGCCCTCCTCTGGACTTGCTCTGGCAGTTCCATGTTCTTCTTACCATGGGGACACTAGAACTGGATGCAGTATTCAAGGTGAGGTCTCACAAGAGCAAGATGTTCGTTTTCAAACCCACTGCAACCCTAATTTATGATGTAACATCACTGGATTTGTTCATTTGACTTTAATTACTCTTGTAAATTATTTTGTAATTATTTAAGAATAAAAGCAGGTCATGTAAGTCTTTGGAATTAAAAAGGTACTTTGATTGATTTTTCACTTGCCACTCCCCATGTAGGCTATGAATGCCATTATGTCTAGCACTGTGGTATGATGTAGATAAGCTGAAGGCAGTATTGCTGCAATTAATATTGTTAAGATACAAGGTCTCTGTGGAGACAGCCCTACTGCTAGGATTGCAGTGAATGATTCTGTATCCTGAGGGAAATCTGAATAACTTTATCTAAGAATTGAATGTGAAATCCCACTATCGATCATTTGAGTTGTTGGTGGTTTAGGGTTTTTTTTCTGCTTTGTTTTGCTTCAGATGCTGACATTAAAATGTATTTGGGATTCCCAGACATGAAAGTGTGGAAATACAGGCAGCACACTTGTAAAATTACCTTCCTGTCCACTTGCCTGTTAGGTTTTGCAGAAAATGAGAAGAAGATTGGCATGTAGGTGACACTTAGTTTTCACTGAACAAATGAAATATTAATTACACAATTAGATATGCATTTTTTTTAGTTATCACTTGTCAGATTCTCCTGATTCCACCAGCTGTTTACCTAGGTTGTCTCCTGTGGATTTAGAGATTACTCCTCCCCCCAGCCCTTGCCCAAGATACACATTTCATGGTGGTTTTCAAAGACTCTGAACTGGTAATAGACCAACTCCTTCTCCTTTTTGACTTTGAAATAAAGCTGCTGCTTCAAGGTTTACCACAGACCCCTCATCTCAGTCCTCCCCAAGAAAATGGCTGCAGTCAAGCAACAGCAGTGCTCAGAAGTTAAGAAGAGACCATTTCTTCCTAGCCAAATTGCACATCCAAAAATCACAGGCATCTGTATGGAAAAGTCATGCTGACTTTTCATATTCCTTCTTAATAATTACTGTAGTTATTTGGAAAGATCGTTGCATGTATTTTGGAAGTGATTTGCTGGGAAACAACAGGAGGAATTGTGGCCAGGGAACAAACTTGTTAAGCAGTGAGATATTCTACAGAGGAGAATATGCCAGCTCTAAAGGAGCAGAGTAGATTTTCGGCACCAAAAGGAAATATTTATTTAGTAAACTCCGCAATCTCATTCCTAGATGTTTTTGGAGCTGCTTTCTGTCTGCCCTTCCCTACCAGTCTCTGGGTTAGGATTCTGAAAAATCTGGTTCTAGTTTATTTTATGTATTTTTAGGGGTTTTTTGTTGTGTTTCGTGTTGTGATTGGTGGGAATCTAGCATGTTTTGGAAAACCACTGAACCTTGAACTCGGGCTTGAGAGGAGGAAAAATAATTTTCAAGTATTCTGCTTTGAAAAACTTGTTAGCTGCTTAGCCTGTGTCCCACCCTTGTCTACTGATACAGGGCTTTATTTTCTTTTCAGAAATACATTCAAGTTTAAACAGACAAACAAAGAAGGGCGTGTGTGTGGATGCATGTTTATTTTCTGTGTGCTTGTATGCAGAGTTTCTGTAAGTACATTACACCATAGGAAGGTGGGATTTGCCAAGTTTAGGTCAAAACTTGAACTGAACTCATATTATATAGTTCTCTGTCTCTGCTGGTGTCTGTGGCCCACTTATGGAGGTTTATGAGTTGGCTGAAGCCTTTGAGAATGAAACTGTGTTTTTTCAGCTCAAGCAGTAGACTCATGCTTTTAAATCCAGACATTTTTGGCTCAAGTCCTACCTATGTCAGTCCATTTCTGTAAAACAACTGAAGTGTTTTAATTGTAAATCTATCCCTTTCATGTAACTCAGCCCTAGAAATTTGGCCTAAGTCTGCCTAGAGCCTTTTTTTTTTGTCATTAAACCAGCTAAGATGGGGGCAGTCTGTTTTTGATTTCCAAAACCAGACCTGCATGCATTTGCAGAGCATCTTGTTCTTGCTTTCTGTATTTCTGTCTGAGTGGAAGGTGGTTTCTGACCTGCAGCTGGGGACCCTGTGCTTAGCAAACCATTTACACAATGAGAAGAGCCTTTGCCCTAAAATACACATGTGCATGAGCATTTTTGCTTCATTTCTGGCAGAGCAGAGCGAGAACACCTTCACAATAACATAAATATGCATCTGGATTCAAGGTGGTCAGGGCTGGAAAAATGGAGGAGCTTTCATTTCTAATGAGTGGAGAATACCAAACAATTGGATTCTTTGAGAAACTGTTGTTGGTCCTGCTTATTCCTGAGAATGTTGCATTCTTTACCATCTCGAGGCCATGTCACAAGTTCTTTCCCATTTCAGCTCTCAACTGTATAAGCTATTAAATTCCAGAAGCATTAAATTACATAGCAAAGACATGTGGTATAGCTAGACATGAGTCTGACCTGGAAATACTGTATATAATTATAAGATAGTAATATGACTGACATTGCAGTGTACTTGCTCTTTCCAGTGTAGCCTTCAGAATTGCTGCACATCGAAATGTGAATGTTTCTCATCAGTAAATGTTGGCCCAGCAAGTCTGAAATAATTTTGATTTTGCCCAAACTGTTGCTTCTTGGGTTGCTATACTTGGCAACTTGCCTGTACAACCATGTATGAAAATGAGTGAATTCCTCTTTGGTACCATATAGATATCCACGGAGACATAGATTACACACATATTGGCACAAATATTTATCTCACATCTTTACTCACAGGTAAGAGGAGTAGATAAAGTTTCTTCTGATAGTGGTTCTGTTACCTTTGAGCTTTTGTTATTCTACTGTACAGTAATTACTGTAAAGAATTTCTGACAAGCCTGTTTCCCTGCTAATGATCTTTGTAATTAAATCTCAGATTTTGAATTTTTTTTGGTAGAGAAAAAGCAAAATGAGGGCAGGACACAGAAAAAAAAGGCAATGTCATTGAAGATTTTTAAGATACTAAGTTACAGATTTGCAGGTGCTGTGCTATCCCCAGTGCTGTGAACACTTGAGATAATGCCATCTGGAGGAAGTTATTTGTTGGGACAGGACAGTCTTTTAAACTTTGAAGTCAGTAATAAACAAAGTGAAGCAGCTGGAATCTGGCAGAAGAAGAAACAAGCCGTTCATATTGTCCCATGCTATTAAAGGAATGAGAGAAGTGCACTGGAGTTGTTTTCATGTATGCTGGGAAGTTTATTCTTGCTCCAGAATTTAGCTGCTTCAGTTAGAGAGTAGAGGGAGATTTGCTGGCAGGTGATGGTTGCTTTTAAATTTTTGCAAGTAGTATGTAGGTAATCTGAAACAATAACCTGGGTCCTGATCCTTCAAATCTCTCCCTGTGTATTGTCTTGCAGATAACTCTTTTCACTTGCAAGCTCCTTTCACTGTCTTACCTCAGGATAAATTAAAAATGGAAGTTTTATTTAATGTGAGAACACCAACTTGAAGGAGTTAAAGCACACAGGTTTTATTTGGCTTAAAAGCCAGACTTGTTTAGACTTTTTATTTTGCCAAATAGAAAAAAAATTAAAGGAAGATTTAAACATTTTTCTTTGTTCTTATTGCTGCCATATGGTATTAGGAACCAAACCTCCTTTGGTGTGTTTAATTCCTTTTCCATTTGATGCATACTCACGATACACTTGTACATCACACACTCGTACATCACACACTCTGTGCAGCAGCACCTCTTGGAAGAAAACTCCCTTCACAGGTCACTGGATGGTTGACACACCATTCCATTTTATGTTTCTGTTAAACAGAGATCTAGAAATTTAGTACTGCACATGAATTTGTTATAGATTGCCAAGAACAGGAAAAATGTCTAATCTGAGATTCGACCTTTCCCTTCAGTGGGTCACCAAGATGTTTTCAGTCACTGTCAAGTTTCTACCAGTCAAAGACCCTGACACATATTCCGAGTGTCAGTTTTCACAGTTTATATGAACATATTCTGTTAGACAGTGACGATGAATTTGGAGAACTAGAGGTCACCTCAGGTTGCATGTTTCATTTATTGGATTTTAACAAGGAAAAGTTTTATAAATACATCTAAGTACATGATTACAAAATTGTTCTGAGTGCTTCCAGAGCCTCTAAAGAGATGGGTAAAAAAGCCGAGGAACATTACCTGCCTTCCTGCCCTGCACTCCTTTGTACATGGAGGAATTTTCCATTCCATTTTTATATCAAATTAGAAGCATGACTGCAATTTGCATATTTGTGGTGGTGAAGAGCTAATGGGTAAGAGGAAATAATTTTGGCATTGGTGATGAGCTGTTCTCTAATGGGGGGAAGAAATAAAATGGAGTATCATGTTGTTAAAGAAGGAGCTGGCCAGGGATGAGTGTAACAAAAGGCAGATAAATAAATCAGTAAATATGTATACCTAAACCCATGTATGTCGGCTGGATTACAAGCAGTTAAACCTGTGTATTTGTATTTATGGATTTATTCACATGCCCATCCCTCTATGTATATATGAATGCATTTCATGCACTGTGCATGCAGGCGGCTAGATCTAAGCAAGAGGTGATATCAATAAAGCACACATGAGAGTAACTTAGTAGTTGTGCCTTTAGGCCACTGTTGAGTTTCCAGACTTTCTCTTCTGGACAGTTGCAGCCATAGAGCAGCCTATCCCATGTAGCTGAGCTAGGATATCCATAGGTGTTTTTTTATAGTTGAAATGCTATAAATCCAGAGTTTTGTATTTTCTGTGTGCAGATTTCTGGGAATAAAAGAAGCTAAATGTTTACTTTTCCTATGTTTCAGCTTCTCTTCTCAGGACCTGGTAACTTTTCTGTTGAGCAAGTAGATGGAATTATTAATTTAATTTTTCTGTCCTTTTAACATTTTATAACTATCATAAAACTGAACTACAATACGTCTGTAAAATACATTAGAGTGTGTGTTAGGGAGAACGTGGGCTAATATGATCCTTTCTTTCAGCACCCCAGGATCAAATACTTGGGAAGCTACTAGAGAGCTTTGGGATAAGGGAATATTTCCCCCCTCCGCTCTCCATTTTTTCCTTCTTTTTTTTTTTTAACAAACCTGAAATCAGCTATTGAAACAGTGACATCATGGAATGTGACATGACTGTGGAAATTATTAACAAAGGAAAGCTTTGAAAGCATCCAACTACATGGAGTGTTGGAGGTTTGCTTTAGTATCTCAGATGATTTACAGACTTTCCTTGGGCATTACACATTCATGTCTTTACTCTGTGTCAGCTTCATGTCTAACCAAATAAACTCTTGGATTTTCTTCAGTTCTCCTTCTGAATAACCTATTTTTATCACGCAAACATGGCTACAGACCAAGCTCATGGAAGTACTTCTGGAAAAACAAAGCACATATGTTGCTTGCACATCTTTGTGGTGTTACCATAAATGTGCTTTTGAGTAATGTTCAGAAAATGTGGGAGTTCTCATGGCTTCTTGCTGCTCACGCATTAGGTTTGCTCAGGCCCATGCCAACCCAAATGCTGGCAGCTGTGCTTTGTAGAGGGATTTGGGTTGGGGGTGATGAAAGCTGTCCAGCTAGTGAGGATAGTTGAGTGAAACTATGAACATTGTTGTTTGCAAAGTGTGTAAGCAGCTGTGGCAAGCAGGTGACATGTTGATTCCCTGGGGTCACCAAAAATGCTCTTGTGCTCTTGCTACCTCTCTTTAGTGCTGTGCCTTCCTGAGGGGAAGAAGTCTTGGCTGGCACAGGTTGCTCCATGTCCTGCTTTTAATGTCTTTGGCCTCATTTGTGTTTGACGTTCTAGGCAGTTGGCTGCTGTTCTAGCATGAAAAACAGCAGATTAAATTTTATTTTAGCACTGGGTTTTTGTTGTTTTAATTAGCCATTTGAAGTGTGCTTTGCTACAAGTCAGATGAAAGCAGGTTAGTACTAGAGTGACATAGTAGATAATTAACTGGGGTGAAAGAAAGCCTAACTTCATGCTTTTATTGGGAAAATAGTGTTTTAATTACCTCATCTATCACAGAGGAAGGGAGAATTGTTACAGCTTATTGGAATAAATGCAAACTCCAAGAGAGCCTTTGCTGTTGTACATAGACTCATACATGTCTCTTATGCTTGTAGCTGCTACCCTGAAAATAAATATCCCAGAGACAACAAAAATCTCAAAATGCAGTTTCTGTACCTTTGTAAATGTACTGTTCATCCCATGTCATTTCTCCCAGCCTCATTCTGTGTCTGTAGCCTTATTCATGTTTTCCTTCCCCTGCTCCATGAGTTGATTCATCTAGTCTCCTTTCTCTGGCTACATACAGTAACTGGCCCATGACCTTCTCCCTTCCCATCTCTGGTGTATGGCTACAGGTTAATTTCCACCCCTCCCCTGGTTCTCCATCAGGAGGACTTTTCAGTGCTGCAGCGATCTTTTACAGCTGCTTAGCAACTGGTGGTGTTGGAAGCTCTGTGGGATGTATCTCCTTCCCTTGCAGGGGCTGCTGGCACAGTGGCAGTCAGGCTGTGCAGGTGCTTTTCTCTCTTTGAGGATGTCCCACCTTTTGCAGGGTCAGCTCACAAGAATGGGAAGTGGCAAAGTGCCAGCTTGGGCTTTCTGGAAGATGAATGTGACTTGTCAAGTCCTGCATGCCACATCTTGACCTGCACCTGGGGTGGAATAACCCCAAGCATCAGTACAGGTTAAGGGCTGACCTGCTGGAAAGCAGCTCAGCAGAGAAAGACCTGGCAGTTCTAGTGGACAAGTTCACTGTGAGCCAGCATTGGGCCCTCATGGCCAAGAAGGCCACAGGTGCAGTGCAATGCAATGCAATGGAGTGCATTAAAAAGGGTGTGGCAGCAGAACAAGCGAGGTTCTCCTCCCGGTCTCCTCTGCCTTGGTGTCCAGTTCTGGGCTCCCAGATTCAAGAGACGTAAGGAACTACTGGGGAGAGTCCAAGGGAAGGCCACAAAGATGATTAGGGGACTAGAACATCTCTTACAATGAGAGGCTCAAAGAACCCCTGCTGTGATTCTGTGATCTCCAGTGGAGAGACTGTGTAGATTTTCTCTGGCATTTGTCAGAGGATACAGGAAGGGAGATGAACCACAAAGGAGTAGCAAGAAGGATTCTCAATGAGTCAGGGAAATGGATATCAGATAGGACGAGTTAAAACAACTAATTTGTGTTTTGGGCAGCTGAACCATTGATGAATTGTTTTTCTCTGTAGGACTTGTAGCCAATAGGCTCAACTTGGGTTGCTTTGCTTTTTGTGATCCTATGTAGGAATGTGATCTTCAACAGCCTGAAGGTTTTCTAAGGTTGTGATACAAACATACACACAGATATAGATGGAATTCAGAAATACTCTTGGTATCTAGGAGAAAATTTGTGTGTAAGACACTAGTATACATATTTGAAATTATTCTGGGTCTACTGGAGATTATATATGTATGGGCCTGCTTGTGTGTGTGTGTGGTGTATCTGTGTATAAATACAAACCCAGTCTTGATCTGCACAGAAATTAATCCCTTTGTCACCTGTTAAAGAGAACTCTGATGGCTACTGCAGCATTGAAGACAGTGAACAATAAAGGTGTCTGTGTCTTTGTATTTCCATGGAGAGATGCAGTACAAAGATGATTTCCATTTACTTGCTTGTTTTAGACAGCAAATAATGTGCTTTTTTTATTCTGACTTTTTGTGTTTTTCTTGGCTTTTATTTAGGAGAAGCTGCTGCCCCACATTTAAATTCAGGTGTTTCTGCAGCAAAGGTGTCAGTGAAGCTGCCTTCCATGGACACAGATAACCAAACACAGAGTGTGAGTAGTGTACACAGCACTTCAGATTCTTCAGGGACAGACACATTTTAAAGCTTATGGCTTTTTATGACAGTTGCTGCCTGAAGATTTTGTCATTGGCACATTTGTCTGACTAAGTGTGACAGTCTGGGTGTTTCAGCAAATTGCCAGTCTTTCAGGGCTGTTTATTTTCTACTGGTTTTTCTAATAATTTTGTTATGATTATGAATTGAGACAATTATTCTGTTTCTGAATATGTCAAATATGTTAAAGCCAATAAAATGCAATTCTTTCACAATTGTTTTAAGTCAATAAAGGCCATTTAAATATTTGTGGTATGTACAGGTAAATGTGGAGGTGATTGGTATTACAGTCCACAGCAAAAGTCTGTCTCACTGATTGAAAAAAATGCTTGGCTCAGTATAATGTCAGGACTGTCAAAATGTTGTGCCAAAGGGAAATATTTTTGAAACCAAAGTCTGCAAGAAAATTGTGTTTCTAGGTATCTTCAGAGCTTGTCCATTCTTTGAAGACTGCTATCACAAGACAGCAATTCAAAATTGTATGCAAAAGAGACCATTAGAGTTTGCATTGACTTAGGAGCAATTATTTCCTTTTCAGAATTGCAAGAATTTTTCAACATTTTGATGTTTCCTCCCTTAAATATTTTTTCACACCTTGAAAGATGTCTGAGTGAGACATTGTGTGGGTAAGGTTATTTGTGTACATGTTCTGTGTCCAGTTCTGGACCCTTCAGTTTAAGAAGGACATCGAAGCACTTGAACGTGTCCAGAGAAGGGCAACAAGGCTGGTGAGAGGCCTTGAGCACAAGCCCTATGAGGAGAGGCTGAGGGAGCTGGGATTGTTTAGCCTGGAGAAGAGGAGGCTCAGGGGCGACCTCATTGCCCTCTACAACTACCTGAAAGGTGGTTGTAGCCAGGAAAGGATTGGTCTCTTCTCTCTAGCAACCAGCACCAGAACAAGGGGACAAGGTCTCAAGCTGCACCAGGGGAGGTTTAGACTTGAGGTGAGGAGAAAGTTCTTCACTGAGCGAGTTGTTTGTCATTGGAATGTGCTGCCCAGGGAGGTGGTGGAGTCACTGTCCCTGGAGGTGTTCAAGAGGAGATTGGATGTGGCACTTGGTGCCATGGTCTAGTCATGGGGTCTGTGTTGATAGGTTGGACTCGATGATCCTCGAGGTCTCTTCCAACCTTAGTTATACTGTGATACTGTAATGCAAGTGTCTCCTCCTTTGTGAGATGGAGCTAGTTGCTGCAGTCTCAGCCTTTCAGAAGCTCAATAATATCAAATCACCCTTGCAAGGACTGCTCAATTTTTTATTATCTCAGTGTGGTGGTTTGGCTCTGGCCTGGAGGCCAGATACCCACCAAGCCGCTCTATCACTCTCCCTCTTAAGTGAACAGGGGAAGAAGGGAAAGAAAATATAACAGAAGCCGGGGATAAGATAGGAGCAATTTAATCACACTAATAAGCAAACAGCAAATAGACCGCGCGGAAGCAAAGAAAGCAGAGAGAGAGATGTTAGTCTCTACTTCCCATCAGCAGGACGGTGGTCGGTCTCAGGAAGCAGGGCTCTCTAAGCTTGGTGGTTCCTTGGGAGGATAAACGCCATGGACGAATACCCCAAACTTCCTTCTTTCACGTCCTTCTTATATCTGAGCTGACGTCATATGGTATGGAATACCTCTTTGGCCAGTCTGAGTCAGCTGGCTCAGTTGTGTCCCCTCCCAAGATCCTACCCATCCCTCAATGTACTCCTGGGGCAGGGAAAGGTTGAAAGGACACAGCTCGGATACCGAATTCAGCTGTAGCCAAAACACTGCTGTGTTATCAACTACTGCTGCAAAAAAAACCCACAGCACTAGAACGATGCTGTGAGGAGAATTAACTCCACCTCAGTTCAACCCAATACACTCAGTCAGAGCAACATGGTCAACCAGCAGTGTCTGGGGAAGAAAGTAGGTAGGATCATCTGGCCAAAGCAGCATCCCAGCAAAATAAAAAAGAGTAATTCAGCCATGTTCCAGAAGGAAAACCAGGAAAGCAGCATTTCTCTGACAGGGCAAACACAGCTTTTGCTCTGTTCCTAATCCAGTCTGAGATTTTCTTGAGATCTCTGTGGGAAGGAGAAGATACTGTGCCACTTCCAAAGACCCAAAGCATCAAGGTATCTCTCAAAAGCTAGGAAAAAATACTTCTTTTTGATTGATTTGTACCTTGTTGTGACACCAGAGCATGAAACTTTATCTGTATAGCTTCACCACTTCTCTTAATGAGAAGCACTTTGTTGTGGCAGATACTCATAACTGTGAGCTGTTCCAATTTCTCTAGTTTTATGGAGCCTGCACTGATTTCACCTCTCTGTAGTAGAGAAAGATTGGAAGTTTCTCTTGGGTTTATTTTGGTCTTATTGAGAACAGGGTTCTGTTGATTTGCTGCAGAATTTGCAAGAGTAAATGGAAAAAGAGAGATCTTCAAACATTCAGGGTTGGTAATTTCCAGAGCACTTAACTTAAAAGGGAGTCTCTTTAGCATGTGACGGAGCTGATTTCATGTCTGTCTCAACAGATGTGCAAATAGTGGATCTACCTGAAGTGTGGCAGGCTTCATGCAGAATGCAACATCACTTTAAACCAGGAAAAGCTATAGAATATATTTGGTTGGAAGAGACCTTCAAGATCATCAAGTCCAACCTTTGACCCAGCACTGCAAGGTCAATGCAAATGAGACAGCGTTACTAGGAGCTGTTTTTCAGCATTTGGTACCATAAATCAATGTTCTCCAGTGGTAAAGCTGCTTCTAGATGTTCTTACACCATGATAAACCACCAGGAGCAGAGGAGAGTATCTGTGAGTTTATGCTGATGCTGCTGTCTGTGGAGCTGAGCTGTGTATCAGATTACTGAAACAATGAGTGCTTTAAAAGCCAGCAGCCTTTCTTGGGAAGGTGGAGATATTTGTTCTTTTACCCTGCAGCAGGTTGCTACAACAAGGCATCAAGTGGTTGCACTAAAACAACTGAGAGGATAAAATGCAGTGGGAAGAGCAAGAGCTTCTTAAACCAGCTTTCCTGCAAGAGAAAATCTTCATGACACTATACTCCAAGCACTCTCTCAATCTGCTAGGTTTTTTAGGATGCTAATATATAATTTAGGTCCCTTTGTTGCAGTGTAAATAGTAACTGAGCTGTACTGTTCTTGCACACAGAACTGTAGGCCTGGATCAGGACTGCACTTTGCTAAACAAAGAACTAATCAAATTGAGAACATGCAGGCAGCTGACAAACTAGGGACAAAACAGGAGACCGAGAGAAACACAGGCAAAAAGAGTGTACAGGAAAGGATGAGACAGCTTTGGCTGATGGGAGAGGAGTTGTCTTATCATACCAGGAAAATAACAATGTCAGGTTTTACTGTGAGCATCTCACATTTTGCCCTAATTCTCTTATTTTTCTCTTGGGTACAAATGCATTTAAGTCAAAGATCTTGTCAGTGATTGACTGAATCCTGAAGACATGAGCTGTGTTTTCAGGAAAGTATGTCAGATAATGCCCAGTGAAGACCATTTTCAATCAGTTTTGAAAATTCCCCCTAGATTTATGTTCTTTCTCAACTCAGCATGACTGATTCATCTTTTTGGAAGCTTCTGTGTTCCTGGCAGTGTGCTTCAAAGATCTGCTGCTGGTGACGATTATGCTGTGGTGGTGCGATCTGCTAACTGTTCCTCCCCACCGCAACATCTCCTATTCACATTAGAAGAGAATTTTGGAGTAAAGAAAGCTTTTCCTTGCTTTTCCTTCATCAAAGGATCTCTAAAATGAAGTATCCTACCACATAAATATAAGGGGACCTCTGTAAATCTGGCACCTTGTGAATAGATTGTATTACAATCCTAGAGGAAGCTAAAGGCTGTGGAGTGTGTATTGGTTTTAATCAGGGTCTCCAATTTTCCTTTGCAATGGGGAAAAAAATATTATTATCTTCTAGAAATGTATCCATTTCTTACTTTTGGATTCAGTCTTGCGTTTCAGATTGCTGTAAATAGTCTTCCGGAGTTAGAAACGGTAAGCACGTGTTCTGTGAACACAGCCAAGCCGTGATAAGGAATTCTTCTGCCTATGTCTCCCAAGTTCCATTTTGTTTCTACAGCTTTTATGATTGAAAATGCACATTTCTCATGGGCACTCACAGAACTGAAACAGTGTGATTTGCAAGCTCGCTAAATGGATTTCTTCCAAGGAAGTCATTGGGGTATGTCATCAAAGCTGAACAGCATCAAATACGATTCCATCCAGGGAAAGTATTAAACCCCCAGCTCTATATAGCTGTATTTTTCAGTTAATTCTCAGCGGCAGAGAGGTGGGGGGCTGAGGGGGTGTTACAGCTTTCAGGACTGTAGCGTGGAAACCAAACCCCTGGCTTTACTTTTTGGTTCAGCCGAATTCCTGGTAAAGCTTGCTTGTGTCTTACGTTAGGAGAGCACTGGAATGAGGTTATTTATTCACGGATTGGACTTGGATAGTGCAAACCCAAATGTCAGAAGTGTTTACATTTGCAGAGAATCTTTTTGTGACTTTGATAAGTAAAATCTGGCAGTTTGGAAGTGAGGTGCTGAAAATCCTGGGTTTTTTTTTCCTTCTCTCCCTGAAGGGAAAAGGGAGATGCTTTGTGGTGAGGGTGGCAGCAACACAGAGAATTCGTGGATCTACAGGGACATCATGCAGTTCCTGGCACAGTGTTTTGGAACAGGACCCCAGCCATAAGCTGGTAGGTCATTTTGTCTGACCCAGTGTCACCCTTCCCTGGTTCAGATGTGATACCTTGGCTTTCAGAATTAGAAATGGAAAATTTTATGTGCATGCTTATTCTTACCTGAATTGTGGGAAATTGGAATAAGTGGATTTTCTCTTATTCCTCTTCACCTTTGTAGCTCAGAGATGGAAGCTGTCAACATTAGCTGCTAAAAACATCTGCTAACCTTCCAAGATGCTTTACAAATCACTACAGGATAAGGTTTCTCTCCTGAGTGGGTAAAGATGTACGTGCCAACCTCCTCCCTGTGAATAAAGGACTCAGATGTTTAAAATTGCACATGTGCAAAAATTTGCTGCATCCCAGTCTGAAATGTACCCATTTAAGAGCTGGAACCCTGCAGCTGTTTAACAGCTTGCTGTTAGCACTCAGCACAAGAGTTTTAAGACAAAAAAGGAGGAAGATTGCATCCTATGGAATTAATATGACATGAGAAGTTCCTCCTTTTTGTCAGTGTCCGACAGTGTCTTGTGTGGGGGACTGGAAGCTATTGTATGAGCATTGTGGTATTTGTACTGTGGCAGGTGTGTGCCTGTGGAGCTCTCTTTATTTTCTCCCCTTCTCCTGCTGCACTCCTCATTTAGATATATATCTGTCTTAAGTTGTCTCTAAAATGTTGTTACGATTGTGTGTTGATGCCTCCTCCAACCTTTTAGGATGTGGATGTGATTTTGCTTCCTTGATCCTGCATGTGTGGACAGATCGTGTATCCATTTCTTGATGTTGTGGTGTCCTTAAGGGAGGGAACTGCAACAGAAGCTTTAACCAGAAATCATATAAACAAACAAAAAAACAACCAAACAATCCCAAGGAAAAAATATCAAAATCTCACTGCAGTGGTGTGGCCATAATAATGGCCTGGGTCCTGCCCCTCTGATGGCAATACTACAGACCTATAATCCTGTGTCTGTGTCTAGAGCTTTTGTTGTATTTTGGGTAGAAGATGAACCCCTGTTTTGTTTTCATCCTGTGCCCTGTGAGGTGACTGCAGAAGTGGACTCATAGGGCTTATTTTTATTCCTTATGCATTGCTTTATATTTTGGTTAGAAACCAGAATGGAAGAGAAAAGTCAAATCAGAAGTGGAGTCAGAAGCCTGTGAAATGCTTTGTTCATGGAGGAAGTTACTCCCTGATGTTTCCAGTCCAGGAAAGGCCATTTTGGCAAGAGGTGCTTTTTCACCCTTCTTCTGGAGCTTGCTTGGGGCAAAGAAAAATTGTTGTTCTGATCAGACTTCACCCCAAAGACCTGCAGGTCATCCATGCTTATGGGTCTGCACTCATGTTGTTGAGTTTCTTGACAGGATACATGAAGACCCTGAGATGGCTTGAACCGAAAGGTAGTTGCAGGAGTGCCCAGCCCTGTAATCTAGTTTTGTCTCAAATTAGCTGCAGGCAGAGCCCCCTGTGCAGGGACATGCTGTGATCCTCTCAATGGGGTCATTCCTGGCTCTGCCATCTCAGCACACTGATCTCTTACTGTCAGCTGAAAAATTCTCCCTGGGTTGGTGCCTGCTCCTTAATATACATGCAGTTGTACTTACCCCACAGTCTATTATCATCTGGACAACCAATTGTTTGATCACCATGTAAAAATCTTGCCACTGAAATGATTACTTAGTTTATTTTTAATAGGTTCTGGGAGATGCTTATTGCAGTGACTGGGGATTTTGCTGGGTGAGTGGCATCCTGTCATTTTTTTCTCCCCCTTCTTTTTATTCTGACAGTCTTGGAAATTGTGCTCTTCCTGTGTGATGTGCCCTTGGAGAAGGGCATTCAGCATCCTGCATCTGTCACATAAATACCATCTTCCCTCCCCTGCTGCAGAGTCACAGCTCCTTCCCTGATGTGTTTCCTTAATCAGCACCTATGGCAAAGCAGTGGGCACCGAGCCACAGATCAAACGTGGCACTTGCTGTGAAACTCAGCATCTGCTTAAATAGCACTTAGCTCTGGTGACGCCCTTCTGGTGATGCCTTTAATGCGGCTTTCTAGGCAGCATGGTGCCAGGTGCTGTGGAGTGAGGGATTCCTCTGGTCCATAAGCTTTGCAGCTCAAGACTGAGAAGGATTTCCCATTCTGTGCTTGGGCTGCTCTGTCATTCCCTCTTTTGATGCCAAACTTTGAACAGCTGATTGTGGTTTGCTTTGTTTTGTTCCCCCAGATCAATTAGCTAAAGTCATCCTTGCAAGTAGCTGCTTTTTAAAAGCAGTCACACTCTTGCCACCTCCAGTTTCAGTGAGGATGTCGCTCAGGGCAGGGGATGGCTATAGTTTTGTTTAGGTTCTCACAGACCTTTATAAGCACAATAGTCCTGCTAAAACCAGGACAGTGCAGAGGGACAAGACGGGGGGCACCTCATGCTTGTATCCACAGTTTTGCGTCTGCTTGTTGTACTATTTGAAACGTGAACATCTTTATTTTCTCTGCACTGGGCTAATAAAGAAGTGCAAATAACTGCTCATCCCTGCCTACCTGGACTACTTAATTGCTTCATTCTCACAACCCACATTCAATCAGAAAATTGAAGCCTTGAACTTTATTCCAGGATCTTGAGGAAATCTCCCATCTTCCTGCCCCTTCCCAGCCTCTGTCATCTGTGAGAACAAACCCTATTTTTCCCTGCTTGATGCAGTCTGAATTTCCTCGGGGATTATCTAAACAGAGCCCACGTGATCCATTTCTCTCAACCCCTCTACAAATGGGAAAACATAAATCATGGCTCCCTACAAATAAACACAACTGGCAAGATGTTATTCTTCTCTGCCTGAAGTAACACCAGCTCTTTGCTCTGCCGCCTCCTGGAAGCACGTCTGCTCAGAGAACTTACAACTATTACAATGTATGCACAATGTTCTTCTGCCACTTCTTGCAAGCTATACTGGGAGTCCTACACCAAAAACACTGAAAGAAACATGGCCAAGTGAATTCCTCTTACTGTTCTCAGTTCTCTTCTTCATCCTGACTTTGGAATCAGAAAGCACTCCTACTTGTAAGGAAAGGAATGGCCATCTAAGAAAGGGAAAGTCCTGGCTGTGAAATACTTTCACATCTTAGTTTTCAGACTTGTGACTTTCAAGCATTGTGTTACAGATGGGGAGTTGTTGGGACATCATTGGTTCTGAAAATACTGTTTTTATGCTGCAGAAAGGGTAAATTCTTGCTGTAACGAAAACAACTCTGAGCTGAACACTTTAAAATGCTACAAAAACTGGAAATGTTTTTGCAGTTAAACCTCGTCTGGAGTTCATTTAAAATAATCATGTTTACATGGAGATGAATTAGTGCACTGAGCTCTGCCAATGCCTCACTGTAGTTAAAAGTACACAGCCAAGAATTATAACCCTAGTAATGCAGTCCCTGAGTGCTGCACTCCCAGGTATTTGCAAGAACCCAGAGGCAAAAAGGCCAGTCTGAGGGGAGGGAGCCAAAATAATTTTAATTAGTGATCAACCTTGTAGGAATATTCCAGGGGAATAAGTGCAGGGTCCATGCTTTGCCTTTCAGTACAAAACAACTAGTTCTGTGTATGCAAAAGGTAAATCTATACAGAGGTCCTACTGCTGTGTCTCAGCTGTGGATGGGATTCAGTTTGGTGGGCAATGAAGATGTCCCCATCTCTGCTAGCCCTCTGCACCTCCTTATGATTTTTTGAACAGGCTCTCTAGGATGCAAGTCATCCCTGCTCTTGGAGACCTCTCCAAGGTGGCTTGGAGATGCCTCCAAGGTAAGGTGGCTCTTTTCCTTCAGCAGCCCTGCATAGCAGGGATCAGGGCAGGGTAGAGATGGACCCACCACAAGGGTCATTTCTTAATAGTACTGCTGGCCTGAAAGCCTCCAAGTGAGCAGGCTTCATCTTCTAACCCTCTTTTGAGGAGTGTTGACTGCTAAACGTGTATTTGGAGTTAGTAGTGACCTGGGTGAGTCCCTGCAAACATTTCACTGTTCCGCTCCTGCCCTTCAGTTCAACTACTCCTATTTTAAGGACTATCTATCTACTTAAGAGTGAAATATTCTTAGGAAAAGTTTCACACGTGATGCACATGTACAATACCTGGCATGTCTCTGTTGTGTGGTCCTCCCAGGAGCCTGAGAAAGCATTTCTCTCACTAAAATTGTGAGTGGCAGGATTACTTCCTTGCTAAGGTCTGTGAACAATTGCAGAGAGCAATGCTTTTTGGTTTTGCTTTGATAGTCAAAAATGCAGTTGCCTTGAGTGTTGGCTGATATGAGAAGGAGCTTTATTTCAGGCAGCCTCAGGCAGTTAACTGAAGCTTGTGGATCTTGCAAGCCCTCTTCTGACCCTCAGCTTGTCTCCTATCTCCGTCTGCTGCAACTGAGGTGTTACCGGAGATGCTGTTCCTGCCTGGGCTCTCAGCCTGCTCCTGGAGATGCTCTTCCTGCTCAGCCTGGTCCTGCCAGCCTAAACCTGCCCTTGCCAGGCTGCATGTCAGCAGGGACACGTGGCCTGGCAGCTGCTCCATGCTGGAAACTTAGTGGTCACCCTCTTCCTTGTTACTGCATCCTTTGCTGGCCAGGAAATGTCAGTTATGGGTCTGCCAGATTGGGCTTTGCTCAACCACCTACATCTCTCAGGGCAAGCACCTCAAAGAGAAAAAGAGACACAGGGAAAAAAAAAGAGAGATGACAATAAGCAGGGTTACAAATCATAGCAAAGAAGGTGCAAAGCAGACAGGGACAAGTGGAGGATGTGTGTTAGCTCTGTGCTGGGTGCACACTCATTTTGTTCTGTATTTGTGTAATCATGAGATCAATTTCTCCAAGTGTGATGAGGCTGTAGGTGTCTTGATGAGATCAAAGGGAGATAATTTCATTACTGCAGCCTGCAATTATTGTTTTTTTTTGGTGGGTATTGTTGCTGCTTAATGTAGGGGATCAAATTCTCAACTGGTACCAATCTGCCCATAGCTCCATTGACTTTTAGGGCACTACAGCCATTTACCACATCTTGTGATTTACTGGGTCTGTGTTAGCACCCTGTGTGGAAAGTTTTCAAGCTGTTGCCTGCTGATGACTAGACTCTCATCCATGGGTACATGGCTCTCAGATGGGTGTTTGCAATCTTCTCCAGAGCATCTTCCATTACAAATTTAGTAATTGGACTGCCTTGTATTCCACCAAAAATTTCACATGTCGACAGTAAGTAGTCCATACTCCAAAAGCTATGGATGCCACTGTCTGTAAACACTCCTCACAATTGTTAGCTTTTACTTTGTGTAAATAAAGATTCTCATTGCCCTTCTTTTTTTTTTTTTGGGTGTATGTGTCATTTGTGGAGCTGGAGAAGCTCTGTAACAGCAGCTTTGCCCAGAGATTTTTTTTCTCCAGGTAACAGCAGCTGATCCAGGACATGCTGCCATTTTAATGAACTGTAAATGTAGAGCATCTTTGCATTTGTGGAAGCAGTGTCAGTCACAGGTTACTTCTCATTTCTTTCTTTCTTGCTTTTTTTTTTTTTTTGTTTTAAAAGGGAACAAGTAGCCAACCATTAGGTTCCTTTCAGTGGTGACAGGCTAATTGTTTCAAAATGAGGACATGAAATACGTTGAGAGCTGTGATGCAGGATCACCAGGAACATCTGTTCCCAAAGAACGCCATGCAGGAACATCACTTCTAAACAGAGATAAGCCAGTTCGAACAGGATATGAGGGAACCTTGCAAAGCTGAGAAAATTGCTGTCACGACAGCTGTAAAACCAAAAACCTCTTGGAAATGCAGCCAGGGAATGCTGCTCTTAAACAGAAGCAGAGAAAAACTGATCTGGGTTCCAGGCAGAGCGTGGGGAAGCATGGTCCTCTTGCAAAGCCATTACTGGCTTTAAAATGTTCCTGTCTGCAAGAGCATTTTGTAGGCTGTAAGATGGCTTAGAAGGTCAGTTCTCACAAGAGGTAATTAACTGGAAATTCAGCTTGTTTTCAGCAAATGTGAGACAGTTGTCACAGATTTGATTTTTCCTGTGCTGTGAGCATTTGCTGGTGGCCACCACCAGAAACACAACACAGAACTGGATGAATGCAGGACAGCTGTTCTGCTTCATCTGTTATTTTTACAGCTATTTCTGTACCTTCCTAAGGTGTCTGTTATTTGCAGAGCTATTTCCGTATCTTGCTAAGGTGTCTTTGTTAGGGAAAAGGTTGGTTTGGAGTTGTTTTTTTAGAAACTGTTTGAGGTAATGGGAATTTTTGGCTGTGATACTTTTGCCTGGCGAATGAAACAGCTGAAGAAAGCAGCGCTCCGAAATTGGATAGTTTAAGGGGTGCAAAGCTGAGCTCTTAAACAAGGGATGAAAAAGACTGAAGGTAACACATACACTTCTGATGCGGCCAGAGTACACGATCAAATGCTGACTTTCCGTGACTTTGTCCCTGAACTGTTTGGGCTGCTGCTGCTGCTAGTAAAGCTGACATAGTATCCAACACAAAATGGAAAATTTTAACGTTCAAAGATTTCAAGCAACTTGAAAGAAGCTCTGAAAGGGGTAGGACTGAGGACAAGCTTAGAAACGTGAAAGTATTTTGGATTACTGTGCCAAAGCTTCAGTTTCACAAGATATTTAAAACACATGCCTACATTCATGCACGTGAATACTTGTACTGGCTTCAATGAGCCCCTTCTCTTGGGTAAATTAGGCATAGGCTCAGATGTCTCACTGAATGAGAAATGTAGAAGAACTCCGTGTACTTCCTCCTCAGAGCCCAAATAGTGACAACTCTGAGTAAATCCCAGTTGAGTACATAAAGCAGATGAGAGCAAAAACCACTGTGATAAATCCTCTACCAGTTCTTAAATCTTGCTGATCTTTAATCTGATAAATCTTCCTCTGTCAGACAAAGGGCTGGGTATAGTATTTCAGCTCTCAGCCCGCATGCTGGTATGCGTGGATGTATTACGTGCTGTGTCTGAGGGCAGTGAGCCTAGGCAGAAATTAGGAATTTGGGTTGTTCAGTAAGAAACAGCTTTTGAGCTGTCTTTCATTAAGTTTATTATTTAACAGAGAGCTTCCTTGCTCAGCCAGGAAACACTTGTGTGGAGGTGCTGTTGCTGCAAAGCGAGTTTACGCAAGGATTCCTGATGCTTGCAATGGAGATGAAATAAAATAGTTTCTCCTGCTGCTCCCTGTCCTCTGCTGCTGTCCCAGCCAAGAGATTTGCTCCAGATGACAGTGGCAGGTGGCAGCTGTCTGTGCTGGGGGGACAAGGAGGGAGATGCATTCTGTTTCTTGAGCACCCTTCACTGGTGATGTCCAGAGGATGCATGTGCCGAAGCCTCACCACTGTTCACTCCAGCCAAGCTGAGAAATAGCTGCAAAAGGACTCCTGCTCCTGTCTCCCTGATAGCATCATCTGGCCCTTCCCTTCATCCTTCAGGCATCACGAGAGGTTATAGGGAATGACTGAAAATCCCTAGATTTGTGCTTTGTCAGAGCACGGAGCAAACCATCCTATTTCCTGCCCAATGCAGGAAATGCTCCCAGTTGCTCCCCAGACTGTGTGGAACCATGCGGCTGTATATTACCCTGCACAGCAGGGCTGGCATCCAGCCTGGCTCCATGCCCCACTGGGAATATCCTTCTCCATTTGAAAACAACTTTTTAAAACATTATTTTAATGTTCAGAGCTCCTGATCAAAGGTATTGGAGACGTGATGGATCAGGCCGACGGCACAGCTCCCGGAATAGCTGGCAGCATCCCGGTGAAGAGGTACAGTGGCTCCGGGAGCTGATGGCTATCTGGGGATGATGCCAGCTCTCGGCTGGGGTGTGGCACAGAGTTTCCAAAAGAAAGAGGGTTGAAAAGCGAAGCTGCTCTATTGAGCACAGCCAGGAGAAGCCAAGGACAAGCAGGAAGCTGCCAGCACTTACAGCCTGGCAGACCCAGCGTGGGAAAGGCAAGGCAGCCACGAGTCCCTGCTCCTTTCCCTGTTGCTGATGACAGGGCATCTGGCTGTGGAAACAGTCAGAAGGGACTATTAGGAAAGCTTTAAACCTAACAGGTCCCCAAATGTGAAAACTTCCCCACTGGCCAGAGAATTAGTAATCTCCTTCAGACTGTGCTTTATTGGGAGCTGATGCCAGCACTATGTGCTGAGGTTTCTGCCAGCCCTGAGACCTGTGGAATAATAAATGCTGTGTCTCTCAAAGGCCATCATTAGATGAGTAGCTCAGCCTGTTTTACTGTCACTCACTATTGCTCTTGCCCTCCTGTGCTGGTGTTGGGGTGCTCAGACCATCTAGAGTCTGCCCTCATGATAGTTCAGTGGGTTTTGTGTTCCTGTGTCCCCTCAGGTTGGCTTGGGTTGGCTCTGTCCTTTGCAGGCTGGGGTTGCAGTTAGGTGGTGCAATACAGCTTTAAATCTCAAATAGCCCCATTTTCAAGGATGATGGGTGCACAGACAGCAGCATCAAAAGGAGTTTTGAAGTCCATTCTATATCAGGGTGCATTGAAGTCAAATTATGCTTGATCTTACTGATGAAGACTGGCTGTAATGACAAAAAATCTATGAACTAAACTAATCTACTTTTTGCTAGCTTGGCTTGATGTTCCCACTGAGAAAAGATGTTTCTCACAAGCTTCTGGAATAGGGGAGCAGCAGCAGAGGCTGTTACTAGTGTCTTCATTTTGCAAAGAGGATTTTAAAAGAGCCATGGCTCCTGCAGCCAAAGGGTAGTGATACAGGATCTTTGTGTAAAAGCTGATTTTAAAAGCTTTATTTGGTTACAGGTTAAGAAAGGCAAATCAGAGCTGCTGCTTAGGGCATCAGATGGATCACCCTGGAAATCCATGAGGAATTAGTTCGGGACCTGCTGAGCCACTTGGATATCCACAAGTCCATGGGACCAGATGGGATCCATCCTAGGGTGCTGAGAGAGCTGGCGGATGTGCTAGCTAGGCCACTCTCCATCATTTTCCTCCAGTCCTGGCTCACTGGTGAGGTCCCAGATGACTGGAAACTGGCCAACGTGGTCCCCATCCACAAGAAGGGTCGGATGGAGGAACCTGGAAACTACAGGCCGGTCAGCCTGACCTCAGTGCCAGGGAAAGTGATGGAGCAGATTATCCTGGCAGCAATAACTGCGCACCTGAAGGATGGCCAAGGGCTCAGGTCCAGCCAACATGGATTCAGGAAGGGCAGATCCTGCCTCTCCAACCTGATCTCTTTCTATGATCAGGTGACCCGCCTGGTGGATGTGGGGAGGCCTGTGGATGTGGTCTACCTAGACTTCAGCAAGGCCTTTGACACCGTCCCCCACAGCAAACTGCTGACTAAGCTGTCAGCCTGTGGATTGGACCACTACACTCTGTGCTGGGTTAGGAACTGGCTGGAGGGCCGGGCCCAGAGAGTGGTCGTGAACGGTGCCGCATCCAGCTGGAGGCCAGTCACCAGTGGTGTCCCCCAGGGATCAGTGCTGGGCCCTGTCCTCTTCAACATATTCGTTGATGATCTGGATGAAGGGGTAGAGTCAGTCATCAGCAAGTTTGCAGATGACACCAAGTTAGGGGCAGATGTTAGTCAATTAGAGGGTAGAAAGGCTCTGCAGAGGGACCTCGACCGACTGGAAAGATGGGCAGAGTCCAATGGGATGGCTTTCAACAAGTCCAAGTGCCGAGTGCTGCACTTTGGCTATGGCAATCCCATGCAGAGCTATAGGCTGGGGTCGGAGTGGCTGGAGAGCTCCCAGACAGAGAGGGACCTGGGTGTGCTGATCGACAGCCACCTGAATATGAGCCAGCAGTGTGCTCAGGTGGCCAGGAGGGCCAATAGCATTCTGGCCTGCATTAGGAATAGTGTGGCCAGCAGGAGCAGGGAGGTCATAGTGCCCCTGTACTCTGCTCTGGTTAGGCCGCACCTTGAGTACTGTGTCCAGTTCTGGGCTCCTCAGTTTAAGAAGGACATTGAGACACTTGAGCGTGTCCAGAGAAGGGCAACAAGGCTGGTGAGAGGCCTTGAACACAAGCCCTATGAGGAGAGGCTGAGGGAGCTGGGATTGTTTAGCCTGGAGAAGAGGAGGCTCAGGGGTGACCTTATTGCCCTCTACAACTACCTGAAGGGTGGTTGTAGCCAGGAGGGAGTTGGCCTCTTCTCCCAGGCAACCAGCACCAGAACAAGGGGACACAGTCTCAAGCTGCGCCAGGGGAGGTTCAGACTCGAGGTGAGGAGGAAGTTCTTCACCGAGCGAGTCATTCGGCATTGGAACGGGTTGCCCAGGGAGGTGGTTGAGTCATCGACCCTGGAGGCGTTCAAGGGGAGATTGGACGTGGCACTTGGTGCCATGGTCTAGTCATGGGGTCTGCGGTGTCAGGTTGGACTCGATGATCCTCGAGGTCCTTTCCAACCTAAGTGATACTGTGATACTGTGATACTGTGATGTTGATCTCCCTGCACAGAATCTCAAGAAATTAACTGAAGTCTCAACTTGGAAGATATCCCTCTATCATGTGTGGCAATACTGGCACAAAAAACCTGTTGGTGCTTTCAAGTACATCTTTTGTGGCACATTGTGATGCTCACTCTGCTCTGCACCATGCAAGTTCCATCTGAAACCACAGCAATTTGGGTGCTGTGATTTTTGTGTTGGGTTCATCCTCATACAGCGAGGAGATGACATCAGCCTTAAAAGATGCAGAGATGTGCTGAGGGATGTGGCTTAGCACCAGACTTAGTAGAGTTAGATAACGGTTGGGCTCAATGATCTTAAAGGTCTTTTCCAACCAAAACAATTCTATGATTCTAGTCCCATTTTCTGGCCATGTTTTCTTAGAGCTCCTTATGGTCTATCATTTCCATCACTAACTGCCTGGGCTGGGGGCTGTTCATGTATCCCCATCGATCGTCTCACATGTCCAGCTGAGTTCATTTGGCTGCTGTGGCTATTTTGTTGATCTCCACATTAATCTGTCTGCAGACTCCTCTTTCAGCCACTTTGCAGCTTCTCAGCAGCGTTGCCTGGAGCTGAAGCATATTTTTCATCTTTCTGCTGAGTTTACATGAGGTGAGTTTAGAGAGCTGCCAATGCCTGCAAACTTCCCAGGCTGCAGCAGAGGCGTTGCTACCATTAAGTGAAAACCCAAAGCTGAGTTGGTTTTCTCTTGTTTCATTAACTGGCTCAGCACTGAGGTTGGCATTTATTGCTTTTGTGCTGGTTCTTGATTTCTAGGCCTCTCAGCCTGTATAGTGCTGTTCCCATGAAACACAGGAATATCACACTCTCCTTGGGATATGCCAACAACTTGGGAAGGGAGCAAGTGTAACCAAACAGATTTCCCACTTTGAGGAGCAAGGAAACTGCTGAACTGTTGTCTGTCTTTTGTTAAGCAAGTGAGCTGCTGTAGAATCATATTTATTTTGTTTATTTCTTTAAAGACAGCCAGCAAAGAAAGGCTGCCTCCAATGTGCTGCAGATCCAGCTGCTTTGTCTCGTTCATGGAGAATCATTTGAAAGGGGTTGTCCTGGCCTTGTCCTCTGCCAATCACTCCTCACTTCCCCAAAAAGGAAGAGACTCCTGCTGCTCCAAAAGACATGTTTTCAAGTGGTTATGAGGCTTTAAAAAAAGAAATTAAAAACTCTGGGAGCAATTTTGCAGAACCCCTGATGATGCACCTATGGAATGGATGAAGTAAAGCACTTGGGCCACACTTCTGAAGCTTTTGTTAGTGATTAACTTCTGGCAAAATCCACCATCAGTCAAGCTGCTATCAGTGGCAGTGCAGCCATACCCTCCCTGATCCTTTGCATTATGGAAACAAACACCATTATTTTTCTTTCTCTCTCTTCAATTTTCTCTTGGCAAATGTGGACAGGCGAGAGAGGGGGAACTAGAGATGATGGCATGATCTGTTGCTAAATCAAAGCTTTGGAAGCCATCCTTGAGTGGAAGTCTTTGCGCAGCAGACCCTTTGCAGGAGGGAAAGGTGGGGGCTGCAAGGCTGTGGAGGGATGTGGTGGTGTTTTTTGGGTAGGTGAAGGGAAGTGTGATGGAGTTAAGCTGCCTGTTCTGGCATGTCCCAATGCTCATTTGCTCTGAGTCCATCAGAAGAGTGCTGTGGGATGTGCTGCCTTTCTTACCCTTGTGCTTTTTCCATAGGACTTTTTCCCCATGACACAGCTGCAGAAAGTATAGTTTAACAGCAGCCTCCTTATAACTTTTTATGCAGCCACATTCTAATTAAAACCTAAAACTCATCAGAAATTGCTTTCCAAGGGACCGTCCCCAAGTGGGAGTTGGGGGGCATTTGCCATACAGCAGCAAAAACATTGTTTAAAATGTTTGGATTAAAGTTCAGCAATTTCAGCACATGGGAATGGGCTATCCCAGCTCATGGGAATTGACTATTCCCTACTGGGGAACCATGAGCAGTGCTTTGCTGAGGACAAACAAGTTTTAAGTACAAAAATCCCCTTTAGCTCAAAGGCTCAGTAGATGGTCATGCTGGGAAAGTGAAGCAGCAGCAAGCAAAGTTTCTCCTTCATGCTCTGCTCTATGTTGGCATTTTGGAGACCCAGCCACTATGCAGGATTCTTCCCATTGACAGGTCCTGACAGATTCTAAAGACATTATGACACTTGATCCTTGGTGACTTTCCAGGTCTCATACGTCATCAAACAAGCAAGCAACAGGGATACCCCAGAAATAACAATGGAAAAATGTGTAAGACCAGGATCAGGAAATCCCTAAGTAAGAATGGGCTTCTTTATGCTTCTCATTAGTGTCTGGTATTGCAGGTCTAGGGGCCAATGGGCTCCCTGTGTTTTTCACCCCACAGTCATGAGAGACAAATATTTTCTCTGCTTTATTAATGGGAGCTGGTGTGATGTGACCTGAAAGAGGCAGGTGATGGTTTAGAGCTGTGCTAAATACAGTGACTTAGTACTATGACATTTTTGATGGCACCGAGTGACTCAGGATGTTCTTTGTGTTCAGTGGCTGGTGAGAGACAGTGACAATATGGTCCTGGGTTGGGACACTTGATTAAGAGTATGGTGGCACCAAGGCCACTTAGTTTTGAAGGGTTTTGTGAATGTCCTGAGCCCTTTACTGTTATGTTATCCCAGGTTTCAATATATTAAAATTCCAGGTTTTAGCATAGTGCTGCCCACAAAGGAGTCATCCATGGAAAAAAATCAGTTGCAGGTTTTTCTTGAACCTCATAAGCCCTCCCACAACTGCTCACATAAATCTCACCTCCTGCTCACAGAGTGCCTGTCTCCTCTTGCTGCACCTCTCCTGGAAAGGGGAGCCGTGCTGCAGCTCTTGTTCTTTTGGGATACAATAAATTTTGATGCAACTGACTGAAGAAAGCCTGTAGAGCTGCAGAACTGAGCTGCAGTGATGGAGCTGAAGTTGCCTGCAGTAACTGTAACAAAGATGTGATCATCTGTAGCGTGCACCCCTCTCCCCACCACCCTATCTGCAGTGGGGTCTGCTTATGGCAGAGGGTCTCAGCAGGGATGCTGGGCAGGCATGGGGGCATCGAGAAATGCTCTGAAGCTCTTTAAACTTGGATTCTGTTTCCTGCACGGGTTAGAAACAAGTGCATTGGTATTTTTTCTTTCTTGAGGGTTATTGCCCTGCCTTGTCTTTCTGTGTGACATGGACAACAAAGTGGGTTGATGGGTTCAAGGTCCATGGCACTGATGGGGTGTTTGCCCCCAAAATGGGTACCAAGCTCAGGCTGTCATTTTAGAGCCACCTCATCAGTGGATTAAATGGAAATTTTTATTCAAAACTCATGTTTTCTTGGCAATGGAAGCATTTTTGCTGTAATTAAAAAGGAAAAGAAAAACAAACAAACAAAAGAACAGTAGCAGTAAATGACCCAGAAAAAGTTAGAGAAATCTCATATTGAGAATGAAATCATGGGGAAATGATGTGTCTAAGCAATGCACATGTATTTTTAAAGCTCTGAAGTTTCATCACTACAAGCACCTTAGGTATCCCGATCTATTCATAAAGAGAAGTCCTGTTCATGTTGTAAGTGGCTGCCTTGAGGTTGCCCCAGCAATCAAGGACAGATCCTGGGGAAAAACCTTCCCTTTTTATAAATCCCCAGCCATACTTTGAAGAAGGCAGCATTCTTCCAGCTGAGTTTGTTTTCAAATCAGACAGAGGCACAGATGAGTTACCCAGGATCTCATCCTACCATAGAATTATTCATATTCTTTCATAACTATTCATTTTCTTCCCCTTTTTTTTTTTCCTCCTTTTTTTTTTTTTTTTTTTAGGACACTTTCTACCCTGTGCTACTGACTCAGCATCACCAGGCCTGTCCATAAGCCCAATGTCACATTTTTCTTCTGGTCACCAAAATCTAATCTGGGGCTCAGACAGAGCATTAACAGCCACCTGTGCACAGAGGACACATGCCCTTGGTTTTATTGCAGTGCAGAGGGAAATGCCTCGTGCATTTCCCAGCAACCATGCTGGGTTACAGGGTTCCCCCACCAGATCTATTATTAAAGATACTCCTGCCACCGAGCTCATTAAGAAGCACATTCCCCAGCTCCTTCCTGCTTAGCCCTGCCTCTTTTAAAAATGGAACCTTTTAATTTGTGTGAATCTTTAATTTGATTCCATCTTCTTTTGTGCTCTCCCCATGAAGAGCTATTCCCCAGGTTCCTCAGGATGAGGAGTTATTTGATCAGGTTTAAATGCGGATGTGTAGCCATGGAATTGATCTAATTTTGTTGAAGTGGCTGCAGGATTTTATTGCCTGCTTGTAGTGAGGATGTGTAATCATCAAAGACTGAGAGTGTGGGAAGTCCTGAGTTTTCTTGGTCTACACTGCTCATCTCCAATGGATTTAGCTGCAAAGGGAAGGACTCACTACTGGGCTGTTTTCCTTGTTTTCTCAGGGGGATGCTTTGCTTTCAGCTGTGCATTTTTTGTTTGTGTGCTAGAGCTTTCCCTGCAATCGGATAGTAGGAGGGAGGGGGAGCAGGGGGAGAGCATTTAGCATCAAAAATTAATCCACGGGGACTTTTTGGAGGGGGGGTTAATAGCTACTTCTAGGTCTTGACCCTGTTTCTGTGAAGAAAGTGGCCACAGGGCTGGAGCTGTTTGTCTCTGGAGGAATGAACCCAGTTGGGGAGCAGAGCCAAGCTGGAGTGTGCCAAGAGGCTCTGTCTTTGTGGGCTTTTGGTTTTGACCAGAGGCTGGATATCCAGCTGGTGAGCATGTTGGGTAATGCTCATGGCTGTGACTAACCACAGTGGCTGCAGGGCAGATCCAGGCATGGCATGTCTGAGCCAGCAGGGCCTGCTGGGCCGTGGTGTGGTGTGATAGGGACCAAATCCCTTTCCTGCCCAGACCACAGCAAACTCTTTCTTGTTTGACAGCTGTGACTATACTCCATCAGGGTGCACCCAAAACCAGCCCCTGGGCTCCAGAAAAGCTCCAGGATGCTCCCTGCATCCCCACGCTCGTCAACGACAGCCATGACCAAGCTGCAGGGCTTTACCTTCAATTACCCTGGCTCCCCAGCAGCAGCGCTGGGCACATACAATCTCAGCTGCCTGAGCCCCCCACTTGCCAGGACTATCAGCGTTTTCACTCAGCTTGGGAGGACACAGCAGGACTGCTCCAAAGAGACAGGGACCATGCCACTTTGGGAGATTTAAACTAGCCCTATGCCCCAGGCCTGACTTTGTGCATGAATCTTGTGAAAACCCTGATCTGCTGAAAAGCTTATTTCCCATCCAGGGTGGGTGGACAGCACAGTGGAAAAAAATGCAGCTTTCGTGCAGCCAGATCCAAATCACCATCTGTGTTTAAGAGCTCAGCTACTATAAATGCAAGCGGTGAAACCTGGTTAACCCGTGCTTGGGGTCTCTGGGAGTGCAGGCAGCCAAAATGTGCAAGTGGTTGTGCTGGTCCTGGCTCTGGGGGTGGGAAGATGATGGAGGTGCTCTGGACTCCTTTATTTTTAGGTGCCATCAATGCAGATAAATCACACTTTGCGGCTGATTTAGATTAATTTTGACCAGCGACACCATTCACAGCCTGATTTTATATCTCCTTTCCTCTTCCCCTGTACTCCCCCCTGCACTTCACCTCCTCTTCAAATATTTTATGGATTTTGCACCTCTTGCCAAAGGATTTGGATTTGAAACTATACTGTATTTTGGTTGTTGAATGAATGATTTAAAACTCTGAGTCATTAAAACTGTCCAGGAGAACCTAATGAATGTTATTTACTGTGCTTCCCAGCTCAGCTAAAATGCAGCTTTTTCTTTCTTCTGCTTTCTATACTTTGCTTTTAAAAGCTGCAGCCAAAATCATCTGGAAAGCATTCCTTGCTAGAGACAAACTGGATCGGTAAGTGGAAATGTCAGTTTTTAAGACTCTCCCCCACTGCTTTGAAGTAACTTCATTTTTGGTTTGATTTCTCTAATTCAAAAGCTTTATCTTCTAAGCTATCTCTTAAAAAAGGAAATTCAGTGGCTGCAGCTAACATGAGGGGGGAAAAAGGGACAAAAAAAAAGCTGTCAGATCCTGATCTTTTGATGCTAGGATCTTCAGAAGGCTGCCTAGGTGGGCTGGCTCCTGGGCTCCTGCTCTGGCTGGGCAGTACTGCTGAGCTGAATGCAGTTATTCCCCATTCCTGTGATGCTGGGGAGGTCAGAATAGCGTGTGTGTCGTCGTCGTCGTCCCCCCCCCCCCCCCCCCCCCCCCCTTTAATTTCTGTTTGTGTTGCTGAGCTTAGCCTTGGAAATGGAAATCTGACTTGAAAGGAAACTACTTGCGATTAGAGGCTGTGAAGAAAAAATAATCTAATGAGTTGCTGCTTTTAATTCCACATCTGAAAGGCAATCTATTACTGTCTTTTATCACTTCTGTCTCCTATTAGAGAAGCAATCTCATGCTGGGACTCTTTCAACACCCAGGCAGTTAATATACATTATAATTATTGCCTAATGTATGAATAGCCTGGTGTGCCCAAGTTCTCTGTTCATTTGTACTCAGCTCCTGGAAAGCCTGTGCAGTACGTAAGCAGGGCTGGAGTAAAGATCTCATGAGACTGATGAAGGTTTTAGTTTAAATTATTTTGGTTTTGCATTGCACCTCAGAGGTTCTGTTTGAGAACAAATGCAGAACACTCCTGTAGAAAGAGAAAATTCCAGTCCAAGAGAGATGGGTAGAGGAAGGAAAGGGAGGAGAGAAGCTCCAAGAGATCAGCAGGGGATGCTACTGAGGGCATCCACCGGCTGCGAGCTCAAGAGGTTGGAGTTTACAGTAGGCTTTCCAATGCTGTTTAGAAAGACAAAGCGGGGGGGAGGGACATTTTCAGAAGGAAAATATTCATTTCAACCAAAGCAAAAATATTTTTTTTTGTCCTTGATTTATAAATCTATGCTAATTTTCAGCTTGCTTAGCTAGTTTCAAAGCAAAATGGCTGCTATTTTCAAACCAACATCCTCTGCATGGTGTCCGTCAAAGCAAAACCTTCCTCCACATACTCACAGAGGAGTTTGTTGTTGCCCTGGGTTCCCCAGCTGTGGGCTTGCGGCTGAAAGGCTCTCAGGACCAGCACGAGGTTGCTGCTCAGTGCCCTGACCGATCAGCGACACAGCTATTAAGCCCCAACCCTTCCATGACCTGGCACGTGGGTTTTCAGACAAACCAGAGGCTCACAGCAGGTTCTGAAAGTCCTTTATTCCTCACCACATGTTTGGGACAGCTTGATGCAATGATGTATTTTTGGTGCAGCTATGAGCACCAGGCAGTGTGGTACAGCTTGATCTCTTGAGCCTTCGTTTTAACCTTCTCTCAAGGGTATTTTCGAACTCCTGCTTCTCTCTTTTCCCTGCATCAGCTTCCCTGAGGACCATCCATAGCCAAGAACAATGTGAACTGCAGAGGTGGTCGATAAACCACCCTATGAACCAGCATCACCAAGAAACGAAGTTCTGGGCTGCTCCTTCTACCCGGTGCAGAGCTCAGCTCACCTTTGTCAGGAGCTTACACTGATCAGAACCCCAGGGCCAGCTGGAGCAACCCAAACCCACAGGAAAACTTACTTGTCCCTTCCTAAAACTCTTAGGGTGCAGTTAGTTATTTACAAGCCTTAACACTTATGGCCACACGAATCCAAGGATAGGAGAGCATTAAAATTCCACTTGATGCTCACCAGGCCTGACTAATAAAATAATGTCCAACAAGGACATCAATTAGCCGCCGATTCGCTAGCGCTTTGCGAGGCTAATGACAGCTGGAGTGAGGAATTTGAAACCCGAGTCATTTCTCCAGCCTGCACCGGGGTGCCAGGGATAAAAGGTTAGTCATGTGTACCAAATGCAGCGTGAGCTCCTCCATTATTTATGTGTGTCAGACAGACAAGGCGCAATTCAATGCCCGCAGTCACTCTATGGTAATTTGTATTATATAAACAGATATAATCTGGTCATTAATACACATAATTCTGAGTGAGCTGACAGTAATGAATCTGGAGTATATTACTCCGTTGACTTCTTCCCTTGCTAAAGAACAGTCTGCATTAATAAGAACTGATATGCTGTAGCCAGCAGCACCCAGGAGTGCGGAAGGGTTCATGGTGGACTCAAGGTGTGTAGCTTTGCTTTTTGTTCCGAAGTTTTTGGCCAGGCCCTAGCTGTACACAGATGGGAATTAGATTCCTCTCTCACCAAACCAGGTCTCTTCTGTTTATTGGCACAGGACAGCCCATGTTGCATCAATCACTGCTTGGCACTGCACACCCCACATCTCTGGCTCTGGTAAGCTGGGCTGGGCTCATTGGCTTTCCTGTTCCTTCCCACCTCTCGGGAGAATGCTTTCATTAATAGCTAATAATCGAGGGGGTTTTGGTAGTGGTGTAACAAGGCGTTTTCTGGGAAAGTGGAGGTGGGTGTGTATGGACATCATTTAGAGATGTGAGCCAACTCTCACCATGGCTGCACGGATACAGCAGATCTGTGCCACTCCATAGATTTGCTTCTTTCTTGACACTAGAAGTTGAAGATACCACCTCTACATGCCTCTGCACATGTACCAGGAGTAGGGCAGTCAATAGCTGAGCCAACAGTGGCCCAGAGGATAAATATATCCTATCCTACCCAGGCTGATTTCCATGCATCAGTGCCACGAAGCATCAGCCCCTTATCTTGAAAAGAAGATCTGCCCACCTGTGTGGGAAGGTGGTCAGCATGGGCTCAGTCAGGGGAGCAGAGAGCAGTGAGGTGCCTTGTCCTGGAAGCAATCCCAGCCATGTGCTCATTGAGCTGCCCTGGGGTAACCCTTCCTTTGGATCAGTCTCCATCAGTAAAAGGTTCTAATAACTAACTCTGCCTTTCTGACAACTCTAAGGATGTTTTGGGAGCTCCCTGGAGGGCTGCAGCTCTGCAAAAGATTGGGGAAGAAGCTGAAGATTATTTATATGGGGTTTCTAAACTGGCTTTGCAATAAACAATCTCTGTTAACAAACCCAGATGAAGTGGGTTTGGGAGTGTCCAGCTGGAAAGGCAAAACTTATCCCACAGTGAGTCCCAAGCCCAGGAGCTGCAGGGGAGTGTCAGCAAGTTCCTGTCCCACCCTAAGCTCTGGTCCTTCTCACTGCTCCGAGGGAAGCATCCAGCAATTCCTCAGCTTGACTCTTCATAAGATTTAATCTCCAGGATCCAGGAGGAAAACTCCACTGCCCTTTCTGAGGACAGGAAAGATCTGTTTGCCAATGGTAGCTCATATTTACCACTAGAGATATGGGAGAGATTTACTGTAAGGCTACTCCCAGTGTTTTAGGTGTTGCATTACCCATTCTTACCTAACATACTTCTTGGCCTTGCTCCTCCACAGCATTACTTGTGGCAGCAAAGCTGCAATGGGAAATTTCAGAGTAAAAGCCCAGTATAGATGGTTCTGCCCAGCTGCAGGGTGTACAAACCTGTTCATTTAAGTGTCTAGTCTCCATCTAACAATCACCCTAGTTATCACTGGAGTGAAAAGTATGTCATCAGCCCCATATGAGGTAGCCTTAGCATCTGGCTGGTTTCAAAGGGCACACACCAAAAATGTTGCCTTTATCTTGATGCCTTTTCTGTGTGGGTTATTGCCCACACATGGAAAACAAGAACTTTCCCTGTACTGGGGGGAAAAAAAATGCTGCAATTGCTCTAATTCTCTTGGCTGCCTCCTGCTTCTTGTGCACTTTTGTTCAACACTTGGATGATCTGTACACCCTACTTTCTGATTTGTATTCACTGCCTTCAGCTGCCCTATTCCCCATTTGCTTCATAAAGTTTATTTATATTCTTCTCTTAGTGAAGAATGAGTTGTTGTTTTAGCCACTGTAATAGTCTCTTGGTTGTCAGACTGTGGCTTTTGGTCACTATACAGAAATTTCTTCAATATTCTCCAGTTCTATCATTCTTGGGTTGGTTTTTGTGTGGTGTTTGTGTTTTGGTTCTTTTTCTTTTTCTTTTTGTTTCTTCTGTTTAAATTCCTTCTCCAGACTGATTTGGCTCATGATTGTTTTCAGGTTTGTAACAGCAGCCTGGCAAAGCAGCAGGGCAATACCTTACTAGGATTGATTTTACTCTGTCTGCACATAACAAATGTTTTCAAGTGGCAATCACTTCTTACCTATGCTACTGTGCTTCTTCAGTCCTGTGATCAAATTCTCTGTATCTGCCAAGGAAAAAAGTCTCAGTTACAATTCTCCCCTGTTGGATGTGCGAGTTCTTTTGAGACAGGAAATAATCACCATTATCTTTACAAATACAGAGGCTGTTTCAGTGCTGGAGGCAGCTTTCCTGCTGAATTCACTCCATTTGAAGTTTCCCTGTGACAATCTGGCCCTTTTCCCCTCCTTGCCTTTGGCAGCTGCTCAGGGAGATGTTCAGATGGTTCACAGGTTTGATTTTGTGCTCCACTGCAGATACTGGTTGGTCTATTTTGTGATTTTTATTGTAGATGATTGAGCCATCAATTTTCTGATTAATTTACTACCAAGTCCAATGACCTTGGTGCATGAGATCCTAATTCTTAACAGTTCTTCATCTTGTCCCCAGTTAAGCCTTCTTAAGAGCCATGATTTTACCACTTCAGTCAGCTTCCCAACACGTTTCCACTTTTCCAGCCAAATTTTTTCCTGTACAACAGTATTTCCTGTTTATTAGCCAGGACCTATCTCTGGTGGGTAGATGATGAAAGAATCTCTCTCCACTTCCTTCTTTGCTTTGATTGTATTTGTTCTCAGCACCTTCATTATGTGCTAAATGAGTTTCCATTTGTCCCTTCTTTGCACCTTTCCCTTTTGTTGTTAGTCTAACACCTCTCAGCCTATGGCTGACTGTCTATGCCTCAGAAAATTGCTTTCCACTTTGGGATGGAAGCTACCAAAACCCTTCAAACCCTCTCATGTACAGGTGACATAAGTGCTTTGCAAATGACACCCATCTTGCCATGGTCAGCTTTGTGATCAAACACTTTCTGGTTTTATTCATGTACAGGCAAGGAGTGATCTCTGGAAGCTCCTTTGCTCACCTTTTCATCATCCTTTCAAGTAATGCAGCCTAGAAACCGTTAGAGAGGTTGTGATTTAGGGAGATTGATGCTGGTATCAAGCTGCAACAGGGCTCCGGTCTTCCTGTCTAAGTGGTGTACCTGCTGGATCCATCACAAGGTAGCTATGGCTTTCTTTTGGAATGGATCTGCCAGCTGGATGTGGCACCATTCACCACCACTCTGTTAGTCTGGCTAAAATAGCAGAAAACTAACCTAGCACAAAAAGATTGTGTTCTGCTGGACTATGGAGAGGATGACAGTATGCAGTCAGGAGAGGGAGAGAGGGAAACAAGGAATGATGTTCCTTCTGCAGCTTGGTTTCTGCAGTGGACCCAGCCGCAGTCCTTCCAGTGACTTGCCTTCTTGCAGGATCCAGGCATTTTCCTGGGGCAGCTGAAAACCTCTTGGTGGGCAGGCTGGATTCACTTAGTTTTGATTTATAATTGAAATGCAATTATTTTCACTCTTTATGTGCCATTACCTCTGTCTCAGCTGTACCCAGTACAGCGGGTGCAAGTCCTGCCAGCCCCTTTGCTGCACTTCCTCATCTGCAAGAGCAGGGAGAGATTTCGTTGTTTGCACACTAAGAACTTCAAGACAGTGGGGAACTCCTCATGACACTGAGTTTCTTTTTGTTTGTGTGTTTTGTTTTGTTTTCTCTAGGAAGTGATTTCCTCTCCCCTGGACACTAGTGATTAGACGGGATGATCCTAACTGATCATCCCATTGATTTTGACTGCCATTGAGAAAATGCTTCCTCTCCCTTCCTGGCCTTAAGCAGCTGTAAGCATCCTGCTCATCAACAATCACTCTAGCAGATGCAAATCATCCCTTGGAAACCACGGTGAGAGCTGCACACATGCTTAGGTGCTCCACTGAACTGTGGCCTCTCTAAACAAGGAGAGACCATTAGTTTTGGCTCATTACCTTAACAGGGATGACTATTAAACCCCACTCCTCCTGCCACTTTCTGTAAAACAAACTTAGAAACGACCCATCTTTGCAGCTGTGACTAGTAATAAATGCAATTAATTTCCATGTCTTTGTCTACATGCATTAGCTATCTCTCCTCTGCCATTTTGTTTCTTTAGTGGAAAAGCTTGTCTCAGAGATTCCCTTCTAATTAGAATGGGAATTTTCTCCTTTGTGGATATATTCCTCCAGGAAGCCACTTACTGAGATACAGCATCGCCAGGGAAAGGTGTTACTGATTGTTTTGTTTTTTTCTAAAGGCATATAGCAACTAGTATTACCACAAATTCGTACTTCCTCTGCTAATGTAAAGGGTTAAGGGGAAAAAAAAAGAATCCACTTTTTCCTGTGAAGATGTCACCAAACAAAGCAGAAACCAAAGGCACAGATGCACTTCTCTTTGAAATCTGCATCCTAATTACTGTTTACCCTCCTTCCTCCTCCATTGATGACTCCAATACAAAGGGTACAGTAAACAGCTGTGTGGGATTCATGGTCAGATCCATTAGCAGAAGCAGTATTTCAGCTGAGTGCAAGTCTCATGCCAGTCCTTTAAGGCTGGATAACAAGCAGAGAGGAAAACCACACAGGTCATGGCTCTAGCAAAGTCTTTTAGAAAGCATTGCTGGTAGTGGTCTTCTTGATTACAGAGAGATCACAGCCCCAGCACAGATGGAGGGGCAAAGTGCACAGGCTCCAGCAAAGCCTTTGAAAAATTATCAGCCCTTGTACTCCAAAAACTGCCCAAAGGTGCATCACATGTCAAATAGCATAGCTCACTCAAAACTGGAGTCCAAGACTACTGGGTGCAGACCTCAAGGCACCACTTCAATCCTGTGCAGAAGAAACTTTTAATTGTATCACATCCAAGAGAAAACCAGCCCAGAAGTCAAATTTACGTGAACAGACTTTGCTACCAACCTCCTTTCCTCCTCCTGCTGCCCCAGGACTAACCTTTCTTCTCTACCCTTACAAATAATGCAAACTCCCAACTTCATTTACTGAGATTTCCCAGATCACTGTGGATGCTTTTCTTTCTGCCTATCGCTCATGTTACATCCAGGAATGGCTATTTCTGCTTGCAAAGGTTATCTGTGTTTGAAGCCTCCTCCCCGTGGACAGAATCATAAGGTCTCTGATGAGGAACAGCAGGTCTTTGTTCATTCTCAATGCATGGGGCTGTAAATCCTCTGAGGGTGACCAGGGAAACCAAGAGCTTGCTGCCCTCATAAATCTCCCGCAGCGGTTACTGCAGCCATCGTGTGCTCTCTGAGGGCTGCAGGTTTCTGATGGTTTCTGCAGTTGTGGGATAGAAGATAAGGCAGTGTATGTCCTAGGGGTCAAGGACGAAATATGGGGTTTGGTCACTGTAGTTACAAGGTTGCCTGGTTAAGCTGCTGGGAGTGGTTGGGAAAGAAAAGGCTTTGGAGCTTTTTGCCTGCTTCTTGGCTAAGCCAGTGTTGATCATCTGGACTTTGTGCATGGAGCTGACAAAACCCCTGCCACATACATGCTTGGTGCACCCTCTTGGAAATTACTTGTGATCTAGAAAGTGATGGGGAAAGTCTGAGCAGACCAGCACAATCCAGCCAGCACCCTATGGCCTGGATGTGGCTCTTGGGCTGGGTCCATCCTCTTCCCACCTTTTATCTTGCTCTGGCTTCAGAGCAGGATGGTAGAGGGCAGAGAAAGGCCTCTGGGCAGTGAGCAACACTGAGGAGACAAACACTTGTTACTGTGCCAGCACTTTCCACCCAATCCTTCCCAGTACTGTGGCCCTCTCAGATATGTTGTGGTTAGTGCCTTCATATACCTGCTCATGAAAGATAAAGTTCTTGCCTCATCAGAATGGTGCAGGCTGCTGTGTTTGTCTTCTGCAATGGCAGTGGGGTAATTTTGAGAGCTTGTTGCACCGGGATGTCATCCATTTGCATGGCTGGGAAATCATCTGCTGAACCACTGCACCTTGGCATCATCAGCACAAATGCAGAGAGGGGGCTGAGCCCAGCTGAGGGTGACAGGCTCTCTGTGTGCTCCTGGGCTGCAAGGAGCTGTTTTGTTTTTTTTTAAATATGTGTGTTTTTATACATATGTGTATATATATGTGTGTGTGCGTGTATATATATATGTATTATTTTTTTATATATATATGTATGTATTTTTTCCCCTCTTTCTTTCTTCAAATTAACCAATTAACAGGGCAGGTTTAAGGCAGGTATCACACCTGCCTCTTGTCATTACTGGTCTCATGTTTAGTCTTTGTGCCAGTCTCCCCTTGAGCCTAGCTGCCTGGGAAGGACAACAGCTGCTTCTCTGGACATCACCAATAGAAAGGAGCTTGAGTGAACTGGTCCCTCCAGCTGCTCTGACTTTGCTGGTGTTCTTACTGCCATGACCAGCAAGAAGAGGCCTGCTGGGTCCCTAGGCATTTTGTTGTTCAAAGTGACAACATCCTTATGGCCCCTGCAGTCTTTGGTTGGGTTCTCCTTCCTCCTCTTACCCTACTGGCAACCACTTAATAAACAAACCTTCCAGTGATGCTCTTCCTGGCAGGCCCATGGTGCAGATATTTGAATTCTGCTGTTTCTTTTTAACCAGGTTTATTTTCTTCCTCCTCCAGGCAATTGGTAATGCCATGGGTTAGTTGTTGAGGTGGGTTGGATTGGTTGATGGGTTGGATGCGATGATCTTGAAGGTCTCTTCCAACCTGGTTTGGTTTATTCTAAAATAAAGGTTTATTCTATTGAGGGCTTTTTCCTCCTCCTGCTGCCTTAGATACCTGAATACCCCTTACTCTGCTCGCCCAGACAACTGACAGTGTACTTGTTTTGAGTCTCCCAGGGACAAGCCTGGTCTTTTATTTCATAGCTTCATTCTGTCCTGCCAGAAGTTGCTCAGCCTGGAGGAGAGAAGGCTCTGGGGAGACTATATTGTGGCTTTTCAGTGCTTAAAATCAGCGTATAAGAAAGATGGGGGCAGACTTTGTAGCAGGATCTGTTGTGACAGAACAAGAGGTAACGGTTTTAAACTAAAAGAGGAGAGATTCAGACTAGCTATAAGGAAGTAATTTTCTATGGTGAAGGTGGTGAAACACAGTCACAGGTTGCCCAGAGAAATGGTAGGTACCCCACTCCTGGAAACATTCATGTCAGGTTTGGACTGAGCTCTGAGCAACCTGATGCAGCTGAAGATGTCCCAGCTTATTAGTGCAGGGCAGAAGGGTTGGACTAGATGAGCTTTAAAGGTCCTTTCCAACCCAAACCATTCTATGATTCCATGAGTCTATGATTTATTTCTTTGCTCCTTTTCCCGATACCTGCTGCTTTGCTCTGGAGCATCTCATTTTTTGTAGGAAGCAAAACTTCAAAAACAAAAAAGAGAAAAAGGTGGTGTTGGAGGAAGCAGCAGCATTTGGAAATGTGTGCAAAGCAAGGTGGTGATGTTTGCCTTAATCTGAAACAACTGCTCAGAGGCAGATTGAGGCTGTCCCTCTTGGCTGTCAGTCCCCTTCCTCAGCTGCGTCCCACAGCATTCCAGGCTCACTGTCTTTGCACTTTCCCTCTGCAGCTGCTAAATGAACAGTCTGTGGCATTTTAATAATAACCAAAGGCTGAGGGTTTCACATGACTCTGGGAGTCAGGCTACAGAGCTGGGCTGTGTTTTAAATTTTTGGATGAGCAGCCAAACTGGAGGAGTTCTGCAAATGCTGCATGCTCTTAGGCTGAGCAGATGCACACTATACACTCAGGTGATGCCTCAGTGTTTTATCTCAGTTAGGTGGAGTTGAGGAAAGCGTCATCAACTTAAACCTTGCACAGAAATACAGTTTAACAGCTCCCTGCCTGCAGTTTAGTCTCTTTAATGAACACAAGCATAGATCAGCGAGGTGCAAGCATCGTGTGGGTGTGTAGGTCCAGAGCTGGAGTGTGACTCACTTGCAAGTAGGGACCCTTTGCAAAACATGGATCAGGGCTTGAATTCCTGTCCCTCCTCTGAAATTAAATAAAGGTCGAAGAAATCCTGAGTGCTCGGTGTTTTGGTTCTGGGCCATCTAAGAGGGGTGAAGTATGTGTTTAAGTGCTTTGTTGAATAGGAAGAGACTTGAGCATGTGCTTAATGTTATTAAGTGCTTAGCTGGTTTTGTTGAATCAGGGCCCCTGGCTTTTAAGTCAATACTAACCCCTTAGGCTGCATCTGAAAGGATTTGGAAAAGAAGTGGCATCCAGATACTGCTGGATGTTTGACTGCTGAGCTCTGCATTCCTGCTTTGAAGGCTTGTTCCTCTAAAATTGCTCTCACTGCTATTCCACATCATCTAAATGACTTGTCCCTGGCCACCAGGTGATGATGCAAGAGAAGATGGGGAATTATGGACATTGAACATACGTCCAGCACAACCCCTGAAGAAGTTCTGCTGTCCTGCAGTTTCCATCAGTGATCTCAAGGCATCACGTTAATACTGGGATGTCAAAGGGTGATGCTGCTCTGCTGGCCCAACCAAAGAGGCACACTGCAGACCTTCTCATGTCCTCTTCTGGTGGCTGCTGTGCTACTCCTTGTAACCAGCTTCTTGTTGTGAGAGCCCCTGAAGTCAATTTGGTTAAAAGGAGTGGGTGAGTATAAGCTAAGCAGGCTCCCTGTGGGTGATGTGGGTTAGGGAGTGATCACAGGAACAGAGCCAGCTGATCTGTCACCAGCAGTAGGGAACTGACAGTAGCTGCAGGCAGTGAACCTTTCAGTCAGTGTAGATGCTGCTGGAATGGAAGTGTCCCCAAAAGAGGATGGATATGAACCTCATCCCCTGAAAGAGTATTTTGGTGTACAAGAGCTGGAACTGGCATGTGATGTTTGAGAGATATGAGGCTCCAGAAAGAAGTGGGGAAAATAGCAACTTTTCCTGCTTTGCAGGTAAAAAGTGTCTGAGACCTGGATGGAAATAGATGGAAAACTTATGCACAGATGAAAGGCTTGAAATGAAATACATTATGCATGAGACTAACAGTTGGAATCTGAGAGCCACTTGGAGGTAATAATCTGAAGAGAGGGAATGGTTCTGGGCAACAATTTCAGCCTACTGCAGAGGCACCAAAATGGAACCAGAAACTAGGCTTTCTTTTAAAGGAAAGACAGAGTTAAAATCACAGAGTGGCCTTCTCCAGACAAACCAGATGGAGCCCTCCCTCCCCTGTATCCTCTCAGTTCTGGAGGGACTGGCAGCCTGGCTGCTGAGTCGGTCCTGGGACAGGGCTGGCAGTGCTGTCCCATGACTAGCAGTGCCATATGAAGGAGAGGCTTTCATTTGCCATGCCAACGTCTTTTGAAACAAAATAACTTATTCAGGGCTGCCTTGCCACTGCAGGCTATTTTCTAAAAACCATAAAAATTGCTGTCTGCACATCTGATGCTCACACAGCAAACAGTAACACAGAGATGCAGCTTGCCCTGAATCAGTTCAGCTGTAAGACTCAGATTAAAGTTTTGGGCCAGTAATTTCTGGAAATTGAAATGCCATTCTTTTCTCTTGCAGGTTTGTAGATGCCTGAGTTGATAGAAAATATGTTCTTCCAGGACAATGCCTCCATTAAAGAAGATTAAAAAGTTATATTCCCTCTTAAGCCAACATAGGTAAAAAGCTCAGAACTCAGGAAATGATGGAACAGGGAAGCCAAAAGAGATTCAGCTACCGTTGCAGGTCATTTTGCACCTGAATCAAAATCCATCCTTTCATGTGTGGTAATCTCTCAGCTCAGATTTTAAGTTAAAGCTCAGACTAAGGGTAAGTCCCACCTGAGCACTATCTGTTCCAATTCACATCCTGCTGTTTACATGTCACAGGCTCCATGACTGCAAACCCAACCTTCCAAGTTTTATGGGACTCACTGATGCAAAGCCTGGAGCCAGTGACACCTCCCTTCGTCCTGGCACGTGTCTTAAGCAACAACAAGAGGTCTGTGTTTGTTCTCCCTAGCACAGAAGAAAGAGAATGATTTCAGACAGAGATTTATGCTGGGTTTTTTTGTTTGGTTTGGTTTGGTTTTTGGGTTGTGCTTGTGTGTGTGTGTGTGTTTCCTTGACCTGTTGTTATAACTAAATGAGACTCACTCCTGTTAACCCTGTGTAGATAAAGCTGAAAATATTAGGCTAAGTTCTTAAGTGAAAAAATTAAGATTTTACATGAAAAGAACATGAGGGTGAGACAGTGAGAGCAAACTGATGCACTGAGGACCACCTAGCAGACCAATGTTACCACAAGATCTTTTGAGCCATCTTCCTTTATAAACATGACATCTCCTGGCATAAAGGAAGAGCCCAAATGACAGGGGATGGTATATCTAATCTCTCCTTTCTCTGTCACTGAAGTCTTGTGATCTTGATTATTTTGCCCCCCTCAGCTTGCCCATATCTAAAGGAAGGTTAAAAGCTGGTTCATAAAATGTACTCTTTGGTGCAAACAAGATACATGCAGGTTGACTCTGGTTCGTATTTAGGGGTCGTTTTTCACTGGCAGCTGGTGTAAAGCACCTTTGTCCAAGTGATCATCAGCTGAGACTAAATCAACTTATTTAAAGACTGTGGGGTTAGAATCTGCTGAGGAAAAAAATCCAAAAGTGCTTGCTGTTGCTGTCAAGGCTGTATGAACTAAAACATGTGGGTGCAGTTTGATCTTGCTCAGCTTCCCACGGCTTGCAGACAGCTTGCATTGGAAAGCCTTTCTGTGAGCATTTCTGCCCAGCCCCAGGCTCCCATCATGTGGCTTGCTTCAGCAAAGGGGTCCCAAGGCCATCCAAAGAGCACAACTGCACCTGGCTCTGCTCTTGTCACAGGCAGTTTGAATGCAAATTCTACTGCAAATTAAGTTTTTTCTTCTGGGAAGGGCCTACTACTTCAAGCATGAACCTCAGGTCCTGGCTATTTGTGGATGTGTGGTGAGGTAGGTGTCATGATTCAGCTAGCAAGGAGAGCATGGGGTGTATAAGCCCATTTGGGACACAACATCTGGGCCAGGCAGCTGTCATTATTGCTATACCTTCACTACCAACCATACATTAGCTAGCTAGGTTAACCCTGTGTGGGATAAATGTTCACACAGACTGAAACTGCTGTGTAGTGAGAGCTGTTGCTATACTTAATTCCAGTAGCAATGTTACCATGGTTTTGCAGTGTACCCAAAGCAGAGCTGCCCCCAGCATTGCCTTTCCTGCCCTGCTGTGCTTTGCCTCCCTACCCCTACGCAGATGTCTTGCTGCTGCAGCCCAGGGAGGGCTGGAGACAAAACCCACTACTGTTCTTCCTCCTCTTGGCAGAGAGCTGGAGCAGAGTAGGGCTGCTGGGCACATGGGCCTGAGAAGGGAACACAGATGCGTTTTGCTGGGAGAACAGAACGGCTTAGCAATATGAATGAGCAAGGGAGGACTTGGCACCACGAGTGGTCTTTTGCACAGCTGCCATGGTTAGGTCTCCAAATGTTAGGCTGGGGCTATTGATGGCAGGAGGAAGAGATTTCTGTATCACAGAATCACAGAATTAACCAGGTTGGAAAAAACCTTCAAGATCATCAAGTCCAACCTATCACCCAACACCATCTGATCAACTAAACCATGGCACTAAGTGCCTCACCCAGTCTTATTTTAAACACTTCCAGGGACAGTGACTCCACCACCTCCCTGGGCAGCCCATTCCAATGGCCAATCACTCTTTCTGTGAAGAATTTCTTCCTAACATCCAGCCTAAACTGCAAAATTGTTTTAGAATCATAGAATTGTTGGGGTTGGAGGGGACCTCAAGGGTCATCCAGTTCCAACCACCCTGCTGTGGGCAAGGACACCTCACACTAGATCAAGTTGTCCAGAGCCACATCCAGCCTGGCCTTAAAAACGCTCATGGATGGGGCTTCTACCACCTCCCTGGGCAAACTGTTCCATTGTCTCACTGCCCTCATGGTGAAGAATTTCTTCCTAACATCCAATCTGAATCTACCCATTTCTACTTTTTTTTTCCATTCCCCCTTGTCCTATCACCACCTGACACCCCTGAAGTCCCTCATCCACCCCATTTCCCCCCTTTTTCCTCCACAAATCCCAGAGCACCTGGGCTCTATTGGAGTCTCCTCCCACCCCAGGTGTGGCCACTTTGCCCTCCCCACCCACTCCCCTTTTTAATCCCCCCCAGGAAAGGCAGAAGCCCTAAGCTGAGCCCATCTGGGCTGAGGATCCTCCTCTCATCACTGGTGAGTGCCCATGGTGCACACTGGGTGATGGTGGTGGTGACAACAAAGGCCGGGGGGCCTGGTGGCCCCCCGGTTAGATAGGAAGAGTATTGATATCCACTCCAATATCACAGTATCACTAAGGTTGGAAGAGACCTCAAAGATCATTGAGTCCAAGCTGTCACCACAGACCCCATGAGTAGACCATGGCGCCAAGTGCCAGGTCCAATTCGTTTGAACACACATTGAAATGACAAATTACCCTCTCCGTGAAGAACTTTCTCCTCACCTCAAGCTTAAACTTCCCCTGGTGCAGCTTGAGACTGTGTCCTCTTGTTCTGGTGCTGGTTGTTAGAGAGAAGAGACCAACCCCTTCCTGGCTACAACCACCTTTCAGGTAGTTGTAGAGAGCAATGAGGTCACCCCTGAGCCTCCTCTTCTCCAGGCTAAACAATAAAAGCTCCCTCAGCCTCTCCTCATAGGGCTTGTGCTCAAGGCCTCTCACCAGCCTTGTTGCCCTTCTCTGGACACGTTCAAGTGTCTCGATGTATAGCCAAGCAATGGTGGAACTCCCTTTCCTGTGTTTTTTCTAGGGCAGATAAAGTGATGAAGGAAGGGGGAGAGGAGAAGGGAAGGCACCCAGTGGTAGGACCAGGTCTGGCTTCTACTTGCTTTACTAGACTGGCTGCCATCGGCGCATATGTTAATGTAGGACCTAAAAAGCATGAGCTCATGCTCAGTGCATTGTTGTCCCTTGAAGAGTGTTTATTAGTCTTGACATATCCATGCCTAACCTTTTGTCAAAGACACTTTATGATGGAGACGCTTTCTCTTCTGCAGGCTGTTCCAATTCTTTTTGTTGGGAATTTCCCCCAGACTTTCTAAATCTCAAGCTGTAATTTAAGCCCATCATTTTTATTCTTCCACTCCCAGCAGCTGATTGTTCCCTATTTCATAGATATTCTTCTGCAAAGGCCACACTGGTGAGGGCTCTTCCCAGCCTGATATGCTGAGATGGGTGCAAGAAGGCATTAAACTATGAAGTTTGTGTCACCAGGGTTAGGCATTAAAAATTGTAAATATGAAGCCTAGGCCATGAAAGGAAAAGAAATCTAAGTACAAGAAAATCAGATATGCTATTGTAAGGATGAATCAAAAATAACTGCAGCAGGACTCAATGAACATCATCTGCTTGGTGATGAGGGAGAAAGAGGAAAAAAAAAGAACAAAAGTGTCCCTTGGAGTAGTCCAGCTCTGATTTAATTTGAGCAGTGTCCATGAGCCTGGGGAGGGAATGCAGTCCTCACCAGTTAGCATCAGGACATGATGTATTGGGTGATTTGCTAAAATGCTGGTGAAGTTTCTTTATAGTGAACTATGAGGGGGGTAGTTTCAAGTTCTGTTTCTTGTCAGCTGTGAACATCATGAGTGACACTGGTTTGTTTAACTCTATGTTCCCCCCTCCCTGTGTTGTCCTTATCAGTCCCTCTCTTATCCTTAAAACAGAGGTTGAAATGGAGCTGATCTTGCCTGGCTTTCCACCTTTTCCATCCAATTCTCTCACATGTCTTCTCTAATCTAAGGATTAGAAGCACGTTTTGAATTTTCCTTACTAGTTTGACACCTGAGGCAGGCCGCATGCACTGCTGGAGCAGCACTGTGATACCTCGCTGAGCTCAGGTCTCACAACTCCTCCAGATGGGGTGCTCTGGCTGCAGCAGAAGTGGGTCTTTCATAGCCTTGGGGAGCTCCACAGCATTTGAAGCAGCAATGGGTGATTCAAAACCAGTTCTCTTCCTGATTCAACAGATGGGCTGCTGCCTGCAAAAAGGAAATTAATGTCTTTGCATGGCTCGTGGTCTGACAGGAATGTCTGGAGGAGCTCTAATGTCACTTCCCCACAAGCAGCTGTTGTCTGCATCCTCTTCCATAGCCTCCTGAGTAACTTCTTGTTTTGCAAACAGTCCATCCTTCCTTCCACATTCCCTCTGGATAGAGCTTTCTGAAGGAGGGTTTCCTGCGCTTTTCTCTTCATTCCTGTACAGATCTGCCTTCTCAGTTGTGCCCATGCAACTCTCATGCTTAAATTGCTGCAATATCTGGGTTAATAAAAAGGAAAGAAGAGCTGTTTTTTAAAAAAACTCCCGTCAGGGTGGTGATCTGATTGCCAGCCATGGTCCTTGCACAGCTGGTGGGACAATAATCTGCAACAGAGGCATAGCTAGGAAATGCCCAAACTTACAGTCAGGAGTAAGGAAAGGGACAGTATCGCTGTCATTCCTGGTTCCTGTGCGTGTTCCTTTCACATACATCAAATCAGGGGAATCAGATCATTGCAGTGGGCAAACTCTATCCCTTCCCTGACACATGGACAATGGGGGGTGAGGGAAAGTGGGACCATATCTTTTGATACAGTCCAATCATATTAGAATAAGGGGAAACTGGACCTTTGAGGGCTCTAATCAAGCTGTCAATGGTTCCTAATGTAGCAGTCACTAGCATTTTTTGCCATAACAACACAAACGTGTTAATGTTTTGAGAGGTAGTGCTTGTCATCTGAATACTGTGAGTTTGTGTTAAAGATTCTATTCCACATTTAAGGAATTTGGCCTCTGCATCTTGTTGACAGCATGGAAATTTTTCAGCACTGTACAAACACGAGAAAATAAATGTAGGCTGCAGAAGTCTGAGTAAAATGCACTGCAGGTGTGCTGCACCTAGAGAAATGTGGATTGTTTGAAAAACAAAATGGAAACATTGCTTCAGTTTAGTGCTTGTTTGGTGGAGGGTTTTTTTGCTAGAATTGTTTGTGGTTAGTAACCAGCACAAGGTTCACATGTATAATAATGTAACCATGGTAATATGATAACACAAACTGATGTCGGTCTGGTTTGCTGTTAAGATTTATACCTCATTATATTATCCTATGCAATTAAGAAATGCTTAGAAAATTAACATTAGAATAGATTAAAGTATCAGCAGCACAGTGACAGCTGTGGGTCTTAACCATAGTCCCCAAGTGGATGTGAAACAGAGTAATCATAAAAGATGAGCCATTTCATAACCACCTCTGTAGCAGATAGTTACACCTAACATCCTAGCAACAGAGCTCCTCAATCATCGTCTCTTTGTCCCTGCAGATCACTCGGTGCCTCCCTCCTTGCAGTATCTACGTTCAAGTTTAGGGTGGGGAATCTGGGATTACTTGTTTTTTGAAGAATTTCAGATGATTACCCCAGAGAAGGAATATCAACTTTATGGAGGAGTGTAAGGCCAAGTCCTCAGCTGTGGCCACAAGCCAGGCGAGGATTGGGACAGCGTTTTGAACCGGGAGGGTGGTTTTTTATATATTTTTTTTCTTCATGTAAACAGTCCTACTACTTAGCTCTTGATAAGAGTTTTGAGATGTTTGGTTTGCTGAGAGAGAGGGGCCTCCAAAGATTGTCCAGTCACAGTTAATCTGGGGACTAGAGCCTCCTTCTTATCTCAGACTAGTTTTTCACTGAGGATGTTTGACTGCAGTGTAACTGGGAGGGGAGAGCCTAGTCTTACTCTCTTCTTCTTTCTGTGTCTATTTATTTTACTTGAGGATGATACCTAGAAAATGCACCTTTTTCTCCATCTTGTCACCTAATTGTCCTCTTCTCATTCTGTCTTTCATCTTTATTCCACTATGCACAGTTAGTCTCTTTCTCTTGATACTTATGGACTTGTTATTTTGTCGTTTCCTGACTAAATTAAAGGGACAGTATTTTACGCTCATTCAGTTTGGCATTTCTGCTGCCTTCACCTTCTGCCTTTCCAGGCCCTCCCTCCCCTTATCTCCATGACTTACACTCTGCTGAGATGCATCTTAATTCTTGAATAGTCTTCTGTGGCCTGGCCCCTCACTTGTGGTGTCTAAGGTCACATCTTGGTTTTCCTTCTGTCATTCATATAATTTGACATCTTGCACGTCTCCTTCTCCCATACTGTCCAGCTTTCTCATTCTCCCTGCTTCTCTGGCACCTTATTATTCCTTCACCTATGGGGAGAAACTCAAATTTGTCTTCTCAGATTCCCCTCCCCTTCTTCTTGACTGATCCTAGCCACACAGGGACTCAGGTTCTCTTGGAGCTTCTTCTCTCCATGTGACATAGGCAGTTGACTATTTTGCCAGTTCTTGTATTTCTTTTCCTTCCTGGAACCAATGCACTGCAAAGGATGAACACAAATCTGTCAGCAGGGAGTACAGGATCTTATACTCTTCAGAGAGGAAGAGGTGACAGGGGAGGGAAGACCCCCTCTCGGCAGACCAAAATCTACCAAATGATAAGTGGCAAAATAAATAAATCTGAATATGAAGACAGATTTTATTTAGCAGTGTGATTTATTTTTGAAGCAACCTCTACAGTGCAGAGTGCACAAGAGCGCAGAAGTAGTTGAAATGGCTTTACATAAATATTGCATGAAGCTTTGTGTGCAAACACATACAAGAGACAGAGCTGCATGCAAAATCTGGCTAAAAAGGGTGAAGGGAAATGTGGGAGCTTTTTTCTTCCATATCTGGAGAGTGCCTGGTACCCACTCTGTAATTCTGTATTGCAACACAGCTTTCAGCATCAACGTGCTCAGAGGGCATTGCGTGTGGAGCGGCATGCAGTAGAGCAAGCCATGGAGCAGGTATTTAGGTCAGCAGCAAGTGGCCTATAGTTGGTGGGCCAGGGCCAGAACCTACTTCTGGGCCTTTTATGGGCCCAGATACATTAAATGAGTAGAGAGACAGTAGTCCAATATGGAACTTGGGGTTTATTTCCAATTTTGCTTAGCACCCTCAGTCAATCCTTAACCCTTGAGGCATCCCTTATCCTTTAGTATTTGTTGGCTCTTTCTGTGCTGCAATTTCATGGCCTCTTGCATCTGACAGAAGTAACATTGCTCCCTGAAGAAGCTGCCCTGCCTTCTCTGGCTGCCAATTCCTGTACTATTCATGTCCCCCTTTTGCTGACACACCTATATCAGCAGCTAGGACAGCACAGCAGGCATAAATTTACCAAGCAGAATGGCTGTCCTGAGGATGTGCCATCCATCTTGTACATATTTCAAGGGTGTAAATTTAGGCTGGTTGTGTGCTTATCCTGCATACCAAATGTCCATTCATGAACATCCATTGGTGGCTGGAGTGTTTTAGGTGTGCTGTTTCTTCTGCTTTACCACAAATCAGCTCAGTTCTTTTGTTCTCAAATCTCCCTGTGATGTGAATTGCAGGACAGTAAAATAGAATGATCCAGAGTTAGTTCAAGAAGGCACTTGTAATCCAAACTAAAATATCAACCTGGGTACACTGTGCTGACATGGCTGTGTGGTGAACCAGGTCTGGGCAGAGATCAGAAGCAAAGACAAATGGAGCTAGTTTTAGCTTCAACCATCTCTGAGCTGATGCGTGTGACCTCAACAACATTTTGGCCAGCACTTGGCAGGGACCAAAGGCTGGTTAAAAGCTGCAGGAGGAAAATGGATCTCCTTTTCAGAAAGCACTTTACATTGGTTTAAGAAGACTGCAAAATAATGTGTCAGCTGCAGGCTCTTGGAAAGGACCAACACTTCTAGTGGATAAAGCAGGTTCACACCACAATGTATTGTCTACTGCAAGAGCAAAGTGGCTACATGAATTTCATCTGAGACCTTTCAGTACCACAAAAACTCATAATCTTCTGAGGGACAGGAGAGCAGTAAAGTTCATAATGCTTACAATGTCTGTACATTAGGCACACAGCTTTCCATACAAACCCCATATTGTGAAGGGCTCCCTGAATATTTTCTTCTTCCCCTTCCATTCTCCCCTCTCAGAACATGTCTGCAACTCAGTTTTTGCTCTAACATTTTTCTTTTTTTCTTCAACATCTGCATTCTCCCCCTCCCCTTTCCACCACATGCCCATTGAAAGCCTAATTGCAGATCCCTTACTGCAATTAGTCTATACGCTGTTCCCAAGTTCATTTCATTATGGCTTTTTGGCTGGGTGGCTCAAAGGGGCTTTGAAGCAACACCTCGCTGGTGCTTTGATCCTTGTGCCTACACTGCCGTCAGCATCCTGGTGCAAGCACTGCCATGTTCTCCTCTGCTTTCCACCTTTGCCTACCTTCTTCTTATCCCCTCAACCCTTCATACCAGGATTTTTTTTCTCCCCAGAGGCACCATTTATGCTTCTCTTTGAGCTGCTCGAGCAATGCGGTACCAGATGGCCCACAGCTACGCCGTGCAGGTCTCTGGGGTCACTGCCGAAGTTTTTGGACAGGTCAGTGGGTAGCACACCCTCCCACCCCACCTTCCAACACCCCGCCAGACCCCAGGACTATGGGAGACAACGAAGTGCGGGGCGGGAAGAGGAGGTGCAGGAGGAAAGCGATCGCGGGGGTGGAGGGAGGGAAGGACGGAGGGGTGGGAAGAAAGGAGGGAGGGGAGGCGGGCGGGGGGCGGTCACGGGGCGGTGGCAGCCGGGGAGGGAACCGGGAGTCCCGCGGCCCATTCGCGACCGGCGGTGGCGGCGGCAGCGCGGGGCTCGGCGCCTCTTGGCCCCCCGCGGGCAGGGCTTGTCAGCGGCGGCTGCCCCCTCCCCGGCGATGAAGGCGAGCCCCGCGGCAGCCGCCGCTGCCACGGCCACGGCGACGGGGCCGGGGCCGGCGGGGGGACCGCGGGAGCCCGATGCGCGCTGGAGGGAGAAGGGCGAAGCGGAGGCAGAGCGGCAGCGCACCCGCGAGCGGCTGGAGGCCACGCTCGCCGGGCTGGGCGAGCTGGAGTACTTGAGGCAGCGGCAGGAGCTGCTGGTGAAGAGTCTCCTGCTGCAGCGGCCGGCGGGCATCGGGCCTGGGGCGCAGGCTGGCCGCGGGGAGCCGCCGGGCGAGGGGCCGCCGCCGCGCAGCCTGGAGGAGAAGTTCCTAGAGGAGAACATTCTCCTTTTGCGGAGGCAGCTGGTAAGCGGGGCCGCCGGAGATGCGGGCGTGTGTCGGCGGGGTGATGCGGCCGTGTGTTGCCGGGGGATACTCGCCTGTCGCGTTCCCCCGGGCTGATGTGACTCGCGGCTGGTTCCTGTGAAGGGACAACCGCAGTACCCCCGAGCGGTCCATGCCCACGCCGCTGTCACACCGGCACAACGTCCAAACTGGGCGTGCAGATGAAGCGGCGGGATGCAGGGAGGGGGACGCGGCCGTAAGTGGGTTTCGACGAAGAAGTGACAAATGGGTGGCGGTCGCATTTTACCTACGTTCTGGTGGTAGGTGCACTGTTCTGCTGGGGTTCGCACGGCCAGGCCGGCTGGTCCAACTTCCATTCAAGGCAAGGAGAGGCGCTGCCGTTGCCTTGAATGGAAGTTGGGAGCGAGCTCCTGGGCTGCAGCCCGGGAGGAGGTAACGAACGCTCCAGCACGGGCAGGATCGGACCCCTTTAAAAGAAGGGATGCTTTTGTTGAGGGACGCGCTTTGTAGCTGGTGTAGGAAGAGATGGAGGACGGCGTGAAGCAGCGTGAAGATCATTTTTCAATGAAAATCGCGTACAGCTGTGCCGGGCGGTCTTTGTGCACGGCTCAGCATTTGCTTTCACCCACGGAGAAGTTGGATTGCGTGATTTATTTGCCTGATTTATTCTTCTTCTGCAAGCCTACTCCCCCCTCCGCATTTTTCCTCCTTTCCCCTCCACCCCCCCTTCCCTTTTTTTTAGGGTTGCTCTGTTAGCCTTTTAATGTAGTTAATTTGGGATTATTTCCTTCTTTAAAATAATTTGGTTTGCTGCTGAGAAAGGGCTGACTGCGGAAGGACCAGGGAACCAGTACTGAAAGAAAAAAAAAAAAGGGGGGGGGGTAAAGAACCAACACCCCCAAAAAGCTGAGATTTGTGGTAGCATTTTAATTTGTGCACTTGACATTGCAGATTGGAACCAGATGCGGTGCTGGCTGGGGGCGGGGGGGACACCGGTGGCAGTAGGTGGCGCAGGGAGTCACCGCCTGAACCCATCACCTCTGCCAGTCTGGCCTCCAGCCACCTCCTGGCTCCTGTCACAAATGTGGGAGAAGACCTGAGACTGCCCCTTTGGCTCTCCAGGGATGGTGTTACATGCCAGCACATCTTCAAAAGCCAAGCTAATACTCTTAGCATTTGCTTTCCCTTTGCCCGAGGACTGGCCCACCCCAAGGGAAAGGTTGCCCTAGATTTAATGGGTTTAGAACTCATCCAGTTATGAGCATCAAAACTCTTTGCAGTGAGCATATTGGAGCACTGCTGAGCACTGCTAAAATGATGCACTTATAAAAAGAGATGAGCCTTCCTCCTACCCCTCCTGCTTTCCTCAAGGCCAGAACAATTAAAGGGTATGAAGCTGAACAGATGATGGATAAGCAGCGTTGTAATACACACAGGGAAACTGATTGCATTGACCGTGGGTTAATGAGTGCCTTGCAAAATAATTTCTTATTGCTGATTTTATGCCATCAAGTTACCTTCATAAATAGCCTTAAAATCCATCCCACAGCAATTTTATACAATTATAATGGGAGAAGAAGAAGAATTACTCTTCCTGCTGCACTGCAAAACTAATAAAAGGGCTTCAAGCCCAGCCCTTGGAATCTTGCTGTCTATATGGTAGACTACAAGCTCAGAATGTGCAGCAGAACAAGGTGATTCCCACACTATGGACACTTGGCTAGCAGGGCTGTTTCATTCCATTGTGTGAACAGATGTGATCTTTGACTAACATTATGGAGGTGTTGCACATCCCCTGTTATGCTGGCAAAGCTATCCTTTCACCAAAGCAGCCTGTTTCACAAGCACGGATCTGGTTTGACCATATCGTACAGTCCAGCTTTGTTGTAACAGCTGAGGTCCTGCAAAGAAGCACTTTGCCATTGTAGTGTGTTGGTCTTCCCAAACTGTGGAGCTTGCTTTTTATGTAGAACTGCCTGGAAGAGGCTGAGATGAAGTAGTGTCTGCATAATTCTTCAGTTTTTATCCAGAGCATGTATCTAGAATTTCAGGGCTTTGTTCTGTTTTTTTGGTTCTTCCCCCCTTATTTTTCTCCTTATAAAAACTTATCAACATAGAATTTCCTTTCCTTGATGCCCAGATGGAGAAGGATGGTTGTGTTTGGACTCCCTTCGTGTCTGCCTCACGATGTTTGTTATCTTGTTTTCCAGAACTGCTTGAGAAGGAGGGATGCCGGCCTCCTAAATCAGTTGCAAGAGCTAGATAAGCAAATAAGTGATCTCCGCCTGGACGTGGAGAAAACGACAGATGAACACCTTGAGACAGACAGCCGTCCAAGTTCAGGTAAGGCCCATACTCAGCAAAATGGAGCCTCCCTTGGTAGCTGGAATTAAACTGGCTATACTTTTCAGTACTACAGCAGCAAATGTCTATAGCATGTTTACACTGATAGTTAAATGCCTACTAGCAAAGTTCACCTGCTGCTAGATAGGTTTCTGCTTGTAAACAACATATTCAGAAGAACATTTCAAGCTTAATTAGATTTTTAGTGTTTGGGGCATTTTCATTCTCAAGGTCACTCACAAATTAGTTAAAAAATTCTAATTTTCCTGCATAGTGGGAAGGAGGCTGCAGGAAAAATGGTGAAAGCAAGCACCACCAGCAGAAGACAGATGTCAAAACTGAGCTTACAGCCAGAAGGGAACATTGAATCAAATAATTTGATCCCCTCTATATTGAATTTCATTGCATTCTAACTGTGTTGAAGCCAGTAAGTGGTGTCTCACTATGGGGAACCTTTCCTGGAGGCATCTAGTCTTATTCTGAAGGCACTAAAAGGTGGAGAATCTGCCAATTTGCAATTGTTAAAATCATTGCTAATTTTTAATCTGATTTTACATCATTCCATCCCTGAATTTTACATGCCTTTCTTCTAGAGACTAGGGTCTTTTCTAGTACCCAGCTTTTTTTTCTTCTGGGAGGTGCTATACAGTATAATTCCTGACTCTTTTTGATGAGCTAAACAGGTCAAGTTCATTAAGTCATTTGTTTTAAGGCATTTTTCCAAGCTCTTAAATAGCTTTATGGCCCCTTTCCAATTTTCTAGCTTTGTTTTAACTGTGCTGGAGTCGAAGACCAGGCATACCATTCCAGTGTCTTTCCTACCAGTGCTGTATAGACTGCTGAAGTCACTTCCCTGCTGCTATTCATTAGTCTCTTTGTACATCCAACAATCTCATTAGCTTTTTTTTTCCCTTCCATATCATTAAGCTTGATTGAGCTGCTTTTCCACGCTGACTAAGTCCTTTTTCAGGATTATTGTTTTCCAGGATGCGTCCCCATTCTGTAGACAGGGCCTGCATTCCTTGTTTTCCTAAATTTAAATCTTGATTATGGTATGTCATACTTGTCTTGAGTGTACCCAGTTTACCAAGAAATAAATTTTTCTATGTCTGCACATTATTTCCCATTTTCCTTCTTTCATGTCATACACTGTTTATCTCCAGAACTTTGAAAATAATGGATAACATTGGGCTTAGCACTCAGTGATAAAAATTGTAGTCCAGTAGTAAATAGCTGGGGAGTTTATCTTGGAAGAGTCTTACACTACTAAATGAATAAGGTGTCAAACACAGCCTGGATCCTTCTTGCTAAAATCTGAAAGCCCCTATAAAGGTGAAATTTTTTTTCCCAAGATTTCATATGTAAGGCAGAGTTCTGCTTTTTTATTTTTTTTACTTTTAAGTGTTTTACTTTGAAATAGAATCCTTCATAGCAATAAGGGTATTACTAAACTGTGCAGGTTTTTTGGGTGACCGAATGAAATCGCTTAACTAATTGCAACAGAGTAAGCCAACATAAACATGAGCTTGACTGCCTTTCTGGGGACGCAAATGGTAACTTTATGTAGACGTAACTAACACAAATCCAAACTCTTATTTTTATAGGGTTTTATGAGCTGAGTGATGGAGCTTCTGGATCGCTCTCCAATTCATCTAACTCTGTCTTCAGTGAGTGTTTATCCAGTTGCCATTCTAGCACTTGCTTTTGCAGCCCTTTGGAGGCAACACTGAATATCTCAGATGGACGCCCTAAATCTGCAGGTATAGTAAAAGCAGGTCAAATACATCATACTCCAGGAGGTGGCTTTGGCTTTGGAAATACTACCTCAGGAGTATCTGGGTTGGATTAACCCTTCTTCCTTTCATTTGATGTATTGTGCTCTGAAAAGATTCCAGTGCCTGTCACATACATGGGTCACGAGGCAGGACCATTCGCCCTCTCCTACTCCAGCCTTACACGTGAATATGTCAGTTTAATCACAAGAACATTAGGAGGAAAATAAGACAGCTGCTCTTCCCAGTAGAGGGCAGTGGTACCTATACACAGAAACACATCAGCTGGCTAATTTCTTACAGAAAATCATTTTTACGAAATAATACTCATGAAATATACTTCAATAGCCTTGGCCTCATTAAAGTCACATAGTAAGGAGATAGCTGCAGGTTTTAGGAGGTCAGGGGATGTGTCAGTCTGTTTGTGGCAGTGACCATGGTGAGGTGTGTCCTGCATTTGTATCATCATGAAGAGGGAGAAGGTATTTCGTCTCTTTGGCAGAGAGCTGATTCCTTTGAAGATGCAAGCCTTAATGTGTGGGATAGTGAAATAGGGAGGCTTCCTCTGTTGTACAGAAAGGACACTTCAGCAGGACTTTTGTGGTTAAGCATCAACTGAATGCAGACTTACTCAGTCAAAAGCCTTGGTTCATTCTGGGTTATGGAGGATGCTTCTAACCATAGTATTTACAATTAAAGGTTAATTTATAGTGATTTTTTTTTGTGTGTGAATCAAGGACAAAATAATTTAGGTTCTTCTAACTCCAAATTGGCTAATACAACCTGGATTATATTCATTCTGAGATCCTGAGGAGTCCACTAAGTTACCCTTTGAGCAGCTTGAAGTAATTTAATGCTCACTCATATAAGGTATCTGTGACCTTCATAATCTATACAGAAACAGAAAAACATACCCAAGGGTTTCCAGCAGGTTGCATTGCTGCTTTTTGTTGTACACATCACAAACCCCTAAAACTTTACTCATACTGTCTCACAAAACCCTAAAACTTTACTCATACTGTCTCACAAAACCCTAAAACTTTACTCATACTGTCTCACTTTCAGAGATGGAATTTCACTACCTGGTATGTTTTTGGGCAACATTTCCTGACTCTGACATAGAATTTAGGAAATGTGGGAAATCTGTGAGGTGATCTGGAGGAAGTTCCTGCTTCTAACTTCCCTATTCTTTCTCACCTGCCCACACAGGAACATCATCTCTATCAGCTAATTCCATCAGAGAGACCTCTTTTGAAATAAGCCTTAGATAAGTGATGAGCACTGAGCATTCAAATTTGAGTACCCTGGCTGAAGTTTCTAGCCCAAGGGTGGAAAACAGGACTGACAGTGATCTGGAAGGATCATTTAGATTGTGCCCCTACCCAAGAAGTCAAGGGCAACATAAGCTTAAGGAAAGAATAGTCTTAGGTGCTTGGATTGAAGACTTGCTCCTAAGGTCGTTTAGCCTTAGTGATTAAACCTGACTCATGCATCTTGAAAGGCACTGGATTTCTCTTACAGAACTCTTTGCAGAGCCAAGGCTAGGATGTCAGCTGGATTGACCTGCATTCCTTGCACTTGTGTGGAAAGATGAGCCTATTTCCCATTCTTGAACCTTTTATCACTCAGAAGGAGTATCTATTATTCTTATTACCATTTTTATAATAATAAAATATGATGATAATAATAATAATAATAGTAGTACTTATAATAATAACAGAAAAAAATTAATCCTGGATCTTTTCTGACTCAAGATATGCTTGAAAAAAGTCTGGAAGTTTAATTTGTCAATAAGCTGAAGAAATTCACTGATCTCTGGGCTTTATTGTTTATGTTTCTCTTCGGATTTAACAAATTAAAATATAAAATTTATACCTTGTCATGCTGAGGCCTGCGTGAGTTTTACAGGTCACTGTGTAACATACAAACATAAGAGACCTTTACAAACTTCTGAGTGGCTTGGATGTGAAATAGGAAGCTCCTAGCAACCTAGGTGCAGTTTTGAAACCAATGTGAATGTTCTCACTACAGCTGTGACTTCTACCTTTTCAACCATGTAGACATATTGGGGCAAATCCTACATAGATGCAGTTACAAAGACAGCCACAGAAGAATAGCTGCTGCATTTGTAGTGCTTGAATGGCTTCCCTGGTTTCAAGGTTTCTGCTGTTTGAACAGTGCTGCTGTAGTATAAGCATGGCATTGCACGTGTAGATGGGACCAGAGTCCTTGCTGGCACATGTATAACCTAGCACAACTGTCCCTAGCAGGCTCTCTAAACTCTTCTAAAATACCTTTCAGATCTCATAGGCTGGATGGACTATAATAAGGAAGGCCAGCATGAGGACCAGACCACAGGCTCTGTCTGTCGCTCTTTGTCCACACCGCACTCAAATTCCCTCGATGTCGTTGCAGATGTACACCCAAAGTACCAGTGCGATCTGGTGTCTAAAAATGGGAATGATGTCTACCGGTACCCCAGCCCACTCCACGCGGTCGCTGTGCAGAGTCCCATGTTTCTTCTCCCCGTGACTGAAAACCCCCAGCGAGAAGAAGAAAGGCTTGGTTGTGATATTAGTGATGTTTGTGCTGGATCTGAAATGGACTCAGGGAAATCCACCACCACCTTTCTCCCACAAAGCTCCTGGCAGGCACCATGCCCTTCCACTAGCAAGAGGATAGATGGCTACATCTTAAGCCTGGTTCAGAAAAAGACTCATGCGGTAAGGACTAACAAACCGAGGACAAGTCTCAATGCCGATCCCACCAAAGGGATCTTGAGGCATGGAAGTATGTGTGTCAGGCAGCCTGCAGGGGTGGTAGCTCATGGTAACATTGTGAACCTGAAAAGCTCCAAGCAAGTGTGCCTGCCTTCTGGTGGGACAGCTGCTGTGGACCACACAACACCCTCCCCGTTAAAGCAGAGGCCAAGGGAGCCAGCTGGTGAGCAGCTGGATAGTAGGAAGGCATCTTTGCCAGTGGCTTTCCCACCTGGTGCAACCAGTGAACTTCAGAGCAAGCACCTGCCCCGGAGTGTCAAACCAGCACCTCCAGAGCTCAACCGCAATGCAGTGGCCACAGCAGGAGATGTTCCCAAGGAGAACGGGCAGCTCTTTGCCACGTCTCCCAAAGAGAGCCCAGGGAAACCTGTGCTGTTGCAGCCAGAAAACAGGGTCAGTCAGGCTCCCAAAAAAGTCCTGCTGAAGAGCAGTTCGCAGGCAGCTCGCTCCTCACCACCTGCTGTTGAAGAGAGGCCCACGCTGGATTTCAAAAGTGAGGGCTCTTCTTCCCAGAGCCTGGATGATGGGTTGCTGGTGAATGCCCAGTACATACCAGCTCAGCAGCAAAGCGTGAAGCTTCACAAAGGCACCCGAAATGTCAAGATTTTGAAAAGCTCCATGCTGAAGCACAGGCCCCACCTTGCCAATGGGTTGGAGAACAGTTCGCAGACCTTACGGGAGAAAGCCAAGCCCGTCGGCAAGAAGTGCCGCTTTCCAGATGAGTTGGATACAAATAAGAAACTGAAAAAACCCTCCTCGCGGGGTAAGAGAGGCAGTGGTTTGCAGCCTGAGGCTGGCCTCCAGAGTCGGCAGGCTGGACTGCACAAGTCCACCATCCGATCCCATGGGCACGGCCGGGAGGTTGTGGTGGCCAAGCCTAAACACAAGCGAGCTGACTACCGCCGGTGGAAGTCATCGGCAGAGATTTCCTACGAGGAGGCCCTGCGGCGGGCAAGGAGGAACCGTCGGGAAGGTGTAGGGGTCTACTCACAAGTTCCCCTGCCCTACGTCAGCCCGTATGCCTACGTGGCTAGCGACTCCGAGTACTCAGCAGAGTGCGAGTCCTTGTTCCACTCCACTGTGGTGGACACAAGTGAGGATGAACAGAGCAACTACACGACAAACTGCTTTGGAGACAGCGAGTCGAGCCTGAGTGAGGTGGAGTTTGTAGGGGAGAGCACGACCACCAGTGACTCTGATGAGAGCGGAGGCCTTATTTGGTCTCAGTTTGTCCAGACGCTCCCCATCCAAACAGTTACGGCACCAGAGCTGCATGAAAATGCAGCGAAGGCCTTTGTTAAAATCAAAGCCTCCCATAACCTCAAGAAGAAAATCCTCCGCTTTCGGTCGGGTTCCCTGAAGCTCATGACAACTGTCTAGTGAGGTGACTTGGCGGAATGTATCTGCTTCTGCTTGTGGAAGCAAGGTGCTTTTGTGTACATATTTCCACAGATTTTTTTTTTTTTTTATATATATATATATACATACAAATATTTAAAACTTAAGGTAAATTATGTCACTTGTCTTCAGAACTTGGGTGGATACTAGTGCCTTTTATGTGGAAATAAAAGAACGTTGTACTGGTTTGACAAAGAACCGTAACACTGCCATTTCAGTGGTGAACAGCCTCCAGTGCATGGTGTCAGAATGCTTTGAAAAAAAGGCTAATATTCCGGGGAATGGATCTTCCTTGCCTAGTTTTTACAGTTCTGGGTCTTACACAGGATATTGACAGCTTAAGGTCATAAGTTTTTAGGGAATAAAGGGGAGGGAGTGTGGGTGGTCTTCATGCTTTTGCTTGTCCTGTTCTGCCACTCTTGTTAGTGCATCTTGAACAACTTCTTCCTGGTAGTTTGGTCTGCTTTGTTGTTTTCTTTTCTTTTTTTTTTAAATCTTTTCTTGTTGATTCTCTTCTTGAAACTCACCCCTGTCCTCCTCCAGCCTTCCCCCACCAGGAAAGGGCTCCCATTCAATCTGACTCCAGGGTTAAGTCACCTGTCACCTTCTCTGGAGTGCACTCTGATTTCCTGAGAGTTCTGCTGTGGATGGTGCTGGTGTTCACAGCAAACTGTTGGAGCAGCTGATCAAGGCTTAGTAACTTCAGTATTTTGTGTAAAACTGCTTCTGAAAAAGGAAAAAAAAAACCCCACCCATATGCATGTCAGGTGCATGAGTATCAGTAGTTTTAATATTCATGTTGATGTCCAATTTACTGTACATCATCAATGGCTGTTTTTATATATATATCATTGTGTAAATTAATATAACACATCGTATGCTGTAATAAACAGTCTCTTTTAATACTTCTTTTAAAGTTCATTATGTTGGTGCAGACACAGTCAATGGTTTTATATTGGCATTGTCACCACTTAGATGCATTTAGCCATGCAGGAAAGAGAGCGAATTTCAAATGTGTTTTTAAGGAAGGAACTGGATTGTCATGGCTCCTCTTATTCTTCCCATTACTTGCATTTCTAAGGGAAAGGTGGGATTTGGGAGCTCAGAGGCATCTTCAGGTTGTTGATTATGGGTGGCTCATGTTGCAGAGCAGATGGAAATGTAATGTTAATCCTCCTTGCTGTGAGGGTGCTTGCAGACTTTGGTTGGTACAACACAGTTGGAGGTGGCAGGTTCCTGTAACCAAATAGATCTGTGCAGTGCAACAGATGTCCCTCTGAAACGTCCGGTAAATGAATTTCCCAAGAGGCGTGTGTTCTGGAAGCTGGGCTGGGCAGAGGGGAACATGGACTTGCTGTCCCTGTTGTCCTTTTTAGGTAGCAGACTGTATCACAACCTTTGCAAGGTTATGGAAACAAGGGATAGTTGTGTCACCCACCAGACTCTTGTCTCAGTTTCTTTCTTCCAGTAGAACTGGAAGTGAGTCTGCCAGCAAAGGAGAAAGGAGCTAACCAGAGACAGCACTGCTTGCTTTTGCAGCAAGAGCTTTGAAGTTGCCTGGTGGGAAGGCTGGAGGCTTATGGCAAGCATGTCTGATGGAGCAGGTCCAGAGGCTGGGCTTGGTTTCTGCAGTTTCATCTGCTTTGGTTTCCATGAAGTGGTGGACATACAGCTGGCACAGCTGAAGTGATTGGCATGAATTCCAGGGATATGTGTGCAGCCAGTCTGTTCCATAGCAAGATCTGCTAAGCTGACACTTTCCTTTGTGGTTCCTTGGTATCCTTCCTGCTGTCACCCACCTGAAAGGCAGAGCACTTTTTTCATCATGTTTTCTTACATTGCAAATGTTGGAAGGAGAGATCCACCCAGAATTGAGTGTCTCTGGGAGCAGCTTCTGAGGCAGTGGTAACACTTTGTCTAAATAGCAGATTTTATCTTTTAATCTACAGTGTAGTAAATCCCTACCTGTACAATGTCTCTCATGTGATTTTTCCCCCTTCTTTTCTGTAACTTGCAGTACAAGGGTCTGCATTCAGTGACCCAGAAAATCTTTGCACTGCCATCTCTTTTGATACAGGAAAAACTGTGACCTGGTCATAACTTACCTGGTCATAACTCCCCCATTACTTTACACTTGGAAGAGCAGCTTGTGTGTGTGTGTGTATATGTATAAAAATTCTATATGTTGATATAGAATAATTCATCCAGAAATTGGTGGACAACAGCAGCCACCTCAGAGAGGGGAGTGAAGTAATGTTTATTGTTAAACATGGGATTACTAAGGCTAAGCAGCAGCTTAATGCATCCCCATTAATAATTGATGGATGTTATATCAAACAAAGGGAATGTCAAGCAGGTTGTCAGAGCAAGTAGTTCCTTTCCTAGAGTATCTCTTAATCATGCCATATAATCTCTCTTTGAGTGAGAAAAACACTTGCAAATCCCTGTAAATCTCCTCAAAGGTGTAGTGGGGTAGCAGAGAGGATGTTCAGATGTGCACTCTGGCTCTCTAGCTGTAAAGGAGGTTCTGGTGAGAGGACAAGCTGACCAGTGGCTTAGGGACGGGGAGGTTTTAATTGCAGTGCTACAGCGGGTTGTCTCATAGCAGGTGAGGGAGACTGATTTTTCAGAAGCAAGCTGCTGAAGAGTTTCTTTTTAGATAACTGAATTAACAACAAAGAAAAGGAAACTAGCCACCTAAATAAGACTGCATCAGCTGCAGCCACTGTTTTCTGCAGTGCTTTTGCTGAATAGTTTAATACCAGACAGGGACAGGGGCTGTTGCTCTCTGTGCCTCTGAGGCTTTTCAATTTGGGGAAGGAATTTCCTTTTCTTACATGATTTTGGTGAGCATTCAGAATCTTTTAAACAGGCTTAGTTTTTTTCTGTCTACATCCCTCTCCAACTCCCTCTCTAACCATTTCCTCCCCCCCTCCCCCCACCCTCCCCCCTTCCCCCCCCCCTCCCCCCTTCCCCCCCCCCCCAAAAGAAAAAGGTGCTGGAAAAGTACTTATGGTGGTCCCAATACACACCACACATTCTCTTCTCTGGTTCTGGTTGAGGAAACACATTTTCTAAGCTAGTACATTTTTGCTGTGTTAGGTTGAAAAACATCTGCTCGTCTTGGAGACCAATTCAATATCTGGCAGTTCTTTAAGCTACCTGGCTTTCCAGCTCCAGAGCCTGGAGTCTGGCACATCTTAATTATCCTCAGTGTTTATGGTAGTCTTTGGAAGTCTAAAGCAGAAACATTTCTCTTCAGTGCACCTGGGGCCTATGTCAAGGTGGGTCAGGTTCTGATGGGGAGGTTTGGGATTAGCTGCCCCTGTGCTCCATGCATAACACAGTTCAGGAAAGTACAGAAACATGTGCTTAACATAAAGGGAAGAGCAGACCCCTTTGGCCACATTCCTTGTGATTTGCGTGGTAGAGCTGGAGCGGGTCTAGAGGAGGCTAGAGGGCCACAAAGGTGACAAGAGGGCTGGAGCACCTCTGCTATGGGGACAGACTATGAGAGTTGGGGCTGTTCAGCTTGGAGAAGGGAAGGCTCCAGGGAGACCTTATAGCAGCCTTCCAGTACCTGATAAGTGTTTCTGCACACCTCTAAAGTACCATCTCTCCCAGTGCAGGAATTGGCATTGCAAACAGCGAGGTGCTGTCACTGAAAGAGATGAGACTGTTGTTGGGCTGTCTGCCTTACAGAAGGCTCTTCTATTCCCAAACTCCAGCCACCAGCTGTGGGTCTGCATCATGAAGCAAGTTGTCTGGTGTGTGCAGGGTCAGAGAGAGGACCTGGCATTGTGCCTAGACAGCCCAACTGAGTGGGGTCCATGTTGTGGATATCACGCTTGTCATGAGAAATTCCATGTGGTGCAAGGATTTGGACAGCTGAGTCTGAAGCAAGGTGGCATTGGAGAGTCCCATAAATGGAGTGGTCTGTTGCTGATTCAGCTGTATTTCCTGAAGAGGCTGAAAGAGGAGGTGTTTCAGTCTAATGCTGAGCTCAGTAAGTTGCACTGTCCTAAACAAAGTCCGCTGAGAGACTCTGCCTAGTTTCTTCTAGTACTCTAAGTGGTCAAGGCTGCTGTCAGCAGTGTCAGTTGCTGAGGTGCTTTAACTGTTTGGCCAAGTTCTGCAAGAGCTTTACTGGGATGAGTGATAAGCTCCAGTTCCCCAGGTCAGTTTTCTGCCTTTCCATAGCACAACCTCTGGTTTTGGAGAGCCTGTAGGTCCCAGTCCTTTGTACATGTCCCACTCCTGGAGCTTCAGAGGGAATCTGTCTATCCTTTACAAGTTTTTTAGTTTTCTTCTGGCTCGAGGTTATCCTGGGTAAGGACTGATAACAGATTCTCCATGGCAGAGTCTGTGCCTTCACTAATCCCAGCCTGTTTGTTGGCTCAGAGAAATGTCAAGCACTCCTCAGGTGGCAGCCAGCAAAGCCAGCCCTGAGGGACCTCCATCTCTTTCTTCCACAAAGGGCAGTAAAGGCTTTTGTTATGTGTAATCATCATTCAGCAGGTGACACACCACTAGGCATGGCTCCCTCTCAGTATATGACTTTTCTCACAGGAGAAAACAAGACAAAAAACATTTTGAGGGAGCAGAAACAGCTGAAGACACTTACATACACCTCTTCAATGAAGAAAGGCTGAGAGAGTTGGGGTTGTTCAGCCTGGAGCAAAGACGGCTCTGGGGAGACCTTATTGTGGCCTTCCAGTAATTAAAGGGGGCTTATAAGCAAGATGGGATGGACATTATAGTTGGTAGAACAAGGAGTGATGGTCTTAAACTAAAAGAGGGGAGATTCAGACTAGATACAAGGAAGAAATTTCTAAAATTAAGGTGGTGAAACACAGTCACAGGTTGCCCAGAGAGATGGTAGATACCCCACTCCTGGTAACGTTCATGTTGTGGTTGGACTGGGCTTTGAGCAACCTGATGTAGTTGAAGATGTCCCTGCTGCAAGGGGGTTGTACTAGATGATGTTTAAATGTCTCTTCCAACCCAAACCGTTCTATGAATCAGCATCTATGAATCAGCATCTAGTATGTTGTACTTTGGAGTAGCCAAAGTGATACATACAACTGAGATGCTGGTACAGAAACCTGAACCATCCCCAACTCTTTGCAATGTCCTGTGCACAGTGCAGAGGATACAGAAACCGTAGGCTAGTGGATACAATTCATAAACCTCAGGTCTGTCTTTCAAACTTGCTTTTCTCCTGAATCTCCCTGTATCTCCAAGGAATTGCACAAGGCTCCTTGCATGGCTTGATGTTTCTTTAACTAAACACTGTAGATGGAGCACTGTGGTGAGAAACAATTGCTCTGGGGTTTAAAAACTCTCACAATGCTGGAATGAGGAGACACATGGAAATAAGTGGGAGATCGATTTGAAAGGGATAACAGAAAGTGATTTTTTTACACAGCAGGGAATTTGCTGCCACATGAAATAGTGAGTCAGATGTAATAGCAAGTTCAAAGGAGTTAGAGAAGGTAAGGAAGGATGTGTGTTCTGCCATCCCACTCAGCAACTGTGGATGCTAGGATGAGTGTGAGGTGGATGGACTGCAACTGCTGAAGCACTGTTAGTTGGAGGAGATGCACCAACTTGCTGACCCAGCACATTGTTTCCTGTATTCCTATGATCTTGGTGTAGCTGATGGGAGTTACCTATGTGATTGAATTTCTTCACTCTTGAGTAGTCTTTTGTCCTCAGAACTGCTGCTGAAGACAAGTTTTGCATTGGTTTGCAAAGAATTTCACTTTGCACATTTGGCTGATGGTGGCATGCATTTATCCAAATTATGGACATGTTTCTGGTCACTCTTGTCATCTCACAGAGTAATTTCATCCACCCTTTCACATGGGCAGCCTGTGCTGAAGTCCCCTGTTATGGTAAACATTGCACCCCTGTAATGCCAACCCTGTTATGGACAAAGTTCATAGAGAGTCTAGTGTGGGAGTCACTGCTGGGCAACAATTTTACACCCTACTGTTGCTTCTAAACTGGAGGAAGAATTGATGATCTCCAAAAATAAACCATCCTAATGACAGAGTGCATCTACTGCACCCTGCCTTAGCACTTTGCTGTCCTTGGAGAGTTGTGGTGTGGGTTTTTGGGTTTTTTTTGTTTTGGTTTGGTTTTTTTTTCTTCCCTGGGCAATGGAGCAGTCTGGAAATGAATCCTTTGGTGGTCTTTACTTCCTGTTGATTTGGACAGCAGAGATCCAACCTTGGTGATTCTGTGATGTTTTGGTGCATGCTGTCTAGACATCCTTGCAATGCTAACCCAGGTGGTCTACTCCAAGGGCACATCAAATGTGCATCTACCTGAGCAGGAACACAGGGATCTGAACCAGTGATGGTTCCCTAGAATAGCTTCCAGTCAAAAATTGTATACAGGTGTGGTCCAAATGACATTGGGGATTAGACTAAATTTAAGATGAAGTAAACACTCGAACTGCATATGTTGTATGTGTGGGGACCTCAGTCTGGATCTGCTCCCTTTGTGCTGAATGACTTGTTAATGTAAACAGAGCCTCTCTCTCACTTAATGACCTTTGTTTCCATGCTGTATTCCTTTAAGATCAATAAAGTGTATTAACATTAATAACTTGATTTCACTGAGCCAAGTGCTGAAAAATCTGGCTTTTGTTCTTTTTAAAGGACTTGGAATTTAAAGTCCTGGGAACTAAGATTTTCATTACAATAATGAAGGAAAAACAATATGACTTGGACTCTGACCTCATGATGTAATGGTTTTATAAGGAAATGAAGTGTTTTCTCCCCCCAAAAAGGTTCAAGTTTTTTGTGGTCAAGGGCAGGGATCTGCGAAGCTTGCAACCTGTGAGCCTTGTGTCTTCAGAACGGAGATTTTCATGAGGAGGAGGGGAAGCATGAGGAGAAAGGGAAGAGAAGGACCTAATCAATCTTAATCTCTGAAGTGTTCATGCAGTAGGTGTTTAAGCATGTGATTAAGCCCATTCTTACTCAGCATTTCAGTGCATGCTTTGGGTGTTTCATAGTTGGGGTAAATTAAGCACATGCTCAGGAATGCTGGTGGATCAAGGTCTCTGAGCCTGTCTTTGCAAGCGTCCTATGTCTGTTTGTACAAGCTGGCCCGGTGACTTGGTTTATGTTGGAAGGACTCCCTGCTCTCTTTAGAGCCAGACCCTGTTAATCTGAACTTGGGAGAAACAGTATCTTCAGGCCGTGCTTCAAGCAGTGATAGAAAGAAGTGCTTTTGAAGGAGGAGATAAATTTATTATTGTATTTGAGGACATTGACCAGAAACAGGTAAGAATGAATGTGCTTGTGCTGTGTATCAATAGCAGGACTTTGTGTAAAACCTGAGAATGGCAATCAGGAAAAGACAGAATGACTCTTTCTACATCCATTCCTTTCCCTTGGGTGCCCAAGTGGAGCTGGGAGAATGATGCAGGCAGGGAGGACTGGCACAGACACCAGACCTGTAGGGCCTGTGGCACCACTCCTTCATGTGCCTGGCTAATCCTGAATCCCCCTTGCAGGCAGTGGAATTAGCGAAACAGTGGGAGCTGTGGGCTGCCCAGAGCTGCAGAACAGAGCTAGGAAGCATAGCAAGCATGACTTTGCCTCTCTTCAAGGAAACCTGCAGTTTGACTGAGCAAGCAGTAGAGGCAAGGGAAGGGTTAAGAGTTTGTCTTCTCTTCCCAGACACATTATTTACAGTGGGTTGGTTTCATTTTGGAAGGGCCCTCTGTAAAAGGAGATGTTCCCAGCATTTCTGCAGGTTAGACCTATATCACATTACAGTTTTCTTTCCTGGAGTCTTGACTGACACAATTTCCTGAAGTTGCTCTTCTCTCCTCTCAGGAAGGTGAACTCAGGAAAGAGTAGGAGTTTGCTAAAAACTCCAGAGTCTTGAGAAGCGAAATCATGGTGATGGTCTTTTTTTTCTAGACAGAAGGTCAAACCTCAAAGCTGCATCATGCTCTGTATCTCCCAGAGTAGGGCAAGGGCTGGGAAAGGAGTGGGAGAGGAAATCCATCAGGTTTGATAAGAGAGCAGTCTGTAAATCCTGTTGGAGCAGCTTGCAAAGGCCATAGCATCCACCCCAGGAGCAGTGCCTGACTGTGTCATGCGAGCAGCCATCTCACCAAAGGCCGGTGAGGTCAAGGGCAGTGTTGGCTGTTCTCCTGGATATCCCTCTCTCTGCTATTGCTTAAGCCCATCTTCATGCCTCCAGGCCACAGCACACAGCATGTACACCCTGGTGTTTCCTTTCCTGCTTTGATTTTCTTCTTGATGAAGTAACTTGTGGCTTGGGATTAAAGTAAAAGTGCTGAATGAAACTGAATTTCTGGCTTGTTTCTCCTGTCAAACACTTTGTGATACCATTTTCCTTATTTTGTTGCTTAGAAATTATCCCCTTCTCATCTGTAACATATCCATGTTTTCCAGGTGCTTTCTGAGGGGCTTGTATTGGGCAGCCCCCTGCACTCTTCAACACTGTGCAGCACACCCTGAAGCAGCCTTGTATCTGCACAATCCACAGCTACCCTAAGATAATTTTTCTGACAGGGGCACCAGAACTGAGAGGTTTAGATCTGATTCATCTCACCTGAAGCCTACCAGTGCTTAGGGTGAAGATGCTCCTGCAGTGAGAAGAGGAAGCATGCTCAAAAATGTTTGTTATTACTGTTAAATGACAAGCTGGCTTGCTTTCCCCTCCTCTTCCCTGCCATGGGGATAGTGATCTCTGTTGTAGTCCCTGCTGCTTTCTTTTTCCTGTGTTGTTCTATGGTAAGGCTTGCTGCCTATGAAAGATGGTCTTATCCCTGAGAGAGGCTTTTAGTGCTGAGCCACTGACTTTTGATTCAGAATGTGGGCCTGTAGCAGATGCCCATTGTCACTCAGGATAGGTTGGTTGGGCTCTTGCACCCAGTGATGTGGGCAATCTGAGCCTTCTTGTCTTTCTTCCTCTTTGCCACTAAATTGTCCTCTGTGTCACCTGAAGTCATCCATCTGTGGGAGTGTTTCTCATGGCTTCACAGCACAGGTCTTTGGTCTAAGGAAACTTTGTAGATCCATTGCAAAGACATGAAATAAGCAATGAATTTAATATTTAAAAAAAAAAAAAAAGGTGAGAAGAGAGATGTTTTTTTTTCTGTTGTGCTTTCCTCCTTTATTAAGCTCTCAAGAGAAGCACCATTTTATGGACATGAAGCACAGCAAAAGAAGTGAAAATAATAAATCACCATCACTACTGTAGAGCAGAGTGTTAATGCTTTTGCATGAAGGAAGGAAACAAAAGGCCCTTTGTCCTGACAAAAGGATTCTCATTGATACTAATCTAAACCCCCAAACAATTTACTGATCTACAATTAGGAGGAGTAGCAAAAGGGACAAATGGGAGCTGTGAAGCTGGGCAAAATGTAGCTGACTCTTTTGCTAGAAACTGATTCCTCTGCCTGCTGGATCCACTCTTGTTCCTGTTAATTGCTTCTGTAGATTGATTGTTTTCTTGGTGGTCAGGGCTGCTTTCAGAAACTGCTTATGATGCACTGATGAAAATAAACACCCTAATTTTATTTGTTGTTCAAGCCCCACATAACCCTACAGCTGGTGTCAGTGTCTCCCATGGATGTTTCTCAGGAGAACATCCCCACAACGTACTCTGCGTCTCTCAGCTTTCACAGAACACCTGGCTGCACCCCAAGGATGGGCACTGACATTTACTCAACACGCTGCAGGTAAGTCTTTGGGAACAACACAGACCTCTGGAAACATGTTTCTCATAGCAATGTAGATACAATTGGGCTCCTAGTGGAGCCTACTGATGACTGAACAGGGTAAGCAAGGGTGCCTGTGCCGTCTCTTGGTCCGTGAGCAGCAAGGAACAAGAAACCTCTTGTATACTTTATCCTTCGGTCCCTTTTGTTTTGGTATTGCCTCACCCCAACCTTTCAAAAAATCTGTCCTCCATAATTTCTAAGAAATCATAGAAAATGTCTGTTGGCTACACCCACTCTGGGAGGGTGTCTGCTAGGAACGGTTAAATAAAGATGATTCTTGTTTGGGAAGAAGTTTGGTTTTGATGAAATTAGGCTGAACTCCCTCTGAAGTGGAACAAAACACAACCAGATAGAAATTCTGAAAAAAGGAACAGTGCTCTAGCTTGCACTCTGGGTTGTCTCAAGAGACAATCTCTGGAATCCTGACCCTCTCCACTGGGTTTTATGAGCTCTCCATCTGTGGATGCTCCTGTATCTGGAACCCCCAAACTGAGAAGTGTGGGCACAGTGGAATCCCCTCTTGCAAAGCGGGAATCTTACCAATATCTAAATGGTGACTGTCATGAAGATGGGGCCAGATTCTTTTCAGCAGTGCCCAGCAACAGGACAATGAGGCAACAGACACAGACTGGAACAAGGAATGGAACGTCTTTACTTTGAGGTGACAGAGCACTGGAACAGACTGCCCAGAGAAGTTGTCTCCTTCCCTGGAGACTTTCAAAACCCACCTGGATGTGATTCTGTACAACCTGCTCTGGGTGACCCTGCTTTAGCAGCAGAGTTGGATGAGATTTTCTCCAGAGGTCCTTTCTGACCCCTACCATTCTGTGATTCTGTAAGGCAGCCTATTTGGCAGCAGGCGGCCTCAGGGCCCTGGAAACCTGAACGGTGGAGGAACCAGATGGGTGACCAGGCAGGAAACTCAGCAGGTTTCTGATGTTTGGAGCCCTGTGTGAGTTTCATGGGAACCTGGGCAAAATTGACTCACCTTGTTGAGATTTTGCTGAATTGGTGAATTCCTCTGAAAAGTTGTTTTGCCTGAAACCTTCTGAGCAGGTGCAATATCTTCAGCTATCTTTTGGAGACACAGACAATGTTCCACTGCACTTTGCAACATGGTTCTTCTGGGAGTCAAAGAAGCACTTGTCTTTGCTATTGAGCTCTCTGCCAGCATTCACACTCTTGAAGTGGTGTCAAAGAGGGAGGATACAGGAACTTGGCAGTGATGAGTGAAGGATGCTGGCAGGTTATTCTGATCCTTAGAAAATCATTGTGTTCTCCTCATTACACTACACCTCATCCACCTACTCTGTCTTGTCCTACAGACTATAAATTCTCCATATGAAATTAATTCCCCAAGTTCTCTATTTGTTTTTACAGCCTCTAGCAGAGTTTCCTAGGTGCTACCCTAATATAAACAGTAATAAAGACTGCTCTGTCCTGCTGCAAACCACTTCTGAGGATGTTCCCTCTAATTTTCTTCCTTGTTGAGCGTTGTGTCATTAAAAGGCATGAGGTGCTTAATTGGAGGCTTACAGCTTTTGTGACTGATGCAAACCAGTCGTGTGCAATTGCTTGCTGCAAATGCTCAGGTGAATGCTTTAAAAGAAAAGGGAGAAGATGCAGATGGCCACGAGCAGAAGGCTCCTTGCAAAAGGTCACAGGAAAAGGTTAGTGATAGAGTTGCACTGAAGCTGGGAAAAGAACCTAATACCTGGACAACTGGTGAAGAGCCTGGCTAGATCTGGGCTTTGTTCCCTAAAGGGGGGCTGCTGCTGCTGCGGAGACTCGTACATCAAAGCTCTCATAATAAAACACAGCAGAGATCAGTATCACCCAGCCTGTGGCACTGGAGGGAAATGGATTGGTTGACAAGTTGGAGGCCCTTTCTGGGCAGATGGCTGGGTAGGAGTTGCTGGCTGCTTGCAAAATCTCGGAAGGAGCCTTTAATCTGTGTGTGATACTGTATGTTTTAGCGAGCATCTAGATGTTTATCTTGGCTGCATTAGTCACCAGGAGAGTCTGCTCTCAACCTTTTCTGTTCTGTACCTTAGCTGCAGGCTTCTTCCCCCAGTTTTTGGAAAAGCTGGGAGTTGAATGCTGTAGGATTCATTGGGCTTTTAGCAATTCTGACAGGGAAATTAAAGGACAGGTTTTCTTTGTAATACTCTGCAGAGCATATTTAAGAGATGTGCATTTGTGTGTTCTCTGACTTTGCTGTGCTGTGACGGACTTTCAGAGCCTTGCCCAAGGAACCAGTGGGCTGAAAAGTCTTATCACACTTTTAAACAAATAGCTCTGTCTTGAAGACCATTAGAATAAGAACTACAAAGCTGTGCTTCTCCCAAGCTGATGTTCCATGTCTTGTAGTGCCAAAGGTAAACAGGATCAATCAATCATCCTCACAGGAACTGTCTAATGGCACTCCATGAATAAAGCTGTTTTTTGAGGCAATTTTTATCTGCCTTGGGGAGTACAAGCCAACCAAATTGGGGTCTTGCTCTGCATGTGCAGGCTGAAGAGTGCAAGGCTAAGTCTGGCAAGATGTGTTAATTAGGTGGAGCCAGTGTAAATATATCTATTATGATGAGGTCTGCAAAGTGCTGAGGCCTGAGCATGCAGGCTCTGACCATCTCTGCTCTCCCACAAAGCCAATATTGCCATAGTTCATCTGCTGGTTTGGCCAAACAACAGCTTGATGATGCTTTTACTTCTGTGCTTTTGTACTTACGGTGTATTGTTTGTCTTCTTTTGACTATGCCAAAAAAAGAGCTTAGCTCAGTGGGGAAACGAAACTCCCAGCAATGCCTGAAAAGTACAGACGATTTAATAGTCTGAAGTTTTGCTAATCCAGACAGTAACATGAGCTCAGGGTGTTCAGCTGAGGTGCCCCTATAACTTTTGCACTTCAGCCAGTGAGATTTAAAGCCTATCAGGTCATGGGCTGTGTATGCAATTAAAAAGTTCCTTTCCCTGAGGAGTTCGCAATGCAGAGACAAAATATTCTCTTCCCAATTAGTTTATTGCAGCAGACTGGGGCACAGAAGTCAGATTATCCGGGGGCATGCAAAGACCATTCATGTGCCATTGAACTTGGAAGAGGCATTTTTCACGACATCTGGTTTCAATCCATTTGTCGTCAATTCAAAGTGCCAGACCCATTTTCTGGGACCATTAAAGTGCACAGCACTGACCCAGGGTTGCAGCTGTAATCCAAACATGGGTATCCAAAGTAAGAGTCCTGCTACCTCTCATTGGTGACTATGCAGAGAACAGGCGTCTGTCAGCCATGCACCTCTGAATACAGCTCCTTTTCCACCTGAGAAAACTTCAAGGCTGGACCACCACCTTCAGCAGTGCCATAGGCAGCTTGGTCATGTGCACGGTGCCTAGACAGAACCAGTCTCCATGTGCTGGGGAGGAGACTCGTGCCAAGCATTACTGACGTCTTTGCAAAGCTTCTCTCCTACTACATGAAGCAGGCTCCTTCCTTAGCCTACTCTGGCATTTTGCTTTTAGTGCTCCAAGCACCTTCTTGTGCAAGCAGCCCATGGTGGCTGCAATTCTGCCAATATGGGAACACACTGAGAAGAGCTTGCTTCATTTAAATGTGTGCAGCAACAGCTCGAGCTTTTGCAGCATATATTCAGTGAAGCAATGCCTTTATCTGCAATACCTAGACTTTATCTAATATCTTTTCAGTCTAAAGCTTTTTTTGAAGCGCAGATTAAGTAATAACAACGTAGGATAATTGAGTGCATTTTTTCACAGTGACATAATGATTCTTATCTGTGGCTACTGAAAAGCAAGGATAATATACTAAGTGAGTGCTGTATTATCTTGCTTCTGAAACAGACCAAGTTTGGCATTACGACTTAAGTAATTGAAATACAGCTGCTTGCACCAAAGCCTGTTTGTTTATGAGAAAGCCTAATACATCTTTCTAATGGACATTGCAACATCAGGAGCACTGACATGATTGCTGACTCTTTGCAACCTGTGAGGGTGGTAGTGCATTAAGTGTGGAGACCATCCCACCTAAGAACTACATCTGATGTGTCTCCTGTTACATGAGAGCAAAAGCTACCTTGTCATGAGAGGAGCTGACCTTGGGGATCGGTGTTTGTAATGTGTGTTAGTGTTTTGGATGTCAGGTGAGATGCAGTTCTGAGCATGCGCTGCTTAGCATTGCTGTGGCTTTTGTGGGTAATTAGTTATAACACCGTTGTGAGCAGACCTCACAAAGCCACTGAGTGATTTTATTTGCATAGCTAGGGCTGCTGGAATAAAATGACAGACTGATGTGATGAAACAAGCTGGACTCCCTCTGAATCCTACTAAGTGAGGAGGAAAAGATAATTGAACAACACCCTCCAAAGCCTCAGACTCGCAGGTCTATTCCTCAGCAAAACAGACTGTGCATCTTCCAGAAAAACTGGAGGATCGATGGGAAAGCACTTAGATTTGAATTGACTTACTGTCCAAAGTGGTATTTTAGTCCCTCTTCCATTTGTTCAAGCAGAACTTGATGATGTGTCTCTGGATAATTTTCCACCTGCCTGTTTTGAATATCAGATGGAAGCATTTAGCTCGTGAACTGGAATAGTGCCAGATTTTGCAGGAGTCTTTTCTCCCGAGTTCTGCTGTTTTTGTAACTACTTAGAGAGAATTATCCAAGCACGGTCTTGGCTGGCACAGGGTAAATGCTGAGCAACACAACATGAGTTGACTGTTCATATGTCAACACAATTCCATAGTTAATGTCAAGGACCAAGCTACTAGGGCTTATTTAACTGTAATTCACAGGTTCTCAAAGGGCTAGAAAGATATTTGATGCAATATGAACCTGCAGAATGACATTGATCCATCAGCAAAGCAATTTCAGAAACTAAAAAAAAAAAAAAGTTAATTTTCTTGGATTTCTGTGCAGTGTGCCCCAGTGTGCATGACAACTGTGTTGCTGAAGATGACTGAAAGCTTCTTATTCTTTTAAGCATCTTCTAAAAGATCTGGAAGTAGAGGCTAATTCAGCCAGGTAATGTGATGCTTTGAAGTTGCTGAATGTATTAAGTGTTTAGCTGCATATATACACTCACACACATATGCACATTTGATAACTGGAATACTGATGCTGGGACTCCTGCCTGGCTCACTATTTGTTCCTTGTGTTGTTTGATGGGTGCTAATCCTGAGGAAGAAGGTAGTGGTGCTGGGAACCGCTTTCCCTACTGGAAGATGAGCACCATGAGCTCCAATCTCACATGTGGTTGGTATCTCTATAGTGCAAGATTTTGTTAGCTTAGAGCTTCTCTCTAAATAGGTGACAACTCTTCTCAGATAAGCTGTGGCTGCCCTGCATGTGAGACCTCAGACACCAAATAAACAGTGCTGGCATCAGATAATTCTGTTTAGAATGCAGTGGCCTTAGAAGTATCCTATCTTTTGAAATGCAATGTTCTTTTCATGGGTTGTTTACCTCTTCCTGCAGTGACTTCATGTCATGTTGTAGTTCTTCAGTGTCTATGAAAGTTTAAACCACCAATCCTAGGAAGTATTTGCAGGATTTGGTATAATTTTCTAGGGCTTTTGGGGAATGACTTGTCTATATTCTCCCTCCTGCTCCAAAAAGGTCTCCTGGAGTGCTGATGGGCAAAACACAGCTTGCACTCACTAGAGAGGCATCATTTCTGGAAAAGGCTTCACTTAGTGGTGTGTTCCAAGGGTGAATGCTGTGGTCAGTGACATGCCATTGGGAAATGACACAGATGTTCTAATGCTCAAGGTGAGCACAAGAGGCTTAAGCCTTATGTCCACTGGCCTCAAATCTTTATGGTGATTTCTGCTTACTCCCTTTAAAAGGCAGGGTGCAAACTGTCATTGTAAACATCACAACCTTCTGCAATTTGGGGGATGACCTGTTATTTGGGCTGGAAACCTTTAATGCTTAGGAAGCTGTGAGCAAACAAGACTGAAGCTGGCTGCAAAATCACAGAGTATGTCAAATGTAGAAGAGAAAGCATCAAAAAGCTGAGAGTTTTGAAACTGTTTATCCAAGTTCCTTGCATGGCCCCTCTTATCACAGCATCACAGCACCTCCCGCATGGTAATATGTTTTATCTTCTTGCCAACACCTTCAGAGGGTTCCTATCCCTACTTTACAGTTAGGGGACCCAAGTGCAGGCACTGAGTGATATGCCCAGTGGCACTTGGGGTTTCTGTGGCAGATCAAGGAATGAAACTCAACTTTCTCATGCCCGAGGCTAATTCCTTAACCCCATGGGATCCTCCTGGAAATGGGCAGAATGGCTTAGCAATACACCAATATAGGTACATTGGGCAAGGCTTATTAGAGTGGGTATAGCACTGTGCTGGCCAGGCTGTGTTTCTTTAGGGACTGAAATGAGCTTCTCTGTGTAATGCTGGGTGTGTGGCTTTTGCTACCCATGTAGAGCAACTGGGATTTCAGGCTCTCTCATGATCTTGGGCTGCATCTCCTCACAGTTTGCCCTTGTGAAGGCCCTAACCCAAGAAGCTGTTCTTGAAAACTCACTTCCAGGATGAATCTGGCAGCTTCAGCCTTTGAGCCCATGAGTTATTCTGAGCTTTTGTTCCTTCCTTATTGCTTTTCCCATTCTTTTCCACTCAGCTGCCTAACATTTTCACAACAATATGTTTAAGAATCACAAAATATTGGTGTAGGGGAATGAATGGGAGAGAATGAATATATAGTAGGTCCAGGTTATTACCTAATTACTGCCTGTTTTGTTCATTGATATTGTTTAAGCTATTGGAAATTGCAGCATCTAATAAATGCTACTAAACAGTACCATGCCCATAACTTGATTGCACTAATCCATCAGGGAACACGTTACAAATTGTCAATGTTTTTCAGCAGTTAGCTAGAAAACCAGTTCTTAGTGTGAATGCTGGGAAAATCTGGTGTTTCACATACTGCTGGCTGTGTAAGGTCCTGATTCTGAAATGGTGGCTTGCTCTTTCCTGTTCTGCACTGTACCAGTGTCCAAAGCCCCTTTTAGGAGGCCAGAGTAGTATTGTATAAAGAGGCAGACGTCCTCAGCCTGAAGCCTACAGCTTTGTCTAGAAGGACAAGTGAGGTTGCAGGATGAGAGAGAGGTGAAGATGAGCACAGGAGGCAGCAATCTCCTTTGGCTGCCTGCCTACTCCTCACTACTGTTCACAGTGGTTTCGCTGAACAGACGAACTAGTGTGCTGTCAGTTGGGAATGCTGTCAGATCCTCAAAACCTTGGTTTCTGAGCCCTTGCTCTCCTGTGCACAGTCAGCAAGTCTCCAGTGTGAGCAAAAAAAAGCCCTCTCATTGTCACGGTAAGGCAGGCATCGCATCAGAGAGTCCTCATCGGAGAAGATCCTAGATGAGTGTCTCATTTGCATGTCTAACAAAGCCTTGGGTAATCACCAAAAGGACGCTGGACTCAGTTAAAAGACTTGGACGATAGCACTAGGTATTTGGCAAGAGGCATCTGTGTTGGGTGATTCCTTGATCTGCCTCAGATTTGAGTTTGTGTGCTCATCTTGCAAAAAGATGTTGCAGCAGCTTCATAACGTATCTGGAAATTCCAGATTTTTGGGAAAGGCATGAGACTGGGAGCTGGGAAGATCTTCCTTGGGTAGCAGCAGGGGGGAGGAATAGACAGGGGCTGCTGCACAATGGAGCTCACCAAGGGAGATGCTGAGACCAGTTCTGGCTGGCTGATGCAGCTTCATTATGACATTATGCAAAGGCCTTGGAACATTTTCTCTTGGCAGAGCCTGCAACATTGTCACAGAGGTAAAAAGCAGGGAACGGTCTAAATCTTTGTGATGCAGTCAGAGCACTGGCTTCACAATGATCCTCTTTGCTATATGGTGAATTGTGCAGCAGAGGACTTGAACAGGCTGGCTCTGGCCTTGAGATGCAAATGAAAATAAGCAAAGAAGATGGGTAAGATGTCTGGGGAATGGCGAGACAAATAGAGTGGAGTCCTTATACAGAAAACGCTTTTTTTGCTGTTCTACAAAGTGTAATTCCATCTGAAGCACAATAATATCTATTTCCTTCTAGTTCTTTCTTTATTTTTTTTTTCTTTATTTTTAATCTCATAACTCACAGAATAGTAGAGGTTGGAAGAAACCTTTGGATATCATCTAGTCCAATTCCCCTGCTAAAGCAGGATCACCTAGAGCAGGTTGCACAGAAACACGTCCAGATGGAGAAGGAGACTACACAACCTCTGGGCAGCCTGCTTCAGTGCTCCATCACCCTCAAAAGAAAGATGTTTTTCCTCATGTTTAAGTGATAAACATTTATGGTTTACTTTTATCTACTGTTGTGTATCACTGGTAACTCATGGTGTTATGACAAGGTGACAGTGGCACAGCCAGGAACCTCTCTGGACTTAATTTCCTGCCATTCCCTCTCACTTGGGAGTGTCACATCCTCCAGGCTGATCACTGGACCCCAGCATAGATGCCCTTAGCTTCGCAGAGATATCTTTCACACCTCAGACCTCCTAATTCCCCACCATATGCTTCTTGTGCTTACCTTTCCCAATAAACTACATCCCCTGTTTCTCATGCTTGTTCCCTCTCTGACTATTGAGCTCTGAGGAAAGTTGATGGGGGAGATCTAATGGGTCACTGAAAATATTGCATCACCTTCCTTTTAAATTTTGATTTATGTCTCTACAGAAGGAGTAGCTTTTCTCTGAAACAGCAACATTCCTTCTCCAGCATCCCAATGCTTTTAAAATAAAACTGAAGGACTGAAATGTTTTGGGCAGCTCCTCATTTGTGAACACTATGGCTTGTATTTTCTTTCTGCCATCCACTGAAATATTCACATTTTCTGTAACAGGACCCTCTGCAGATTTCCCAGGTGATGTCACATTGTGCTGGGAGTGAGTATCTCTGTGTTTTGCTATTTGTACTGAGCCATTCCTCTGCTTGCAGACTGAAAAGCCTTCCACAGAGCAAAGAGATGATGAGTGTGCTGGAAATCCTCCATATTCTCAGAATAATTCCTATTCTTTCATCACCTTGCAGGGAGATTTCAGAAGGATTACTCTAACTAGAGCTATGCCCTGGCATTCCCTGGGGAATCCTCTGTTTTCATTATGGGTGAAAAATGACCATTTCCAAGGGGAATGATTTGAAGCAGGCACTGAATCCTCCTCCTTCCTTAATCAGCTTTAATAAATGGCAGGGGACAAACACAAACTGCTCAGCGCTTGTTGAAAGAACTGAACCAATGCCTTTCAAAAGCTGAGCCTACGCTCTGGGTTTGGGTTGTGCTGTGGCTCCTGGTGCTCCAGTTGCGTGGGACTGTGAGTTTAGCCAAGAGTGAAGGTTGTTTCATGATGAGATAGTTTGCCTGGGAGGCACTTCAAAACCACTAAAGCTGAGACTTTAGCATGCTGATTGCACTGGCTGAGCTGCGGTGCGGGTGTGCTGAGTGTTCCTGGACTGAGTGGAAGGTGGATGTGCTGCACAGCACAGGCACCTCTCCCTCTGCTGCCCTCCCCAAGCAGGAGAATCACAGAATCATGAAATGGTAGGGGTTGGAAGTGGCCTCTAGAGATCATCAAAGCTTTCATTTCTTTAGATGTAGCCTGTGTTTCCTTGCTTCCTAAAGCATGTAGCTTAGAGGGAAGTCGCTGCAGCCCTGGCAGCTCAGGACCATCAGGGTTATTGCTGTGTGGTTACCTAACACCATGCTCTTTTAGTAATCAAATCTTAGACTGCTTTTTGCTTCTGTTGCCTGAGAATAATCATAGGTCAGGATTTCAGTGGCACAGATCTGGTTCTGGGTTGGTGCCTCATCCTGAGCTCTTGCTGATTCTGTGGATTTGCGGCTTGTGCACCGCAGGGGTGTAATAGATGGCTCTTTGTGGCAGGCTGGCAGCGTTCTGTTGTGCCAGGTGCTCTGCTTTTGACAGGAGTGGTGTGTTGTTGGTTTTTTTTTTCCTTTTTTTTTTTTTTTTTTTTTTTTTAGAAGAATGACTAAATTAGCTCGTAACTTGCAATTGGTATTAGTTCCTTTGAACGCTCTTTTGTGAGCTATAGCTGATTATGGTTGTATGACCCTAGTTAAGTCCATTTCTAGAAAAGGCTTTGTGTGACTTGGTGTGTACAGCTGAAAGGAATGCAGCTTTCCCCTAATTACACACTGGTAATGCAAGAGGAGACATTTCTAGTTCTGCTTCTGAAAGTATTTCCTTTGAGCACTGATGAGCCAGTGATAGCAGTAACCTCTGAAACCATTCTGAAAAGGAGAGACAGGGCAGGAACTAATACAGTTTCATCACTTGAAGCCTTGTGCAGGCTGTAGCAGCAATTGAGCCATCAGTAAATCACAGGGCATAGTATCTTTAAACTGCTTTGTATTTTAATAAGATTAAATTGATTCAGGTCTTTGCCAGCCTTTTCAAAGCGAGTGCTCTATAGTGGCCAGTAGCTCAGCCTTCTCTTTGTTAGTAAGCAAGGAGCTGACGATTCATATATTTAAGCTGAAGAACTCCCCCAACGTTTTTATGTGCAGTCTACTGCCTTAGATGTATAGAAAAATTATCCTCTTATAAGCAAGTCACATTTCCTAATCAGCTATGCCTATCTGATTTTTCTACAGCCTTTGTTCTCTGCTCTTTAATTTTATTTAGATCTCCTGTCAGGAGCGTGAAGACATTTCTTACTGCAGGTGCTGCAAATACAATGAATTTCTTACAGAACTGAGTTCAATTGTCAATACCATTTATTACAGTATTAGTTAAGGAGCTGTGAATAAATCAAAAGGATTAACATTATCTCTTGGGTAGGATAGAGGAGCAGAACATTATATTTCTCATGTATCAGTGATGAACAATATTTTCCCAACCTTTCATTTGTAGAAATGAAAATAGGTTTCCCTAAAGTGGGTTCTTTTCTGTGGGTTTAAACTGGTCCCACAGTTTTTACCATTTAATCTTTAGAACCTGTATTTAAATCACCTTTATATTTTATTATAGGTAAATAGTACTTTATTTAAACGTATTTGGGATGCTGTGTCAATGCATTTTACACCTCTTGAGCTGACCATTTCAGTCATTAATTATCCTCTCCAAAGCAATCAGAGGAAAGGGAAAGAATATATATGAGTTCATGGCTGTACTTGAGCTGTGCTATAGATATAAAGATTAGCTGTTAGCTTTAGGTAAAGGTCACTTGTGTGGACATTTACTGAGCCTCAGTTGACCTGTGGCAACTGCTACTCATTAGAGAGCAGCCAGTGGTGAATGTGCTATTAGACAGGAACCCCTTGGTTTAACCAATCAAAGAGGTTAGGAGATGACTTGATTGTGGTTTTGGAGTACCTTTGTATGGCAGAAATTTCTAATGGGAGGTAATGTTTCATTCTAGCAGAAAAGGTTACAATGGAAACAGGAGTCAACTTAATTACACCTGGCGGACTCGGAGCAAGGAAAGCAGCTAACCTTAGAATGGTGATTCAAGGACAAGTTGCATTTTCAATCTTCTAAGTCTTTAATGTTGAGTCTGCATATTTCCCTGACATGGGTCATAGCTCAGTCAGGATTTATGAGCTTGAGGCAGAAACTGTGTTATATGTTGTACAGAAGGTCAGGCAAGAAAGTTGTTAAAACCTTGGCCCTTAAAATCTATGGATTCCAGTAGGAATTATTGCAGGTTCACCACAAGTAGGCTTGAACTTGGTGCACACATTAATTGACAAATACTGAATGTCTAAGATACCTTATAAATGAAAAAAACCTTATAAATGAAAAAAAAAAAAAGTGTTGCCCTATGGACCTTTTATGCTTGGACTTGATCTTCAAGGTCTTTTCCAACCTCAGTCATTCTATGGCATATGATACTGAAGTCCTATTCATTAGTCCTTATCAGGTTATAGCATGGCTTTGGGTTTAAGCAATAGAGAGACTCACAAGGTCCTGGTTTTGCCACAGGTTTTCTATTTGATCTGGACTGAGCTTTTCACCTGTGCTTTAGGTTAATATTTATTTTCCCACTATCTAGCATGAAGCACTCATCTTGCAATAGATAACTAACTGGATATAGACTACAGCTCAAACTATTCCCATCTTTTAAGTCTCCAGAGCTTCTGCAAGGCAGTTGAAGTCCCTGATTTTGAGCAGTGCAGAAGCTGGGCCATTTTGATTGAATCTCCCTACAGGACAATTCAGTGCTATTTCAGTCCCTGGAAGAGTGATATGAATGGCACAGGAAATGTGCTTGTTTCTTTAAACTGCCATTTAAAAATAACTTGTTGTTAGGGCTGTGTCCAAAACCCAGAGTATTTAAAAATAACTCTGTTAATGAGAGCAAATTGGGAGTAGCAGTGCTGTAGGTTAGCTCTGGTGTGTGTGTGTCTGTGTCCTCTCCAATAATCAGCCGCGGCTGTTTATGACAGCAGCAGAGACATGGTGCCTTTGGTCCTATATTGTTTTTCTCTGTATTGGAAATTAAAAGGTCTCTAGAGACATCTTTGGAAGCTACCTCAGTAATGGCCTTGAAAACCTGCACCCCAGTAAAATCCCCCAGGCAGGGCCTCTGTTGTGCCAAAAACGTCACATCCACGGAGAAGGCTCTTCTCTGGCTGAAGGAGTCCTGCTGTGCGTGGAAATATGAAAGATGCCCTCAAAATTCAACCTTTCAGGTTACAGTATACACAAAGAAAAGCTGAAAATAAATTTCAGCTTTCAAGTGCCTTTATGCTGTCTCCTTGATTGACTTGCCGGTTTTAAGATTGTAAATTGGGGGATTGTGTGTAATGCATTCATGCCGTTCTTGTCTGGAATGAAGCAGGAACATAATTTATGGGGATATTCTCATCTCAGCCTTTGAGGAATTAGCTTCAATTAACTCTGTTGGGAATTGCATGTGTCGGGTGTCAGAAAGCCATCAAATTTTCTTTAGAAATGCCGGCTGCTGTACCCGCTCCATTCTTTGGCTGTCTCAGGGGCTTTAGCAATGGATAAGGATTCAAAGCTTGGGAAACGCAGATCTGGGTGACCATGTTTCATAGGGTTAATGCCACACTCAGATGATGGACAGGACTATAGCTGAGTGAATTGCAGGTTGTTATAATTTATAGCCCTTGAGCATGAGGGAGATAGGGTTTGGAGAGGCTGCAGTACCTTGTGAACCCAGAGCACTGAAAGAGCAAATGCACCAGAAGACACAGGCTGTAAAATAATACCCTTCCAGATAAATCTTTCTGACATCCATAAGAACTAGAAAGATCATTGATTTCAGGTGGAGTGAGGCCAGTGCTTCTGGATCCCAAGTCCTTAGGCTGTGATCTGTATGTCTGTGCTGCTACCCTGTTTGAGGCCAGCTCTAGAGAAAGCGGGGTGGTCAATGTGTGGAAGCAGAGTCCCACCAGTTTGCAGTGCTCAGGTGGTGTATCAGAGTCCATCACTGTGTTGTGTCACTCCTGGGTCTTGCTCAGCCTTGAAAGGCTTTGCCACCATGCAGTGGACAATTGGAGAGAGGTGGCTGAGTCAGACTGTCTAAGGACAGGGTAAAAAGAATAGCTCTGGAGAAAGAAGCATTCTGGAAGAAGCACTTCCGACCTCCTTGCTGTTTGCAAGATGGCAATATGCTGGGGAGGGAGCACTTCCCCTTGTCAGGTGCTACAGACTCAGAGCGGAGAAGCTCCCTGTCAGACTAAATCTTAGAGCTGGTGTCTCTTGCCATGTGATGCTGCTTGTCACCCTTGGTGAGAGGGAAAGAAAGCATGGCCTGCCAGACTTCATTAGGCAGCTGTATCAAAATACAGCACAGGAGAGCTGTGAGATTCAAACAGCCCCAGTAATGCTCCCTCTGCCTTGGCTTGCCAGTGATGATCCTGTAATTCTCCTTTCAAGCATCATTTTAAATCACAGAAGAGTGGAGGGTGCTTATTTTGACTCTTAGCATGCACTCTTCAGCACTCTCTTAATTTCTGTGCTAGTGGAGAAAGAATTGGGTAAAGATGTCTGGTCCTTCTTGAAAGCCCCAAATCCCTTCTCTGCCCCCAAACCCCTGGTTATCACTTCATTATCTAGCAGCTGCTTGCCAGATCAGACACTGAAGTCATTTTGCAGGGGGCGCTGGCAAACTGTTGCCCAGCAATGCATTTATATCTAAATGGCTAATTCTCTATCCACAGCTTATCCCAAAGATTAAAAAACCCAACCGAGCTAGATCTGAACAAATCCAAGGCAGGAATCCTAATCAGGTCTGTCGCTAAAAGTGCATTAGTGTGGCACAAGAGCGAGCATGGCTTTCTTCCAGCAGATAGAGCAATCACAGCTCGCTTGGGCGGGGAATTTTTCTACTGCTGTGTATCGACACAAAGGAGCACTTAGCTTGATAATGCCTCCTGGCTGCTGCTACAAGCCGAATATTAAGAACAAATTAAGGTGTAAGATTAAACTCTTGAAGTTGTTACCTGTTCACAGCAAGGTAGCAGTTGCTTCTTTAGCTTTTTCGCACCAAAATATTGGCTGTCAGCACTCCGGAGTTTAAAAATAAAATTAAGCTCCTGCCTTATTCAGGAAACAATTAGGATCTCAAATCTCCTGTAATACTTTTGCTACAGAATTTCTAATCTGCAATTAAATCTGTCATGGGCTGTAATATGACTGACTGCAATCCCCACAGACTCCAGTTTGTCAGGGTGGTTTACTCATGCAGGCGGTTCAAAGCGGCACGGATATGTCAGCTTGCATAAATTGAACGCCAGCTCAAAGTTTGTCACAACTACAAAAATCCAAGGGCTGGAGACATGGGTAGTCAGAGAATCAGAGAATCAGTAAGGTTGGAAAAGACCTCAAAGATCATAAAGTCCAACTTGTCACCCAACACCTCATGACTACTAAACCATGGCTTCAGGCGCCATGTCCAATCCCTTTTTGAACACCTCCAGGGACGGTGACTCCACTACCTCCCTGGGCAGCCCATTCCAATGGTCAACAACTTCTTCTGTGAAGAACTTTCTCCTCACCTCCAGCCTAAACTTCCCCTGGCACAGTTTGAGACTGTGTCCTCTTGTACTGGTGCTGGTTGCCTGGGAGAAGAGACAAACCCCCCCGGCTACAACCTTCCGTGAGGTAGTTGTAGACAGCCATAAGGTCTCCCCTGAGTGCTGTGTACCAGGTCTCTGCTGCCCTCGGATGCCCAGCATTGCGCCCAGGAAGGATATGCCCTGCGACCATGGTCTCACCATCGATGAAACATGCAAGTCTGTGGTGTCATGGAGAATGGGAAAAGAGGCAATTTCCCCAGTTCCCCAGAGGGCAAGTTGTGTTGAGACTGAGTTAGAAAAGAGTAAACTCTGTTTGCCTACATGTACCCTTAACATCAGTACTGTCAGCTGTTATGGCAGGAGGGTGTGGGGCTGGGAAGAAAGACATGTCTCTTGGGTTACAGACAGTGATGGTGGTAAATCTGGTCAAACATGGTATCTTCATAAATTATCTCAGCACTAGATGCACTGTAGTCCAACTTGCAGTCACTGTGGAACTGAGAGGAACTGAGAGAAATGAGCAACAGAGGAGATCAAGTTTTGCTTTGGAAATAGTTAAGCTAAATAGCTTGGTTAAAAATAACCTCCCTTTAATGATGGAGAATCTGGAAGAAGCATGGAGAAAGGTTGGTGGAAGATCATATGATGCTTTCTAGGAGACAGCAGCAGAACAGCTGTGTGGTAGGCTAGGTTTTGGGTGCAGATACTCTGTGCAGGGGAGAAAATGAGCTGCAGGTCCTCCTCTGCTGAGCTTGACTTGATCCCACTCAGCAGGTCCGGGTCCCCTTCTTGGCAGCTGCCTGTGGAGACATGGCGACGAGTGGCAGGAATTCAGAGAATAGCTCCGGCAGCGTGCTGGAGCTGGAGGGACAGGACTGATCTATGCGGCAATGCTGACGCTGAGCTATGTGCATAGTTTAGCTAAGCACCAGTCTTGACACGAGATGAGGAGTAGGAGAGAGATTAGGCAAGGGCTTGCAGTCATTTGAGAGCCTGAAGTGCTGGTGAGGAAGAAAGGATATTTTAAGTGGTGAGAGATAAAATGAAGAAAACAATGATGTGGTTAAAAAAATAATTAAAAACAAAATTAATGTGATGAGGACACCTATTAAGGCATTAAATAGCTTTCTAAAGGGAATGACTGGAATCCTGTAGTGTGAAATTTGGACACCACAGTACAAGTGCACCTTCAATTATTGTCCCATGATGAGGATGGAAAGAAATGAAGAAGTTTCCTCCTCTCTGCTTTGAAGAAGTGCCTTGCACTGTACTGTCCTATCCAGTGGTACCGGAAGGTTCAGCAGCTCTTTGATAAGACTGAGTCAAATTTTTTTCCTTCCAAAATTACTGAGTGACTTGGAGAGACATTTGCTCTAGGTGAGCAGATTGATAATGCTTCAGCTCTGTATGTTCTGCCTCAACTGAAGAGCTCAGGACTTTAGCCTCCCCTGGGACACTGTGTCTAGATGAAATGAACTTTCTTCCCAAATTCATTTTGGAAACTTGATCATTTTGCTCAATAATGGGCAAGAATCATTACAAATGCTACCAGACACACAGTAGCTCAGCATTTCTCCCAGAGATACAGATTTGCTGAGGCTACTGGAAATGAGCAACTGGATTGGGAAATTCAGGAAATGTGTTAGTGTGTGACTGGGCAGCAGCTGAGCAAATCTTGCCAAAATCTCTCTGGCTGCCTGGGCTTTTCCTCTGTGTTTTCTGCCCTTTCATCTTCATTAACCTTTTATAACTCTGTCTGATCACTGCAGCATTCCCACCGTTTCCTACCAAAATGTCACCCTAATTGCTTTGTTATGAGCAGCCAATATCGACGTTGGCCATTAACATCTGAGAGAGTGATTGAGATAGGATGGAGCTGTCTGTGAGCAATGCTGACTGTCGGATGTCCGCCAAGGCTGCAAGGAATGCATGTTAGGAGGGAGTGGGAGCAATCACCATATGAAATGTGCCTTCATAGGTCACCAAGATCGCTGATATCATTGTGAGAAATTCAGCAGCTTCTGGAACTCATCGAACCTCTGCATAAGTTGCCAGCTTTACTCTTTTGCAACTGATTTTTTGGGACCAAGTTTAAAACAACAATAAAAATAAACACTCAGAAAGTGTTCCTGTTTAAAGAGATGCTTGTCAGCTGCTGCAGTCTTTGTCAGATTGGGTGTGGCTCTTTTGGGTATAAGTCAGAAATTTCCATTGTCTAGCAGCAAGCTAGGGCATTACATTGTCATGGATCACATCTTTTTCATCACACGTGCCCAAATCTGGAAGATTAATTGTACTCCCTTTGTAAAATGCAGTATCCCAAGTGATTAGGGAAGAAATGAATCAAGAATATGAATTTAAGTACCTAAAACCAATTCAGCCATAGCTTGACTTGAAAGAAAACAGCTGCCAAGAAAAAAAGTAAGGCAAAAATGTGGAGCAGCATCTCTGAGGCTAGGGGAGGGAAAAGGACTTTGGGATGCTCCCAGAAAAGTGTTTAGACTGACCTGAGGCCCTGACACCTTCAGAAGGGATTTCATCATCTCTGAGCTGGGTGAAACTCATGTGGAGTTTCTCTAAGTGACAGGCAGGCTAAACTGTGAGGTGTTGCCGGAGATGGTATTTTCCCCTTCAGTTAGGACTCAAAAAATTCTTGCATGTTGGTGATTGCAGCTTTAAAGCCTAAGGCTCAATGAGTCTTTGTTGGTGTTAAAAGGAAAAGAGGGTATCAGTGTACTACATCCAGGAATTTATGCAGCATATATTGTCTTCTGCTATTCCTGCTATGCAACTCCTTGCATGCTTTTGTTCTTCCCTTGCATTTTAAGGGCTCTGCAAAAGGAGAGGCAGTGAGGGATGGGAGCATGCATGGTGTTGGTGCAAAGCCCTGGTAGGGCATGTTTTCTCAGTGGGTGCAGCAGGAGTGGGATGGACGTGTGTTCCTGCCCACAGGCATGGTGGTGACCTCCAGCACAGGAGCTGCAGCTATGTGGGTGGAAAATGTGCTTTGCTTGGTGGAGGTGAATCACATTGCAAGGTGCTGTTGTATGCAGAGTCAATGCTCCAAGTTGGAGCAGCAGCATTCAGTGCAGACAATGACAAATGATGAAACAAGGCCGTATTCAGACTAGTTATATCTTCAGGCTGATGCTGCAGCATGTGGGTTTTCTCTGTCTGTTTTTATTAGTATGTTTCTCTTTCAACTTCCTTCAGAGAAAAAAATTGAAGGAATATTAGAAATGGAAAAATCATGGAATCATAGAATGCTTTAATTTGAAAGTGACCTTTAAAGGTTGTTGAGTCCAACCCCTCTGCAATGAGCAGGGACATCTTTAACTAGATCAAGTTGCCTTGTCCAACCTTGAATGTTTCCAGTGATGGGACTTCTACCACTTCTCTGGGCAACTTATGCCAGTATTTCAATGATTTCATTGTAAAAATTTCTTCCTTATATCTAGTCTAAATCTGCCCTCTTTTAGTTTAAAACCATCATCCCTTCTCCTGTGTCAAGAGGCCCTGCTAAAAACATTATCCCCATCTTTCATACAGGCCCCCTTTAAGTACTGAAAGGCCACAAGATCTCCTCAGAGACTTCTCTTCTCCAGGCTGAAACCCAAAAGGCTGCAAAACACAGTCCTGCAAGCATGTGCCAGCCTGGAGGTGGGAATGGGCTGATGGGGCTGTTAGCAGCAGACAAGTCATGCTGCCAAATACTGCTGAGGTTCCTGGTTCCAGTGCCCATGCTGAGACCTGCCCTATTTTCTTGCTAACCACCGGTTCACCAACAAATGAGCCATATTATCTGCTCCTCCCAGCACTGTCACCAGCACTGCTTGGTGCATTATGGCCAACCACTGACTCTCTGTGTTTTTTCGTGAAGGAAATGCCACTGTCTAGAAATGAACGTAGCAGAGACCGAGTGGGATGTAAGTGCCTCCAGATGTGCTCTGCAAGCAGGATGGGAATGAGCTGTTCCCAGTGAATGCTGTGGACAGGAAAGTGCCTGGGATTAAGCTGGACATCTAAGTCCAGGAAAAGCTTTGAAGGGTGAAAAGGAGAGAGTTGAAGGAAGCAGTTGCCCAGGAAGTCTGGAATTTCAGTGAATAGATATTTTTAGCACTGGGTTGGGCAATGAGCTGTAATTTGACCCTGCCTTTGCAGATGAACTAGGAGACTACTTGAGGTCCCTTATGGCCCCATTTGCTGAGTTGTATTGGTTTACTTGTGTTTATGTAGCATTTAAAGGCCCTGGTTTGGGGCTTGTGCGTATCTGTTTCTGTGCACACACATGTGAGCAAGGGGCAGAGAGTTCATAGTGCGATCAGACAAATATGTATCAGAGTGCTTATCAGTAACTATATGCAGATAAAGGAGTTCTAAAGCTCTCATTTTAGAGAAGAGAAAGGTTTCAAATGTGTTTCCATGAAAAGTAGTGGGAGAGAAAAATTGCCAGCAGCAGAAGTCCCACATTCTTCCCTCTCTTCTCTCATCCTTATTTTCCCAGGGCTTATCTCACCCTGGCTCCAGGACTCGTGAGACCCTTCTGAGAGCTGATATAATTCATGAGGATGGGAGAACACCAAAACAACAAGGAGCTAGGCAGTTGTTCCAAGTTAAGGACTTGGTGGAAGGTGGGAACTTGGGGAAGGGTCTGGTGAGCATCAGATTTGAGGGAGTGAGGTGTAAAGTGGCCATATGGAAACTGGGGGAGATGTGGGAGGTTCCCTAAGACTTTCCTTGTCAAAACTTAGTGGCAAAAATTATTTACCCAAGAGCACAGAAACCTGTGATGTGACAGACATTTTACCTACGTGTGCTCCTCACTGAGCTGTTTTTTTAGGAGGAAGTAATGTCAGAAAATGTCTGCCATCTTTGGCTATGTCTGCACCAGAAGGTCTGTTGTGGTTGTGCTGTCCAGATATTTGGACAGTTGTGTGAGCAGCTTGGGTGAATTGTGCTCCTCTGTGAGGCTCCACAGCTTGGCCCAGCAGTGATTGCTGCCAGCTCTGCGCAGAATACTCTTGCAAATTACTTTGGGATGGAAATCATAATCTATAATTGTAACTTATCAGCCTTCTTAAACACAGAGAACAAAAAAGGAAAAGGGAAGAAAGAAGTCTTTTTCTTCCTCCTGGGAGGAGCTCTTATCTGATTCCTGAAGATCGTTTTAGTGTCTGTGCTATTTTTGTAGCTGGAAGTGCAGTCTGCAAACAAGCAAGCAGTGCTGAGAACCTCCGAGAAATTCATTAAGAAAGTAGGAGGCCAAAAGTTGAGCAGAGATGTGGAAAGCAAACAACTGCATGCTTTCCAGCCTCTGAATTTGATCTCCCTCTCTGAAGTCCAACCAGCCGTATGGCTTCTGAGCTTGGAGACAGCTGGGCTGGAGCAAACAGCCTTGACACAGAGGTCTGCTAGGCAAGATAAAGTTACTTAAGCATCTTCACCCCATTACTGTCTATTGTGTCATGTTTGGAGTCCACTATTGATTTCTAGGGCTTGAGATCCTTATAACTACCAACCTATAGATCAGGATTAACTCCTGACCTTTTTGGACCGTCATGGTGCTGAGCTGCAGAGCTCAGTTTTTCATCACTTTTCCACTCCTGCTACCCAGGTTGGCTATACACATGCAGCTACCTGCTAGTCCTCTGAAAGGTCAGAGGGAAATAACTAGAATAAATGAACTGCTCTTTGCTGCTTTTCCAAAATAGCAGCATCACAGATTCATGCAATGGTGTACACCTAGAGCAGGTTGCACAGAATCATGTCCAAGTGGATTTGGAATCTCTCCAGAGATGGAGACTCCACAACCTGTCTGAGCAGCCTCTTCCAGTGCTTTGGCACCCTCAAAGTAAAGAGGCTTGTCCAAAATGGTAAGGAGTGCTGTGATAAATTTGGGATACGGGGCTGTTTCACTCCTGCTTGCTCAGGAAAACAGGAGAGAGCTGCCAGTTTGTTTTTTTCTCACAGTATCTGAGAACCATGTGTTTGAAAATCTTACAGAAGGTGGTTGGGGTTTTTTTCCCTTCCCCTCCCCCCCCCCCCTTATTTTCTTTTTCTTCTTATCTCTCTCTCTCTCTCTTTTTTTTTTTATTTGGTTTTAAAATGCACAATCCCAAGCACTGATCTCTTGATGTATAGCTGCTGACAGGTGCCCATCTGGTCTCCTGGAAGCTCATCTTTCATGCCTGTGAGATGGGGTGAATCAGCGTCAGGCTGGTGTGTGTGCTCATGGTGCAGCAGATCTGCTTTACTGGGTATCTGCAGCCAAATGGGACAGGGGATGCAAGATTGCATCTCCACAAATGGTTGTCATGCCACTGAGTCTGCTCCCCCTTACTGGTGTGGGAAATGGTGCTGTCTGCATTGCTTGTGCACGCAGAGGAGGAGGAGAAGAAAAATGACACTGCTGCAAAGGCAGGCATGTGTCTATTGTGCATGTGGAGGTGGTGGCTCTGTCTTTGCTGGGAACAGGAGATCTGTGTGCTGCCATCAGGGAAGGGGTTAAATTTTGATAGCATTTCTATTAAGCCAGGAAAAGTTTGACCTCTGCCTGTTCTTCTAACTGAATTTGGGAGATTATGACAAAGACTGTGTAGGCGTGTTCCCAGTGTTTAGTTTCCAAAAGATGGAAATATCATCTTCCTTGGCCTTCAGAGCTTTGAGCAGTGGGAGCTGGAGTGCTGTGTTCTTTAGTGCAGCCCAAAAGGCCCTGACTCCAGCACCCTGGTTTTCTCCCTCTGACTCTGCAGCCTCCTCACTATGGGTTTGCCCTAATTATGGCAGTGTGAAAGGTGGAGTAGGAGGCAAGTCTTGCTGCTTCTTGCTCACCTACTGAAAGAGATTTATGGCATTATTTTGGGATTCATGGAGAAGCCAAAGGGTGCACAGGAACTTTCCCTCCCTCTTTGTCTATATATATAAATGTATTCAAATGATGCTACTGCTGGCTTCAAAATGTATTAATATTTGTTTAGCCCTGGTTTTATCCCACCCTAACTTTGCCAGAAGTGCCTGATTCTGGAGCACAGACATCCTTGAGCTCCCTCTGTTGTCCATGGAGCAAAGCACCTGCAGAAGATGACCTAGCTCTGAGGTGAATCATTTGCTTAATTTGCTTCTGGCTTGCGAAGCTTCTGTGCCAGCTCTGCTTCTGCGCCAGCAAAGCACATGCAGGCAGCTGGGGAGGGTCTGGACCTATGTGTCTTGTGTGGCCAGGAGCCTTGGTCAGGCCCCACTGTGCCAGGTGCTGCACAGACATGGGTTTGGAAGGTGGCCCTGCCTGAGGTAGCTTGTGATCAGGTGAGGCATCTACCCAGACAGGTGCAGAATCGGGAGAATCGAGTCAGGTTAGGGTAGAAGCAGAGGTGCTTGTGCTTGTCTAAACTGGCTGGAGAAGACTAAGGTCTTGAAAGCATCTGCCCCATACTCCCAAACCCTGTGACGACTCCTTGTCCTACACTTCACAGGAAAGGAGAATTGGAAGAAGGGCAGTGAGATGCCTTTGCAGACAGTTCTGGGGTGACACCTCTGCAGCAGGAAGCTGTCAGCCCACGTCCAATGAGCTGGTGGTGGGCCCATCTTGTAGCCACTCAGGGAGGGGAGCTGGCATATTGACAGTGAGAAGAAATGAAACAGTGAGGAGAGATGAGAGATAGGGCAGGGCACGCCTTGAGATGAAAGACATGTGGTTTGTGTTTGAGGAGTAGTGACATTCCGTGGAGAGGAGGATTTATTTCTTCATTAACTTGGTGCCTGAACAAGTTTATCTTGAAGCACTGAACAAGTGTCATTAATGTTTCCTTTGAGCAAACAAGGCTCTTTGATAATGGCTTCCCTCCTTTGACCTTTATTTTAATTTTGAATGCTACTAATTAACGCTGATCATTCATTCAAACACTGAACTGGCTGTTCCTGCTAAATGCAAAGCAAATGCTTTGTGGTCAGGAGCAAAATAGTGCAGGCTTCTGTAGGAAACTCCAAGGTTGTGGGACACCCTACGCAAACCAGGGACTGTTGTGTTCAAATGGGAATTTCCTCTCTGGTCCTTGGGGAGTAGCTGTAAATAACATATCCCACAGGAAAGGAGAGGGAGCTCTCAGTGGATGGCCTGTGGAAACAGTGCCAGGGCTCAGGAATATCTAAACCTTGGGGATTTTGTTTTCTTCTAAAATGTCTGGTTTTCAGGTCCCTTAGCAAAAGTGTTTGGTGGCTGCTGAAGAGCACAGTTTTAGTGTGCTACCAACCCCATCTTACCATTGTTTGGACTGCTGACCAAGGATGTGCTGCCTCTTGTTAGGGGGGATGATCCTCCATGGATCCAAATTTGTCCAACATAGAGGCAGAGAGGGGGGCTCAGTTCGTGCCAGAGGGTCTCTGTGGACAGAAGTTCTGGCCTGGACTTTGCCAAGAAGGGAGGAGTTTTATAAAGCAAAGGCCAGGATTTTTTTTCTTTGCACAAGTCCTGCCTTGGTGTTTTATCACTCAGAGAACTAGGAGAACTAATAGACAATGAGAACTCTTCATGTGATAGGAGCTCTCTGGCACACATAAGTATGATGCTGCTGCCTCCATTTCCTACACAGGCTTAGAGGACAAAACAGGATTCTGGTCTCCAGCGTGAACCCCTCCTTTTTTCGTATGAGTAACCACTGTGGCTAGACAGACTGTGGCAAGGAGATAAAGGCTGGGGATTTGAAGGCCAAATGCTTCTTTTGGGTACAGCAGTGCAATTCTTGGTGCATCAGAACTAGTGGGGTCAGCTGGGTGGTGTTTGCAGACAGGGCTCCAGCCACATGGTAAGCCTCTTAGGGAACTGGAAGCAACTCTTCCAGGGCTTTAGTTTCTGCTCTGAGGAATGGGGCTGCCAAACTTCTCTGCAGAGAATCCTGGATCCCCACCAGTGAAGTGCTTTAAATCTCAGGTCTCAGAGAACTGTGTGGGCTCACCCTAGCCCACCATGAAGCACATGTGTCCACTGCTCTCTCTCAAAATGCTTAGCAACGTTACCAGCTTTGCTCACTCTCTGGAAAGAAGCAGCAAATGCGACTGAAAACTTAGCAGGATCAGCAGCACTCCTGAATGGCAGGACCCATCTATTTTGGTCTAATAATGATTGCACTATCTAGCAGTCTGCCATCATTGTGGTCCCACGATATTTCTAGCACAAACACAGAAAGATAAAATTTCCACTGGCAATGAATGTTGAGCCTATAATAGCTTCCAGAGAAGGCCAGCAGATATAAATATGACTTCCTAGTTTCTGCACACCAACAGCTTGGCACAGCTAAACAAAATCTCTTTTCTAGGCCCCATGAGAGATTTTAGCACCCATGGAGTAATTAATTTTGTTCAGCTCCATATCTGCTAGAAACTCATCCTGCCTTTTGCCACTCTAGCTTGGCTTGTAGGCCTTGTGAGGCTGATTTTCAGCAGCACAGTAAAGCAGCATCATTAAAACATTTCATTCAGGAGCTTCACCACATCAGAGGGCAGTGAATGAATCACGTACGTTCCTTTATCTGATGGTTTGTTTGTGTAAAAGGAGTGACATGCAGTGAGGAACTTGCTGTTGCAGGGAATTTCTGTTTACATAAATCTCCAGCCCACAGATGCATTTTTCTTTTTCTCCCTTTTTTCCTTCTCTGCCATTCCCTGTGTGTAAGATCCTCATTGGGAGCTATTTTAAAACCACCAGCATTCAAATACCTGACAAACTGAAGCTGAGGAGGAGAAGGAAGCACATGACTGCCAAGGGATGCAGTGTTTAGGGAGTGGGTTTTATGGTGCTGCAAGAGATTTTCCCTAAGTGATTTGTGGTTGTTTGTTTGTTTGTTTTTAATGCACAAAGGAGGGTGCGTGTTAGGGGTACACGAAGGTATCCATACCTAAGGAAATCAATAGCATATTATCTGTGCTCCTGGCAAGAATTCGTTATGCATTGGGAAAATGCTGCTGGCTTTGAAATCTACATGAGATCTGAAGCAGATAGGGTTCCAGATCAGTAATAACACTTAAACTCTCCCCAAAACCCTTGAGACCAGGCTTTGAAATTATTAATTTATGTGATTTAGCTGACTCCTGATCCCCATGCTGATGTTTTGTTCCAAACATCAAAACAACTCCTGCACTTCCAATTCAGAGGCTTTTTAGTACAAGATGACATGCTTGCCAAGTCGAGCACTGCGAAGTTGAGGAATGCCAGAAGTGACTTTGCTCAGGCAGTCCTAATTTCCTTTCATTACCCATGCTTTAATTCTATATCTGCCCTGGATGATTTGTCTCCCATTCATCGTTTCCTTGCTTAGTTCTGTCACTGCATCCCATCCAAATCCAGGTTTTCCTTTCCCCCATGTACTTATGCTTTCCTAAGAAGAGTTAAAAAGGGAAAAAAAACAAATCAGATTTGGACAAAAGGTTCATTTCTGCAACTCATTTCCCACCCCTTGCTTCCTGCAGCAGGGAAGACCAAAGAAAAGACCATCAGAGTGCTTTAAGGTCAGTTAAATCAGGCACATTTTCTAATCCTGTGTATGAAACAGGTGAATCACAGCCTACAAATCCCACCAGTTTTCATCTGCACCTCAAGAAGATGCCATGTGCAGGAGGCACCATCCAGGGCACATGAAAAGAGGGTTTGTGACTTGAAGGTGTCTGGCAGGGTTACAGACCAGCAGTCTAATGCCATAGCACTACATGTTGCATGGATGAGATCAGTGATGCCATCTGTGCCTGGCACCCACACATGTCCTGCTTCTCCATGCAATGGGCATGACAGTGGACCCATCTCCACAATTGTCCTCATTTTGCTCATGGATCCTTTGTGTCTCATTCCCATTAAATACAGAAGTGGCAGAGCATTTCCTGTATTGACAGCAGGAGGCTAGCAATACATCCAGCATGGACATGAGGGTCTCCTCTGCCTTTATAGCTCTGAAAAACTACAGAGTGCTCCTGAATTTATTCCCTTCCTCACTCATGCTGACACCAGTGGCAGAAGCCACATGCAAAGGTTGTGGCTGTAAATGCTCCTGGTAAGCACTATGTTCTAGTATCTGACCACAGAAGGACTTGTGTGAAGTGGCAATGTCAGAGCTCCCAGTGTGGTTGCTCTCCTGCATTGCAGGAAAGCCTTTATCTGGATGTGTTCCTGTGTGACCTGCCCTAGGTGATCCTGCTTTGGCAAGGGCATTGGCCTCAATGAACTCCAGAGGTCCCTTCCAAGCCCTACCATTCTATGATTGTATGATATTCGCAGCCCCTTATCTTCTGACTGATCGTTGACTACCATTTAGCAACTCTTTTCCTTCTAACAAATACAATGGCAGCAGGAAGCCTTGAGTCCTGGGGCCTGTCTCCTTCATGGGTGAAGCTGGCAGTGTGGCTACAACAAGTGGGCTTCTGGAAAATCCCCTTTCATGGAGCAGCTTCTTCTCTGCACATCTCTACTCTTGTATTACTAATGGAGGACAATGTCAGTCCCATGTCCCTTTTCTGGTGGCATCCCATGCACTCGCTTGGAGTTCTACCACAAGGAGCAGTTCCCTTCCCAAACCTTAAATCAGACTCAGCCTAGTTTTGGGAAAACTCTTTGGCTTACACATCACTAGGTGCTGGCCTGGAGCCTTTGTTTACAGGATGCTGAACACATCTGTTGCTGCATGCGTGGGTTTTGATTATGGTGGTGTGAGTTTATCATCAGCTACTTAGACCTACCTTAGACTGGCATGTTGTATTGCTCCAGGCTACCCTGTTCACTGGGATTGCTGCAGGGAATAACAGCTTGACACCATGAAAGGCAAGCTTGTGTGTGTGGCAAGATGCAATAGCTGGGTTGCATGAATGGGTTGTGCCTGTTATTAACATGACAGTGGTGCTCCAGGCTCCGGCTGGGATTGGCATGCTTGGTGCCATGCAGGGACTTGGGAAAGAAATTTTGACATGAAGTAAGCAGTAGGTAGTATGAAATGGGCTTTTGTGAAGGGTTTGAGCTGTGGGTGTCTTTGAGCCAAGCACTGCCCCACAGAGCCTTGGCTTGGGGTTTTTCTGTGTCAGAACTAGATGATCTCCAGCAGTCCCTTCCAATCCCTACTGCTCTGTGATTCTGTTACTTATGTGGCAACAAACATTTGAGCTGGCAGCAGGACCAAGTCTCTGCAGCCACTGCAGAGACTCTCCTTACCCTCCTTGGTGGGCTGGGAAGGAGGGAGAAAGTGAAGATGCAAAAAGGCCTTGCTCTTCTGGGAAAAGGTCTTTTTTTGTGGTGGGGCAGTATGGTGACTTTTCTGTTGGGCGGAACAGCTCAGTCTGTGCGTCTCAGACTTCACCCCTTTGAGGCTGGGCTGCAGGTTTGAAAGGAAATCTGATAGAGGAGGCAGCAGGGAGCCCTCCCAGCACGTGCAATGAGGAGAAGATGCAAACCAGTGAAAATGAAAAAGTTTAGCTGGTTTATTCCTGTGGATAGTTTTGAAGCATTGGTTTCCATGGCATCTACATGTCTATTAAATACTTCCCGGGGTGGTAACTCCACCACTTCACTGAGCAGCCTGTTCCAGAGCTTGACAACCCTTTGAGGGAAGGAATTCTGCCTAATGTCTGACCTAAACTTCCCCTTGTGCAGCTTGAGGACATTTCCTCTTCTGTCACTTGCTGCTAGGGAGATCTGACTGACCCCTAGCTGGCTCAAACCTCCTTTTGGGTAATTGCAGAGTGAAAAGGTGCTCCCTCAGTCTCCTTTTCTCCAGGCTAAATAACCCCAGTTCCCTCAGCTGATCCTCACAAGACCTGTTCTCCAGGCTCTTCAACACCTTTGTTGCCCTTCTCTGGACACACTCCAGCACTTCAATGTCTTTTCTGTAGTGAGTGGCTCAAAACTGAACCCAGTATTTGAAAGGCAGACTCACCAGTGTGATTCTCTGAGATTCCAAGCAGAGACACGCCTAGCCAGATGCTTTTCACTGTGCTCTCTGGCCTCTCTGCTGGCTGCAGCCATCTCAGAAATATCCCCTGCAAGCTGTAGAGAAGAGAACCTGTTTCATCCCAAGCAACAGGTGATTCATCTCTCAACCAGGTTCCTTGTGTGTCTCCCAGACACCCCTCTAGGAGTGTGGATTCAGCAAGGCTGGGGGTCAGCCCAACCTCTTTCAAAGCTGAGTCAACCCCTGGGTTACTGCATCCAGCCTTGAAAGTGAGAAGTGTTGCAACACCCTGAGAGTGATGAGGGGTGAGGATGCCAAGGAATGTGCTCCACACTGGATTGCTCCATGCTGAGGCAGGGGAGGTGTTTATAAAAAAAGAAAACAACCCAGTCTGGATGAGAGCCCTTTGCTTGAAACATGAGAGGAAGGAAGCCTTGGAATATCAAAGAATATAATAGATTTTCTATTTGCTTTGCAAAACAAAGCCCAACTCTCTCCCACCGTGCTTCTACAGCTACACAGATATAAACATACAGATTCCAAGATTACTTCTGATGGATTTCTTTAGTGCTCAGAACAGGCTCTTTCTGGAGTCACAGCATTGCTAGGGAAGGCTCATTCCAGGAGCAGTGCCCTTAAAAGTGTTATTTATTGAGGCAAAGTCTTTATTTTGTGATGAGCTGGAGAACACAGAGGTTTGTGATTTTAGGGACTAATTTGCTTGTTCCAACTGTGGTGGGAAAAGCAGATATTCAGGGTAATTTTAATGGCTGGAGCAGCTGGGTCATAAATAACTCGTGTAGAAGAACTGAGTCTATTTTTTCCCCTGAACAGGATGCTCCTGCAGATGTGACAATTAATCACAGTGATCAGTGTCTCTATACAAACATTTCCAGAGAAACTGAAACGTTGGGTTCTTGCTCTTTCAAGGGGCTAAATAAGAAATTTAGGCTGGAGGCTTAACACTCAGTCCATACTTCCCCAGCAATGGAAGACACTGAAAAATAGTAATTATGATGTAGGAGAAGAGTCCTGGACCTGCCGTCCAAAGGCCACAGCTGGGATTTCTTGGAAATACCTTTCCAGTTGCCATGGCATTTATTTTACCTATCAAAGATCTTCCAGGTGATGCTCTATGGTATTAAAAATAATAAGTACAAAGAGAAGCAGGTTAATTGGACTTCTTTGAAAGACAAAACACAGGAGGACCCAGGCTGATAAGGAATTGTAGTATTTCCACAAAGAGGTTGACATCCAAGCATCTCAAAGCTCACTTACACCAGGGATGCTCCTGTACACTTCTGCCTGAACACTGAGTTCCCAATTCTCTTTGCCTGGCAGACAGAGAAGAAAATGCTGCAGATGTGACCATTTTCTCTGCATATCTCTATGAAAACTATCTCAGAAGGGGATGGTGGACCTGGCCAAGGATGGCTTCACAGCAGGCATCAGGTTGAATATGTGCAGGCAGAGATGCCACAGGCATAAGGGATTTGCTGCAGGAACAGATTTACCCTGTAATGAGATGGCCAGTGCTGCTGGACTCTGTGCCGCTTGGCAGACACCCATCCAGGTCAATGTCACCCAGATGAATGCTGCATGCTTGGTGTTTCCACATCCTGGACCACCAGACCTGACTGCTCAAATTGTGCTGCTCCACTCTTTGACCTCGCACAGATGCGTGCTTTGGACTCTGCCATTAGGATGGATCTCCTGAGCCACTCTTCTGAGGCTTGCATGGGTCTGCTGGGATAAAGGGTGGTTTGGAGTGGAGCTGATGTAGGGTGTCTTGTCCTGCTTCTCCTTCTCCTGACTGTCTTGATGTTATGTGGCTTTCATGTGTGAACTACCTTAGCACAGTAGCCTGGGTATCAACAGTGGTTAGTGATACTGGGGAGGAAAGCAGTGCATCATTTCTGCAATAGCTGTTTTGGGATCTTGGAAACATTTTACTACTTTTACCCATGCTTCTCTTATCTGAACCATCCTGTGTGATGATGGCACAGTTCAAGGAGTCTAGACTATGCTCATGAAGGGATGTTGCAGGTCCTTGCTATGAGAGAACAAAGGTGCCACCTTTGGTCTTGGGATCAATCCTTAATTCTGCTTCTGGATAGAGAAGAGGCTGCTTTGCTTTGGACAAATTGGCTGTGGTTTTAGCTGCAACTTCCTCCTCTGTCAAACACTGGCCTGCCTGGGGAGTACCACAGTGTGTGAAGGGGCTGGAGGGAGGCTTGGACCATTGCTTGGACGTTTCCCCCTCCTGCCTGCCCACTGCAGTCCATCAGTTTAATTTTCTTAGGCAGTGATTGCTGCCCTCCCCAGCTGATCATATCACACAGCCATGTGTCACCCAGTTAGGATTTATTGTTGTGCTGATCCCTCCAAGAGCCCATATTTTACAAGTCTGAGTCAGGGGAAGAGAAGAGAAAGGGAGAAGAAATTTATCTTCTCCCTGGTTGTGAGCCCACCCACAGGAGCCTGAAGCAAGGTAGAGGTGGGAGAACTGGATCCCACGTTGAAGACACCTCCTCAGTTGGGTTCCCATCCCCAGAGCTAGTGTGGGAATCTAAGGAAATTTTTGCCCAAGGTGTCTGCAGTGTCCTGAATCTCTGGGCCACAACTGTGCCCACACCCACCATCTGGTCCTGAAAGAAATAGGTGTGTAGTCCTTTTGAGCACTTGAGTTGCAGAGTTGAAATTTTGGCCTAACTGTCTATTTCTAGGCAGCAGAAGAGCTGCAATGAATGGCAGAGGAAATGGGGAGCTTCCAACAGTATTTGCTTCATGCTATGTCCCTCCTGCTGCTCTGGGATGCAGCAGCTGAAACAATGTGTACTTGGATGATGCTGGAGATAAACCAGACCAGTGTGGGTGAATGAGCACATGGAGTGAGGAGAACAGTAGATAATCTCTATACAAAAAAAGTGTTTAGTTTTTTGGATTTGTTTGTTGCTTTGGGTTTTTTGTTTGTTTTGATCTTGTTTCCTCTGCATGCCAGTGTGTTTCTTTAGAAGCCAAATACTCACATCCATGTTAGGGATTTTCCATCCTGCTCAGAGCTATCAGTTTTGATTAGCACACTAAGTGCTTGCTAAAATTAAAATTATCAGCAGTTAAAAGATGACCCAAATGATGAGATAAGATACAAACCTTCTAAGCAAAAGCATCTTTCTGAATGAAATGAGATGGAGAAAGGTCTTGTTTTTCTCCCAGGAGCACACGCAGGACTCTGCTCATATTTCTTGCTTCTTCCCACTGTTGTTGCTTACCTTCCTGTGGTGACCCTCACATTGCTTGGCTGCCACTGGACTCCTGATGGATATTTTCACAGACACTAATTGAATACTGACATGTGATAAATCCTTCATGGTGAAGCCATCCTGCCTTGACCCTCCACCTGACTTGAAGTAGGGAAGTGCAAGACATGAAATATCTCATTACCAGGGTGAACGTAATCCTTCACTTTGGCTGAGAGGAACCTTGCAAGCATTCTGCTGGGTTCCTATGAGAGACGAGACATGGGAAGCCCTTTTGTAGCTTCTCTGGAGGTGAGAGAAGAAGGGAGAATGCCCAGAAGGGGCAATTACATCCAATTGCTCTATCCCACACTGGCCACGTTGGGCCTGTGGGAGATGTTACTGAGCTGGCAGTGAGCAGCAGATCATGTTGCTTCTTGCTCTTTGCTGGCCTCACTTTTAACTTGTTCAATCCCTGTGGGTGCAAGCAAGATGAGAAGGCTTTGTGGGCATGGTCACACCAGAGCTACACAGCCTCTGCCCATCCCCAGAAAGGCTGTTCCACTTCTTCATGATTGTCACTGTTCAACTTCTGTTGATCTGGATTTCCAGTTTGAAAGTCATTAGCCCAAACCTGCAGCCGTGTGACTTCATCCTGCCTCTGCCAGTTGAGAGAGGCTCTGGTACTGGTAAATGTCTCTTATAATACTTATGAGCCTCAATATCAGCACCTTTGAACTTTCTGTTGCATTAGCTGAGCAGATTGACTTTCTAACCTCTCACTCGAGACCAGCTTTCCATTTGCAGCTTTTCAACTTTCTTTTTGAAGTGATAAGCCCAGCCCTGGATATGTTTTTCCAGCAGCAAATAGTGTTCTCCCTTTTGGCACCCCACACATCTTCATGTCTTATGACCCTGTTTGCAAACTGGAATTCAACTCAGGGCACACCACCAGTCACCACCCAGGCACTGGAAATTAAGCAGTATTGTATTACATCTGCTTGGGATGGATGTATGTCAACCCACCATGACTATTTAATTATTACAGATTCACAGATGGCTTTGGGTTGGAAGGGACCCTCAAAAGTCATCTTGCCCAACCCTACTCCAGGGAGCAGTGACACCTCCAACTAGGTCAGGTTGCCCAGGGCCACACTGAGTCTGATCTTGAATGTCTCTGGGAACATGGCCCCCATGTCACTGATCCTCAGTCATTGATTATGATTTTGAATGGAGTCACATTAAAATAAAATCCTCCTGGTGCCTTCAGCAGAAGAACCCAGCTGACATGTCAATGTCTGACAACACTGTAGTAGGTTCAGCCATGCTGCGTTACATGAATGACCTTAAAGTTTCTCTCTTGACTTATGGGCAATGATATAGACTGAGTCGTGTCTGAAACTTGATTAATGATAACATACACTACAGGAAAATGGCTTCAGCATTTGCAAGAAGACAGACAGCCTCAGGCATTTTGTGGCTTTTGACAGCTGGGAGCCATGAATGTCTGGTGTCTTATTAAAAAAAACCCCAACAAAACAAAACAAAATAACTCCATAGAACGAACATATTCAGCAAATGGGAAAAAAAAAGGGGTGTGTGTGTGTGGAAAGTAAAGAAAACATTACTCCCAACTGGGGTGAGAAAAATCAAGTCTATCAGCAAGACTGTCTAGGTGGCTAAAGCAGCTTCCTGGGTTTGGATGTCGGTGGGTTCATTCTCTGCATTCTTCCTTTCTTACTCTAGATAGATGGCTGGTTAAATTCTTCTTTTGGGGGGATCTTCTCTCAGGAAAGACATTTGAGCTATGCTGCAGATGGAGCATCTGCAGGCAAATCCTCCTGTGAGCGCAGTGCATGTACTGTGGTGCTCACAGTAAGCAGAACACTATGGTGAGCCCAGAGAAGATGCTAAGAGTGAGATCCGTAAGAACCATGTAGGGATGAAGCAGGAATTAGGATGTACTGACCCAAACTCACTGTGTGGGATGGAAAGGATGACTTCTGTCTGAAAGGTGGGGGTCCAAGGTATTTGCCCTTCAGTATCATTGCTACTGGTTGCCCACACAGCCAGATGCTGCTGTGGTGGTTGCATCAAGCTGCTGGTCTTTGCACTCAGGAATGAGAGAAAAGGAATTTCTGGAATGAGAATATAGTTCTGGAGAATCTGACACATAGTGCATGGTGAGTGTGTTGTGCAGGTTGGAGCTAGCCAGCAGATAGTGTGTTTGGCATGTTTGCTTTAAAGTTAATCATGTGTTTGAGTGATATCCTGATTAGGGATGTTTCGCCAAGTTTGGGAATGTAAAATGCAACTTTAGAGCAGACTCCCTAAATCCAACAAATAAATCTGTTGCAGTCATATGAGTGTTTTGTGTTGTTTTTCATGGAGATCTTATAGCTTTCAGATGGGACACTCCCAGCTTCCTCCAGAAACTTCACTTGCAGTGAGTTCAAATTTTGGGCAGCATTGAAAATCCATGAAGACTATCAAGATGTTCAGGCCCTAGATACAAAAGCCAAGAAGGACTAGCAATACTTACCAGTGATTACCTTTGTTTCCTTTCCATAACAAAGGATTGGTTCCTGTGTTAAAAGGAGAGCATTCCTTACAGAGCAGCAGCATGATGAATGACCATATTAATAACACGTATTTTCTTCTCTTAAGATCTGGGAATGGGCTAGAGATTCTCCTCCTTCTCTTCCCTTACAAAAGGGGAAATAGAGGCTAATTTATAAAGATAGTCTGCAGTGTGTGATGGCTGGCAGAATGCATGACTGATCACTCCATGCATGGATATTATATTATTTAGTCTCAATAATGGGTCCCCAAGGTCCCTTATGTCCCAGCTGGAGGACAGGTTGCTCCACTACTGTGATTTGCTGTGTCTCCTGCATCTGACAGAAATCCCTTTTAGTACCTGATGTTGATTTTCATGACCAGATGCCCGTTTTCTCCAAGGTCTATGGGTTGTGCATGTGGATCTGAAGGAGGTGATCCCTTGACCAGACGGCACTTCTGGCGGTGAAGTCTTTGCTGGCTGCTCAGGCATAGTGCAAGAAATGTGAGGCCAGAGGTTTTGCACAGTGAGTGGGAGGCAAAGGAGAGCTGACAGGGTTGGGAGTGGGAGGCTGAGGCTATTAATTTTCTTCCTCTGATCTGTCTTGCTTGTAAATAGGCATTTGCAGCACATGAGAGTGGTCTTGCATATAGGATACATCAGCTGTGTGCTGGTTCCCCCAGGAGTGGGTTCAAAGTGAAGGCAATGCTTCATCAGAAAGCTAATTGAGGAACTGAGTCTGAAGCCTGCAGAACAACCTCTTTTCTCTATCCTATTTGATTTCAGCTCTGCTTGCCCGGGAAAACACAGATCTGTGCATCCGTGTGCCATTATGTTCTCTTCCCTATGGATGCTCGCTGCAAATTACCGAGACGATGCTTGTGGCCTCCCTTTCTTGTTATCCTTTGATTGCCTGTATTTAATATTTGCAACAACTTGTGTCATGTTTCCTGCAGCTGTAGCTGTGTGTTTCACTGGCAAAAGCCAATGTTGTTTAAAGGCAATGTTTAATATTTTTTCCCCCTGGAGGGAGATATTGCTGCTTATATATCAATATGATGGCTTTCAGCATTCTGGCAAGCTGGAGAAAGGAGATAAGAATGAAAAAAATGCTACATTTCATGACCCAGTGGCTTATGCTCTGTGTGCTTCACTGTGGACGTCTAACAATCACGAGAGAAGGTCTTCTATGCCCCTTAAAATATCCACATCTTTCATGTAAATGAATCTGAACCATTTTTTCATGGCTGGGTCATGCGACACTGAAGTCAGAGGGGATAACAGTGGCTATATTGTATGGATGCATGAAAAGCCTTGAGCAGACACTTGGTGCAGAGATGTATAATAAGGAGACAGCTAACCAGCCTCGTGTGTTTTATTTTGCTCTTACATTTCATTTCTTGTCTGAACGCCCCTGAAATGAGAGGTTATGTGCAGATCAGTAGGGTGCTGAGCCCAAGGCTGGGAGCAGAATCTGTTCTCAGTTCTGCCACTGTCTTGCTGGCTGATTTTAGGTACATCTTTTCCTTCTTTCCTAGCTTTTCTCTCTTGCCCTGGCCACAGCAGAGGTACTTGGAGGCAGGGATCATTCCTCCTGTTGTGATTACTCAATGCCTGGGATCACGGGGGTTTGCTCTCCTCTCTGATATTTTAGATCATAATCATTCTAAGAGTCCTGACACAAGCACATGAATCAGGAGAATGGATGGGGTAAAGGCTGGTGCGTCCCCTAAGGAGAAACAGAACAGGACTTGAAAATGTCCTTCCTTACAGAGTCTAGGCTGCTGCTCCACCCCTAGCCAGGTTCCCTGCTTGTTTTGTTAAGAATGGGCAGATTGGGTTGGATTTTGACAGTGCCTCTCCAGGATCTGCCCTTCTGACAGGATCTGACAGATGTCACCATGCCATTTGCATTGGAGACGTTGTGTCAGTACTCAGTGCTGTGCTGCAAATCCAGATATGCAGCAGAGGGAATGAGCCCACCTGTCTCATTGCTCCTGGGTGGAAATGGCACTTGAAAGACTTCTGCCCCAACCGGACTTCTGCCCCAACAGCCCTCTTGCTTGGCCAGGTAGGTGGCACAAGATGTGGAAACACAGCACCATCAAACATATGAAGTTCAGACACATGCCACTCTTGGAGTAGTGAGTGGTGGGACCTACTGGTTCAGACAAGGTGATTGCAGCCTTGCTTTGTATCCCATCCCACACCCTAAAGAAGTGCTGATCTCATATGATGCCTGTATGGCTTTCTGTGCTTTCAGAAGCTTGCTGTGTCCCTTAAGAAGCGCGAAGCATTTCTGCTCAAGGTCATGCTTTCAGTGCAACAGCAGGAGAAGCTGTGTGAATGAAAGGTCTACATAAAAAATGGGAAAGGCAAAAGCCAGCCTGGAAAGGACTTTCTCTTTTTCTCCTGGGCAGCTCATTTTCATTTCACAAAGGAGACTTGCCTGTGTCTGTGGTGATGAATATGGCAGGACCAAATCCATGGGACCAGCTCTTTATGCCAGTGATAGGTAAGAGGTTCTCAATTATGCCAGTGGTATTATGGAGCTGTGTGTGAGTTTTCGCTGTGCCCTCCGTGGATTTCATGCTATCTGTTCGTGGCTGAGATGCACATGCAGCTCTCCAGCATACTGATGAGCCCAGGACATTAGTATTCAGTGCCAAAAGCTGAAGCTGTGAGATGAGGAATAATGGTGTGAAGGGGAGAAATGATAAATGATTAGGCTATATTATAATATTTGCAGTGCTGACCCAGATCCCTCTCAAAGGAGATTTACCAAGTACCAATTTAGAGCCTTAGCACCATAAATAAGTGGCTGTGGAGGATATGTGTGCTTTGGGTGCTGGATTTGTCACTGGGGAATTTGCAGAGAGGGAAATACATAGAATCACAGAATCACTTCAGTTGGAAAACCCTTTAAGATCTTCAAGTCCAACCATTATTTAGCTCTACTAAGTCTGGTGCTAAACCATGTCACTTAGCACCATGTGTGATTGATTGACAAAGAGCTGGAAAAACCATCAACTCACAAACTGTCTGTCTGCACACTCAATTTCTATTAGCAGGGCATGCAAGCAGCCACCCCTACTCAGCACAGTATTTGGCACAAAGCTAGCCTAAAATTAGGTGCTTCTGTTGAACTGGGCCCTGACTACATGATCACATGTAGCACTTTGGGCTAAGAGTGCAAGGGGACTGCTGGCAGCTTGATGCTTTCCAGATGCTTCAACCGAAGGGGAAATTGCCCTTTGCCCTTTGAATTTTGGGTTGAATTGTTGGGCCAGGGTTGCCCAAGGTGTTTGATATTGGGGCAGGTGCAATGTAGAGACTGAAGGTTACTGTGCAGGGATGCCCTGCAGCCATGGGAGCCACAAACTGAATTCACAGCTAAGTTAATACAAACAGGTGAATGACTGCTCTGGTTTGTTGTGTTTAACCTTCACTGAAGTTGATGGTTTATCTAGACCTGTGGATAAACAAAATAAAAGCCCAGAGGCTATGCCAATGCGATGTTTTTTTGTCTAGTTTTCAAACAGAGTTGATTTATAGTGGGCACAAAAATATAAGTGTTCATGCCTTTTAAAAATAAAGGCAACACTTTGCAATGAATGGAGAACATGACCCAGCCAAACCTTTTCTGAGCACTTTTCATGAGAACAATAGTGAGGAACAGCCTCTGTTTTTATGATTACTTAAAAAAGGTTGTGAATATTTCCTTGACACCAAAGGCAAACACGAAGCATTATGAATTAATATTTGCAAGGTGGCATTTTGAGGTCTCTGAGCTCAGCAGACCTGTAATAAAACAAGGAGCAGTGATCATTACTTTTGTTTGCAGAGCTCAGGATAGGTACTGGCTGGGGAGCAATCTCTAAAATTATCTAGTTGTGGTAGATGTAATTGAGCAGGTGTGGGGTTTCCACTAGAGTGGATTCACTCCCTGTTGGTGAAACAGAAGATGGAGAGAGACATGCCAGTGATATCTATCACATGCAGCAGACATCTTTGACAGGGCTCTGCACTGTGGCAATTTTCTCATGGCCAGGCGATGATTACTTGTCAGTAAGCTGTTACCTGGAGGACTCCTGTTACCTGGAGGACTCCTGTTACCTGGAGGACTCCAGTCATCAATTATTTGAGAACGCTCTCCTCAGCATTGATTATTTTATTAGATCCCTGGAGAATCATTTGTGTTGACCATTTGAGCCTTGGAGACTGACCTCTGATGGATGTCATTGGGCCCTGGCCAAGAAAAAGTCGTCTACCATGGCTTCTCAAGAGGCAAAAAGTTCTTGTGGGTCACATTCCTCCTTGTGAGGGTTCTGGAAGAAGCTCTCCTACCCCTGCTCACTTGCAGGGTGCTCATAGCTGCCTTGTCTGACTCTGTTTTTGGAGCCACCATATGAGTGCCAGACAGCAGTAGGAGAGTGTGACTGTCCCAATGCCCTGAACAGATGGCATGGCAGAGATAAGCCCTGGCCTCTGACAGCAAACACCAGGCTCCATTGTTTCCAAGGCCCTGAGAAAATACATGGGTGATACACAAGCAGCTGCAGAGAATGTTCTCTAGACTATGCTTATGCAATGGATTAAAAAAGGAAAGAAAGAAATTAAAAGGAGAAAAAAAGCCAGGACTAGTTATTAGTTTCAGTCTAATGATGAGCAATTGCTGCGGGGAGCACTGAGCCAGCAGAGGAGTTGGTTTGGAAGCAGCAGATGCACACTGCAGCATGATTTCTTGATTTGCCATATTTTTAACCCAGGGTCTGCAAGAGCTCAGTACCTCTCTCTTCATCCGTGTCTGGTCCTAATCAGTGTCCAAAGGCAAAAGGCAGAAGAAAGGACCAGTATCACCATGTAAATCCATTCTGAACTCATGCTTGCAGAGGACCTGCAGGCAAGGTGTTTGTTGATCTGCAAGAGTGGAACACGAAGGCTTTTTGAGAATACCACCACATACAGCCCTTGTGCAGATGCAGATGATGTAATTAGAGAAGGCATAACCCACAGCTGAACACAGACACTTGGTACCCATCTCTTTCAGGGTATCAGGGTGGCAAAGACCAGATCTTCAAATTATTTAAATGACCCTGCCTTGTGGCAGTGCAGTGGGTGTGAGGATGATGGTACAAACTGCTCTTCCGACATGATGGGTGCAGAACAAACCAGTGCCTGGCACCTGGTCTGAAGAGCAGACACTTGAAAGCAGCAAGTCTAGGTGGGAGGTTTTTCAGTTTACTTCAGATTCTGCAACTTGTGTGTGTTTGGTTCCTTTTCAGTATAATATAGCTCTTCAGAGGAGAGGGGAAAGATCCAGCAGAGTGAAAATCTTCGAAACAGGGGGAAAAGAGTGAAAACATAGCCTAGGGAGCTTGTCTAAAAACAAAACAGAACAGAACAAACAAAAGGCAGAGGGGAAATGGGAAGCAGTGGATGGTATGTTACACAGTGTACAGGCCAACAAACAGTATCTGTAGGTCATCCATTCCTCTGAGCCATGGAAAGGATGTAGGTCCTAGGGTTAAATTACACCAGTCCTTTCCCTCTCAGCCTCTATTATTTTGTCTCTAAATGCCCAGCAACAACAGTGACAAAAATAATTTGCGAAGTCTGACAAAAATCTAGATTTCCCTAGGTTTTGCCAAGCCTTGTTTCAAATTTAAAGTGCTCTGTCTGTTACTACTCAGCTCAATACTGACCTTCCGGCCACTCCGTCCCTCCCTGCTCCAGCAGAGAGGTAGAAATGTTGGGCATTAACAAGCTGCCAGCCCTTCAAAGCTGTCTTCCTAGCTGTGCCCCATGATTATTATTTTTATTCCTTTTCCTGAATGTGTTGCCTTTAAAGTGTGATTTTCTTTGGTATGCAATATTTCACACTTAATATTTCCTTCAGGGCTGGAGGGCTGTGGAAAGGGAGCAGCAGGGGAGTGCTGAAAGCAGCCTCTGAAGGGACATTGTCAGCCTTTTTGGGCAGCCACACAGCAGAGAGGGCTTGCTTCTATTGGGCTCCCACCCTGGCACAGCACAGAGCAGATTCAGCTCCTTTTGGTCATTTTTCATTTTTCAGACAGCAGACTAATTTGTCTACAGTGAGGCAATGATCTTAATAAAGATAATTTCAGCTTTGCTGAGGGCACTGAGCAAAGCTCACAGAAAACAAGAATGTACAGTGGTGACTAATTTTTGCACTTCATTTCTGGGTGTATTTGAGTTCATTTCGTTGAGCATTGAGATTGGAGTGGCAAACCAGAAAGCTCTGAGGTGCAGTAGGTAAATTAGAAGGATAAACAGATATCCTCCCTGTTTTGAAATGCAGCTCATTATCCAGCTTGTTGCTGTGCATACTCCTCCTCCAGCTTGTTTTATTTTTTATTTTCTTCTTTTGAGATGTGTGTGTGGGTTTTGCTGACAGAAAAAAACTGCTGTCAGGCCACCTTGAACTTCATATAGCTATGCTGGTTTGTATAGCAGTGATGCAGGTGGAGAGGACACGTTTGCTGGTGCATCAAGTGGGATGGTTGGATTTGTCTGGCAGCCCTAGAGATCTAATGAGACACTCTCAGTATAATCCCAGACCTAACAAAAGGCAGATGATCTACCCTAGAGCGTGTGGTCTTTGATGCTGGTGAGACCAGGTACTAGAAGCTGTTGTATGGTGTGAGGCAGTGCTGTGATTTACTGGTTTGCTGCCTTCACCGTGCTTTTGGCTCTTCTCTTCCAAGGACACTGCTGTTCATCATGTGGAGGGTGATGAACTTCGTGAAAGCTTCTTGTCAGCTTTCCCCATGACTTGCTTGGATTTACCCCAATTCCTTTTCTTTAGAAGGACATGAGGTAGAGACAGGAGTTTCTCCTTCGTTCCTGCTGGAGTAGACATGAAGAACAGGAGACATATCTGGAGGCAGGGTACTGACTGCTTCAAGCCAAACCTTAAGTTCCTCAGATGCATCCAGAGAAGGGAAGACATGACTTAAAAGGGAGTGACAAATGCACCATGCTGAGGACTTCATTGGCATCTGCCAGGCTTGTCCTTTTTTTATTCTCATTCCTGCTATCAAGGTAGTGGTCAAAGTCCAGGCCTAGGAGATGGTGTGCTCTGCGTTGCTCAGATGATTCATACCAACAGCTCTGCCCTGAAGAACCTACATCTTGCAGACAGAGGAGCTGCATGCAGGCTTGTGTGCAAATCTTTTTGGATGTGGGACCCAGAGTGGGAAGGAAAGCCTTGAAAGTAAGCTGGCAGCTATGAGGTCAGTAAATCTAAAGTCTGCTGAACAGCCTAGCATCCCCTACTGTAATAGCCTGCTAATCATTATTGGTGGTTTTAGGTTCCTAATGATTCTCACAGCCTGGTTGGGGGTGCCCAAGTCACTACTGAAAATGGGAATTAGGTTCTTTACTCACACCATCAAGAATCATCTTACCTAAACTATCTGGTTACAAGTCAAGAGTTTTGCTGAAGCAGTTTCTCAGAGATGTCTGGTGTGGTGATGGAGGGCACACAACTAGAAGGTGATTTTTTGCTTCCCATGGTGCATGTCCAGGTTAGGATAGACACATTACCTTCCAGAGAGGTTTGTCTCTGCCCTATGATATCAAAGAAGCCTTGAAGACGTCAGCTGGTGTTTGTTGTAAGGAATGCATCTTGTAGGTGGATAAAATTGGACAAAAGGAATTTTCCGCATAGACACTGCTACAAGTTTTACCCTGTGTTTTTAAATAGTTTGTGTAAATAATACTGGGGAATGACACAACCCAGGTCTGCAAGTCATTAGCGCTCTCCGACATACTGCACGTTTCACACTGAATGCTGTACACTGAATGTTGTTAGCAGCAGAGAAAAGACCAAGCCAGACCTTCAGAGCTAAGCTTTCTCACATTTTGAAAACAACCCTGGATCTGAAGGAGGAACCAAAGTTTCCTACTGACTTCTATCTTTACAAAGAGCCAAGCCACCCTGTCTAATATTGCAGAGCCTTTGTGGGCATGGTGGTATTGGGTTGATGTCTGGTCTTGATGATAGAGGACTTTGCCAATCTTAATGATTCTATGATTCTGTGACAGTTCCCTGACTCTTTTAATCCAGCTGCTGCAGTCCTGGATCCACCTTGGCTTCAGAGAAGCTCCAGACGAGTCCTTCTGATCTCTTGCTGCTCTGTGAACATGCAACACACAGCAGTCATGCAGGACTTTCCTAGACCTCAGCTTCTGTAGGCTCTGTGGGACTGCCTTGGATTACACAGAGAATTATGAAGCCTTGGGTATAGATCTGCTTTATGTTTACAGAATGGATGTGGCTCAAAATATCCATACAAAGATATAAACCAGCAGATTTGCTGCAGAAACATTGGCATCTGCTGTGGGAGGCACTGAATGTAGGGAAAGACCACCTGATCAGATGCTACTGTATCACTATGCCTTCACTAGCCACCATCCTTCAGCTGAGCCATGGTAACTGCATGTTTCAATAGCAAAACATGTATAGTTAAACTGCTGTCATAAATTCATTTTACTTTGCAGGCAGGAAACATTACGAAGATGGGATCATGACCAGCACTTGGCCAGGGGGCAGTATCTTCTGAGGCTGCTCCTGCTAAACCAGAAGAACTCACCCTAACTCTGCCCTTGGAGTTTCCAAGTGCTTCCCACTTTATCCCCAGCTGTTTGTACCCTGGAGACAGTGTGCAGAAGTTTTCATTTGGAAATCCACATCAGACATGATAAGTGGTATCTCTCATACAGATTGTTCTGCTGGTGTCTCCACTCTTTCCATGGGCTCATCTTTTGCATCACCCTGAAGCTACTTCTCTCTCTATTTTTTCTGGTGTTTTTTTAAATGTTTGGGTTTGCTTTGCTGCTCTGAGGGTCTTGCCCCACACACCACGAGAAATTCACAGACTCACAGACTGACAGGTTGGAAGGGACTCTCAAATGTCATCTTGTCCAACCCACTTGTATTCGGCAGGGACACCTCTAACTAGCAACCTCAGGCTGCTCAGGGCCACATCAAGTCTGATCTTGGATGTCCCCAGGGACAGGGCCTCAGCCACATCCCTGGGCAATCTGTTGCAGTATTTTATCACTCTTACTGTAAAGAACATCTTCCTTATGTCTAAACTGAATGTGTCCTGCTCCGGTTTAGAACCATTGTACAAACTCTGAGTGTGGCTTGTGGCTGAGCTGTCCCATGTGGCAAAACAATGATGCAGAAGTGCAGGTGGGTTTGCATTTTGTATTGGTATTAGCAAATCCTGTTTGGGGATCTCATATATTTTTGCAAATACGACAGTTTGACAGGAGGTGGGAAAGGGCTGGAGGAGAGGAAAAAAATGTGTGCTCCTTGTGAATGGTCTGCAAGGACTAGTAAGGGAATAGCTGGGGAAGGTGAGTAGCAGCTGGAGTCTCCCCAGGTGAGGAGACAGGACAGGTTTGCTGATTTATTGGAGTCTGAGCACAAGGTTTGCAACAGAGGTGCTGTGCCATAGGCAAGAAACTTCACAGCCCTGGGCTGCTGTGCTGGCAGATGTGTCAGGTAACACCTACACACAGAGACACCCACTGATGCACACACACCTCTTCAGCAAGTCTGCACTGCTCATTCAAGCTCTAGTGTAGGACCAAAGAGCATTTTCCTTTTTAGAGCCACAGGATAAAGGACTTTATGGTATGACATGACTGTCCTGAGAAGCAGAGGAGATAACATAAGAGTGAATTTGCCATCTGTCCCTGGAGTTACAAAAGACAACCAGAACTGTGTCTGTATCTTTAGACAGCTCAAACAGATGGAGGAAATGACAATGTGCTTCCACATGCTTTAAATCTAGGGCTGGTCCTGTGTTCCTCTATGTATAACCAGGGCTGAATCCTTTTCCTTGCTGTTTCCCTTTAATTTAATATTCCTTGCAATAGGACTGTTCCTCTTAATGTGCCTAATGTAAAACACGCTCATTTGCTGACTGTGGCAGGAGTCTTTGGCTCGGGCTACCCTGCACGTCGCCGTGGAGTCTGATGCTGGGGAGGGTATTGAATCTAGGAAGTTTGACACTGAAACAGCATACTGGGAGTACATATTGGGCAGAATAAGAGAGATGAGTTATTTTGTTGTAATTCTGGACTGGCCCAAAAGCCAGAACAACACTTGCTATTAGACTGGATGATAGAAGTGGATCCAAAAGTGGATCCTTTCCTAGATGGCTACATTTGCAGACCATATTCATGTTCCCTTTGAATACAGTCAAAGCCAATGCCAGTGACCCTCCCAAACACAAGCTTACAACCACAAGCTGGATTTGTAGAATGTACAAGGGAGAACAGGACCCTGTTGTCAGGAGTAGGGGCTTCCCTCTGGAAGTGGGTTGCAAGCTGAAGGCTGGGTCCCCAGGGCAGAGGTTGGCCCTGGGAAGGGCAAGCAGTGTTTCCAGACAGAGTGGAATGAGCTCATCTGTCATTGTCATGGTTTAATTGTTTTCCATGTAGTACTGCTGATCTTTTAATAGGACATGATCCAAAACATGCTGCTCTGCTGTGGGTGGCTTGTGTGCCTGGTCCTTAACTGTCTCTGCACAGACTAATGGGGGGAACAGTCTGGGGACAGGCTGCCTTGTAAGGACATGTCAGAAATCTCCACCCTTAACTAGTGCTGAGCAAGAGAAACGTTCCCTGTTCCTGATGGGCAGTGAATCTTGATGCTGGGATATGTCTCCTTAGGCTGTGGTTTCAAAATTGTGTGAACATTTTTTGTCATGCTAGTGGTTGTGAGAGATCATCCAGGTGACCAACCACTTCTTTTTTTTCTTCTTTTTTTTTTTTTTTTTTCTCCTACATGAAGCTTTCCTCCCAGCCCACATCTATTCCCTGGGCAGAGCTGCATGGATAGATGCTCTGCAGTGAGCAGAGCTGATGGGCAGGAGATGAAAAACTCAGGTGAAACAGCCCTGCCATCACATGTGAGACCACAGCTTCAATGTCTTTCTTTCCTTCCTATCTGTAGCAGCCCTGGGTGATTCTCAGCCATTCCTGCAAAGAGCTCATAGGCCTCCACCCCATAAATTGAGTATAGGTCTCCAGGGCTTGGATTTGCAATCATTAGAGCTGAACGCAGCCACAGACTGAAATGACATATGGACACCTGCAGAATCAGTCCTGTGGGTGGGATTGCAGCCCTGCAGCACCCTGTGAAAGTGAAGGTGAGCTTGAGTGACACAAGCCTGTTGCTTAACATGGGGGAGGTTTTTGTTCATGTATGTTAGGTTTAGTTCCTGTTTTCTGATTTTCTTTCCATCAGGATACTTCTCCTAACAGCTCATGTAACTCCAGGAATCAGAGATCTAAGATGTGCACTGAGTCCCTCTCCCTGTCAAAATTGGATCTGATGAAGTAAGACAGTGCCTGTTAAGGATATATTCACAAAGAAGCAGCAGAAGAAATTCCCAACCTCAGAGATGCTGCTGAGGCTGATTCACTTTGCAGCCAGGGCAGGAGATGATAGAAGTCCATTTGCCCAGCAGGTCCCCTTCTTCCCACTTTTATCAGAGTGACTGCCATCAGCCAAAACACACAGAGAGATTTCCAGGGACGAATGATAACACTTCCTAATCCCTTCAGCTCTGCAACCAGCACCATGTGTGCCACTGCTGGAGTGGGACGTGCAGCGGTGTGTTTGTGTGTGTCCTAACCCTAGCACCAGCTGACTTCAAAGAGCCCACAAAGCTTATGCAGGTCAGCAAGGAGCCAACACGCTGCTATCCCAGCATGCTCTTATTAGGAAAACTGATGCTCTGTTAATTATATACTTGTCTTATCAGCCTGTCTCTGCTCCTGCACCCTTCCCCTCCTGCCTGCCAGGCATTTCTGATCGGCAAGGAGACTGAGTCCTTAGTTTCTTGCTCACCAAATCTTCACCTCCTTGTTAATTGCCTGACAGCTTGTCTCCTTAGCTCCTTGTCCCTTTCCTGTCTGTCTGTGGTGGCATTGCAGGTCTCTTCCCTATGAGTGTCATAGCACTGGTGCCTCCAGCCACCCAGTAACCCTGCCCTGCATGTAGCCCTGGTATGTGACATGCAGCTGCTCACTCCTGCTTGATCCCACTTTGCTCCTACTCCTGGAGGTTGTGATTGAAGAAAGATTTACCAGAGAAGCCTTTATTTTGCTCAGATCGTATATCTGCGTGGTGTGGGTGTGGGTGGGAAAGAAGCTTTTGCGCGCATAAGCCTCTCCTTAGGTCTGAAGCAGAAACATGCATCTCTGAGCTGTGTAGGCTGCTGGATTTCATTTCATTTGATGGGTAAAGATTGGGGCTGTGAGCTGTGCACAGAGAAGCTCCTGGAGTAATCACACTAACATGATCTTTGACTGGCACAGCTGGGAATGGTAGAGAGAGTGTCACTATGTCCCTTTTCTTCAGCAGTTTCTGCAAGCCTAAGAGCACCCAGCACCCTCTAAGCAATCAGAAGAAATACCAGAGGCACAGGACCCAGTGTGCTTCAGTGGGAAGATCCTGCTGACCTGCTCAATTTGAGGCTTGTCAGTAGAACCCTGGAAGTTGTGCCGCTGGCTTTGCTGGGTTGATGGACAGTGCTTCAGCCTCGGAGGTCCCAATATCCCCAAAATGTGTGCTTATCTTGTGTGGCAGGAGTATAAAGAAAGCGAGCTGCTATCTCGCTGATCCCTGCTGGGACGACTCCCCTCGTTTTTCGCTTTGATATTCTCCTGCTGGAACAGCCCAGGCTTCTCTGCGACCACTTTTCACACAGCCTGCCTGGGACTTAAACCCTGTGTTTCCCAGAAAGGATTGGGGAATCTTATCAATCTGCTATTATTATTTTCTTTTTCTTTCCCCTTTGAATTCCAGTCGGCTGCTGACTGTGAAAACACAACAAGAGGCTCAAATCGGTCAGCCCTTGGCGTATTCAAATTTGCACCAGTTTGTTTGTTTTGGGGCTAAAGCCAGAGTGAGAAAGCCAGGGCTTTGAGATGCTATTGGAATCACCTGGGAAAATACACACGCCTTTCATCTCCCCTTGGTCCCCTGTGGTCAGGAGGGCTCTGTGCCCCCCAGCTGGGCTCCCAGCCCCCTTCTCCTTTTTATCAGTGGTGGGACCCTTGCTGTGCCTGGGGACAGGCACTTAGCAGTGGCCATATGACATGGAGTGAAAGTCCCAAGAGAACAGATGTTTCTCTTTCAAGGATCAGGGGGTCTGAGGAGGGAGCTTTGCACAAGGTACCAAATACCTTTCAGGATTTCAAAAATCAGCGCTGGAAGCTGCTTCACTTCATCACGGTGGTGAGCTGCTGGTGACACCTAAACCCTGGCAGTGCTCCAGAAGAGGGGCCTGAACACAGTAATGCAGGATATTAAAATAAAGAAATAAAAAATATTAAGTTCCCACCCACGATGCTGCAGAAAAGACATGTCTAGAGACACAGAGGTACTCCTTGGGTAACTCTGTTTTAAAGCTCTTGAAAATGTTTGTGCTTCTTTCTGAGCCCATATAAGCAGTGATTCTCTACCCCTTATAAGACCTGAGGGCCAAGTGTTTCTCACCCCCTTTTAAGATCCAATGGCCAAATTCTTTGCAGGAGAAATAGTTCCACTGTCCCTGCACTTCAGCCCCAGTGTCACCACTGCTTGATTTTTTTCCATACCCCCAGGTTCCTCACTAGAAGATGATGGAAACAATATTTGCATGGAACTTAGGGGATAGCATCTGTCTTTGCTCAATGCTGCCTTTTCTGCACAGAGCAACAAATGCTTTCCTCCTGCTCCCCCAAACGCTCATTTTTTTCATGTTCCTTCATCTGCCTTCATCAAACCTCTTTCCTCTTTTTCCTTTCTTTCATTCAGGATTGTATCAATTTTCAGGACACAGATTTGATGCAGACCAGGAATTTGCTCATACTGTGATCCTTATAGCCTGCAAATACCACTGTTACTGAGTGACTGATATGTGTTTAGCCCAGCCACTCTGAATTTCATAGAGTCATAGAATGGTTTGGGTTGGAACAAATCTTTAAAGGCCATCTAGTGCAATTCCTTTGAGGTGAGCAGGGACATCTTCTACTGTTTCAGGTTGCTTCTCCAACCTGACCTGGAATGTTTCCAGGAATGGGGCATCTACCACCTTTCTGGGCAACCTGTGACAATGTTTCACCAATCTCATTGTAAAAAAAAAAATTCTTCTTAATTTGAAAAAGGAGGTTTCAGCTAGAGAGCTACATCCCAGGTTCTCCCTCCACACATTTATCAAATTGAGGGATGAAGTGGCCCCTCTAAAGAGGGCACCAAATATTTATACAAACCTTGCTGACCATCTGCAAGCTCAGCTCTTTCATCTACAGCTCTGGTGCAGCAGCTGGGAAGATATAATTCTGCAGGGTGCTGTGTGATGTTCCAGCAGTGCTGTTGGCTCTGTATTGCTCTTTGCCTGCAAACACACCATCAGCTAAGCTTTGAAACAGGGAGCTTTATCTGACTGTGAGTTTTGAACATGTTGGAAATTAGGAGGCTGGTTAGCAAGTTCTGGTCTGCATTTTCTGGTCAGCTAAGGAGATTGATCTTCAGGTTCTGTTTCTCCCACTTACCCACAACCTAGTTACAGGCAATTTGTTTTCTTGCCACTTTTTTTGTCATTCCTGATGCTATTGCTTACAGGCATTAAGTAACAATTTGACGTTGACCAGACAAAATGCCCAGTGCAAGTGTCTCGTAAGTTTCACACACATCTGAGAGCAAAACTTATTTAGTATGTGTTTGCCAGCAGCTGGATTTGGGATTTCTTTGCTTTGGTTATTGTCTTCCTTTTGCCTTAGCTACAGAGGAAATGCTTGCAAAAAGCATTGCACAGATAGTCAGGTTTTGCTGTGTGAGGCACTCACAGTTCAAGGACTGGTATTTACATCACGGCAGATAGCAGTATTGCCAAGCGCTTCCCACCGGGCTGTGGAGAACACTGGTGGGGGCTGGCTTTAGAAACATGGAACTGTGGATTAAGCCAGCAGGTCTGGATGGGAAGGTGCAGGATTTGGCTATGATGTTTAGCAGGTGCCTAAAGAGTAGGACAGCTTTTGACGGGAGACCTGTTTGGTTTCAAAGACACTTGTCTGAGGAAGATGGCTAAGAGGATGGATGTACTGAAAGAGCCTCAGAGATGTATTTGGAGTCATCTTCACCTCATTGAAAACCGTGTTTTGTGCCAATTTAGCTGAGATATGTCAGAGCCTCAGTGGAGATGTTCAGACCTCTTGCAGGAATAACCCCTAATGGTGGTGGAAGCAGATCCTTGTGCCATACTGTAGGCTAGGGACCAGTCTAGGTGTTGTGGCACTGCAGGGCTACAGTGAGGTGTCAGACTTCATTGATGAGAAGATTAAGAACCAGCAAAGCTCTTCTCTGTACCTAGGTGATTGTGAGAGCAGTAGCCTCCCCATAGAAATGCTAGGGTGATCTTGGGCTCCCCTTCCAACAGCTTCCTCCATTTCCCACCGTGACACTGCATCTCCCATCAAGCTGCTCTGGTTGGGAGCACTGGACAGGTTCCTGCTTGGAGCATGCTGCCTTTTTATTCAGGTGAAGCTGCAGAGGAAATCTGTCAATCTGGAATTTCCTTACCATGCTCAAGGATGCTTTTCCTTTCCTCACTGCCTTTAGCTCAGATCAGTGCTTTATGTCCCTGTTTTGGGAAAGTGTAGGGCATAAAGCGTACAAGCAATGGCTTGTGGCTGCAGGGAAGGTCACAAAAGTGGGGACCGCATGCTTTCAAAGCAGAAACCTTTCTCCTTTCACGGGCTGCCAAGTCCTCCAAGGAGGTTGCAAAGACATGTGTATGCCTAGGAAAGTGAAGGTGTGTTAAATGAACATCACAGTTCAAGACTGGCTCTTGCTGGTGGAGCAGCCAGTGGAGCAGGGTTGGGACGCAGCAACCATGTAATTTTGCTTCTGCAGGACTGAGGTGAGCCGGCAGGAGCCAGGATGTTTGCTTGGACACGAAGCTCTGCAGAGGATTTCAGAGTGTCAATCTAACTGTGCTGTGGGCATAAGAGGTCATGTATGAAGCCACATCTAGCTCTTGCAATTACTGTGAAAGTTCAACATTTTAAAAGTATTAAGTTATCCATTTTAGGTCCCCTTTATTTTGCCTTTAGGCTCTCAAGCTTTGGCCACCAAATGTACAGGTACACATCACAATGGTTTCAAGGTAGAAGACCAATCAAGTGGATTAGATGTTGACACTGCTTCATTGGTTAATGCAACAAACACTGTCTTTTAAGCAGCATTTGCTTTCAGTTGCCACAATAAAAATGTAGCTCAGAGGGTGAAGATCAGTTTGGAGATGATCTGAGATCTCTCCTTTTTATGTACTATCATCACAGCCCCTGTAGAAGAGGTGAAATGTCTCCAAAGGACCCCCAGGGCATGGCAAGACTGCTGTCCCCAGGAAAAGTGTGAGAAACTGGGCACTCACAGAAGAACTTGCCCCAGACCACCAAATAAATGCATGAACAAACTTGACAGGGCCTTTCACTTGAGGAGCAGAAACCCCACACTTGTAACATAACCCAGTGCTACCCAGTTGGGAAAGCAGCTGGTCAGGGGTAAATGGCCCAGAGTTTCTGCTCACACCCATCCTTGGTGGTAGATTATTTTTCTGTGCAAAAGAAATCACAGAATCACAGAATACATCTGGTTGGAAGATACCTTTGAGATCATCCAGTCCAACCTTTGACCCAGCACTGAAGGGTCAACACTAAACTATGTCCCTAAGTGCCAGGTCCACATGACACTTGAACACCTCCAGGGATTGTGACTCCACCACTGCCCTGGGCAGACCATTCCAATGTTTTATAACCCTTTCAGTGATAAAATATTTCCTAATATCCAGCCTAAACCTCCCCTGGTGCAGCTTGTAAGCATTTCCTCTAGTCCTGTCTCTTGCCACCAAAGTGGCTGGCCCCTTTCTCACTCCAACCTCCCTTCTGGTAGCTGTTGACCTTATTCTACGATCTTTGTGAGAGCCAGGACTTGTCTGGAGCTCCAGACTCTATGGTGGGAGTGTGCCCTAGGGCTCTGGTGTCCTTTTCAGACCTGCAACATGTGCTCAGTAACAAAGCTTCAAATGCCTTTTCAGCATCACTTGCAAGTTTTTATTCTATCAGATTTGGCTCCCAGTGGGGCAATGGAGCATGTGGCTGGCATAAGAAATGCTCTCTTTGGACAATAGTTTGATGTGGAGCTGCAGGAATGATTTTACAGCAAGATTCTTCTTCTGCAGTCAGCTGACTGCATATTTTTGCCTTCCCTGGTAAGTACCAATTCTCTATGTCTTCATATCTCAGTGTCTTCCAAAGCACTCGTGCCGCCTTCTTCACTTAATGACAAAGAAGTGCTCTCTTAGATATGGACACTTCCAGGGAAGAGTTCATTTTTTTCTCTGAGGACCTGTGGAGGCCCACATGCACATCTCAAAGGCACTCAGTGGCTTGCAGCCCAAACACCGGCATTGTTATCCTTTGTGCCACTGGGGACTTTGTAGGGGGTTATCCCAACCAGTCTGCCTGGCATGCAGTTGACCTCACCAATACAGGGCAGGATTAAGGGTTTCAAAGCCTGCCTCAAGTCCTTGAAGAGCTCTCTGGATTCCCATTCTGCCTGCAGAATGCTGCTGGGTCTCTACATAATGCTCAGGCTCATGCAGCTTTTTGTTGTAACACAACCCCACTGATGGCATTCTAACCATGCCCTATGCAGGTGAATTTGCTGCTGGTGAGCCTGCTTGGATGGAAAAAGCCCTTCAGGATAAGACTTATGCTGCCCACCAGCCTCTTCCGGAAATCAGTATGGAGCAAAAGAGACAGCAGGATGATCCAGCCGGTCTTTCATCCCTAACGAGAGGCTCCTAATGAGAGCCTCCTCCTTCTGCCTTGGAGACGTGCCATTGTCCCTCTCTATATTGTTGTAGTAGAGCGAAGAAGGAGGGGGGAAAGGATCATTTAGCACGTGAAAGGCACCTCTTGTATGGGGCTACATGCATGGCACAGTTCAGCTGGGGTGAGCAACCAGCTTCTGCCAAGCTGTGATGTACGAGGCAGAAAGGTCAAAAGTTCTCCTTTACAATCAGCAAGAAAGGAGAAGGCTGGTGATGGTCACTTAATTTGTGGGTTTTTCCCTCTGCTTGTCAAGAAGAGTTTGGGCTGCAGTGATGGATGATTCATCAATTAAAGTTGGACGTTTGGTCTTTTGTCTTGGTTCCTAAAGGGCCCAATTCAAGCCCTGGCCGAGTCGATGGGAGTCCATCCACTGATGCCAGCAGGTCCTGGATTGGGACTATGAAGGCTGCAGGGCAAATGGGTTGAACAGCTTTCCTTTCTCCATGCTTCTTGGCTCCCCAGCTGCTGCTCTTATCAGGGAGGACATTTCCAGAGCTGAGTCTTGCTAATATTTGCCACCATTGCCTTACCTTTCTTTCCCTGGTTCCGCTCCATATAGTTGCTTTAATGTGCAGCAGGAGCAAGCAGTAAGCTTCTCACTCATGACTACATGTACATATTTCTTCTAAGTGCACAGCTCCCATGATGATACTCTATCAACAAAAAGCCTTTTTCTGGGGAAAGGAACATTTCCACAGCTTTATGGCAGTATATATGGCCCCTGATGGTTTGATCCTGTGGGACCAGTTCTGCAATCAGCTCACTCCTGCATGAGCTGTCTGGCATCTTTCTGCATTCAAAAGTATTGTCCCATGTCACTTGTTGCACACACTGGCCTAGGAAAACAGAAACAGATCTATACACATGAAGACTCAGTTTGATGTGAAGTTAATTCTGACAGCAAGGGCATAGCTGAGCCTCTCTGCTCATGCCTGTCAGAGTGTCCTTGCTCATAGTTACTTACAACACATTCCATGTGGGACTGAGACCATGTGAGACCTCTACCTCCTCCCATGTCCCAGTGCCCAGGTATGAAACCCAGAGAGTTGCTCCAGTATGTTCTGTAAAATCTGGAACCACAAACGTGTGAAGGTGACCACTGCCACAGCCTAGACTTATCTTACTCAAGGCCTGGGCCAGGTACAGGCTTCCTGAGTTTAGTATAGAAGAAAAACGAGATAACACAACCTTTTTTCCTTTGTTCCTCTGTGTCAGCCCTAGCTGGAGTGGACATGCTTCCTGCCACATAACATGATCATGGCCAAGTGGTTACTTCCATGAAAAGGTATAATTAAGAAACTGAACACATTTTCCACCATCACTGGTCTTGGTTGGCCTGAATGAACACATTGCCCTTTAAAACAAATGCACAGGCTGTTTTCTTTGTCATGCGGGCTGTGTGAAGTTTGCCCCTCCTCAATCTGGATGGAGAGGTTTGGGACTATGGAACTTTCTCATGGCACCCTCTGGAAAACCATTGTCTGATCAGAGTCTGCAGACACTGTCACATGCTTGAGCGCTCACAGACTGGACAGTTTGTATTGGCCTGGGATGAACAGATGCTTATCTTGTCTCCTACATGTCTCCTTGGAGAGCTATTCCACTCTGTTCATTGCTGGCCCTCATCAGGAGTGTCATAAAACCCTGAAACCCTGTGAAAAACTGTTTCTTTTTCTTACAGTGGGACTCATGGGGAGGACCTTGCCATCACTTGGCATTTTGATTCAGAGAGAGTGAAAGCATTCAGGAACTCACCAATGACAATGGTTTAGAGAATAAGTAAATAGATATAATAAATACTTAAAAGAATTGAGAAGTTCATGGAGATAAGTTGCTCCTAAGACCATGCTGGCATTTGTAGTCATCATGTCTCTGCCATGGTTGTTTCTGGAATACTGCAGCTGCATGAAAATATTCTAACACCAGTAAATGTATATGCCTGTGTAGTTTAGGTAAAGGACTGGATAGAGTCCCAGAGCTATATTTTCCAAGGTCTGTTTCTTAATGCCTGGGACCACGTTCAAGAGGTCAAAGGAGCCCAGATCTTCTGATTAGAACATGACCAGAAGAGTCCTGGAAGACTCTCCAGCCTTGGGGACTGCTCAAGTTGTGTGTGTTGCTTTTGGATGATGGCAGGGGTTTAATAAATGCTGCAGCTGTAGAACGCACCCTCACTGGAGAGTATAACTCTCTGTGTCAATATGTGATTTACATTTCTGGCCTACATGTATCCAGCCTGCATGGCTCAGTCAATGGCTTACTTTGGCAGAAGAGTTCCTCAAGTCTTGTTTAATTAGAACTCAGACCAGCTTCCTGGAGATTGTGGGAACCTCATTAGCAGCACAAACAGAAACTTGAAGAGGCCAACTCAGTGGGAAAAGATTGCTTGCTAAGAACTTCCCTTACCAAGAACTTAACCTCTTCAGGAGTTGTGTCTTTTAGGTACAGCAGAAGGAATGGCTAGAATACAAAGTCTCTTGACATCTTCCATATCTTGAAGGGTATTTTTTTTTTTTTCCCAATGTGAATTAAAACCTCTCAAAATAGTAGACAAAGTCTTTTTGGCTCAACAGCCTCCAATTATTCTTAGGTGTCTTTTCTTGAACTGGCTTTAATTCCTGGCATCTATCTTGATGCTCTTCCACCATTTGCATCCTCATGCTTGTCTCATTTGGCAGTTTTACTTTATATTTTAGTATATGTTGGTCTACAACGAATTCAGGTTTTCTTAATATTTAAGATGCAACAACAGAATTTTAGCTTACATATAGATACCTAAACTTAGTTCACATTAACTCAGATGACATCCCACCTGTTGCATCTTGAGAGGTTTTAGAGATCCTCCTTTGAAGGCTGAGCTGGCAAATGGTGTCTGCCTCAGGACCTGTATAGAAGAGAGTTAGAAAATACAGTAAGAGTGCTTGAATTTCTGCTCAGTAAATACATCTACTTGCATGTGAGAACTGGATGGAGTCTCAGGGCTATGTTTTGCAGTTATTCTGTTTTCTTTAATGTTGGACCTATGCCGAAGAGGCTAAAGGGACCCATATCTGTTAATCAAAAAAGGCTCAGAAGAGTTCTGGAAGAGCTGATTGTTCATTTCCTATCCCCATTCCAGCCTCATGCTGGCAACACTGCCATATATTTCAGAGGAGAAATATGTGTTGGTCTATAAATAAAATCCTTTTTTTTTTAATACCCTAAAGACATGATTATCCTTCTGATTCTTTGGCCTCATCAGATATGGAGAGAGAAAACCAGGATGCCTGTGTGTACCTACCACTACAGCATTGTTTATAAAGTTGTGAGAATGAATGAGGTTGATGTTTTGGGGTTCTTTGTTGTTAATTAAATACATCCCACCCAATCAGGAAAGAAATCAAATCTCCATTTAGAACAAAGGAAGATCAAATAAACACACTCTATGTTTTGAAAGACAATATTGTTAGTGGGAGGGGGAAGAAAGACCAAGCAGTCTTTCAAGAGAAAGACCTTTTCACAGGCAGTTCTTGCAAGACATCAAAAAGGCTTTCTACTGCAATCTTGTCTTCTGGAATTATTTCAGGCTGAAAGACTATTGGTCTTGTGTTGATGAAAGACAAAGCACAGGGGCAATATTTCTCAAATATCTGTCATTGTGCTGGAGAAGTAACTCCTCTTTGCTGAGTTGTTTTGTACCTCTTCTACTGCTGCCAATAAATGTAACTTATTGCAATGATTAGAAAAAAGTTTCCTCAGACCAAACAGCCACTACAAAGACAGGGGTTTGCAAAAATAAGAGAGAAAGGACTGGTGCCTTGATTACAGCTTCCTACCTCCTCTGCTGCCTTCAGGTAGGGACAGATCCTGCCTTACTCTGAAAAAAGACCAAACCATCCACCTCTGTTTCCCCATGCTTATACTACTGGATTTTTTGCTTCTAAATCTACAGGATGCCTTCTGGAGTCTGCACCAATGGCAGTGGACTACTGCATGTCCCTCTGTGCCCATGCACCTGGTGTCGCTGAACTGTGCATGTTGCTTTGTGTCTGCTGGGGTCCTCCTCCAGCTGGAATTTTGCTTAAGCTTGATCTGCAGAATTAAATTGCTGGTGCATCTTCCCCAGCTGAGCAAGCTGCTACATCTCAGTGGTGTCAAAGGCATGCCAAGCATGTGGTTTTAAATGTCCCTTACCCTGATGCTTCTGCATGTGGTCTCATCCCTGTTAAAGGTGTGTTTGTGACACACTTGTTCTCTGCCTCTTCCTTCATAGTAGGAGGGCATTGCCTCTTCCCCTCTCCTCCAAGTCCGTTCTTTGATGTCATCTATGGGCCCAAACTAGTCCAGGGGTTTAGCTCTCTAGAGAGAGCTCTCTAGAGAATGTAGTTTTCAGAATCACCACTCAGAATCAGAGCTTCTCCCCAAGTTTTAGCCACCTTCCTGTGCCTGGAGTACAAAACAAAAGGGAAAACTCAGAAAGCTTTGAGAGTAGATCTGCTGCTCTGCTGCTGTGCATTGGGGATGCAGTGCAGATGTGAGCTGTGTGAGGTCACAGGTTAACAGAGTGAAATGCTGCCTGTGGAGATATCAGACTGGCTGAAAACTCACCCTGGGAGCTTTATCTTGGGGAGGCAAAATGGAGCCAGGGGCTATAACTGGCTTTTCTAATGTTTTAAATAGGAGCTCTGATGCTCACTAGATAAACTGGGACCTTTATTTATGTTAATCAACATTAACAAACATACAGCATGTACTTGTCTGTATATGCACACCTCCATCTCACTGGTCAGGCATGTGCTCCAGAGCTGAGTTTTTGCACTTCTTTTATGTGATTTTTACCACTATCTTGAACATATGAATTTCCACACTATTAATTGAAGTGACATATGCTTGCCAGCAGCCAAGTCTTAATCCCATCCTTCCTTTTCACCATGTTTCTGATTATGTTGATGGTAAATCCTCCTCACTCGATTCAGGTTTTCACTCACAGTGAATGTAACAGGAGCCAAAACTTCTCTTAGAAGCACAGAGATACTTGCTGAATGCCCCCCAGGGTCTCAGGTTTTGCAGTAATAAACAAGTGCTTTTTTGGCTTCTGAGATTGATGTGAGCAGTTATCAGAAACTACAAGCAGTAACCAGTTCCTAAATCATATTTCTAGTAATCCAGAGCCATTATTAGTGATAAGCATGCTTTGGTAGGATCTAGTGCTCCAGAGCCATTATTAGCGATAAGCATGCTTTGGTAGGATCTAGTGCTCTTGAATCTAACCCTCATTTTGCTGCAGGCTTTAGACATTTGACAGAAGACAGTCTTTCCTGGCATAGCTTCTGTGGATCTATGGCCAGTGACAATCCCCTCCCCCCTGCCTCCCCCAAATTCACACCCATTCTGAGCTGTGCAAGAATTGTGCAGGAAACCTTCTCACTGTGAGACTGTCCAAAGCGAGGTTGTTGTGAAGTGGGTGTTGTTCACCTAAGTAACTAGTGACAGAAGAAGAGAGAGTGGCCTCACTCTACGTCAGGGGAGGTTTAAACTGGACATTGGGAAAAACTTTTTCACTGAAGGTGTCATCAGGCCTTGCAACAGGCTGCCCAGAGAGTGGTTGAGTCACCATCCCTAGCTGTGTTTAAAAGACCTGTAGATGTGGTGCTTGGGGATATGGCTTAGTGGTGGACTTAGTAGAGTGGGGTTAATGCTTGGACTTGATGATATTGAAGGTCTTTTCCAACCTAAATGATTCTATAATTCTATGAACCTGCACTGTATTGCTGCAGAGAACACAGAAATGTAAATTTCAGATCCCTGGAATGGGACTGAATGCAAATGCTCTCAATGCCTGTGCATCAGGATGTACAGACAGGTGCAGCCTGCTGTGAGCATCCTTTGTGAGTGATGGCAGAAAGTCATTTATGCTAAGCACAAACCTATTTGCTGCTCTTCCCAACCAAAGCCCCCAGAGCACTAATCATTGCCCTGATGGTGGAGGTGAAAAGACAGCAATTTTTACTGTGTGAGAAGCTTTGATTTCCTGTGAATCACTTCCTACTATAAATCAGCTATAGGCAGCTGCATCCACTTGCTCCTCACGGGTAGAAAAATATACCCTGCTGCTAGACAGCAACACAGGCGCCAAAAACATCACAGGATCAAAGGGCACTGCGTTTTATCCCATGCAGAATCTAAACAAGCCTGTCAGCATGCCCAGACCATTTGTTTATTTTAGCTGTGGACACGCATGTCCGTTCAACATCAGGGAATGGATTTATCATTAGCATCATTTGTCCCATGTCTGAGCTCACTCTAAATGCCTCTTTCGTTCAGGACCCTGATGGCTGGTACCAACTCTGCATAGGGAGCATTTTCCAAGAGGTCAGCACTGCAAGAGAAGATGCAGCTCTCATCTGTGCTGGGAACTGTCTGGTTAGCTTCTTAGAGAGAGAAGTGTTAATCTTTCACCTGTTCTTCCTTCTGCTCCTGATGAAGCCCAACCAAGAGTGCTGCCTAGAAAAATTATTGTCCAGAAACATCAATAACAATACCAACACCAAATCTTGACAGGCTTGAGAAGTGGACTCGTGTGAACCTTATGAAATGAAAGCCAAGTGCAAGATCTTGAACCTGAATCAGGGCTATCCCAAGCACTGTGCTGAGCAGTGAGTGGATCAAGAGTGCTCCTCTGAAGAAGGACTTGGAGGTGTTGGTAGATAAAAAAATCGAATGTGAACTGGCAATGCCAGCTGCATCCAAAACAAAATGGGCAGTGGGCTGAGGGAGATGATTCAGTCCCTCTGCTCCACTCTTCCTTACCTGCAGTGCTGGGTCCAGCTTTGGAGTCCTCAGCATAGGAAAGACATGGCATGGACATGTTGGGGCAGGGCCAGAGGAGTCCACAACAATGATGGTGTGAGGACAGGCTGAGAGAGTTGGGGTTGTTTTGTGTGAAGAAGAGGAGGCTATGAAAAAACCTTATTGTGGCTTTTTAGCACTTAAAGGAGACCTAGAGGAAAGAAGGGAAGGGACTCTTTATCAGAGAGTATGGTGATTGAACAAGGGATAACAGTTTAAAACTGAAAGAGTGGAGATTCAGAATAGATATTAGGGGAAAAAAAGTCTTTACTGTGGGGGTGGTGAGACAGTGGAACAGGTTGCCTGGAGAAGTTGAGGATGCTCCATTCTTGGAAGGCTCGATGGGGCTTTCAGCAACCTGATCTAATTGAAAATGTCCCTGCCCATGGCAGGGTGGGGATGGAACTAGATGATCTTTAAGGTCCCCTCCAACTCAATTCATTCTATGGCTCTATGATTCAATGATTCAGTAATAACTGGGTTTAGATTCTGCATGAGGGAAACACTTTATTTCTTTTCTCTCCATCCAAGCTTCTCTGGAGGGAACTGTTTTGCAGTTTGTCCTCCTGTTTCCTGCTCAAGAGAGCTCCTTGCTTCCTCTGAATCCCTTCCCAGACTTCCCAGAACTTCCAGAGGTTTTCTCTGGAAGCACAGAACAACCGCCGTACTTGTCTGGAGAAGGTCAAATATCCTTCTGGGTTCCAAAGAACAGCCCTGCCAAGTCAAGTGATGTTTTGGGTTTCTTTTCCTACCCCGGTGTAAACCCTACAGAGGCCATGGGAGGTTTGACCTTTTGCTCCTGGAGATTCAAGTGACAGTTGTTTTTTCTGATGATATCTCTTTAGCACTCAGAGCAAGGATGTTTTAAAGGACAGAGCAATGGGGTTGGGCTGTAAGAAAAAAAATAGGTTTAACATTACAGTGTCTCCTTGTCTCCTGCATCCACCACTGTTCTCTTGCACAGAGCTGCTCTTTCATCACCATGACTGTGAGAAGAAAACAGCCTGGAGCTTCTGGGCACGGATAATACAAAAAATTAGGTGACCCTAATTACACCAACCCTTCTTTCTTGTGACTGCTGGTATATGCAGAGTAGAGCAAAATGAGTATTTGTCAAAACCTGGGGCTAGCTGGCATTCAGTGCTGCTGTGTGGGTCCAGGTATTCAGAGAGCCCAGCTCTGTGATTGCAGGCAGTGTTTCAAAGCCCTCTGGTGTCTGGGGGCTTCTGAAAATACCACCAAAGGTGACTACGTTAATTGACCTCTGTATGAATGGGAAGCTTGTTTAAAAATCCCCGTGGTAGTCTTGCAGAAAAACATCCCTCCACTTTGAAGCAGAAGGCCTGAAAGGACACTCTCTCTCACACCTCTGACAGAGCGTGCCTGTGCTCACGGAGGAGAGAAGCAGGAGAGCTGCGGCAACCTGGACACAGGCAACTGCTTGGCCATGGTCACACCAGCCCACCAGCTCCCACCTCCCGGGCTGAGTGTGACGCTGTGGTGTCTCAGGTCTTTCTGTGCTACTGTATGTACATGACACATCCATCACAGACATCTGTCATGGCTGGCTGGCTGGAAGAATGGACTTTCATCGTGGATGGATGAAGAGGAGGACATCTATCACTGACCAGCCATCAGCTACCTCCTACCTTGATACAGAGACTCAATTTTTATTGGAGGTGGGGTTGTAAGCGACCTATTGCCTTTAAAATTTTAGATCCTAAATCTAGCAGCAGGGACATAGATGGATCTCAAGAGATCTTCCAGACAGGTGCATGATGTGTATGCCAAACATTTCTCACCTAGCCCTCCTTAATTTCTTATTCTGTTTTTGCAGGAAAGTTCTGAGGCTGTGAAAGAAAGAGAGCTGATAAATAGCTGAGGCATAGGAGATAGAGGGAAAAATTAATGGCATGGGAATCTCTTCTGGACATGATGTTAAAGCAGTAACCTCAATGCCTTAATCCATCTGGTCTCTGACATTCAAAGCATATTTTTAGTTTGAGAAAGGAATGTGGAATTAGACAAGAGGTATTTAAGATAATAACAGTGACCTGGGCTCATTGGTAAACCAGGCCTTTTGACATAGTGCGCATTTGAACAACTTGTTCCAGATCCAGAGTGATGCAGAGGTCACTCATGCTAAATGGGTTGTTACCTCCTGGAGATACTGTAGTCATACTCCATAACATGGGGATGGTGACAGAAATTACCTTGCAGGGCAGAAGGGTTGGAGCAGGCTGTGGTGCAGAAACCTCAGCTTGTTTTTCACTGCCCTGCAGAGCCACATTGTGCCATTGGTCTCCGGAGAAATGAGGAACAGGAGCTACTTGAGAACTGGAGGAGATGCTTTGTACCATGACACTTAGAGTGCTCTATTTTCTTCAAAGAAAGGAGACAGCAAGATGACCTTATTGACTCTACAGCATCTCCCTGGAGAGAAATCTCTGGGTACCTCACAGGAAGGAGAGGGCAAGGACCTGTGGCTGACAGCAGACAGACACAAGCCAGAATTAAGGTCATCACAGTAAAGTGATTATCCACTGGAACAATCAACAAAGGAAATGGTCAATTCTTTTCCCCTTGAAGTCTGTTTTCCTGGCAAACACAAGGGACTGGGCTCACAGCAAGAGCAGGGAGAAATATAAGAGTCAGATGCTGCCAGGTGATCCAATGTTATTTTGGCCTTAGGCTCTTGGAATGCTTGATGTGACTAGGATTTCACCATCTTCACATGCTTTTAACCTGATGTGCTCAAAATCTCAAATAATGAAGGAGTAATAGTGTCATGTTGGCATTTCTCCATGTAAAACTCATATTGTTAAGCCAGCTCTTTGAAAATCCAGCAAAAGCCTCTAACAGGAATAAGATGTACAATGTTTGCAACTATTCTCACAGCTGGGCCATCAAAGAAAGCTCTCTGAAGTGCTGACAGAATATTCTACCAATAGCTTCTACCTGAGCTTCTGGTGTTGGTGTGAAATAGCCATTATGACCAATGCTATTTCCAATTGGCATTTCCAATTCCTAAATCAATGCCTGGGAAAAGCAGGGCTGGGCTTGCTTTTAATCTGCTCTGATCTCATCCACTGCAGGCATGCATAATGCATAAGGGAAACGACCTCTCTGCATCTGAGCATGGGCAACATCTAGAGAAACAGAGGTGCAAAAATTCAATCTCACGCTGTTGAGGCAGAACAATAACATTAAAAATTCCTACTGTGTGGTGGGCTCAGAGTCATTCATCTAACACAAATAAACTCTGTGCACTGATGCAGTGTTCCAGTGTTTCTCAGGGAGATGGTACTGAGGAGTGGTTATAGCAAACAGCACTTTGGTGGTCCTCATCTGAAGTCCCAGGAGCTCTGATCCTTGCACTGAGCACAATAGTGAGGAAAATTGTTGGGAAACAATGAAGAAAACAATGCTGGTACCCTACTGAGAGATGGGATCACTTGCTCCTGCTCTCGGTCAGATATGGACGCATACTAGGGCTCAGATAAGAACCTCTCTTCCCTAAGAACCCATTCTGCTCTTCAGGTTGTTTAGTGAGCTCTCTGGTGGTGGTAATGAAGAGGCAGTGACTGTGTTACACTCACTGTTCAGCAGAAGTGCTATGGCCTCTTCTTGGAGCCATCACCTTACCTGGAGCCAGTCCCAGGGGGAGGAACCATGGTCTCTGATTGCCATCCATAAATGGTTATCTAAGAAGGGGAGTAAAGCCCTTGGCTTGCTCTCAGGGAGGACAGTTCTTAATTTTTGACTGAGGCTATATTTAGTCTGCCACATTGCAATCCTTATTACTGCATCTGCCTCTCTCTGCCCTTCAGGGTAGTAGGATCTACCCTATTAGACAGTCCAGCTCCTTGCACTGAGGCACTGGAATAAGGGTTACTGAACAACAGTCCAGGAATTAGAATACCTGCTCGTCTGGTCACTGTGTTTTCTTTCACCTACAATCCTGATATATGTGGTTCCCTGCACACTGTAGTCTGAGGCCAAGGTGTTTTTATAGCAGAATGGTGGAAACTTTACAGTGAAGAATGCGTGAACTGGGATGTGTGTACTTATAACATGGCATCATGCCAGAAGGCAGCACTTGAGGTTGTTGGGGCTGAAAAAGGACAGCAATTATCATCCTGTAGGAACTTGCCACATTTTTGTCAAGGTGAGGACCTCTGAAAGAACCCTAACCACATCACTTGATGTTTTCCTAAGCTGTCAGTTTCAGATCCCTCAGAAGAGATTCACAGATTCCTCCCCCCCCCACCCCAGATCTCAAACCTTTTTCTTCAAAACTTACTTCTTCTCTCCCATATCACAGTATCACAGTATCACAGTATCACTTAGGTTGGAAAGGACCTCGAGGATCATCGAGTCCAACCTATCAACACAGACCCCATGACTAGACCATGGCACCAAGTGCCACGTCCAATCTCCCCTTAAACGCCTCCAGGGTCGATGACTCAACCACCTCCCTGGGCAGCCCATTCCAATGACGAATGACTCGCTCGGTGAAGAACTTCCTCCTCACCTCGAGTCTAAACCTCCCCTGGCACAGCTTGAGACTGTGTCCTCTTGTTCTGGTGCTGGTTGCCTGGGAGAAGAGGCCAACCCCTTCCTGGCTACAACCACCTTTCAGGTAGTTGTAGAGGGCAATGAGGTCACCCCTGAGCCTCCTCTTCTCCAGGCTAAACAATCCCAGCTCCCTCAGCCTCTCCTCATAGGGCTTGTGCTCAAGGCCTCTCACCAGCCTTGTTGCCCTTCTCTGGACACGTTCAAGTGTCTCAATGTCCTTCTTAAACTGAGGGGCCCAGAACTGGACACAGTACTCAAGGTGCGGCCTAACCAGAGCAGAGTACAGGGGCACTATGACCTCCCTGCTCCTGCTGGCCACACTATTCCTAATGCAGGCCAGAATGCTATTGGCCCTCTTGGCCACCTGGGCACACTGCTGGCTCATGTTTAGGTGGCTGTCGATCAGCACCCCCAGGTCCCTCTCTGTTTGGCAGCTCTCCAGCCACTCCGACCCCAGCCTGTAGCTCTGCATGGGGTTGTTGTGGCCAAAGTGCAGCACTCGGCACTTGGACTTGTTGAAAGCCATCCCATTGGACTCTGCCCATCTGTCCAGTCGGTCGAGGTCCCTCTGCAGAGCCTTTCTACCCTCTAACTGACTAACATCTGCCCCTAACTTTGTGTCATCTGCAAACTTGCTGATGACTGACTCTACCCCTTCATCCAGATCATCAACGAATATGTTGAAGAGGACAGGGCCCAGCACTGATCCCTGGGGGACACCACTGGTGACTGGCCTCCAGCTGGATGTGGCTCCGTTCACTACCACTCTCTGGGCCCGGCCCTCCAGCCAGTTCCTAACCCAGCACAGAGTGTAATGGTCCAATCCACAGGCTGACAGCTTAGTCAGCAGTTTGCTGTGGGGGACGGTGTCAAAGGCCTTGCTGAAGCCCAGGTAGACCACATCCACAGGCCTCCCCACATCCACCAGGCGGGTCACCTGATCATAGAAAGAGATCAGTTTGGAGAGGCAGGATCTGCCCTTCCTGAATCCATGCTGGCTGGACCTGAGCCCTTGGCCATCCTTCAGGTGCGCAGTTATTGCCGCCAGGATAATCTGCTCCATCACTTTCCCTGGCACTGAGGTCAGGCTGACCGGCCTGTAGTTTCCAGGTTCCTCCATCCGACCCTTCTTGCGGATGGGGACCATGTTGGCCAGTTTCCAGTCATCTGGGACCTCACCGGTGAGCCAGGACTGGAGGAAAATGATATCTCCAGTACCTGTAACATGCTCCTGAAGAACCACTTAAACCTCTGTAACTGGAGTGCCTCGCTCCATGACTCTGTCTGAGAAAACATGATTTTAAAAATGAAGATAAAATCCATTAAAACCAAAACTAACAGAGGCAGAACAGACTTTACTGACATTGTTGTGGAGTTTATGCACATTGGCCATTTCTTGTTGTTTTGGAGCTTTATTGCAGAGGGACTCCCAGGTCTTAGGTCTGTGTTTGTGTATATGTAGAACGTAAAAACAAACCAAGCCCAATTCCTACATGGGGGGACTGATATGTGCAGGGACCTCTCCCCCATTTCTGGGAAAAGGAATGAGGTCCCGTGGGGTAGGCGTGGAACTGTAATTAGCTCTCCAGCTGCTGACAGAATGTACTTGGTGGTTCATCAAGCAATGGGAGGCTGACCCCTCTCCCTACAATAAAATGTTAAATATTTTTAAATGTGCAATAATTTGGGCTTGCTCTGATTCTGACTCTGATAAATCATGTGCACAGTCGTTCTGCTTTTTAAGGCAAGAGGGTCTGTTCTGTCTCCTCTGTAGATGGCCACAGGATGGGGAAAACAAATGCTAAGTGTGCTATCAGTGGGGAGAGGAACAGCTGGTGCATCTTGATATTTTTTTTCTGTGTCTGATTCTTTTAATCAATTTTCATTGCTCCACATCCATTAAGATTACTGCTGAATCTGAATTTTCCTTTGTAATAGCAACCAAGAGCTTCATAACAGCCTGATGGATATTTGGAGGGTCATGGACAGTGCTACTGGAAACAGCCCGAGAAAGTAAATGCCTCCAGTTGTGTCTATGGTGCTAAGATAACACAGAACATTTATTGAAATGCTTGTAATATTCAGTCTGAATGTACCTTTATGTACCATGGGCTTGTTCATTAATTGTGTCCCTGCAGTGATCACAAGGGTGAGGTATATTGTGTGCTATTTATATACAATTTTTCTCCTGCTGAAGAGGCTCCGTCACGGGCTGCTCCAAATGAAAGGGTACTGTGTGCCAGAAAGCAGCCCCATCGTAGCTCAAGACAAGAGCCCTCAGATGATGACAGACAGAGTGAGGAGTGCAAGGAAAAAATGAGAAAGTATTGAATGGCCAGAGGTCTTAGCACATGACTAGACTTATTCATGCCTTTTTGTAGGCATCTTGGTTAAGGGACGGTCTCAGAAGGGAGCTGATGCTGCTCAGGGTGCAATTCTGAGAACCACAAGGAGTGACAAAGAAGTTGGAGAAAAAAGAAAGCAAGATCCCAGTCATGAGGCCGAGGGAGACAAGGCTTAAAAATAAAGATCACAGCTGGCAGTTTCAAAGTGACTGGGGGGATACAGCTGGAAAACTGTTCCTGAGAAAAGGCATGGCAGGGAAGGAGCCATGGAGATGGAAGCTGCAGAGTGTGAGCTTGACTGGAGTGAATCTGGGATGGAAATTGGAGGACAGGGATTCTGTCAGTGATTGTGGCTGAAGATCAGGTGAGGGATGAAAAGGAGATAGCTGCTGAACAGGGGAGAAGAGATGCAGAATGGAGCACAGAAGGAAGGAGATTAAGAGCCCAGCACTCACACTTCTGCGAGGTCTGAGACAGAGAAATGGGTGTGGAGGCAGTGACAGAGCTCTGGGATCCAGGACTGGGAGAAAGCAAGATGGGAAGAAATTGTAACCAGTTGCATTGGAACTGATGCACCTGACCTTCTCTAACCTTGAAGCAACAGAGTCCCTAGCACCTAGACAGGAGGATGCTTGGAAAGCTGGATGCTGCAGGTATCTGTTGGGTCTCCTGTATATCATCGCTAGCCCATAGAGATTTCCTGATCTGAAAGATTCCATCTCTCCCTTTTATCTACTTTCTTTTCAGGTGGCAGGAGTGAGATGATGTTGCGGCTGGCTCTAGGTATCCCTGTAAACTTGCCACACAGTAACCAACTAACCACCCATACCAGTGTGTGAGGTGACAGAAAGAAAAGTCTCCTAGCCAGTCCGCCCACCACACAGGGGACTGCAGTGTCAAGTGCTTGGCTCCATCAGTAGGACCTACAGTGAGGAGTCTCCTGGCCAAAAAGCATGTGGGCTAACATTGTGCAGACCCTGCATCTGTGTGTGTCTCCAGGGCCAGTGGGCACATATTTTTGGCAAAAGCAATTCTCCCCTTTCCCTCTGTCCTCTCCCCAGTATGCTCCAGTATTCCACCCAGTGCAGAAGTGAGGAAGAGGAGATGACAGATCTGGGAAGAGAAAACCTGGGAGTCGAGTGTTGGCTTTGGAATCAACAAGGGTTCAAGCAGTCCATCCAGCTGATCTGTGCATCTATCCTTCCCCTTCCCTTTTTCAAGCCCTGAATGCTGCAGCTGGCAAGGGCTGGCATGGAAACTGAGAGCCATGTGTGTTGTCCATGATCTTGTGCCCCTCCAGGCCATTTGTGGTCTGTGTCTTATGCCAGTAGCAGGAGCATGCCACAGAGGGGTTGGAGCCAGGGCTGTGGAGGGCACGCGTCTGGCAGAGCCATGCTTTGCCTTCTCCCTGCTTGCTGCCTCAGTCCCCCACGTGCCCCAGAAATGCTGCTGAGGCAATGTCTGGCCTCTCTCCAATTTGTCACATTGAGGAGGGACATGGCAGTGAGGAAAGGAGAATTGTTTCTGGTCTGGAGGACTGATGGGGATTTTTGTTCTTCTGAGAAGCCCAGACTTGACCTGCCTTTTTCTCTCTTGTTACAAGATGAATTCCTTTCCCCTCATGTCTGCTGTCCTTTGCTTATGCTCTGTTCATCTGGGGGGTAGGGGATGAGGGGAAATTTATCTTGCCAAAATCAAAGAAAAATAAATTCAAGGAGAGGCAAAAAAAACCCACCAACAAACATCCAAAGAAAGAAAACCAAAACACAAAACTTCCTTTCTCTTTCTGGATCCTCCACAAATTCTCCTTCTTCCTAGGCAATACAAAGAAAACATCTTTTAAGCTTTCTCCTGGTGAGCAGAGCAATAAACCCCAATTAAACAAACAAGCACTGATAGCTATGTAGCTCGGTGGGTCCGTGGGGTTATTTCTCCAAGAAGAGCTTCTGAGATGGTCTCTCAGCCTCACCTCTGCCCTTGCTCTGAGCATATTCTGTTGCACGCACAAACTTGGCTGGGGTCGCTCCTGCAGGCTTGCTTGATCCACCATGCTGACAGGAAGCCACTGATGCTTCTTTGAGCAGCATGCCCCTGTATGTTGTCCTGGGCTACCAGCCACGTGCTGACCTGGTGGAACTTGCAGTCGGGAATGAAGGGTGTAAGGTTGTGAAGGGGCTCTGGGGCAGGCTGTGTTGGTATGAGCCTGGGGCAATACCCAGGAATGCACCCTCCTCAAACTTCCCACTGCTTGCACGTGTCCCTTCAGCATTGCTCTGCCCTTTCTCCCTGTTCTCACATCACCCCAGAGTCACGCTTCTAACACAGAAATGCATCCAGGCTTTTGTCTGCTGTCTTAAAGCCTGCTCCAGCTGGCAATGAGATTTATTGGACAAATAATGGTATGGAAACTGTGAAAGATGAGCTCCCCTCAAAAATATTTTCCAGTCCAACCAGAAAACCCAGGTCTTGAATATCTTTCAAGTTCCAGAAGCCCCTTCATAGCAGGAGGTGCTCCTGCTCCTCAGTTAGCTCAGTTATCCATGGAATACAGCAAAATGTGACCCCTACAAATGAAGGTTTGGAAACTTTGCAAGTGGGTCTGCCTGAGTGTCTGTTATCGTGCTCTGTCCTTTGGGGTGCATGCAAAGCCAAGAGCCCCAGCTGCCACACAGACCAATAGTGGTTGCCTTAGTACCACTTTATCAAGGCCACTGCAGCTTTCTCTGACTCCTGTTGAAGTTTTGTGCCTGTCTAATCCACCCTCTCGTGCTTCTGAAGCTCTGACATGGACAGCAGTGGTGCACAGGTAGAACCATTAATGTGCTTCCCTAGTGTCTCTTCAAGCAACAGGAACATCCTTCCCCCTCCTTTTCTGTGGTGTTTTTGTTTGTTTGTTTATGGGGTGTTTTTTTGTGGTTGGTTGGTGGGTTTGGTTTTTTTATGTGGGTTTTGTTGGTTTTGTTTGCTTAATTGTTGATTGGTTGCTGTTTTTTTTTTCCCCAGGACTGGAAGTGCAATTCTCCTACTGCAAACTGTTTCTGCTTCATCAGCTATAGGAGTGATATTGTGCAAGAGTCCCTGAACAGGTTGCCCTACATCAGGAATCAGTCAGGTCTTCTCTCTTGAGCCACATAACCTGGTATCACTCTGCCACTTGTGTCCAGCTGCACTTGCTCAGCAATGATGGGAATTTCCTTAAGTCTTTTACGGACCCATTCCTGTAATGCTGCTCTTCAGATGGCCAGGAGATCTTGCAGTGATGTGTTGAGGGGTGAGGAGAGTGACAGGCAATTTCATAACTTTTTTCCATGATAAAATACCTTTTCTTCTTCCTGCTGCCCTTCCTTCTCCTCCAAGGATCACCAAAATTGACAGTCACAATGGGATATTCAGAGGCTCAATCTCACCCCAGTTTGAAGAGAAACCTGGTGGGTTATTTTTAACATTTATGCACATCTGAAAAATGTGAATGTGGTCTGTTGTGCTGAGAGTCATGAGCACTCCAGAGACCTGGGGCTGAAATGAGAAACAGCTTTTAAACATTAAGTGGGAGGCACTTGACTGACCTCTTCCAGATAGATATGTGCTTGCTACATCATGTCTTCAGCTGGGATCAGGACCAAGCTGGGGCCTCTGCTTCCTCCAGCATTACTGGCTTTGGTTCTTGATGACACCTGAGGAAAGAGAGATGAGGATGTGCTATGCCTCCAGTACACCCTCAATGCCTTCAGGACAGGTTCCAACGTGCAACATCAGCAGGGGCTGAACTGGTGGGCTGCTGACTGGGTCATGGCCCAGGTGTGAAGGGATACTGATGCCTCTGGGAACTTTGCAAGGCTGGAGGGATCAGTGGCTAGAGCAGATGATGTTGGTGACTGCGGTGTTTCCAGAGGGGGCTGAGGGAGCTGTAGGATTTGCAGAAGCAAAAGAATGATTTTTTAAATTATTTTTTTTTGGGACTCACTTGTGATTACAAACCAAAATTAATTACTCAGTGGAGGCAAACACAAGCACTTTGGACCTAGTGGGGCTGTGTGAATTACTGTCTTCCCACCCTCCTCTCCTCTTGACATAAACCCTAATCTGAAACTTTAGGAAACAATGGCTGATCCAGTTTTGTGATCTCCAAGTAGTGTTCCCCAGTGCAGATTTCCATGGAGACGACCCTGCTCACTGCAGTGGAGTTGGACAGGATGACCTTCAAAGGTGCCTTCCAACCTAATGCATTCTATGATTCTATTCCTTACCATTAGCGGTGGCAGCTCCTGAGTCCTCCTGCAAGTAGCACAAGGTCCCTCAAGAGGAGTACATAGGAGCAGCCAGTCTATTGATGCAGGTGTGAAAAAGTCTTTGCTTTCTCCAATGTGGCTCACAGAGTTCCACTTTGCTGGTGTCAAAAAGGCAGGTGAGCCCAAAGCCCTGATGGCAGCATTAGCACTGCACTGAGATAAACTGAAATCTCTTGGGGAGCCAGAGAGTTGATGAATCACTTACACAACTTGCTAGCTGGGCTCTTCTGGTGTTTAGTTACGTGGACTACAAAAGTATTCTTAAGAATAAGAGTTCTTCCCACATGGGAGCCCTTTGCATGAGCTGCTCCTATCTGAGGTTGTGGTTTGAATAACCAAAAAGTGATTGACTAATCCAGAATTTTTTGTATCATCTTGTATGACATCCAGTCTTCATTTAAATAATGACACTGACAGAAAATCCCCTACAGCCCTGGGGATGCAGTCCCACCATTTAAAACAAAACTGTGCCTCATTTCTAATGGCAAATCCTTGTCAGTGGAACACAGCCTTGGCTGAAATCCAGCTCTGATTGTATTTACAGCTATTCAGTTGGAAAGCTGTGGCATGAATGTACCTTCTCTCACTGGAGGATACTCATTCCAGCCTGGCTCCCCCATTGCTGTGACTCTAAGCAGTGTGTGCTGGGGCAGGCATAGCGAAGGACTCCTGCTTGCTTACATGCCTCCACTGTTGCCTCAGAGAAAGTACCTCACCTTTTCCTGATTTTGTGTGCCACTTCCTGTGTGGTGAGGATAGCCCTTTTCAAAGGAAGGCACAACACCCCTGGGTGAGGAGAAGTTGCTCTGCTGCTGTTCCCATAATAGGCAGGTGACATTGAGGAGAGGAGGTTTTGGGGGCTAATGTGCTGAGAGAGGGATGTGGTCAGTAGAGTTTGTGCTGGTCACAGTCCTTGGCAGTGCACAGGGCTGCCTGCATGGGCACTGCAGATGAAGGCTGCAGTCTGCAGCAAAGAGGGAAAGTGCACTCGGAAAGAGGGAAAGTGAAGATATCTCTGGATTATTGTGTCCAGTTCTGGGCTCCCCAGTTCAAGAGAGGCAAGGAACTACTAGAGAGAGTCCACTACCAGAGAGAGGCTACAGAGATGATGAGGGGATTGGAGCATCTCTTACAAGTAGACGCTGAGAGACCTGGGGCTGTTGAATCTGCAGAAAACTGAGAGGAATGCCAATCAATGCTGATCAATATCTAAAGAGTGAGTGTCAAGACGATGTGGCCAGAATCTTTTCACGGGTGCCCTGTAACACAACAAGGGGCAACGGGCACAAGCTGGAATGCAGAAGTTTCCATCAAAACACAAGGAAAAACTTCTTTCCTTTGAGGGTGATGGAGGTCTGCAAAGGCTACCCAGGGAGGCTGTGGAATCTCTCCTGTCTGGACAGCACTGGCTCCTGTGCAAATCAATCTAGGTGAACATTCAGAAGGGTGGTTGGCTGAATGATCTCTAGAGGTCCCTTCCAACCCCTACCACTGTGATTCTGCAATTCTTTTTTAGTGGAAGCATAAAAGACCTGTGACTGTGAGCAGCCATAAATGCTGATGGAGAATCTCATTTGGTAATATTAAGGAAATGTCTGCTGTGGGGGAGCATGGCTGGAGACTGAGGTTGCCTGGCTGCTAGAAAATGGGAGAGACATGCTAGGGTCAGGAGAGGGTGGGACTCAGGAGGGGGTGGGAGAGAGAGGTTGCTCATAGTAATGTGTGTCTGCTGTATGGTGTGCACCTCTCCTAGCCTCACACAGTGATTTCATCCTTGCTTCCGAGAGCTTGGTATCACTGCAGAGGTAAGGGAATATTTGTCCGTCACACTAGGCACTATGGTGGAAGCCAGTGCGAAGAGTGGTTGAAACAGAAACAGTGAGATGCGAGAGAATTGAGTTATTTGACTTAATGACACACAGACAATAAATCACCAAGCTCTTTGAAGATAACAGGTAGGTTGACAGAAATTATCTTTTTCACTAGGTGAACTATTTTGTTATTATTTATTACCCAGCTAATCTTTAATTTCTAAACTTTTCCCTGCAGGTGATGTTTGAATCGGAGGCAGGACACTGGTGAGAGCTTCTACTGGATCAAGACTGCTTCCTCTGACTTTCCCCTTCTACAATGTGATTGCATTTGAAAACCATGTGCCTGTGAATGGTTGATAGAGGAAAAATGTCTTTTGCTAAGCCATTGCAGAGCTGTGGCAGTTGTCCATGCATATTCCCTTGGTGTGTGGCAAGCATGAGCTGTGCTGATCTGGTGCTCATGTAAAGGGACCCATCTTTCTCGGTTCTGCTGCCAGCTAAAGGAATGTTTGTGGGATGTGCTCCACTACTGTTCAGCAATTTGTGAAGCTGAGGCTTAAGGCTAGGGCTGGATCTGAGCAATTAAAATGTCCATTGTTCACTTGTTGCCTGCCTGGGCACTGTGGCTGGATAGCAGCAATAGAGCATTGTGAGAGGACAACTTCCCCTAGGAAACAGCACTCTGGTCTCCAGTACTATACACAGCTGTGATGTGAGGGACACGCAACTGGAGCCTGCTCCCAGGACAAAATGTCACCTCATGTATTATGAGCTGGAACTGCTCTTTCCTCAATCTTCCCGCTCCTGCAGGAATTCTCAGTAGTTACACCTCGAAGCAGCAAATACTCTGGTTTCCTGGAAGAGGTCACGTTAAGGTGTGAACATTAGCAGGTGTTTTCCCACTGTCAGTTCCATGCCCACGTCAAGCCCTGAGAAATGTCTTCTGTGCAGACTTCAGGTGGTGAGATGAAAGAGGGTCAGCTGGCAGACTTGAAATGTTTATAATGAGCGCCTATGTCAGCAAGTAAGATTATTTTTTTCTTTCTACTGCAGGATGCTACATACCAAAATAGAACATACAGAATGGAAGAATTAACTTTTGTCTTCTGAATTCTATAGATCTGTGCTATTTTGGGACTCGACTTGAACTGAACCTGCCATATACATGGGGGACATCTGTTCTGGTCTGGCAAAAGCCAGTGGAGTTATGCTAACGTAAACCCCAAACTGCTGCATGTGTGGCCCAATTTGGCTGAAGCTGCAAATAAAGCAAATTACTTCTCTCCTCATACAGTAATGAAAAGCCCTGGTTCCCATCACAGGAAGCCTATATGATGGGGCTCTGCTTGACACATCTGGAAGTCTGGACTGGGTGCATCTGTAGAAAAGAGGTGGAGCAGAAGTCTGTGTCCTCATGCTACTCCCAGGGAAGGGACCAGCAGACTTTGATTTCAGCAAACTGAGTCTGCCAGTGGACTATCCCATTGTCAGGAGAAGGGTTGGCAGAGCTGAGAGAGATATGATGTGAGGTTGGCTTGCTTAGGATAGGGTCAGTCTTGTGCAAGTCGTTAGTGATGTTACCCTCGTTTATCTCTCAGTTGTATTCAGACTGGCTTGTCCTCCAGCATTCAACAGAATTCTGAGGATTTCACGCTCTCAGAAATCTGCCTTTTGTGAAGGTTGGTAATGAGCTATGGAAACAGCTGTGTGCACATCTGTCTAGTTTGAGGAGGGAATGAGCAAAGAACTCCCATGGTATTCATTTGGAGAAAATATTTACTCACTTCTGAAAATAGCATCCTTTTGTCAGTCCAGCTTTGGGACACAACATGCATAGCTTCAGATTAAAGGTCTCTTGTGTGCAAGCTAATTTTCAAAGAGATGCAGGAGCAGGGCTGTTATGGTGGGCTGGGAGCCTATGTGGAACCAAGTACAATTAAAAATAAATAAAAGATTTTGAATCTCACTTTAGGAAGGTGTATCTCAGTAGGACTGAACCCACCTTCCATGCCTTTACAGCAAATGCAAAAGCACAAAGGCAGATGACATAAAAATAGTTTCCCCTTTCCTCCTGCTCCTCCACACATCTGCTGGTGGTTTCTGACATGCTTTGGTGTGAGGAGAGACTTTGGAAAATCCAGACCAGCTCCCCAAAGGCCAGGGTGGTAGCACATGTCTGTAAACACTAGTGATGAAAATAGAAAGTATGAGCAGAGAGGGTAAGAGGTGCCAAGGTGATGCCTTAACTCCTTGCTTCATAGGGAAGAGGGTGGGTTGCTGAAGGACCCATCTCCCAAGGGGTGGTTTGTGGATAGTGAAGCCTGAGAAGGAACATCTGAAACATGTCTGCTAGTGGTGCCCTTCCCCTTCCCATCCCTGGAACACTCATGGTGCTTTGGTGAGCCCTCTCATTGCTGCCATCACCTTGTTAGCACCCATGGCTTCTGTGGCAGACCACAACACATGCCTGCTGTCTGCCAGCACATGGCAGCCCCACAGCTTGGACAGATCTCAGTGTAATTCCATGAAATGTTCTATTTAGGTGCTTTTTCTCAGGGTAAGTGGGACCAAGGAAAAAAGAAACAGCAAATGTTCTCCAGGAGGTCTGACCACAGCAGCTCCATGCAGTCCTCCAGTGGTATTGGCAGATAAGTTTCTCCAGGAACGTTTGAAAGCATGCGGCAGCTCAAGTTAATTCTTACACAGGCCAGTCACTTTGAAGTCTGGGCTATGCTTGGGTTAATGGTTAACCCTTCAGTCTCTGTCTCTCTCTGAGTGGTTCACAGCACTGGAGATGTGCATCTCCCTTATAAAACAAAATATTTGACATCCATGATAGCTAGTGCTGTGTGCAGGAATGTCTCCTGCCTCTCTGTTGGAATGTTCCAAAGGATGGAATGTCTTCACTGCAGGGAAATGTTGGGCTGAGTGGGACTTGTGAGTGGCCTCACCCCTTTTGCAGTGGCCAGATTATTTTTTGGCAAGCAGACGGATGAACTTGGGCTTCCCCAGAGAAGAAAAGATCAAATCCACAGGTCCAAAGACTCAATCTCTGTCCTGTGTCTTCATTCACACCAAATGGTTTGGTTAAGATCTCCTGAACAATTTTGCATACTCAGCAGGAAAAGTGAGAAGGTGTGCAAGGATCATTTCAGCTCAAACAGGGTTTTTTTGCTGCCTCCTGGCTTGTGTTGACTTCAGCTCCCACCATTTCCTTGTCTTCTGAATTATAAGTTGTCATGGCATTTCATGGAACTAACTCAATTTCTCATGATGAGTTTTCCATTATGTTAAAGCCTGGATCTTAGTCACAGAGTCTCTGGAAAAGCTACAACTGTGTGTGTGCGTGTGTGAGACAGAGAGAGATAAAATGGGATACAAGATTAACACATGTAGGACAGCTAAAGTATAGTGTCTCCTGGAAGGGCCACTGAACTCCTACACAATCTCCATTAAATTCTGCATCCAGGCAAGGTGTGAAGAATACCTTGTTGAACATGGTGCAGATCTTGCTGCTCACATGTGCTGTCCCCCAGCTGCTTGCAATCAACATTTTTTTTCAAGTCTTGCTGGTCTCTATACTTTGATTTTAAAGCCCAAAAGGTGCTTCTCAGACTTTCCTGTATCTGTAATGATGTATGTCAATAATGAGCCCAGAGAGGACATGGATTTATTTATTTCTTTTTGTAACAAAATGCTTCTTTAACAGTAATCATTGGCTTTCTGAACAACCCTTCATACCGTGTATGAATGGTGTCCCAATTTAGACACAATTCTGCATCTCCAAAGCCTTCTGGGATGATGTTGCTGGAAAAATATTCCTGTGGCCACTGTTGTGCCGATGTTTTAATCCATCTTTTAATAAACTGTAACTGAAGAACAGAGTGTGGAATTCATCAAATGGTGTGTTGTACCTCTCTGGGGAGCAGGGCGTTAGAGCCAAAACTGAAGGCAGCTGTTGCAACTGCTGCCTGTAATTCAGCCTCACCAAAATATTGACTATTGTTACTTGTGCCCCAACATGGAAAGCATTTAGTTTAATAGCAGCATTGGCAACACTGTCATTGTTGAAGTTAGGGCTCCAGAGTAAGCTGACAGAACTCAGCCCTGATGGACCTGGGGGGAGGTGTGGGAAGGTGGCTGGAAAGTGCTCCCTCAACATACACAGCAGCTTTTGAAATGCAGTGCAATCCGTGGTGATCATCTGGTCTTCATAGAAAAAGGGGAAGAGTTATTATGAGAGAATAATTAAAACAGCTGAAAAGTGTTGGCAGACTGCTACCTCCCTGCTCAGACCACACAACAGCTTGCTATGATCAGCAGAAAGGGCCAAGGAGCCCTGGGGGAAAAGCAGAAGGGATGCTGACGTAGTCCTCTAAGACCCTTCTCTCACCTCATGCTGGAGTGCAAACCCAGCTGGGGCTGTGCTGATGCTCCTCACCACTGAGGTGATCTCCAGCAATAATACTGCTTAACTCAGGATTCCAAGCTGCTTCTTCTGGATACTAGTTTAAACAAAGAAAATTCTGATTTCATATTAGGGAACCTTTTTCACCATGAGAGTAATCAAACATCAAAACAGGCATGAAGCAGGTATCTCTTTGATGATACCAAAAACTCAGCTAGAAAGATATTTCTAGCAACCCACTCTAAGCTGGCTTTGCCTTGAGCAGGGCCTTGGAGCAGACACCTCTAGCTTGTCATTTCTGTGCTTCCACCAGCTGTCCAGGACCCAAAAGAGACAGACACTTCCAGGAAAGGTCTGGCCAAGTATCACTTTTTGTGTGTGTGTGTGTGTAAGGAACAGAGAGGCTCTCTTGTTTACACTGGCCTGGTGGGGACTGTGGAATTTTCCCTGTGGCCACTGGTCACATATTGGGAGCCAATATTTTGCCACTGTCCACCTCCAGGAAACATCTTTTCACTTGCAGACTCCCAAGAGATTCATGTCTTTCTTTGGTGGGTGAGTCAAACAGTTAATTGACTTCACTGAAACATCTCCCTACTTTTTGATGAGAATTGCATCTGAACTCTAGATGCTGTTTCAGGTTTGTTGCTTTACCTGACCACTTATTATAGGATAGGCTGCTAGACAACCCTCTTCTTCTCAGGAAGGTGAACTCCAGTAATTCTCAGTGTGATATCTTTAGCTTGCGACAGAAGAGTAATTTGTCTCACTTCTCTTTTATCAATAGAGGACCAGGAGCATGCAAACTGCTGTTGCATGGTAACATCTTATCCAGCAACCCCTTCATTTGCTCTCAGCTCTTCATCTCCACAGTAAAAATGTTCCTGAAATTCATGTCTGTGTTTAGGTGACATCTGCTTCTTTCTCTGTGCTGAAGCAGCCCTAGACCATGGTGTTTGTAGCTTCTGCCTGTGCCCATGCTCCAGGCAATGACATGTGAAGGGCTGAGATGGAAAGGAGATTGCTCCTGGGAGCAAAATCAGCCTTCTGGTATGTCTCATTATGGCGTGTCCCAGGGTCAAATTCTACTTCTCTCCTTAGCTGACTCAGGAACCAGCATTTTGGCTACGGCAGAGCTCATTGCAGCCCCACTGTTCATCTCACTTCAGGGTCAAGGTTCAACAAGCCCTGAGTTGTGATGGCAGTGTAAATGCACTCTAGATAAATCCCAGATTAAAGAAGGGAGTACAGCGAGAAACAAGCTGTCCTTCTGTCTTGCAAATTAATTTTCCAGAAGCTCCCATGTACAGCCTGATTATGGGGTAACGAGTTGGCCTGTGTTAAGGGTTGCAAAGCAAGACTGTAGGAAATGGCTGATAACTCTGTTCTGACCGAAACGCACAGAGAGATGCACCATCTCCATTTTGCAGCTGAAAACCCCACAGATTTATGTTACTCAGTTTTCTTACCTATAACAGATAGGATGTAGCAGGGACCAAGGCATATTTTTGCTCCTCTTCCGACACCTTGTGATTTGTATGGTCTGAGATGGAGGCCTGGGTTGCTAGGGTACACAGGCATAGCTGTTGTTTCAAGGTAAGTTGTCCCTTACCTTGACACTGACCACTGCTCCTGAGAGGGAAATGCAGAAGAGAACCTTCTCTGTGCACCCTCTGGTGTCGGGGCAGGTCTCAGTGCCATGCATCACTGTGTGAACCTCAGAGGATAAAGCTGACTTTAAATGTGTTGTAGATTAATGAAGACAAAAGTGGCATCTGAAGAGGGTGAGGCTTTCAGGGGAAGGAATCTTCTCTCTTTCTGAGATGAAAAGAATTACTGAGCCTCTGACTTTCACTTACATATCAAGTGTTTTGTATGTGGCATGACAGAACTCGAAGATGTTCCCACAGTGGTGTTTCCTGTAGCTTTGTTGGTAAAGGAAATGTTCATCTCAGCATTCAGGGTGTTGGTGTAGCTGGGAGAAGGATCAGGCTACAGCCACTGACCCCAGTGCTGCCTTTCCCTTCCCTTTGAGAAGTCCCCGCAGTGATGCAGCAGAGCTCAGAAAGCAAATTCTTCTCTGATCACAAGTGGGAAAATAGGAGACTGCAGCACAGTCAGGCTATCTGGCAGACCTGTCTTCCCTTTCCCTCATCCCCCAAAAGATTTTGGTAATAGTTTAAGACCCTTTTACCCTCATTTTATAGTGAGCTGTATGCTGATAACAGCTTGAACTTGGAACTGTGAAATCAGAAGTAAATGTTTCCTGGAAAGCTGGCAAAAAAAGGACAGACTCTAAGGTTTAGTTCTTGTTGGCTTCCAGGTATGTTTCCAGACTTCAGACAGCCAATATCAGACAAAACCACTAAGATATTGTGGTCATGCCCTAAATATTTGAACAAGAGATTTGTGTCTACATTGCCTGAGCTTCAGCTCTTGGATTCCCTGATGGCTGGTGATTTCCTTTTGCTCCTCTCCCTCTTCTGCCACAGCTGATGACTGCTTTATACTGCTGCACTAATTCCAGCCAACTAAGGCTATCTATGAAGAGAAGTAACAGCAATCTCTGCAGGTCCTGCAGAAATACAAATAATATACCACTTTTTCTTGACAATTTTTTTCATAGTCCTGATTATATGCCCTATGTGTAAATAGTTGCTTGTGCTGTGTTGCCAGAGACCCACTGATCTGGTAGTGCTTCTGGCAAATCCAATCTCCGGGAAGTCTTGGAGCACCAACTCAGTTTCCTTTTCTATTTTTGCTGATAAGTTGTACATGACCTGTTTCAGGTTCTCAGACCTCCTGTGCTCCTCCATAAAGTTGTGTATTTAGGAAGAAAATAACTTCAGTGTTTAAAGTTACTGAAGAAGTGGGCAAAGGGAAATCAACCAAAAGCACATGTCAAAGGAGAAAATTGAAGATTCTGCCCAAGAGGCAGAAGGGAAGACTGTTGTAATGCAGAGATTTTATTTCAAGACTGACCTTCATATAGATATGCATCAAAAGGACAGTTGAGTCCTAGCTGCTTCCTCTGTCCATGGACCATGATGGAGAGTGCCAGAGCAATGCTCATAAGCACTTCGCCATCAGTTCCAAAATGGAAGCATGTAATTGAGTTTGTAGAGCTTGTGACTTGGAGAAAGACAGTAATGGAAAGTGAGTTGGGTGCTATTTAGTATTAGAAAGAAGACATAGTATTAGGTGCTGAGTTTTAAGCACTGCAGTTGGAGAAGCTTCTGTGAAGTCAGAAAATGTATGAAATGAAGGGCTCTTTCACCTGGTTGAGTGCCTTTTGCATCTGCCAGATCTCCAGCTTTATAGAGGTTTAGTCTTTCATCTGCACTTGCTATCAAAGAAGAGAGAAGATATTGAAGTCAACTAGTATTTCAGAAGTCTCTAAACTTCCTGGATTGAATCTTCTCTTGTGTGCTGTACAATGTTTGCCACATGCATATTCCAGTCTCCTAGAAACTGTCATCACCTCACCTGCTCACTATGCTGTTAAACCAGCACTTTTTACTCAGCAGCTTATACCCCCTTCCTATTTTCTCATTGGACTGAGTTTGCAGTAAACATACTTTGCTCTTCTGCTCCTAAATGTCTCTTCCAAATCCTCTCTGCTGTCACACTTAAGCAGCTTGTTGATAATTTCATGACCTCCTGTGGAGAAAGGGAAGGGCTTCAGAATCCTGTGCATTGAAAGCTCTAATTTCATCTGGCAGGTATGGAGCATGCTGCGATTTTCATTTAACCTTGCAAGAGAATGACCTGTATGAATAATGGATTCAAGGGAAAGTTTTGAGAATGGAAAGAACAGAGATTGCTGTGCTCTGGCTTCATGTCAGGGCCATCTGGCTTCTGTGGCTAATATGAAATGTGTTATTGCTGGTACCAAAAGCACACAGTGGGGAGGTGGGACTGCAAAACCTCATGAGCACCCACTTTGTGACAGCGAGTTTGTTTGGCAACTGGTGTCAGACAGGTAACAAAAGTGAGGATAGTGTCTCACATAGGCAGGTAATCCAAATTGCTTTTACTCTGTTCTTAGCATCAGCCCAGCCAGCTGGGGAAAGTGCACTTACACACCCACCTCCTTTGGTTGCTTTGACAATATTGAAGGATCATAAAAGTCATGGATCATGAGACGTGGCTGTGTTGTGAGCTGGTTTTTCCCTGTGTTGTGGAGCTCATGCAGAGCAGATGCTAGGAACAGCTTCCCTTTTGAGGCTAAACAGGATGTGTTGGGCTACCAGAGCTGACACTGCAGACTTTGCTGGCTCTCAAGTCATGCTGTTGGCTCCCAAGTCATGCTGTTGATTCTCAGGATGGTTCCCCAGCCATGTCAGTTGCCCACACTTGTGCCATGAGACATCTATGTTTGCATCTGCTTGCTTCTTGCTGTTTAATGCAGTGCTTGCCAGGGGCTTACTCTGCCCTGGATCAGTTCCAGCAGCCCTGGACACTGAGTCCTTCCCTCCTCTCAGAGCAAGAAGAGAATTCTCTGTGTTCAATTACTAACTATGGTGGGTGTTTGTGCTCATTCCCCATTGCAGGTTTCTCTTGATGCTGAACTGGGAGGAAGAATTTAGTCTTTTTTCATTGCTGCCTAGTGAAAGATCACCATAAAAAAAAGAAGAAAGAAAAAAGAGAGAAAAAAAAACGTGCACTCTTGTGAGTGCTTCTTTGAGTCTCTATCTCTCTCTCTCTCTGGTTTTTTTTTTAGTTGGAAACAGGAGGTTCTTTTAATACACCTAGCACTTAACTGATGCCTGCCAGTTACATCTCTCCAAGGCTGGCTTTTGCCTTTTCTTTGATGGCTCCTCCCTATTAAGATCAATTAAAAAATGCAGTTGTAGAGAAGCTTTCTCATCTTCCACACTGTGTTTGTTTTACATCTATGTATAATCTTATATAAACACATGCATTCGGAACCCCCCTAACAAAGTTATTACCTGCATCTTTGGACTTTCAATATTTTAGCTAATGTGTAATTTGTAGCCAGGTATTATTTTATATGCCCCAGATCACTGTGTATTGGCTTTAATGTCATAAAAACACCTATATTTTAGGTCATCAAGTGAAAAGCTACCATCTTGTTACCCAGTGACAACATTTTTATTCTGCACTGCTTCCCATCTGTTAATATCAGTTGTGAACTAACTGCTGCAAGAAACAAACTGTGCATTTTCTTAGGCCTGGATTTATCTTCACCACTTGGGGGATTTGAAGGAAGGACCATATACTGCAGGCATTCATGAGCAGTGAAGAGTGGAGGTGCTCCATGGGCTGGATCCCTGAGGTGGATAGCAACTGGAAAACTCCTGAAGTCTTCAATGATTTCCAAAGTGGTGGCTGTTGCCCAGAGCCAGCATGCCACAATGGAGAAAATGCTGCTCCAAAAAGCCTTAGAATAGAGTCATAGAATTGTTTCTCTTGGAAGAGACCTTTAAGATCATCAAGTCCAACTGTTAACCCATCATTGCCAGGTCACCACTAAACCATGTCCCTCAGTACCACATTTACACCTCTTTGAAATCCCTCCAGGGATGGTGATTCCATCACTGCCCTGGGCAGCTTGTTCCTGGGCTTGACAACCCTTTCCCTGAAGAAATTCTTCCCAACATTCAACCTAAACATCTCCTGATGCAACTTGAAGGCATTTCCTCTTGTCCTACCATTTGTTACTTGGGGGAAGAGACTGACCAACATTTGGCTCTGACATCCTTTCAGAGAGTTATAGAGAGCATATTAAACAACCCCAGTTCCCTCAGCTGCTCCTTATAACACTTGTGCTCTAAATCCTCCACCGGCTTTGTGCCCTTCTTTGGACATACTCCAACATCTCAGAGTCCTTCTTGTAGTGAGGAGCTCTAAACTGAGACCAGTATTCAAGGTGTGGCCTCACCAGTGTTGAGTGCAAGGGGACAATGACTACCCTAGTCCTGCTGGCCACACTATTTCTAATGCCTTGCCAACATCTGCTTCATTTTGGGGCACAGCTGGGTCCAAGCACAACTCTGATTTATGCCTGGCAAAGAATACTTGACTCCCAATGGGATGCAAAAGGATGAGTCATGTGTGACCCTGCTTCTTGCAGGACACTATCACCCATCACCCAACTTAGCCTGGTGTTCAAGGCACAACACTTGCCCAGTGCATTTCTTCATAGACTGGTTTGAGTTGGAAGGGACCTCCTTACATATGGTCATGCAGACATCATGGCTCCAGACTGCAAATCTCTTCCAGGAGTTGAGCTCCCAACCTTGTAAACATGGAATCCACCAGGCCGGAGGACATAAGACCTCCAGGCCATTATTGGCCAACATGAAGCTTATAGAAGACTCTATAAACTAGCCCATTTCACAAGTAAGGCTGTGGTTGTTTGGAGGTTGAAAGCAGCTGCAATGTTCTGCCAGGAGGATTAAAAGCTATCACGATGTTTCAGGCATTTTACAGGCTGTTGGGGGGCTCTGTGTGTGTTTTGTTTGTCTGGTGAGGAGTCAGTGTAAGAAGTGTAGAGAGCAGAGGAGGTCCCACACATGCACAGTGTAAAAGGAGCAGACCCTTGGGACCAAGGGCTAATGGATGCTGTGGGACAGCCCTGCAGAAAGTGACAAGGGCATGTTGTAATATCTGTTTTAGAGATTATCTTTTGAGCAAAGCTCACAGGTAGAAGGACATCTTGGACTTTGCATCTTGGGAAGGATTGGCATGGTGAGTGGGGGGAAACTTGCAGCTGAGATGTGGAGAGGTGCTGGCTGGTGGCTGGCTCCACCATCCTTCTCATGCATGCAGACTGATGCAAACCTTTGAGGTGGGTTTTAATCCATGGCATGCAGTTTCTAGTGGTTGGGGGAGACTGAATGCAGCCTTTATAGGAAGGAGCTTAACCCCACCGACAGCACAAGTTAGCTGCAAAGATGATGGTGTCTTCAGTGCTGTGCCCTGAGGTTATGCTACCACAGGCTCCTGGCAGCTGGAATCTGAGTTGGGTCCTAGGAGGAATAAAAGCAAGTTGTACTCATTCTGTGACCCATCTCTGCTGGCTTTCTTGTTGTGGTGTTTTGTTCTGCTTCCTCCAAGACAGTAAGTTATTGCCTTCCAGAATAGTCCTCAAAACAGTGTGAATCATTTTTGTATGATACATGTTTCGTTTCCATGGTTATTAGAGACAGGTTCCCATAGATCCATCCTTGGCACAAAATGTTGCTGTTGTCTTTTCAACTTGTGTATTTGTCTGGGCTCCTGCTATAGCTCTGAGATAATAAATGTTTTTAAAGGAAAATGGTCCCAGTTTAGAAACTAAGAGTAGTATAAAATCAGCCTGACATTCTTGAGAAAACAAGTGGATGTTTGAGTCAGGCATAGTCCACCTCATCACCTCAAACTGTTGTCCTTGACAAACAGATAAATATCTTTTCCCACTGAAAATGTCACACTGCTTTGTTTCAAACACTCAGTTCCTTGGGCCAAGACTCAGCTTTAAAAGCGACAGATTCTGACATACAGCTGATGTAGAGGAGTAGGAGGGAAGCAGGGGGAAGGCTATTTCTCTTGTTGAATAAAACCATTGCTTATTATACAGCTTTAGCTGGGAGGATTCCAGATCCATTAAAATAAATGAAAAATCTTCACTTGACACAAATGGGAGGTGGTCCCAGATCCAGGCAGTAAATAGCTTACAGGATCTCAGGTGGATCTTCATGTAGGAACAAATCATGTTCTGCCAGTCACTTCTTGCCCCTGTGGGGTTTATGTATTGCCTTGTGCAGTGGTCACAGTGGACCTCATTCAGCCATGAGTAACTGAGCTGTGGCTACACCCACAAAATTGCTGCTGATCTCTGGGGACACCAACCGCAACACCCATGTGTGAGCCCTGTGAGTGTGTGAGAAATGAGGAGGGTAATGTTGTGGTTAAGACTAGTGTAAGATGCCTAATCTCTGGATGAGGTGATGCTTTTCTATGTGTTGCAGAAAATCCTGGTTAGTAACAACCTCTTCTCTGCAAGCAGCTTGCTGTGAGACACTGAGAACTGCCTTTACCAGGCCTGGCAGCTCACCTGATGGAACACCTGGGAGGCTCTATATAAATACTAAATATCAAAGAGAGATGTCACAGTTAGAGAGCATAGCTGGGAAATGGCTTCTGTCAAACTGAGCCATAAAAGCAACAGCTCAGACTAGAGAAAATGGGCTTAAGTGCTTCTTGATTATCCCAAGGGAAGACCTTTCTGCAGGTTGTTCTTTCTTCCTGCTTCCCCATGTTTTCCTGCCCTTCAGAATCTTTTTTTATTTTTCTTCATCGGGGAAGGAATTCTTTCCCTTGATCCACTACAACCAGCAGAGCCAAGATGAATTTTTTGTTGCTCATCCTTCAATACTACAGGACTGCGACTGGGGGCCAAACATGCTCCTGAGATCGGGAGAGCCTTCGTAAAGGCTCTGCCTCAAAGCACATGATGACTTCAGCACCACAGGAGACACTTCCCCTTGGTCTCAAATATCTATGATTCTATAATCTCTAGTTTCCAGCTTCCTGGGAGGAGCCCAGAAGACTCCCTGATCATTTGTCTGTCTGTGACAATCCACATGATCTGCTGTGCAATACACTGAGCGATCAAGGGCACTGCACACATGGTTGGTGCAGAGGAGGAAGGTCCCTGGAGATATGTGAATACTGATGGCATTGGTCAGGAAACAGCCATTTGGTATGCATGGGTGGTTAAGGAGGTTCCCCACAAAGCAAACCTCACAGTACACATGGAGGAGCATCAGCAGAAGGCATGAAGGAGCTACTTCAACTCAGGGAAAGCTCTGTTGGCTGGTGCTCTAGGGAGAATTCCTGGAGCATCTGGTGGCACAAGGAAGGGCAAGCACTCTTGCTTGGACAGCAAGGGGTCATGAGAAGAGAAGAAAAACATTGGGATGTTATATTAAAAGCACATCTGTGCACAGTCTGGAATGGTAAATACATTTTCAGACTCCCCTCATAAAGCTGCAGTGTTTAAAAGTGCTGATAAAGTGCATTCCAATGTCCTTGAAGGCTTGCAGCGCCACACACGCACGGCAGTGTTTATCCGAGAGACGGCCAGCGCCGAGCAGAGCAGCGAGATGAATGGGCTCCGATGTGCGAAGGGCAAGGATTTGTGGATTGTCACCAGAAAATGGGGCCCAGCTGGCTTCTGCTGTACTGGTCCTCAAAACCCTGGTGCTCTCAATCACACTGCAGCAAGCTGAGAAGCTGCTGGCACGGTGAGGAAGGGCTGAGCAGCACTGGATATCCTTCGCTGCCACTTCATTCAATGTGGGACACTCCGATCCATAATGGCAGCCCCTCTTTTTAAGAGAGGTGTTCACAAGTTTTTGTGGCTCTCCTCTCTGTGTCAGGTTTCTTCTGCAGATTTATTAACCTTCTTGACACTGGATTTCTGTGAGGGTCCCCTTCCTATTCCTTAGGACTCCTTCTCCTTGTGCAGTCATGAACCTTGGAAAGGTGCTGCAGCTGTCATGGGAGATTTTTTTTCCTCTCCCCTGTCCCACAGAGAAGCATCTATTCTTCACACCATATAAGAAAAGTTCCCTCTTAAGACTGTTCCTCAGAACAAGACAGTGCTTTTAGAGCAGTTTGAAAAAGAGTTGAATACCCTGTTTGCAGCACGAGCATGAGGTGAAGAAGGATGCTTTGGAAAACAGCTGCAGAGTTGGTCCAAGACCTTTCTGAGGCTGGACCATGCTCTGGCTGTAGTGGAAGGTGTGATTGATTACAGCCCTCAATAACTTGCAATACAAGGACTGGACAAGGTCTCTTGAGGAGTTTATTCCTTAAGAAAATATTTTAGATTTGAAATTTCTTGGACCATGCAGGTTTGCAAAGCATTTCTTGCTGCAGTTGTGCTGTAACTGCCTAGTTAAGAGCCTTTATATTAGTAGATTAAGAATTACTAGAGCTGGAGGGACAAAATGTGACAGAGCTGGGGAAGGAGCTGGATTCAAGAAGGTGGTCATGTTGGCAAGAGAAAGTGCCAGGCATGAGGGGGCAGCATGGAGGATGGCCAATGGTGGTGAGGAGGAAAGCTGCACATGAAATGGTGTAATGTCTTGGTCCCGCCCGAGCAGTGGTATGGGAAGGAGTGAGGAAGGTGGTGAAGGCAGACATGAGAAGCAAAGAGAAGCCAAGAATGGAAAAGTTTTAGATAGAGAAGATGGCAGGGACACAGCAGGTTCTTGTGACATAAGCTACAAAAATGGCAGGCAAAACATTACATGTCAGCATGCTTATGGTGCCCAGTTTCCCAGATCTGCTCTAAGTGGATATAACTCCCCATGGGCTTATAATTCTTCATGTCTTGCACCTCTGGAGCATACTTTCCTGGCTGCTGACATCTGTCATGCCACCTCATGCTCATGGTGCCACCCCACCACCTGCCCAAATTCACTAACACTTCTGCTTCTATGAAATGTATGAATCATAACTTCCATGCCACGGCTTTCTGCAAGATGGTGTTTCCAGAAATAGCATCCTGTGAGCCAAGAGACGTGATATTGCCCTTATGGTGGTGGAGGCCCAAAGAGAGGGAGCACTGAGGGAGTGTAGGGAAAACAAACCAGCCAACAGCACAGTGGGAGTAGGCAAAGGAGCAAGAAGGATCCAGTCCTTCATTTGGATTTTTCTGGGTTCTTAAGTTGAAGCTATCAGAATTTCAGTGTGTAGATGACTTTTAGAAATGGATTCTCTGTTGGTGAAGTAATCATTGCAACTACAAAAACCTGTCAACTGTCACTTTAACCTTCAGGCTAATGAAGCAGCGTTGTACCTGAAATACTGTTTGATACTTTAACTTGCAGTGTTTCCTTTGGAGTAAGTACTGAATTCTTTTAAACCAAGTCTAACTCAGTCAGACAGATGTATTGTTCTTTTCAAATTATATGAGGAGCAACTTCTGAGGCACGGAAGAGCCATCACAACTGTGCAGCTAGAGGAAGAGTTGTAATTTATTCTTAGTGCTTTGACTTCTTCCCCATCCAGATGATGCTTTTTATATTCCCTGGCCAGGTTCTCGAACACTTTGCAAGTTATTTCCATGTAAAATGAACTTAGGTGAGTCCTAATGCACACTCTTCTTTTTAGGTTAATCAGTCTCACAGGTACCCATTAGAAGCAGAGCTCTGCTTATATGAATATTGTCACATTTTAAAAAGGTCACAGCCCAAGAGCAAAACTTGAGCTGAGGTGAAATCAAAATAGTGTACCTGTCTAATCAGCAGCAATGAGTGTTTTGCATAAAATTGGTTTCAAAGATGCTGTTTTGATGCTGCTGTATTATGAAGACAAAAGGTGTTTTTTCACTGCATGCAAGAAGTGCTATTTAGAGAAACCATTCTGATTTCCATAGGGTAAACACTTACTTAGGCTCTCATTTCACTGATTAAAATTCACTTTTCTAAACAAGTGTTCACCTGATATATGCAGCAATACAGAAAAATCTGTCATGTCATCCTGGCCTATAACTAGGGTTTTGCTATTGAAACTTGCTCTTCCCCTGACATATAAATGCTGGTTTGGTACAGTACCACCAGGGATGGATTTAGCACATTGAATTCAACTGCCAAAATAATGAGGGGCAAAAAATAGGAAAAAAAATGGAAAAGATGTATGAAAGGCAAGGTTATTTTTCTTCTAATAGCTGTTATTTAACTCTCCTCACTCCCATCTGTTTTTGGTTCTGCTAGCTTAGAAGTTGTGTTATGTGAAATTATCCTGTTAAAAGTTCCAGGTTTTTAGATGAACAAAAGCTTCAGTAAAGATTTCTGGAGGGTCATTCGGTGTCTCCTGCCTGAGGAAGCAGCCTTTCCCCTGCCATCCTAATCAAGGTCTGGACTTGATGCATCTTTTGATCAAGTGCTAGCTGGGATTTCTGTAGCTCAGTTTTGACTGATGCATAGAGGAATGAAAGAACTGACCAGCCAGGGAGGCAGCAGTGTTAGAAGTCGCTCTCATTAATTCCTGCCAGATATTAATTAATTAGTGCACTACCATCACATTCATTCCATAAAATGGACTCGTAATAAACTGTGGGAAAGCCTTTTTAGTGGAGGTTTGCGGTCAGATCGAAATGCTGGGAATTTCTGCAGCATTTGCAAGTCTTTAGGAACAGAGGGGAAATGGACAGAAGCTGATAAAAAACTATTCTGGCTATCCCTGTATGGGATGTTTGGGCTGGAAGGGAGGTGGACTGGTCTGAAGAAGATGGGAAGGAGGCTCTGCTGGGAGTTTCTTTCCATCATGAATCATGGAGGCTCAGCATGTGTGGTTTCAGTGTGAAATTATTCCACTTTTCCACAGCATATAGGTGACTTCAGAAGCCAGAGGTGTAGACTTGCCTTTTCCTCTGATGCCTTTTGTGCTGTGCAGTGTCATTTCCAGTGAGGCTCACCAAAGTTAGGATTATAGGTTCCCCACTTAAAGGCTTCCTGTACAATTTCAGAAGTGTTGCTGCTTGGATTCTGATTTTGCACAAGAAATAATTCCCTATTTGCAGGAGGGGTTTCAGCTGCATAGTGCAAGGGAAATTGGCTCACATGAAGTGGAAAGGGTAGACTAAGCACAGTGTCGCTTGAGAACCCAAGTTCATCTTCCTGGAGTGGGTCTGTCTCCTGTGAGCACTGAAATAATTGCACAGCTCTGGTCCTTAGGCTTGCAGATTACTAACTTCTACTGACCTCAGCAAGGCAGAGACATTTAGGTATCTGTAGGGTGCAGGCAGCGCAAGCCATGTAAGTACCTTTACACTGATAATTTTTAATGAAATCTCAGATGACAAACAAAGTCACTGCAAGCTTCCCTAGCCTGATCAGAGCCCTAGATAACACATACAGATGTTTCTGGGGATTGGGTTAGGTCAGGGATGCTTTGTTTGAAGTAGCCGTGCTTGTTTTCCTGCTTAAGCCTTATGATTTTGTGGAGGAGCGAGTGTTAGCTCTATCTGGAGCTCTGTCCCAGCATGCTGCCAGACACAGTTCTGACCACCTGACTTAAAAGGACCTGGAAGACAGACTTAAAATGCCCCAGGAGGACATAGCTGCTCTCCAGCCTTACAGATGCCAAAGCAAAGTGTTATCTCTACGTGTGATAAAACCTGCTGCTTCCATGCCGTAACCTGCTGCTAACGGAAGTGGAGAGAATATGCAAATTGTGTCCTCCTCAAACATTTAGAGACAAAAATATGACACCCCTGAAAATGGAGGAACCAGATTACTCACCCTGTAACATTTGGTTCCTAAAAAGTGTGAATGACCGTGCTTTCTAGAGTACTAGGCTGTGGGCCATATTCCTCACTGGCATCAATTGGTAACAGCTCCATTCATTTGGATGGACCAAATTTAGCCCATCTGGACATTAATTTGTCTTTCTGACAAGACTTGAACGCTCATTTTGACATGTTCGGGAGTTGAAGCTGCCAGAAGTTGTTTCTTTCCCTGGCAAACCTCTCCAGTGCCAGCAGAAACACTTTTCCCCCTTTACAACATGCAGAGGCACCACAGAAGGGCTTAGCTGATGGTTGTAATGATCTCACATATTTTGGGAGCTCACCCTTTTATGAGAGTGGTGCCTGGAGTGCAGAGAGATGGGCTCTGATGATCTCTCGGAAGGATGCTTGAGGGATCTCCCAGGTCTTTTTCTACAGAGTCATTTTGAACTGCGTCTCTTTTATTTGTCTTTTTCACTCCTCCTCATTACCTGCAGTTCACCCTGGGTCTCCTCAGGGCTGCCTTCTGATAAATTTGATTTGGAAGTAGAAATTGGAAATAGAAATCAGTGGTTCTGTGATTACAACAAGGAAAGAATGTGTCCCAAAGGCCATGTGGATGTGATTTGACTCAAGCTCTTGATACAGAGTTGGAAATTAAAACCATTCTCCATTCCTCTATAGGAGATGTCTACAAGGAAAAGACTACCTGGCTGAATTCCTGGAGGAAAGGCTCATCAGCAAAGCAGCACATGTGCTTGTGGTCTGGAAAAGATAAGGAGGCATTGCTAATAAGGTGACAGCATATTTTCATCAAGCAAAAGTAAACAAATACAGTGCGGTTCAACTGCCAAGTTTTCTATACAGTGAGACTGAGGCTGATATTAAAGATAACCTTAAATGTGGCATAAAAGCAAATCAAATCACTTGCCCTAGTTGCAAGGCAAAGCCAGGTGGGACAGTGATAATGAGGTCGTGGGTGCAGAAATTACCACTTTCATGAGAGGAGCCAATTTCAGACTTGAGTGCACTCAGGCTGGTGGTGAGGGGATAGGAACAAGGTAGAAAATCTTCAGATCAGAGCATGGAAAAATGTTGCACGTCCATCAGCAACAGTGCCTCTTGAGGGTATCAAACTGGGGGAAGTAGGCAATGACTGAAGGTAATAAGAAAAGCAGGTCTGTTTGTAAGGGGAGAGGGAAGGGTTGGAGCCCATTGGTCTGACCCAAATTATATGGATATAAATGAACATTCAGAAGTAAAAGTAAAGCATGGAAGTAAATGGGAAATTGGAGAAAATGCAGCCACAATCAGATTGTGTTGTGTGAATCTGGTATCTTTGATAAAATAATGGATTTTTCTAGCCATAGATAGTTCTATGGCATTGCCTAGCTGGATTCAGTGAAACAATTCATATAACGTCTTGCAAAATATGACTAAGTGAGCTGACAGGGGCAGAAAAATGCAAGAATTGGAGGTGAATGGATGTAAAACTGTCTACAGGAAAGAAGAAATGGATTTTGCTAAAGGGTCTGTTTTAGAGGGTGGCAAAAATTATTGGGGAAGTTGCTCAAGACTTTGCTTTGAAATAGTCTCCAATCAGTTGTAAATGAGCTTGTGACACCTTGGACAGCATGAGCAGAGGAAATGCCCGATACATAATCATAGAGTCATAGAATGGTTTGGGTTTGAAGGGACCTTAAAGATCATTTAGTTCCAACTCCCCTGCCATGGGCACGGACCCCTTTTACTAGACCAGGTTGCTCAAGGCCTCATCCAGCCTGGCCCTGACCACCTTCAAGGAGGCAACATCTATTACCTCCCTGGGCAAACTGTTCCAGTGTCTCAATACCCTCATTGTAAATAATTTATTCCTAATATCCAGTCCAAATATACCCTCTTCTAGCTTATTCAGAGTCATGGAGTATCTTCTGGGGAGAAGTGACTGTCCTTGGAGAGCATTGGGATGGGATAGCCCGGGCACAGAGTCGTGGGAGTTCCCACTATAAGGGGCTAGCTTGCTAGATAGGGTAGGTCAAGGGCAAAAGAGATGTGAGTGGGTATCAGTAGTTAATGCAGTCCTGAAGGAAGCCTGGTGTGACAAATAGGTGGCTGCAGCTCTAGGAGTCATAAGGGCATAGAACAACAAGAAGAGCTGGGTTTGCTTGGCAATGGATGATGGTTTGGCAGCAGTTGGTGCACCATGCTTGAACCACTGCCTTCAGCAGCTGTATTGTCAGGGCTGGATGTAGATGCTAATGAGACTATCTGCATGCCTGTCCTTTGGTAACAGTCCCCTAAGGGCTTTCCCTATGATCCAAGTATGGAAGGCAATGAATTCAGCTGGCAGTCCAGGTCCTGTCACAGACTTCCTTACATCAAAGGTGTTTCTTCCAGTAGTTCTGCCTTTCCTCACATGAATAGAATAAATTAAAAGAGAATTTTTAAAAGAACCCTAAAAAAAAAACCCAAAAAACAACAACACAATGAAACTGGGTTGTTTTGGTTTTTGTTTTTTTTTTTTTTTTTGTTGGTTTGAGATTTTAAAACTATTTTTGAAAATAAATGTCCTTGATGTAGCAGAAAAGTAATATATCATCTTGGGCACATAGGGGAAAACCACTCCCCTGGTTCTCATTGCCTCTCAGGAAGTCTGAATTGATGATTTCTGCTATTACAGAGAATGCTTCCAGGCTACGAGTGCATAATTTCCTCTCAGATTTAACAGTGTTATTTTACACTTACATGACACTTTTCATCCTGAAGCATGCTGGAACACTTCAACTACATGCAGTGCTGCTGAAGAGGCATAAGATCTCTTGAGATCATTTTGATCTCTTGAGAGATCATCTGGTTTGTGTGCTGGTCCCACAGATCCTGACTGAGACCCCTGTGGTGTGAGGTGCTCTCTGGAGAGAGTGTCACCTATTAAGGACTGAACTTTGATGCAGCAAATGCTGTGTCATAATAAAAGAGGAGCTTTAAAATATTACAGATGGTAAGTGTTGATCATTATCAAATATGATCTAATTTATGAAAACCTGGATGTGAGCCAGCAATGTGCATCCAAAGCAACATGGGCAGCAGGCTGAGGGAGGGGATTCTGTGGCTCTGTTCTGGTGAGACCCACTTGCAGTACTGTATCCATCTCTGGAGTCCTCAGCACAAGAATCATCCAATCACAGACTCATTCATTTCTTGGAAAAGACCTTTAAGATAATTGAGTCCAACTGTTGACCTAACACCACTCACTGTGACCATTAAAACATGGCCCAAAGTGCTATGTCTACATGTTTTCTGAACACCTCCAGATATGGTGACTCCACCACTTCCTTGGGCAGCCTGTCCCAATGCCTCACCACTCTTTCAGCACAGGAATTTTTCCTAATATCCAGTATAAGAAGGACATTAACTTGTTTGAATGGGTCTAGAGCATGGCAACAAAAATTATCATAGAACTGGGACTGCACTGCTATGAGGACAGCCTGAGAGGGTTGGGCTTGTTCAGCCCAGAAAAGGCTTTGGGGGAGACCTTACTGTGGCTTTTCCACATTTAGGGGAGTCCTGCAAAAAAGATGGGGACAAGCTTTTTTTTTTTTTAGCAGGGGTTGTTGTGACAGGGCAAGGGGTGATGATTTTAAACTAAAAGAGAGAAGATTCAGACTAGATAGAAGGAAGACATTTTTTAATCTCAGGGTGGTGAAACACTGGCATGGGTTTCCCACAGAGGTGGTGTATGTCCCATCCCTGGAGATAATCCAGATGAGGTTGTATGTGGCTCTGAGCAAGCTGATCTAGTTGAAGATCAGTAAGAAATTCTTTACCATGGGGGTGCTGAAATACTTGAACAGGTTGCCCAGGGAGGTGGGTGTTCAAGGCCAGGTTGGATGAGGCCTTGATCAACCTGGTCTAGTGGAAGGTGCTCCTGATCATGGCAGAGGGCATTAGAACTAAGTGATCTGTAAGGGCCCTTCAAACCCAAACCATTCTATGATAAGATTTGCAAAATTGTGAACCTGTGGTCCAGGGAAGACCATTACACTTACCAAAGAAGATTCACGGTGGTAATGTTCCCTCCAGCCTGTGAGAGGTGAGTGCCTTAGCTCAAGGCTCATGGGCTCTGAGCTTCTCTAAGTATCCTTAATCCTCATAGTTAAATCTACACCTAAGCATGTTCTGTATTTTTTTTTTTTTGCAGCAGGCTCTTCTCACCCACTTGTGTATTCCTGTGATCAGCTATACCTTTGCCACCAAAGACAGAGTGTCCTTAATTTTAATTCACTCTTAATTAAATTCACAGCTTTGGTAATTTGCAGATATTGTGGAATCTGGCCCTGTTTTCCACCCTGCAGACTTGCAAGGCAGCAATATCATTTAAGCACCATATGGTTCTCGACAAAGTCAGGTTTCACATCCAACCTAAACAGTTTAATATTATCAAAAGCCCAAGCTCACTGCAGCAATAACAACCCCTGCTTCCTCTCCCTGCATTCTGTAACAAGAGGAAGAAAGCTCTCAAACTGAGCAAACTGCTGTGATCTTGAACAGGGGCTGCAGGGCTGAGGAAAAGCCTTTGTAGCACCCTCGTTATGTTCCTAGGACAATGAATGTTCACCTGGACCACAAAGGAAGTGCAAATCCAGGTCTGGTTTCGATTAGGATGCCTTAAAAGCACAGATCAGCTTTAGTTCCTATTGTTGCCATATATAACTGATTTAGTTGACGTTTAAGTTTTAATGAAGGAATGCTACATGCCTCCAAGCTGTGGAACACTCAGTTGTCTCTATTGTTCAATGTATGTTTGGCTTTTTCTCTTTTACAGGCTTGGATTCCAGTCCCCACTAAACTTGATGCATGCAAATATTTACTGGCAGTTAACATATTGAGGATGAGGAGTGGAGGACAGGCTGGGTGGGAGACAGGGGATTTGGACTGAATCTTCATTCCTCAAGTGCACTGGCAGTACAGTGATTAGAAAAGACTAAGTCTCCAACTTCCCAGATTAATAGACCAAGAGGTCTCTGTAGATGATGAGTAATGCTGCATGGAGCAGATGCCAAAATGGAACAGGAGCCCCAAGACAGCTTTTCTTGCAGTACCTTGTAGTAATCAGAAATTATTATCCTCATTGTGCTATGATGCTATCAACTGGATGAAGACCTTGCATTGAGTCACAGAAATTGGCATCCCAAATGATTACAGACATCTGCACTGCATCAGAATAAGGTCAATTACACAGCCACGCTTGCATCTCATGGGATCTCCATCAAAACCAAAACTGGTACCATGAGGGCTCTCGATATCTCCGGAGCCTTCCGTGAAGCCAGGACAGGGCTTGCCTGACCACGGGTTGCTAAGCCCAGGATCTAAGCATCCAGGTCACGTGCTGGCATCAGAGTGCAAAATCCATCCTGGAGAAGGGATGGGAGAAACATCTATGCCTTTCAGGTGCTACACTTAGGAAATTTTTTCCGTTTAGCTGTTGGGAGCAGAGCTTTCTTCTATTTATAGGATAATAAGAAGAAAGAACAGATAACGGCTTGATGTGAAAAAAGTGCCATTTACTGATGAATTAGCATTTTAAAGAGTTGCAGAGGCTTTTTAGGAGAGAGGTTGATGGAACTACCAAATGAGAAGACTTTGGTAGAAGAGATGATCTACCAGGGTTTTCTTTGAACATGCTGTTGGAGATGTTAGCAGCCTGGCTCTTCTTAGTGGTACCCAATGAGAGGACAAGGGGCAATGGGTGGAAGTTGAGGCATAGGAAGTTTCATGTAAATATGAGGAAAAAAATTTTCACTGTGAAGGTGACAGAGCACTAGAACAGACTTCCCAGGGAGGTTGTGGAGTCTCCCTCTCTGGAGTAATTGCAAACTCACCTGGATGCTTTCCTGTGTAATCTGGTGCAGGTGATCCTGCTCTGGGAGGAGGATTGGACTAGATGATCTTTTGAGGTCCCTTCCAGCCCTGAAACTCTGTGATTCTGTGTCTGCTTGTTATCTGGGATTAAAGGAATCATCTCTGCAAGCTGATGCTTCTTGTGTAGTGACAAAATTACCCAGAGGTGGCATTTCCTACCAACATAAGATATGCTGGAGACAAATTGTGCCCAAGTGAGATGCAGCTCTCTAGAAAGAAAAGGGTTATTCCTACCGATTACAAGCAGGTCAATTAACTAAATAGTCCTTCCCTTCAAGGAGCTAACCCTGATGTAGTAGGATAGGTACTGAGAAGTAGGATGCAGGGGATGCTTTTTGCCTGTATTTTTGGTTGAAGTACATGGATTGAATACAGGGATTGAGATCTCAGCATTTGCATATTGATATCTAGTGTTGCTCCCTGAGGAAGTGGTGGAGAACATCTGCATGGAGAGCTTTTGGGGAAGATGTGAAGTTGAAAAGGATTGCCACAGCCTGTGAAAAGCCAACTCATTCAAAACAAAAAGCAAAACTCAGCCTCTGGGATGCAGAAGGCAATCAAAGAAAAAAAATCTCAATTCTGTTTGCTCAGTGTGCATGTTTGTTTAGTTTCTGCTGTGGAAAAAGGGCTAATGAATGTGACTTTAAAGGCAGCTAATTAGGTGTGGCTCTTTGAAAAAATCAGATTGTGCCTTGCTGAAATCTCCATTCTGCCAACAATAAATCTGGTTGGATTCTATCACGAGTATGTTCCTAACACATGGTTTACCAGCAATGTTTTTGTTAGTTGTAGATATTTGGCTGGAAAGCAGAAGGGCTCTTACACCCTGCAAACAACCACCTTCCTGTAACCCCAGCCAAACAGATCTGCTACTGATGTGCAACAGCACCTCTGAAGCTTTAGGAAACTCAGTATCAGATGACTAAAAGGAGCTGCTTGTCACACCAGACCTTGCCTTCCACTCTGACTTTGGCAGCCCTGAAGTGACAGGCATGAGGAATGATGTTTTTGTGCTTGGGTGTGTTTGTGTTTGTGGTGAAAATGGAAACCTGTGAAGCCCAGTTGAGACAATGGATAGTCCTGATAAAGGCTTTGATTCAAAATCAGCAGAGGTAAGTGCCTGGCAGGCCAAATACCACATCTTCTCAGCTGAGCAAAAAGGTCCTGGGAGCAGTGACCATGATTGAGGGCTGAAAGCTGAATTCTGTTCTAGCCAATGTACTTCACAACTGTGGAGCAGATGGCAGAGGGGGCAATGTTTGTCACTAGTTGCCCTGAGAGTGGCCTAAATGGGAGAGGAATAAACTACTTGAGAGAGTCCAGCAGTGGACTATGAAGATACTGAAGGGACTGGAGCATCTCTTATGAGGAGAGGTTGAGAGACCTGGGCTGTTTAGTCTGAAGATGCGAAGGCTGGAAGGAGACCCTGTCAATGCTTAAAAGTATCTAAATGGTGGGTGTCAAAAGGATGAGCCCAGACTCTTTTCAGTGGTAACCTTTGACAGGAACAAGGGGCAACAGGCACAAACTGTAACATAGGAAGTTCATCTCAACATGAGGAAGAACTCTTTACTATGAGGGTGCTAGAGGACTGGAACAGGCTGCCAGAGAGGTCATGGAGTCTTCCTCTCTGGAGATACTCAAAACCTGCCTGGAGACATTCCTGTGCAACCTGATCTAAGTGACCTTGCTTTAGCAAGAGGGTTGGATCAGATGATCTCCACATGTCCCTTCCAACCCCTACTATTCCATGATTCTGTGATATTGTACTTCCTAATTCTGGTAAGGAGACCTGTGGTCATGCAGGGAGCTGTGTGCAGAACTGTGAAGGTTTCACTGTTACGGGTTCATGGGACCAGGAGATCATTCCCAGATTCCTGCTAATTTCAGTAACGTTTGCACTTGACATTGCTAGTATGTCTTTGAAGGATCCTCTTCCTCTAAATGAAAGGGATTCTTCTGGATTTTTAAGGACCTTTTTTTTTTTTTTTTCCCTTTTCCAGAAGATGTGAGTTTTCTGGATCTGTTTAGGGAATCTGGTTGGGAATTTACAGATAAACAGCCATCAACAAAAGCTGCTACTGTTCTATGAATTGTCTGGGAACTTTGGAAGATCTAGTCCTTTCTCCTTGAGGAGAATAGAGATTGTTGGTTACTAGATACATGAGCTGCTCTTGAGGACATACCTCAGCCACCCAAGTCCTGAAATTGTCAGTTTTGTAATACTGAGCGAGACAGAGATTGCAGTTCCTCCAAATGATCAGGAGTTAGGAAATGGAAGCTGACTTCTCAGCCTTCCATTTTACAGCCGTGTAAACCTTCCCACTCCTCTGTGGAAGTGTACAATTTTACTAATTTCTGCCAAATAATATATTTTCACCCTCAGCTCATTCACAGACTTGACTAAATCAGCTTAATTCAGGCTTTCTCCCTAAAAACCACCATTGCCTAAAGTGAATTACTTCCATTGGGAATTATAGCTCTAAAAGCTAAAATATAGAAAATCTACATGCCTGAAAAGATTTATTCATGAGGAACTGCAGCTCTCTAGCCACAAAAAAGCTTTCCAGCTGCCTGGAGTAGCTTATGAAGATGGCATTGTCTTGTTATGCCTCCTGATATCTTGCTGGCTCTCTCAGTGCCTGCACTGCAGTGTGCATCTCCTCTGTGCTCTGCTCTGACAGCAGTGGTGGCAGATGGTGTTTGTTTAATCCTTCTTGTTCCCAGTGCACGTGTGGGTGGCTCATTGTTGTTCAGGTGGAGTGAGGCACAGCCAGAGCCAGGAACCCCTGTAAGGCTCTGACTATTGGGAGTGATGGCAGGGGAGGTGTGCACAGCCCCATGCTTCAATTTCTTATTCTTCTCTAAAACATGTAGTTCAAGCTTCACTTCAAAAGCTTAGAAATGTAAAACTTTTTGGGGAGGCTTTTTGAAAGGCAAAGGTTGGTCCAGGTGAGAAACAGGTCAGAGGAGCTGTGGGCTCACAGAAGGCAGTGGGGATGCTCAGTGAGGACAGTAGCTTGCAGAACTGTTTGCCAACATAAAGGACTTCTTCTCACCTGGATTTTAATCTTTAAACCCATTATAAAATTATCAGCCCTGGATTACTTTTAGATGCCCTGCCAATCCCAAGCCTGGTCTGGTTTGCTTCACCGACCCTGGCGCTTCATGGCTACTCAGGAAAGAGATCCCTGAGTGCAGGGGATCTATGCCAGAAGGAGAGAGATTGTTTGAGTGTGCATGTTGAATTAAGATGTGAGAGACAGGGACAGTGTTGGAGGGGTAAATGTGACCCTCTGCTTCATCTTTCCTGATTGCACCTCTAATTTCCGTTAATAGGAATGCAAGACATTTCATTACATGGTTTGTTTGATCTAAACTTTACATTTAACCTCCCTGGAGACAAGGAGAGTAAGTGGTTTGTTTTCTCTCTTTCATTACACCATGACACCAGAGTCCCTCTTAGAGAGAATGGAGGGGCTTCTTGCCTGCTGGAGTGACTTTCAGGCTTTTCCCAGTGGGAGTGGGGCCAGGAGATGTGGTGAGGAACTGCATTTCTCCTCAGTCTTCGAACATCCTACAGTACATACTTCACCTCCTGCATCAGCCCTCAGCTGCCACCAGTGATGCCACATCTTGACTGTCCCTTCCCTGGACATAAGGGAAAGCCAGGAAGGGTAGGGAGACACTTTCCTAAATAACCAATAAGGCAGTGAAGTAATGATGTGCAAGGTATAAAATCCAACCTAAGAACACTCAAATGCATTCAATGGAAGACAATATTTTGCTGGGACTGGCTGTTCTCTGGGCTGGTGACATTAAAACCAGTGGGGCTGTGGCTTTCCACATTAACCAAAAACTATGCAGAAAGTGATACTGTCCCAGCAGAAAATCTACTGAGGCTTACAAAAGGAAGAACTCTTTGGGGCAAGAACAGCTTGATTTAAATCTCTTCTTTTGATATGCCAACTTCTTTCTAAACATGGAGAGAAATATCTTTTTGTACTTCTAGATTTCTCTTCCCCAGTTTGGACTGGGATCACAGGTTTCAGTACCCAAAATTAGAGTTTGACTGGGAAGCCTTGCACAGTCATTTCTTGCTGAAATTGGGCCCCATTGAGGGTCTTTAGCATTTTACTGATAGTGCTCCCTTGCCAGCAGAATTGGGCACAAGGCCTAAACATGCCCTTATTAAACTCATTGGAGGTTTTGATGTGGATTTTAATGGCACCAGCATTTTTTTCCCAAAGGGAATTTGTTGTGTTTGATTTGTTTTGTTTTGTTTTGTTTTGTTTTCTTTCTCTACATCTCAGTCTTACAACTGGTTTCTTCTGGCTTTTGCTGATTTCCTTTGCAGGACCAACAGCTCTAGCAATGAGCAAATAAACAGAAAAGTTTCTCAAACCTTGCTGCCAACAGGGACAGTTAAGAAATCCATTTGGTGCCTACATCTGGAGTTTCTTTTACAGTAAATTAACTGGGATCAGGAAGTGTTAGCAGAAAATTCCAGTTTGATTGCTAGCAGGTGCAAATGCAAATGAGGAAAGCATCATACCTGGACTTTGGCTCTGGGTTTTGCCTTCCCAAATCTTCCAACAAAATTTCCTCATTAGGGTATTTTTGTCCCATAGATGAGAAAATTGCCAACTTTCAAACTGGTTTCCTTGCTTGCTTTCAAAATGAAAACATTGGTTGGAAACATGTGTCCACATAAGACTGCTTAGGAGCAGGACTGCCCCCCCCCCCCCAAACCAGCTCTTGTTTTTTCATTCCTTGAAGGTGCCGAAAGACCCCCCAAGAGCTTTTGATCTTTGAAGCTGTTTTATTGCAACGCAAAAATTATAAGCACAAGAAAAAATATTTATTTAAAGAAGGGAAAACACTGAACTCCTGGGTGAGATGCATAAATCAAAAGCTGGATAATAAATCTCCAACCTGCCCTGTGAGTTCTGGCAAGCTGAATGTCCTCATCCTGCTGGTCACTGCATACAACCAAACAAACCAACCCTGGCCCAAAGTGCCTTTTAAAATCAGTCTTCCCTAGGTTTGGACCTGGGAAGGCAAGGAGATTCTGAAAGCTTATGGTGGGTTCAGTCTCACTGATTAAAAGTATAAGACCTGTTACAAACTGTCACATAGTGAAACTTGGGAAAGAGTTGTGATGGAGATCTGTAAAGCCAGAAAGGATGTGGAATAAAGTTCTTGCCTATGCACTACTCCAGCAGGTGTCTGGGAGGGTGTCAGGGAGGTGAAGAAACACAAGGAAGTATTTCTTTACAAGGTACATCAGAAAGGACAGTTGCTGCACCCCAAAATTAGATAGTCCAAAGATTGAAAATTAAAGTGGATAGACACATTTATGGGAGACAGGACCATCTGTGAACATAATGTGGTCTAGGTAGAAACAGGAGTTTGGGAGGCAGCCACCCACTCAGCAGCAGACAAGTCCATGAGGCACACTGAGATATCCTGGGAAGGGGCCCTTTGTCCTCCAGGTAAAGTTGAACTTGATGATCTTAAAGATCTCTTCCAACCAAAACAATTTTATGATTCTGTGTGCTTTACTAGCATGTCCTCACTTTGCCTGGAATCCCTCACCCTCCTAATCCACTCTGTGAGTTCATCATCCTTCTCTAATTTGATGTCACTGAAATATGTCCAATGACAGAACTGACTCCTCTCAAACCCTCTCTGTGTCATTCCACACACAAAAAAATCCCTCTTTTTCCAAAGGAGGGACATGATGTTTCATCTTGCTTGGGGCAATAGATGAGAGTTTCCTCTTTCATGGTTTAGCTCAGAAACAGATCCCACAGTGTTGCCTGGCAGCTTATTAAAGCGCTAACTGCGCTCATTTAATGACATTGAGATGCAGATAAGATGTAATGTATTATGTATTGTACTCCCCTCTCAGTGTCCTCGAGCATGGTTTTTAATGTCAAGGGCACGTGTTTTTATGTGATACCTGCTTAGTGGTATTTATGGTGATATTTATTCTAAGACTGCAGTTAATGTCACTGTCCCCTGTTTCTTTACACTCTAAGACTGAACCTGCATGTCTGGCACATCATTTACTCAATTATTAAAACATGTTAATGAAGGTTAACAGTGCAGTTCAGCACAGTTGTGCAGAACCGACACATATAAATCTGTCAGGCATTATGTTGGGAAAGTCAACTGAATGGCATCTCCCAGCGTGGAGATGGGGAAGATTAAAAGTACATGCAAAATAGTGACAGAAACACAGCTCTGAACACAGCCCTACTTGTAACCAGAACTGGAGAAATGCTTTCAGCTGCCAGGAGGTGCTGAGCAGCAATGATGCATTTTGGGTTTGCTGATTCTGGGTGAACCCTTCTGTTCTTTGAAAGGCCGGCTTCAGGGCAGATTCTTCTCTGAACATGGCTGGTTAGGCTCTCCAGGGCTTTATGGGGAAACCTGGGCTTTTCACAACCACAAGGAACCTTTTTCACGGCTATGGAGGCAGAGAAGTTGTCCTGCTTCTGCAGGGCTTCAGGTGGTGAGGGTAACATGGGCAAGCCCAGCACAGACTATGTGATGGCACTGGGTCTGTTTCTAGCCACCAGTAAAGATATCCTGCAGTGCCCATGGAGGAGCTTGGGGCAGCAGAAATTTTGTCCAAACTTCTTACTCCCTTCAGGAAAAGCCTTCCAGAACTGCAAGAAAGCCCTGGGCCTTGTCACAGCAGCTACTGGGATAGTATTCAATTTTTATTTCTGGTTTTTCTCCCTTGGCAAATATAAGCGAAACCTGTGAAAGACCTGGGGCACGTGATTGTCAATTTACATCATATTGTTAAGGAATGAGTTAAATTTCCAAATGAGTCTGGAGTCATGGTAATTCTGTAGCTGCTTCTGAGTTTCTGCTGCTGACCTGCCACCTAACACCTTGATCACAGGCTAAAGGGCTTGTTGGTTCAGTTCTACTCATCAAAACAAGGATGATACCTGTGTTTCACAGCTAATACCCGTGGCCATCACAAAATGCTTAAAAGACCCTTTCTTCCCTCCAACCTTGGGTGAGAGCCATTGGATTGATGTTGTGCAGGAAGAAAGCAGAAGTGCTTCTTGCTCAGCAGTCTGCTGATGTGCTTGGCAGTTGCAGCTACATTTATTGCCCAATGGTACAATACTTAATTGAAATGTTACCTTGTTAATTTTTAAATCAACTTATAATGATCTATTAATGACTTTGGAGCAGTAAAGGTTTTTCAGCCCAGGATACACCAATATTCTGGGGAATTGCTGATGCATGAGCCAGTCTGAATGGCCCTCAGTAAATCAAGTCATGCTACTGCATGCTGTCGTTTGCACCGACAGGGTTACTTAAGATTATGCAGATGTTTTAGAGATGGAAGCCAATGTCAGCAGCAAAGATATTTTCTGTCTTCTCCTAGAGGTGTTCCTGTGCCCTTTCCTCATTCTATGAGATTTAATTATTTCATTCATTTATCTTGAGGTGAAATAATTGTCCCAAAGCTCAAGAGCTCATAATGTCCTCATGCAGTTCAATAGCCATTCATTGATCCACTTCATAGTCCTGCAAGCAGTACCATTACTTGCTAGTTCAGTGGTGGTCCTGCTGACAGCATGACTTCCCTCCCCAGAAGTAATTAATCATACACTGCTTCATTCTCTCCAGTTCATTTACACACTGTAGTGGCAGAGCCCAAAAAGGGTCACGTGAAGGGAAAACCCTGCCAAGTATGATGTTGGTATGGTTGTGAGGACAGTGTTGTTCCTCACTACGCGTCTGCAAATCACTGGTTTTCCAGTGATGCTCAGATTGATGAAGACAGAGTCCTTCACCAGAAACTCACTCATCTTACACTGTGTTCAATCATGGTAGGGAAATCATAAAATAGACTTTTCTAGCATATAAAGATCACCAGGGTAGAACATTTACCCAGGTTTAATGGGGAAGTAACATGAGTGTCGTTGATGCAAAGAAAAGCTCTCCATCATCCCAGTTTAAGTCCCAAAGGCAATGCTCCATGACACTTCAAAAGTGTAAACAGTGTAGTGAGAATAAATATAATATATGGGCTTTGCCAATGCAAATGAAAAGTAATTATCCCAAATCGCAGTCTTAATTTATAAGCAGTCAGTATAATTTGAGAAACTGAAATCTGATGTTGCTAAATCAAATTCCTGTAATTCCACTGGGCATTAAGCACATAATAAGATTACACTGTGCACTGAGCATGTCCTTGTTAAATCTGCTGGCTACTGCATTTTTATTGCCCTCCTGGGGGTTTATTGAGTTTACACTTCCAGTAAAAGGTAATGTTTTCACAGTGTCTTTGCTACACTGGCCACACAAGTCTGTCTGCAGCAGGCAGAATTGTTAAGCCATATAATTTCCTTGCATCCCTTGGCAGCTCAATTGGGAGAAAAAATGGCAATTAAAAGACACCATGCAGTTGCATATAACCAAATTAAAAATAATATTAATGAATGTCTGTGCTGTAATCAGTACGAAAAGGGAGCCGTGTGTAATGGTGAGGTTCAGCCATGAGACAACAAAATTGATGAGCTCTCCTGTTTAGATTTGTTTGTGAATGCCTGAACAGGGGTGTTAATATGATGATATCTGTGGTTTTTATACAAAAGTGACCTTGAGACTAGCTGCTCGGCAAACCAGGAAGAGGAGGATTTCCTTGCAACAGGCTCTCTATAATCTTGGGAAACAGATGAGAGGGCAGAGGATAAAGGAAGGACAACAGGTAACTTGGATATTGGCCAGTGAAAGTCTCTAGGAGCAGCTCTGCATTTTCTAAGAGCCAGAGATGAAATGTGACATTTTAGAAGGAGATAGAAAGCTAAGAAAAAAAACCAAATTCCTTCCCAACAAACCAATGCAAGACAAAATGAATGCAGCAGAAACATCAGAGAGCTGCTGTTGCTGGTGCACCCTGATTTGCACAACTATGAGCACTTAGCATGGGCAGCTCTGCAGGACCATCTACAGATGTGCTCTCCTGGGGTTTGAGTCCCTCTTACTTTCTAACAGGCATTGGTTTAAACTTCTGGGTGCAAAAGTCTCCTTGAAAATGCTTATCACTAATCAGGATAATGCCGGATAAGCTTGATAGACACATTAATTTACATTTTAAATCTGCTATTGTGGCTGGGACAATTCCTGCAGCTGTGATTAGGCAGCATAAAACACTGGGCGTGGATCAGTCCTAAGAGGTAACATTGCTTAATTCACTGAGAGCTTATAGCATTGTGTAATGATCCCCTGGTATTTAAATCTCAAAGATTTTGTAGGGTCATCCTTGTTTCCTCCAATAAGACACTTTTTCTAAACACGTTTACAGCCAAGGTTTCAAAACCATCTCCAGACTATCGTGACACCTTGCTCTTGTAGCTGGATGTTTTCAGGAAACAGGCCAAGTATGAATTCATCTCTGTGAACAGAGATACTTCTACAAAGCAGAACTTGTGATAACAGCATGAGAACAGTGTACTCTGCAGCCACTTGGAAACTCAAAAACTTTGCTTAAGACCAGAAATGAGTCAAAAAGAGAGGCTTTCTCTGGCATGCTCTTGCAGTTTCCAGCAGGTGACCCATGGAAGATTTCTTGCCTTGCTTGGAAAGAAAAAAACCCTATATATTTATTCATGATTGCTGATGTGGACAGAAAGATTCCTGGGCTGACTTTTTCCTGCATCACTTTCTGTCTTCTACAGCTGCAGATACAGCGTTCCAACCTGGTCTGGTCTGGTCTGGTCTGGTCTATTCTATTCTATTCTATTCTATTCTATTCTATTCTATTCTATTCTGCAGACCCAAGCACATGTGAGGTCAGAGATTTGCTTGTGAGTTGTCCTGCAGCTCACACCAGCTTGGGTGGAAAAAGTGGTGGAGAGTCACTTATCACACACTGAATGCTGTAGATATGTGTGTGAACTCACTTTGCTCTGGATGTGATGGCTTGCAACCTTGAGGGGTTTCATATGTCTAAATCCACAAGTCCTCTAGCTAGTCACAAGCTATTCTGAGTGTGTAAGAGTCAAGGCCAAGGTTTCATTCAAAACTGTCTGGCCAATTCTCGTGGTTTCTGTTAGAAATGGTTGCAAACAACCTGGTTTCTCAGGCGGAGGTGCACCAAGTCTTTGGATTTTCCCATTATTTGAGATTTAGTACTAGCAGTGGACAAGTTCCTTTGGGAAGACCTTAACATGAGTTGACAGTAATTCACCGGAACTTTGTCATGGTTTTTCCTGAGGGAACTCTAAACCAGCAAGGCTTCCCATGACAAAATATCAGAGAGGTCACAGAGCAATTAGGATTAGGGTTACAAATGTGTTTATCAGTGTCAGGAGAATTATGTCTTCTAGCGCTCTTAGATGGGCATCTTAAGACTTTTACTTTGGAAGATTTATTGGAAGAGGGAGGAGCTTGAACCATAAACCTGACGAGTGCTGTGCATGCCACACAGGCTGCCCCTTAAGCATTGATAACATATTGGCATTGCCAGGATAGGCAGGAGCTGGCTTTTCACTCTCTTTTCCACCACAACAACTAGGAGGCATTTGAGGAAGCTAGGAGAAACTCAAAGCAAACAAAAGGAGGTGTACCTTCCCACAATAGACTGTTGCCTGTGGATAAACTGCAACCCTTTAGTAGATACTGGTGCTAAAAGAATTGATAGGGGCTCCAGGGGACATTAAACAAGTTCATGCAAGAGAGATCCACCCAGAGTTGCTAGCTGCACAGTAACCACACCTGTTCTGGGAAACTCTTGTATTGAAAATTGTTGGAAGTTTTTACTGAGCTTACAGTCCTTCCTCATCATCTCCTCTTAGGTTAGGCTGATCTGTGGTCTTATGGCTATGACCACTGTGATGTTTTTTTGTGTTGCAAACCTCCTCCCATATTTGGGTTTTAGGGGCAGAAAACACCCCCTTGTGCCCTCCCTTTCTCCCCTACCCTGACATCCTGCATCTGATATATGGGATCAGAACGTTGCAGCCCATTGCATGAACTTGTACATAGCACATGTCTCATCAGGAAAGAAGGTACAAGGTGTGTGATCAAATAACACTGCCAGAAAATTATCCCAGAGGTCATTTTCATTGATAACCCCAGCTGAGCATGTTAGCTATAACCCCTATCATTCCTGCTAAGGAGCAGTACTTTTTCTTTCAAAGAAAGAGACATAGCCTTTCATGATGAGAGCATTTGTGTCTCAATCCCATCAATTTACTACTTCATGGGATCCAGAGATTCCCCAAAAAGTGTTGTGGATTGCATCATGGTTCACACTACTTGTATAGAGACCTTTGATTAGCTGGCAGACATAAAAGAATTGAAATGTGTTTAGCCAAAATGCTCTGTAATGACTGCATGTGTGCAGCTGCAAAAAGAGCAATCGAAACTGAGCCAAGAGGGGAAATTACTGGCAGCAGGGTTTGCATTCATGTATGCTTCATATTTTATTCCTGATTTATAATTTCTTCACCAGCTGTGCAGTGTAGCTCACTATGTCACTGTTATGTTCCCACCTAACTGTTGTCCACCCACTGCCTCCCCAGGACTCTTTTGAGACCATGGAAGATGACCTGCTCTTGACATTGCTCTCCACTGCCCAAGAGTCAGGGACATGCTCTTGATCATGCTCCAATCACAAACATTAGAGGTGATGTAGTGGAGCAAGAACGTCCCCTGTATACCTTACCCCAGGTCTGGAGAACCTGGAAACAGACTGGGGACTCAGGAACAGGGGCTGAAGCCAGAAAATGAGAGACATCAAGGGAAAATTGTTTCAATCTGCAGTCCAACCCAGCCAGTAAATCTCGACCTCAAGGCTGGACAAAATTATTCTGACAAGATAGATGTTCTCCTTGGTCTACATTTTTCTCCTCTGTTCATCGTCAGGGGAGATGAAAGCTTACTGACAGAGCTAATGTCCATCACATGCTGGTTTATTTCCTCTTTCACCCTCTCCTGCCCAAGGAGGGTGCAGGGTTTGAGTTTTAGCTGTGCACACTGTCTGTGTTGGGGAAAAAGTTCAGTTTCTGCACAGGACATCTGGTGTGCAAACAGTTAAAGCCACTGAGGACACAGACCCTTCTTTGCAGCTCAAGTCCTTTTAACAGAAACCACAAGAGCCAACTGGTTAGCACAGAGACAAAGAACCACTCATACAAATATGTCCCTAGATGAAGTGGTGCTGCACTCTGCTCCCCACTTGCTGTGAAGATACCTTGACATTATTCCAGGAGCAGAGAGAGATGAAGCAGCAGATCCTTGCTGCTTCCTAGTCTCCAAGTGGGTTTTTCCTGTATTTGTATAATCAGCTTTAATGACTCAGCAAATATTCAGATCATGCCAGGCCAGACTGACCATGCTAGGTCCTAGATTTTGGGTCTCTGGTGGATACACTGGTTAGAAAGACTGGCACAAGACAGAGAAAGATCAAGAGTTCCAGCAGTGCTGGTAGCTGCTCCTGTTGGCTTGCAGAGTCTCAATTTGTAGAATCAAGGGGAGAAAGAAGGATATCTTTTCTGGCTTGTTAAATCACAGGGTTTCTGCAAGGCAAATGAGATGTTCAGACTCCCAGCCCTACAGCAGTGATGAGGCCGATGGATTGCAGCAAACTGGAGGTTTGAGACAAAGTGTCATCTCGTAAAGAAATAATTTTCCAAAAAGTTGCTCTGCAGACTGGCACAAAAACTCCTCCCCCATCCCTGCATAGAACACAAATCTCTGCTGGGTCTGCTTTATCTGGGACGTTAAAAGTGAAACTGAATAATTTCCTCAGGGGGGTGAAATTCTAGTCCTGCTCACGTTGAGCTAAAGCTCCATTTACTGTCACCAGTAAGCCTCATGAGGAGCTCTGCACATCTATCACAGCACTTAGCAGCACCCCTCTTGTTCCTTCCCAGGCTCTGCCTCACCCCATCTTGATGACCTAAAAAGTCTTTTCCAACCACATAGAATCATAGAATCAATAATGTTGGAAAAGACCTCAGAGATCATCAAGTCCAACCTATCACCCAACACCTCATGACTAACTGAACCATGGCTCTAAGTGCTATGTCCAATCCCCTGTTGAACGTCTCCAAGGACAGTAACTCCACCACCTCCCTGGGCAGCACATTCCAATGGCCAATCACTCTTTCTGTGAAGTACTTTCTCCTCACTTTGAGCCTAAACTTCCCCTGACACAGTTTGAGACTGTGTCCTCTTGTTCTGGTGCCGGTTGCCTGGGAGAAGAGACTAACCCCCACCAGTCTACAACCTCCTTTCAGGTAGTTGTAGAGAGCAATAAGGTCTCCCCTGAGCCTCCTCTTCTCCAGGCTAAACAACCTCAGCTCCCTCAGCCTCTCCTCATAGGGCTTGTGCTTGAGACCTCTCACCAGCCTCGTTGCCTTTCTCTGGACACGTTCAAGTGTCTCAATATCCTTCTTAAATTGAGGGGCCCAGGGACAAGAGACTGTATTCAGAGCCAGGCTGGTGTACTCCACTGCTGGGAAGAGCTGAGAAAGTGGGACACCTGCTTCAGATACGTTGTTTGGGGAGCCTATCCTAAACAGGCACTGCCACTAGAAAGTGTGGCTTTTTCCTTAATGGCAGGATCTCAGCATCAACCTGAAGGGTTCCCCTATATGTAACTGAAGCCCTGGGGTGACTGGTTAGATTTGTACCCAGATGAGAAGGAGCAGCTGACCTAACAGCTCTGAGCGTTGTCACAGGTGGAATTGGGCTGTGCTTTGCTGGGGACCAGTAGAGCAGAAGGCACACTGTGTTTTCAGTGTTTTTTGTTTCTGTCTCTGCTCCTGAAAAGTGCAGAACTGCTGCCTCTCACACTGAGCTCCAGCTTTTAGGAAGGTGTGGTTTCTGTGGTAGTTGTAAGTTTTGTTCTAAGTCTTCCCCCTGTCCCTCCCTTGTGAGGGTAGAGGATTCTTGCCTCTATACCAGAGGTTTATTTTAATGGTTGGAGCAGCCAAGTGCAGGAGTACTTTGTGCAAAAAATGAGAAACAGATTCCCACTCTGCTACTCATTTGTCTTGCAAGACGTGAGGCTTTTGACTTTATTTGTAAAAATCCTTGAGGGGATGAATATGCCATGGAAGTTATAAAATCCTGAGCCCGTCATTGCTCATTATCTCTCTGCGTTAGGGATAGAGAGGGAATGCTGCTTCTGCAGGTGTCCCAGGAAGCCTTATGTGCCCACCTTTGGCACCAGGCGCACATCAGGGTGAAACGTGCCCCCCTAGATGGATGTGTTTTCTGAACACTGCTGCTACTGTCTGATGTTGCATGTGTAACTCTTTTGGCATACCTTCCTTGTTCTTTTCAGAGGTGTTGGTTTGATTTCCTCCCATGGAGAAATTCCAGTCCCCCAGTCACCGATATAACCTGTCAGACCACCATCTTTAAACCCTGGCGGATGGCTGTCAGGCCCAATATATCCTGCATGAATCTGAGTTATTTTCCAGGCTCTCCTATGTTTCACTGCTAGTAAGTGTGAGGAGAAGGAGCATAATGTCTGGTATACCAGTAACTAGTGCTCCAAGTAACTGCTGGGGGTAGGATATGCCTTCAGCATCGGGTGTCTGTTGGGTTATGTCTCTCTTGCTTGATCCCAGTTGTACACCAGTTCTTCTCTTTGGTAATGAAGGAAGCTTTTGCCTTTAGCTGTCTGTAGAGCTCTTGAATTTGCATATAAAAACCCTTCATGACCCAACACTTGCAGCTTTGGTTCCTGTCCTGAGGGTAGGACCTGGCAGAGCATCCTGGAGCTGCTCCATTTCCTCTATCCCTATAAGTCAGAGCAGGACATATAAAGATTTCCATATGTAGGAGACAGCCTTCTTCAGAGGGAAGGATGAAGTTTAGGAGCTGTGGACTACACTGGCTATTGATAATCCTTTCTGTTAGAGGTGTTATTCAGATTTATTGCAATGGTTGGACTTGATGGTCTCAGAGATCTTTTCCAACCAAAACAATTACATGGTTTTATGAATCTCAGGTCTTCTGTGCTTTGTGTTCTCCATTTCCCCCTGCATTTCTCCATGTTATATTGGGGGTGGTGCATGGTCCCACTGGGCTTCTATAAAGGCTCCTGCCTCCAGCTGAACATGGGATGCCTCCAGTGGCTCCCACACACTGCTCCCTCTTACAAGCTCTGGAGCTCTTTCACTAAGACCTGCCCAGACTTGGTGCCCTTCCAGCCCATTTGTACCACCAAACATCAACAAACAGTGAGCTCCTGTCTCCTGGGGGCAAGTCCTTAGCAGCTTGAGGTGAGGTATGAAGATGAGGAAAACCCAACGGCCACCTGAAATCATGCTATTTTCACTGTGTTTTTAGGGCAACCCGAGGGTGCTTAGCAAGAAATGCAGTTGATGTGGGAGGTGCCAGGTTTCAGCGTGCTTCTCCCTGTCTGAGCTAGGCTCTGCTTGTTCCTGCTGAATCATAAGTCTGGTGCTACTGGGAGGGAAGCAAAACAGCACACAGGGAGCTGAAACTGGTGGAAACGGGGCAAAGTATAGCTGCAAGGAGGGGTTGGTTATATTTTGGCCCTCCTTAATGGTCCCATGACCTCCCTTATGGTTTTCTGTGATGAATTTATCCTTATGCTTGTCATTGACCATGGCTCCTGGGTCATTCAGAGATCTCTTGGGGCCGTTGTTACAAGCTTTTGTTCTGCAGGAGACTCAGGCTGTGTTACTTAGGCAGATTCAGACTGTGGCTCTGCCAGTGTGCTGTGTCGCTGGAAGGAGATGATAAAGGAGTGGGAAATGCCCACATGGCCCAGGAGGCAAGACCCAATGCCCTTCCATTTGGTTTCTCCTGAGTGTCATGCTTTCCCCATCTAGAAACAGTAACATGGAAAGGATGTAGCAGGGAGGCACATCTTGGAGCCCATGTGAGTCCAACAGGCTACTTCTGAGCATGTTGCAGCTTGCTCAGCCACTGAGCACTGATTCAAAACTCTTTGCCAGAAGCATGTACACATGTGCTTCACTGCACACGTGTGCTTCACTATACACTGGAGAACAGTGCAGGCATCTCAAAGATGCCCTGCAGAGTCACACAGGGACGAACTCTACTGCATAACCAATGCAGCTACTTTACTAGTAGAAATTATCTTAAACACTTTGGGTAGCCAGCCTCCATGGACAGATGAACTGATCCTGCAGATGAACCGATCTCATTCCATCTCTCTACTAAGAGGGAATGGATGAGGCTGGCAGGAAGCAGACTAAAAAAATTTGAATTCTTGAAGACCCAAATCCTTGCTTTCTTGCCTTTTTTTTTTCCGTCCCTTTTTTTTTTATCCTGGTGAAGATGAGCTGGATACTGCATTGAAGACATCAGGAGTATTTAATACCTTCTTCAGGTGTCTTTGTCAGAAAGAGGACACAAATTTATCTTCTCACTCTTTGTGAAAGATGCACCCCCAACTATGATTGCTTTTAAAGACTCAGGGTCAGTCTTTACAGGTGTTCTATATTTTTTTTTGAACCAAGCAACAGTATAAATACTTCTGCAAAGTCAAAATGGAATTTCATTCAGGCTGTCTTGAAATCTATCTTCCCCATGCCATCAGGGACCAATCATTATGATTCAACACTGGCTCATTCTAAAGCCTGGAGCTGAGAAAGAGCTTGTGAGTGCGACAGTGAAACACCTATATTTTGCCTGTAGAAATCCCTCTTCCTGGCATTTTGAGAGATCATATCTATGCTGGGAAGGGATGAACCAAAGTGCATAAAAGTGAAGGGACAGTTGGGTTCTGACATTTCTTGCAGTGTCTTGGATGTGTAAATGGCTCCCCATGTCCCTGAACATAATTTCTTCCTCCTTCCCCACACATCCAGCCCCCAAAACATCCTGGTCTGCAGAAGAGTGAGCTGGAGTTAAGCATGCACAAAATGTTCCTGTTGTCTGAGTAGGACTCATCCACCAGTTCCTGACTGGGATCTAACACCCTAGCTGCTGCTAGGACAGCTGCTGTTGATTTTTACTTCATGCCCATTGATAGAGATGGTTCAGGTGGGAAACCCTGAGAGGAGACATAAATAATAAAGTAAGAAAATCTGTAGTGGTGGGGTGAAGGAATAGCAGTCTGGCATTTAATGGAAAGCAGAGTTTAGCAGGTAATTTTTCAACGCAGAGACAGTTTTGCTACAGAAAATGTGGGGCTTGGTTTTGCTGTTAGCTATACAAGTGGAATTTGGAAGCAGTCCTGGGCTGGTGGAGAAAGTGGGGTCAGAGTCAGTCTCACTGCTTTTCTTGTGTCTTTTCTCATGCCACAGTGACAGGGCGCAGAAGACAGGAATGGCCTGCTGGCACTGCCAAACACTCAGGCTAATGATGGCTCTGCTGATCAATTAGCAAACCAAATCAGCTGCTTAGCAATTAGGGTTTTTTAAATCAAGATTTTGTCTTTTGGGGAATGAACTAAATTCTCTTTCTTGATCACTGTTTGGGTGGGTTTACTGTGTGAAGGATGGTTTGAAGGGGAGTGAGGCCCAAGTGAGGATTGGTGTGAAAAAATACAAATTCACAACATGAGTTTGCCAGCTGTCCATCACCTTTTATTCAGGAGATACTGCACAAGAACACAGTTATAGGCAAGAACACAGTTATAGGTCAAGGGATGCACAGGAAAAAGGGACATGTCATTTCTGAGACAAATGGATATAGAGCATGGCCCCTTCTCTATGGGCTAGGTCTTGCTGCTGGTGTTCACTAGAGCTGCAGGTCCTCTCATGGGCCCCACCAGAAAAGCCACAAGCTGTAGGTGAGACCTTTGGTTTCCCCAAGAGAATTTATCTGGCATAAACAAAGAGTTCCCCACACTTGCTCGCAGATGAATCATCCTGGGAACAATTCATCCACAGTTTCCACAGTTACCCATTGATAACCTTTACTTCAATGGAGAGCAAAAATGGAAAAGTTATATCTAGAGATAAGCAGGATGTGGACAGTGAGGAAAGGACCTGAAAACCACTTTGGGAAGAGTGGTAGAAAACCCAGAGCAAGGAACAGGAAGAACTGGAACTGGGAAACCTGGAGTCTCTCCCCACTGCTGCAGTGAATTTTGGACTAGCTCTTGTTTACACATCAGAGTTCTGTTTCACCCAGGGCCCTGTGGGCATCCAGTGGTCACTCTCCAGCCGCACACATGAGGCAGCTCCAGGACAAGCTGCCCAGACCTACTGCCTTCCCGAAGCTGCCTGCAGCATTAAGAATCTCCTCTCCCCACCATGGTTCACTTTCCCAACAAGGAGCATTTATCCGTCAATTTGCCCATGGTGCAGATGTCTGTCTGGAATTGTAATGACATTTACCAGAGGTGACTGAAAATTGTCACTGAGGGACTGCAAATAATGAAGCCAATGCCTTTTATTGACACACGTGGAAGCTGTTTAATTTGGGATGTTGGCTGTCAGAAAATAGAGCCCTTTTGTGGTGGGTTTCTCAGAGAAGCAATATTGTGCTTAATTTCAAGGTTTGTGCTCACATTTTAAAGTGAGCTGTTTTCATCTTTAGGTTTGGGGGTTCTTCATAAAAATAACCTTTCAATTCAACACACATCTAAGGGTCTGATCTGTCTCTGCTTGCAAACTATGATGATTTCTGCCAAGGGTTTCTTGCTAAGAAAAGCCATGAGCATTTCCATTTTCTGCCCCTTCAAATGCAGCTGCAAAGCCAAGCAATTGAGCCTGTACTCTTGAGTGACTTTCAGCCCCTAGCTTCTGATTTGGGTTTTCTGCTTCCCACTTAGGATATGAAGCTTGGTCTTCTTGAAACTTCTTATATGCTGAAAAGAAGGCATGCTCCTTGCCACCTTGTGCAGCCAGCCAAGAGGATCCAAATCTCTCAGAGGGTGATACTTAAAAGGTGAGCATCACAGGCTTAAAGACCAGGAGAACAACTCCTGTAAGAAGATGCAGGTGCAGACCTTTTTGTAATGCTAAACTGTGTTGTCTGTGTTTAACACACACAAGATGCTAGGGAAATCCCCAGCACACCAAAAACTGGGTAATGAAACAGGATGGTGCTGCAGGGAAGGTTTGCACAGGTCAGCTTGGTTCCCAGCTCTGGCTCCCAGCACAGCTGAATGGTGTCACTTTGCATCCATATCTGCTGATTGGGAACTGGTAAAAAAAAAACCCATTATTTTTGCATGTGTAATAAGGGGGGGGGGGGGGGGGGGGGGGGCGGGGAGAAGAGGGGGATGCTGATTTTTTTTGGAAGGGAAATCTTGTCAAAACATCTCTACTGCCTGGCAAAGCATCCTGTCTGGCCTCACCCACCAGCAGCTCTGCAGAGTCACCTCTGGGATTAAAGCCCTCACAATAGGGCTTTAATAGCAATCTCCTCTCCCCAAAATATGTACACATTATGGCTTATCTCACTGCTTCATTAAGAAATAGGTCCAGGGGAAACCTCGGGGGTCACCAAATCCCATCTGCAGCCATTGCAGGTAGATGAGCTCTCTAATCCCTTTATTATTGTATAAGGCCAGAGGTGAATATCAGCAGCGACCTGAACTCATGCAGCTTGTTAGCCCTGGAAATGTCGCTGGGAAAGGCCCAGGGTCCTTTCACTTGACATCTGCAGGGGTTGCATCCATCTCAGGGCACGTCTGCTAGGGTGGAGCAGTCTGGGAGGAGGCAGCCTGGCTTATTAAGTGTGCTTGAGATGCTGTAGTATGAAAAGTGATCATCATGAAAGTGCTTTGCAGCATGTAATCAGTGCTCAGTCTCACAAAGAGACCTCTGTTGTGTTCAGGATACTCCAAAGGCCAGTTGCAATCTACATTATTTATGTGGAAAACTGTTATTAGCTGAGTTTCCTTTATTTTCTTTCTTTCTTTTTTCTTTCTTTCTTTTTTTTTTTTTTTCTTTTTTCATGGAAGGATTTTAAGGGAGTTCTTTGTAAGGAGCAGTCAGAGGCTCTGGGACTTTCTTTCCTGGTGGGACCATATTTTTTATTTATTTACTTTTTCCTTTTCTTTTCTTTCCCCCCCCCCAAATGGAATATTTCAAATGCCAGGAAGCGATATAATGTTAAAGCCAAGTCACTCAGTGCATGACTGTGGCACCAGTCTAGCCAGTGTGAATAATGGTATTTCTCTGTGTTGCTACAAGAGTCTGAGAACTTTAAGAATTTACCTTTTTACAACCTCCATAAGAACATGGGCACACATTAATGCTTGGAATAAGCGACTAAAAGCAAAAATGGCTGACACAATTGATGGCACAGGATTTGTTATAATTTAGACCTAGAAATAGATAGTGGCAAAAAAAACCCCAAACCTCTGTAATTATTAAAAAAAAAAAAAGAAAAAAAAAAAAAAAAAAAAAAAAGAGGAAGAACTGTGGCTAAATTGTGCATTGCAGAAATCAATGTGGATTTTCTCAGCCACTTCATTAAGTGTGACTGTGCCTTGGGTTTGTGGAGCAGGCAGGTTTCAGTGAGCTTCCCCTTCTCATGCTAGGCTGGACTTTGAGTCCCCTGCCCAGGGGCCAACCGTCCTGGCAAAAAGTTGTTGCAGTCAGAAGATGTAGAATGGACCAACCTGCCAGGTTTGGGTTAATTCGGAGTAGGTTCAAGGCTGATCCACTTCAACACAGCAGCTTCTTAATGCCTGTTTTACTGTATTACCTACAAATGGGATTTTATGAAAACAGTGCCTTCAGAAACTGTGGGTGCTCCTACAGAAGTCATGACAAAGAAATTACCTACTCAGGGCCTCCACTGGATATCAATGGCCTTGGCGATTTAAGTGCTTTAACCCTCTCACATCTTTAATTCATCAGGTTTTAGGAACAAATCATGGAATCATAGAATAGTTGAAATGGGTTGGAAGGAACTTTTAAAGGTCAGGTAGTCCAATTCCCCTGCAATGAGGAGGGATGTCTTCAACCAGATCAGGTTGCTCAGAGCCCTGTCCAAAGTGACTGAATGTCTCCAGGGATGGCATGCACCATGCCTCTGGACAATCTGTGCCAGTGCTTCACCACCCTCATTGTAAAAAAATTATTCCTTCTAGTCTAAATCCCCCTCTTTTAGTTTAAAACCATCACCCCTTTTCCTGTCACAACAGTAAGAGTGGAGCATCAGATTTCCCAGGGGAATCATGCAGCCTTGTCACCACAGGATGTTGGTGTTGTGCATCTCAAGGTGTAGCCCATCATCCTTACTGGACCCTTCAGCAAAGCCAGGCTGGTTCTGGCCTCATATGTCTCTGGGCCATTCACTCCAACCTTGACATACAGCAGGATTTTTTTTTTTTTCTTTTGTGGTTTCTTTACCCCTCATCTTCTGCAAATATTTACAGCATTAATTCCACATTAGCCTTTCTGTCTTTTGTAATGCACAGAATAAGCCGCTCATTGAATATTCAGGATTTTAAGCATAAAGCTGTGTCCAGTATTTGCTGTAAATATGTATAAATGCTTATTGGATCTTTCCCAGTAGCACCTGTTTCTTCTGATGAGGCCCATGATATGGAAGAAAAATGCAAACAGGAGCCTTCTAAATGAAATGGCAAATTTAGCCTGTGCAACGTACAGAATACTAATGAGCAATCTGAGGAGCTGCTGCACGTTCAGGCATTACCAGCACCCAACAACGACCTTGCTCAAATGTGCAAGAGAAGAGGCTCCTTGCACTTGAGAACAAACAGATGACACTGACTATGGCACAGCCACCTCACCTCTCTGGGGCCCTTTGTAGCCAAGCAGGGTGAGATTAAGGAGTTACACTTCCAACAAGCACCTGAACTCAGCTCATGCTTTGCAGTGATTTTAGATCAAACTCTCCCTTTGTCTGCAAACCACTTTGAACCCCACCTTCATTGTGCCTTCACTGTCACATTATGCTGGGTGAGCTCTCATATTAATAAAAATACCAGACTGGCACTCTGTCCCCTCCTGCAGCCTCAAGCTGGTCAATTAGTCTGCTTTAATTAGCCCCTTAAACATGATATTTAATAGGTGTATACCTTTGTGGTGTTTATGGCTAATCAAGTAATGAAGTGACGCAGTGATAAACTGATGTCCTGTTTAAGCTGGGGCTGGGACATGACAAATGCAGGTGGGGATTCAAGAGAAGTTTGGTGCATTGCTGCTCTTCAGAGAAATATGCTTTTATCCCCCCTCCTCCCTACTGAATGCCTTTGTCTCCTTTACTTTTGAAGCAATTTTGATGTTTTAGCATAAGTTTGTCTTTTATTATGTGACTGAATATGAAAATGCTGAAAGTGTCTTTGTTCAGCAGGTTAATTTTCTTGCTGATGATTAAAAAGAGACAATCATTTAAGACAGCAGAATAAAATTCACACTTGGGAATTTCACTAGACCGAGAAATAGAGTGGAGGGTTTTTAATAAGGGGCTGTCTAATTTGGATTGCCTTTTTAATGTTGGTTTTTTTTTAACTAGAACATGGAAAATGCTTTCCATTATGTAAGATCAATAATAGAATTATTTTTTAAATCCCCCTTTCATATTTAATAATTTGCTTAATATTAGTGATGGACCCTTCTGCATTTACATCATGACCCAAAAATCCAGTGCAGGGATATTTTCTGCAGCAGCCTTCTGTGGAAAAACAGCAATTGCATCTTCCAGCAGTGTTCCACATTGCTCCATCCTGGGGAGAACAAAAAGATGAACAGCAAAGGAGATGCTGGCATGATGGAGGGTGAGATATGCTATGGGTTCTGAGTTGTATATGGACTTTGAGCATCTGCAAAATGACAGGTACCTCTGGGACAAGAAGAGGTTTCCTTGGCAAACTGCTCTGTGCATGGCTGACAGCCTGGGGGCCACCACAATGGCTGGTACTCATTGGAGTTTGAGGGACTCTTGCTCCTACCTTAGGGTCCCTCCCTCTTGTTGCCAGTCACCTTTTAATTCAAGCCAATAGTCAGGGAAACTATATTGCTGCATATGAAAAACAAATCCCCAAACATGGGTTTACTGGGGCCAAATGGTAAGAAGTTCAGTTTGTTTGTTTTCATTTATGGCCTCCTTCTCTGCACCCTTGGGTGCAGCCAGACTGTTTCTAAAATTTTTGTTTTCAGTGGGTTTATGGTTTTATTTTCTGCAGAGTGCAGAGAGCCAGAAATATTTCTCTACCAGAAAAAAAGCAACATTCACAGGCTAAGACTCTTGCCCATGCTCATAAGCATCTGTAAAGTCTGAGATAAAAGAGGTAGGGAGCATCTTGGAACATCTTATGGGGCAGACCAAGGAAATTTGGAGGCAGGACCTTGTGGAGGCTTTTCTGCTCTGGTTCTCTAGGTTCTGTCATGGTCCTACAACTTGTACTTTTCCAGCTGATGTTCTCAGCTCCTTGTGGTAGCCTGAAGCCCTCCAGTCCTGATAAGTCTCCAGTGTCCCATGGCTGCATCTTGTCATGCTTTACTGGGTTTGGGATGTGATGGATGGATGGATGGATGGATGGATGGATGGATGGATGGATGGATGGACAGACGGACAGACATCTTCATTGCTGGTGGTGTGTGCCAGCCATCAGAGTCATTATTCCATCACATCCATGCTGTGCAGCTCCCTCCATGCACAGCTGGAAACCCTTTTAGAAAACTTGTTCAAAGTAAGTGAGAGTCTCGCTACCCTGGAGCGAAGAGAGCTCCCTCAGAAACAACATTTGATTTGCAACCCCTCCCTCCCCCGAGCACTGCTCAAAGAAGCCCTGTGTTCTAGGTAAGGATGTGGCTGAGCAGCTATTGAAAATATGTAAAGCTGCAGAAAATAAATGGGCTAGATCTGCAATAACTCTCAGTGCTGCTGCTGGCCTCTTGAAACAGCCATTTCATCACGACACACCGCCACAGGTCTCCTTACATTTTACATACCACAATATGCAGCTTTTCATGGCTCCTGGGGAGTGGCTGGGGGGACAAAGAAGCCCTGGGCAGCCAAGATGTGAAATACAGAAGGCTTGGAGTAGAGGTGAAGTACATGGAATTGGGGGGAAAACTGTATCTCAAATTAACCTCACCTTGCAAGCGTGAGCATTGTGTTTAAGCAAGTTATGGCAGCCAGAAGAGTTAGTCCTGTGCCCGGTATGGCTCTGCCCCCTCTCACTTGGGATTCTGTGGCATCCCTATACTCATGTGATGCATAAATGAATACCTGTATTTTGATGACTTTGTGCTCACTCAGTTTGCTGACGCTGCCAGACAGATGGATAAAGAACTGGGCAATAAGAAGGAAAGTGAAAATATACATTTTCACTGCACTTGAACAAGTATCTGTGCACAGCCCTGCACTGTGTGTCTGCAGTCTTGCCCTAACTGGCTGAAATGAATCTCTCCAGTAGAGCAGCTTTAAGGCTGAGCAGCCTTTGTGTGTGCCCAGGAGCTCACAGCTTCCTTTTCACAGGATCACAGGATGTTAGGGGTTGGAGTGGTCCTCTGGATATCTTTGAGGCCACCCCCCCTGCCAGAGCAGGACCATGGAATCTAGTGCAAGTTGTGCAGGAACACATCCAGATGGGTTTTGGAAGTCTCTAGAGAAGGAGACTTCACAGCCTCTCTGCAGAGCCTGTTCTAGGGCTCTGTGACCCTTACAAAAAATAACTTCTTCCTCATGTTGAGGTGGAGCTTCCTGTGCTGCAGTTTATATCCATTGCCCCTTGTCCTATCACAGGGCACAAGTAAGAAGTCATTGTTCCTTCCATCCTGACACCCAGCCCTCATATACACATTTATTAGATCCCCTCTCAGTCGTCTTCTCTCCAGAGTAAAAAGCCTCAGTTATCAGGGCTGCCACCTCATTCAGCAGTGGGCCCACGCTACCCGTGTTCTTCTTTTGATTACTGATATATTTGAAGAAACCCTTCTCTTCATGAGACAGTCATTAGAAGGAGCCTTCATGAAAGGGAAAAAGGGGAAAATAACACATTTTTACTTTCTCTCTTCCAGGCTTTTCCTACTGTGTGGCAGGTTTGAGGTGGTTTTTTTTCTCCTCTTACTTGTATCCCACCTCATAGAACCACAGAATATCTCAAGCAATGGGCCTGTAAGCATCACTAAGTCAAACTCCCTGCTCCTCGCAAAACTGCCTAAAATTAACCCATATTACTAAAAGTGTCTTTCAGATGCAACTTGAACTCTGACAAGCTTGGTGCCATGATCACTTTGCTGAGGACCCTGTTCCAGCGATTGACCTAATGCCCACTCTGTCCACTTGTCCCCTTCTCTCTGCACTGACTTTGGAAGGTGATGTTTTCTCTTCTTCCATCTCTATGCAGTTTGAGCCCCTGACACTTTCCTGTACCTGCTCCCTACAATAGCACCTCAGATCTCTTGCTTTCCTCATGAGGTTTTTCCTGCCTCTTTCCCCCCCCCGACTCCCCTTCTGCACCCTGCAGGTTTTCCACACATTTGTCTCCAGGGTCTCAGCTCAGCTTGGCCTGTAGACACAAGCACTTCCCATCATGTGAGCTGCAGATATGCATGGTGACCTTCAAACAAAGATACAGTGAATCCTCCAGCCTGGGCACTCCCTGCTTGGGAGGTTTTGAAGGGGGCAGATGCTGAACAGGCCCCGGGCTGCTGGCCAACTTACACTTGACCATGTTAAACATTACGAGGCAAATGTGATGGATTTCCATTCTGCCTGTGGGAAGGCGCCACTTTTCCCAGGATAATGATGTTTCCTGCTGCATAGTGCAAAATAATCTTGACTGACAGTATGTGTTGTCCTGGGCCCACCCTGTGAAATTGGTCCATGGTAGTTATTGATTCTACAGAGCAAGAGCAATCAGAAGGCAGGCAGTAGAGCTGGAATAACTATTGTCTGGGAAAAGTAGAGAAGGCATATGGCAAGGGATGAGAAGGGAGCTGAGGAATAGTCATTTGTCTCCATTCTTCCCCAGATTCACAAACCATGTCTTAAACTCTTGGAGAATGGGCATCCTCATGACTTCATAAAGGTGGAGTGGGTCCAGAGGAGAGACATGAAAATGGTCAGGGGGTTGGAGCACCTCTGCTACAAGGACAGGCTAAGAGAGCTGGGATTGTTCAGCCTGGAGAACAGGGGGATCCGAGGAGACCTAATAGCAGCCTTTCAGTACCTGAAGGGGGCTTACAGAAAGGATGGAGAGATGTTTATAAAGGCCTACAGTGACAAGGGGAAATGGCTTCAAACTAGAGAAGAGCAGATTTAGATTGGATGTTAGGAACAAGTTCTTTACTATGAGGGTAGTGGAACTCTGGAACAGGTTGCCCAGGGAAGTGGTTGAGACCCTTTCCCTGGAGATATTCAAGGTGAGGCTTGACAAGGCCCTGGGCAGCCTGGTCTAGTTGGCGATGTCCCTGCTGACTGTGGGGCGGTAGGACTAGATGACCTGTGCAGGTCCCTTCTGGCCAGACCATTCTATGATTCTGTGATTCTGTGATTCTATGATTCTATGATTCTGTGTTTTGGATTTCCTGAAGTGTCCTGTCCTTGATGCTGTACACTGACACGGTCTCTGTTCAGTCCCCCAGCATGCCCCAGGAGTCCCTCTCCTCTCACAGCCTTGTCTGCATCAGTTCAAATGCTCATGCCCTGCCAGTCATGCCTAACTCCTTTGAGATGTCTTCCTGCCTTTTTCAAACATGTCAAATGTGCAAAGCAACCTCCAGCTTCCCGTGCCACTTCCCTGCAGAAAATCTTCACTGAGGCAAGAAGGCACACTGGCATGACAAAGCACTTTCCAGCTCATTGGTGGTCTTCTGCAGGACAGGAAAACCTTCTCCATCATCTGAAGAAGCAAAAGATACTGAGTACAGTGGGTGCAGAAATGATCTTCTATCTGGGCACATGGATCCCAGTTGCAGGCAAGTGTTGAAGCTATATTCAGTTGGGTGAAAAGCTCTGCTGTAAAAAAGTACACCTTGATCAACCTCTAACCACAGTGAGTATCAGATGCCTGGGGAAAAGTAGCAGGACAAAACTTGCTTATAGTGATAACTCTCCAATAGACTCTTCTCCTGCTCTGCATTGCAGAGAGTTCACAGGTCAATGCTGGTATCTTTAACAGACCTTGAAGAGCTTTTTTCTATAAATATGTCTCAGACGTTGCTTAAGCAAAGGAAACTTCCAGTCATTGTTGTGCTCCAGTGTGAGGAGCACCATGGTTAAACCCACAATGCATGATGAAGAAACTCTGGTTTTGGAGCTATCTGTTGATGTTGTTTTTATATTCCACTGATAATTTCACAGACTGACCCTCAGCTTTTGCCATATGTGGGGAAGCAAGCAAAACCTACCCATTCACTTCCCTTGAGTTTCATAAGCTACACTTTCTCCTTTTTTATTCTTTTCTGGGGTTAATAGGACAACGTCTCTGTCTCCTGGTAATGAGCAGCTTCTCTACCCCATAACCTGTTGGTGACCATCCTCTGTGCCATATCTAGTTGAGATGTTGAAAGACAAAAAATAGAAGGTAGAGGCCTGTTACAGTCTCATGTAGCTGTCTAGCAAGCATTTCTGGCTTATTCTCTACTCCTGATGAAACATTTCTCAGTTCTCCTTGGCAGAGGTTTTTTGACAGCTACCAACCTCAACACAGATGTTTCCATTGCTCTGTCTTCTGTAGATGCCTGTTTTCCTTTGCAGTGTCTCTTACACACTAGTTTAATGCTCCAAGCAGAACTTTCCCCCAGAGTAATTTTCCTGAAACCAGCTGCTGAGTGGTAGCTCTTAACTGAAGTAGGCAAATGGATCACTTGAGGTGATGTGCCCATCTCCAGGTACTGTTGATGAAGAGTCTAAGACATACATGGCCAATTTTGGTAGTGTCAATATTAAGTGTCTAGAGCACTGGGTTAACTGCCTGAGAAGCCAGCTGTGAGCATTGTCCAAATGCCTTGTAGAAAATGAGTTGAAGATGTAGACAAATGGACAGCACCATAACTAATAGGAGGTTATGTTGGCTCCTGTGGAACTAACTGAAAATGCTGCCAGCTGGATACAAGAAGGGAAAAATAATACTGAATAATTTATCTTTAAATAAAACACACATATGTTGCAAAGTGACTGGATTAAAGCTTTTGAGACTTGGGGAATTTTGTGGAATGCATGTGAAATTCAAAATGTGTAGTGTGCTGAGTTGAAGATTAGGCTGTTTCCAACTTTGATATTTCCTAGCTGTCCCTCACCTGCCTTCCAATGGCCCTGGGCAGTTTAGACTGTGTTATCAGATGTGCACTGGACATGTATGATGAATGCCAAGATCTCACAGTTTGAGCAGACAGCTACTGCTCTGATCTGAATTGCTGCAGACTTTGAACAGGCTGTGTTTAAGCTGAAAGTGGGTGGTCTGAGTTGTCTGCAGACAGCCTAACTTGAGAGGGATCCAATTCCTGGAGCATATCTAACACCATATATCAAAAGTTACTTTGATTCTTATCAATATTCTGGAGGCAAAACTTCAAAATATGCCATTAAAACAAAGAGACATGACTGATCTCTGTAAAAACTCTTCGGAATTTATTGTTCTCCTAAAGTCAAACAACCTAGGAACAGAAAATATATTTTTGGAGTACATATCTATGTTAAAACAACTTCCTCTGTAAAAAAAAAGGGAAAAAACCAACAACAACAAAAAAACCCCAAACAACCCCAGCCTTTGGAAAGTCTGCTTCTTCAGACCTTCCTGACATTGCTCTGGTTGCACTAAGCAGACTTCTTAAAGCAGATCTCACAGTGCAGTTGATAATGACCTCCAGCAAGAGACAATTTCTTCGGTAAACAACCAGCAAACACTCTATTAAAGAAAGTATCTTCATTCCTTAAGTGACATGCAAGCTAAAGTAATGGACTTGTGCCATCTTTATTTCTTGATGTTGTACATTCTGAGCCCAAGGTGATTTTCTAGAAAGAGAAGAGGGCATGAATGGTCAGAGGGTATATATACAGTTATGTAAATCCACAAATATTTATGCTATTTTATGCACAATTATATTAGCTGAAGAGAATATAACTTTTTGCCCCACCTACATCAGAGATTCATTTTGTGTTTATAGTACTCTGTTCCTTGAAAATCTCTGTGAAAAATGATAGTTTTATTACCAAAAAAAAGGGTAATAAAAGGGAAAACTTTACTGGGAGTTCTGTGATCTTAACTTTTAATTCCTTTGCTCAGTCAAATTAATACATTATTAAAAGCTGGAAATCTCTTGATCAAAAGTCAAGAGCCAGCAGGCTAAAGATGCTATTATCTAAATGTTGTTTGTTTCATTGGTAGGAGAGATGTAACTGATAGTTGTAGACAAAATGCCTACAACTTCTTCCAGAAATTGCCTCAGGACATAGAGTGGACATCCACATCCCATTCTGGGTTAGTATTGCAATATCAGTTGAGTCAAAGTCTCCACAACTGCTTTGGAAAGCAACCTACAGCTCCCGGATCTCATCTGTGTCATTTGGTACTTACACCTGTGGCAAAGGCAAAATGTGATTTAGTTTGCTTTTTTTTTTTTTTTTCATAGAAGCACAGAAACACAGAATCCTTTTACTTGCAAAAAGACTTTTAAGATCATCAAGCCTAACCGTTAACCTAACATTGCTAGGTCACTTCTAATCAATGTCCCTCAACACCACATCTACATAGCTTTGAAATCCCTCCAGGGATGGTGACTCTACCACTTCCCTGGGCAGCCTCTTCCAAGGCCTAACAACCCTTTCTGTGGAGAATTTTTAACTAATGTCCAACCTATACCGCCCCTGGTGCAGCTTGAGGCCATTTCCTCTTCTCCAGTCACTTGTTGCTTGGGAGAAGAGACCAACCTCCACTTCACTACAACTGTTTTTCAGGTAGTTGTAGAGAGTGAGAAGGTCTCCCCTGAGCCTCATTTTCTCCAGACTAAACAACCCCAGTTATCTCAGCCGCTCCTCATAAGACTTGTGCATGTTTTTACCCTTTGTGTACTTTTAAGATATCATGCTTAAATGATTTTATGAAGTCTTGTGCCAGAGACAGTCTTTAAAAAAACCCCACACCAGAAACCAAGCCAAAACCCAAACCAGCTTTCCTCACAACAAAGCATAGTGTCAAAATGTAATTTTGCAAACAGCAAACACTTTATCTTTTTTTCCAGTTTCACATAATTTTTTTCGGCCTCAAACCCAGCCCTGTGTTTTTGTATCTGGGCTTTTACCAGGTGTAAAATATGTCCTGTAAAAATGCTGTTAGCTTGCTGGCATTTATAAGTGCTTCCTCCTCCATAGTTTTGCTGTGGATGAGCTGGTGGATTTTTATGAGCCAAAGAGAGTTTCATAGTGGTATTTTTTATTTCTGGTGATAGTATTTCCTAGAGGGTGCAGGCTTGTCTCTTTATTTTACACAGTTTTCTGCCAGTGGGGAAAAGCATATACATCTGTGTCGGTCAACTTATACAAAGAACAGATGTTTTAGCCCCTGTAGAGATATTTTTTCCCTTGAAGAGGATTGTTTGGTCTTGCCTTCACTGTTGAATTTTTTAAATTGTTTTATTTGTATTTTTTTATCCCCAGGGGAAACAGTGCTCATCCAATATCCTGAGGCAAAAACACAAACGAGACAGTAAAACTAAATCACCCTGTGAAATAAATTTGCAGAGGTCAACCTCAAGCAGGAACACAGGATTGACCCTGGTGAGTTTACCCACAGTAAAATTCAAGTTCTCTGTTTTGGGTGTGTTGTTTACTTCAAGAGAGCTGCTGGGTGTTCGTTACCTTCCAGTAAAAAGAAATCTAACTGGGTTTTGGTCGTGAAGACAAGTCTTTGGAAATCTGACAAAACCTCAGCGTTTGGGTGTATTGTCAGGTTTAAAATAAAGTGGAGATTCTGTTGCCTTTAAATCTGGAGAACTGGTTTGGCAGAAATGCACTTTGGAGAGCATGTGCTGACTGAATCTGTTAGTCCCCTGTCCACTTTGTAATGCCACTGTGGGCAAGTTCACAGGTGAACTTGAAGTTAGAGCTGGAGCAGTCCACTGCCAAACTATTGAACTTTAGAATCATAGCACTGCTTTGGTTGAAAGAGACCTTTTAGATCACCAAGTCCAAACATTAACCTAGCAATGATGAGTCCACCACTAAACCATGTCTCTTAGCACCACTTTTACAGCTCTTTTAAATCCTTCCAGGGATGGTGATTCCACCACTTGCCTGGACAGCCTGTTCCAGAGCTTGACAGCCCTTTTGGGGAAGAAATGTCCAGTCTAAACTTCTCCTGGTGCAACGTGAGGACACTTCCTCTTGTCCTGTTACTCGTTACGAGGGAGAATATGCATCCAGAAAGATATGTATTTTACATACATATATATGTACAAAATAGAAAATTTAGTCACTCTGGAGAGTGTTATTTTAGTAGTAGGGTGGGAGTTATAAAGGAGTCAAGATAGATTTAGAGACTCAAAGGTCACAATATTTGGGGTTGAGAAAAGAGCTGCAAGAGTTTGCCAGGTTTCACCTGGGTTAAACTTAGGCCAATTCTTCTGCAAACCAAGTGGAGAACAACCACATTCATTTTTTTCTTGTCCTGGGAATTGGTAAAAAGGGCAATACCAATGGTCTGCACTATTCTGAGTGTCTTCATTTTAAAGCCTGTGTTTTGCGGCTTTCCTTTGAATTCAGTGGGACAGGACAGGGCTGACTTTGAGTCACTGACGAGGCCGTTAACACGTCTGCAAGTGCTGGCTGTGGTGGGAGGATGGAAAGCAAGTGCTGATGGAGATTACTTGAAACAAAAAAGGAGAGTGGAGACAGGCCAGAAACCACACTGCTAAGGTCCTTAGGGAGTGGTAATAATTCCTCTTACCGGCCAAAGGCTACTTCCTGCTGGTCTGTGCAAACAACCCCACTGCATTCATGGAGTCCTCAGGCATCTGAGAAGAGAGAGCACTGGTCATGCTGTGCTAGTAAGCTGGTCTAGGAAGGAGAGCTGTCCTTTGCAAATGGGAGGGCTTTACACAAGCCCCCATTGCTCTTCTTGCAAGTCCCCAATTGTGCTGCAGCTCTCAGCACCACACCCAGGAATTAGAAACCGGCTGAACTTGCCTCTGACAAGTTCAGAGACCGAATTTGTCTCTGACATTAAGCATGATAGGAAGACAGGCTTTTAGCCATGGAAGAGCTCTCTCCTTCCCAGCCAGCCACCCCACCAGCATACAAATCAAGAAGTACTCAGCTGCTGTGGTTTGCAGTGTGGATATTTCAAGCCTGAGGAAGGGTTTGTTCCTGAAAAAAAGCGTGAACTTTTCGAAACTGAACTTTTGAAAGAATGAGCTTTTTCAAATTGTATCAGTTGCTTCCTATAAACCTGGCCTGGAAACTCTTCCTCGAGGGAGCTGAGTGTTTGAAACGGTTCTGACCTCTCCCAACGTGTAATGTATGTGTAGGAAGGGCTTTCACCAGGTGTTGTTTGTTTAAATTGATTTCTGGTGACAGCATGGTTATGTATGACCTTTGGGGAAGGGGTTGATAAGGAAGGAGCAATTAAAACAAACCCCTGAAAGCAGATATGGAGACCCATCAGGAAGCCAGGGATGCAGATGAAAGAGTGTTGGCCCCACAGCTCTGGACAGACAAAAAAAAAAGAGAGAGTAGAGACTCCTGTGGATTGCAAGATGGCTGAGATGGCTGGAAGAGGCAGAGACCTGTGAGTCAGTCCTGGGAATACAACTGGATGTTTTTGGTACAAGTGTGCTACCTTCACTGCCTGTTTTGTCGCTCCAACAGAAACAACCCAAAGACTTCAAAATGATCAGAGCAGAAAGGGTTGTAGCGATTGATAGTTTTGAGAGGAGGAGGCTCAACAGATAGCAAGTTGCCAGAGAGCAGGCAATGTGCACCAGGCCACCTGAAAAATCTGTGGCAGAGAGGCTGCTCTTGGACATCTTAAGCTCCATGTAAATGTCCTAAAGTCTAGAACATCGTTTTGCTCTGACAAGAGGTCTCAGGTCTCATTCTTTCTGTACCAGGGCTGCTGCAGAAACCAAACAGTTCAGCTTCATTCAGTCTTTATTACAGTTTATTTATTTATTTTATGTGGCGATCTCATTATGGGTTGAACCTTGAGGTCTCTCTATGTGCTGTTCCCTGGGATTTCAATTCAGACCTTTCCCCTTCCAGGCACCATTTCTCATCTAGTTAGAAGATCAAGGTACTAATCCCCTTGGGTTATCCCTGCTGTGAGTTCGGTGTATTTTGAAGCTGTGAAAAGGTTTTGCATTGAAGCCTAGGGTATTGGCTGATGAAAAGTGACTCAGAAACCACTATGGGTCATTATTCTTCTACCCTCTGTGTCCTGGCTTGCTGGGAGATACAAGCAAGTTGCTCTGTCAGCCAGCCAGGGGCTATCAAGAACCTATAGAGACTTTCCTCCTCTCTTTCTCTTTTCCAAGGTGCTTGGTTAAGTTTCCCTCCTTTTTGTGCAGGCAATGAATTTTTCTTTGTTTGTTCAGTGAGAAACAAATCAGTGGGAGTGTTATCTTGGAGGCATCTATCCCTCTTTTGCCTGTGGTTAAAACTGGCACGCTGGTTCAAAAGTTTCAGGGTGGAGAGGAACCAACAGGCTGTATCCTCATGTAAACCTTACATCCTGAGGTTAAAATGGATCCCACACCTTCCGCACAAATTTAACCTTCTTTTGCTGTGTATCAGACAGCTAATTGCTTGCAGCGAGTAACGACTTTGTCTGTTCATGGCCTGCCCTGACTGTGTCTCCTCCTCTTTTTGCCACCACCCACCACCCTCACCACTGCCCACCCAAACCTGTTCTGCCTTGCAGGGTCTTGGAGGTTTGAGGTCTCCTTTGATCCAAAGCTTAGCTTTCCGAAGAGAAACTCTCTCCACTTGGGATGTGTTCAGCCATTGTTATCTTCATCCCTTTGAAGCTACCTATCTGCAATGCACTTCTCTGTACCTTGTTTTAACTTCTCCAAGCCCTTTTAACAGCCCCTTCACAGCTGCCTTTGCCTCCACCCCAGGCATTTGGCAGAGCAAAACCAAACAGGGAAGTGAAGTTGCCCATGATGTTCGTAAGATATTCCTCCTTCATTGCACAGGCTGGAGACACTGACTGTGGGAAGAGGACTTGCTGGCTGTGGTGAAGGCTGCTTTCATTTGCTCAGCATCCCACTGCTCTTTCCCATAAGGTGAAGTGCAGCACTCTGCCATGACCCCAGGGCTATCAGCAGTGCGTGGTGGCACAAAACCAGTATAGGAATAATGCTGAGTGGAAGTAAATCCAGGTGAAAAGCCCTACTTCAGATAGTTCTGATCTTTGGGAATAAGTTTTAGCTCTGGACTGAGAACTGGTTGGTAAGAGAGAGTTTTTTTTTGTCTTGAGTACATTTATGCTCTGCTCATCAGCAGGGTACCTGGGTCTCTAGCAGTGCACCACCCTCCCTCCACACACACCCCTTCCCACCCCCCCCAAAAAAAAATGGAAAAAAAAGCTATACCTGCCAAATGTTGTGTTATTCCAAAGCCGAGCAGGATGATGTGACTATTGAACCTGAGTATCTCATTAATCTACCCAACAGTAGTATTAGGACAGTCTTTGCAGAAGGACAATCAAAGATTACAGTTTATTTTGAGGGCTAGGTGAAATCTCACAGTGCTGGGAATAAGCAAATGAATTCTTCATTCAATTTGGCCTTTGCTCAGAACAAGAGGTGGAGTCTCCTCTCCCTGACCTCACTTATTGAAAATGTATCTTTGTTTAAAGCTGTAGGGAGTTCATTAGAGCAGGCTGTCTCTGGGTGACTAAAGATTAAGGTGTGCATACATTAAGCCAAAGCAAAATACACCAGGCTGAGGAGAGAAAACAAAACAGACTGTATTCTCTACAGCTGAGAACAACTGTGTGCTGCCACACACCAGTGAATATGGCTCTGGATCTCTTGCATCTGATTCTGCACAGAAATAATTTGGGAATGAATATGGGATCTATTTGTCTGACAGCCTGTTGGACTCTAAGCATGACTCCCGGCAGAGGTTACTTGGAACGGAGCCCACAAAGCCCCACTGAGATTCCCATTGAGATACATATAGACTATTGTGTATTGCACATTAATGCAGAGTAATTATGTCGTACTGGAAACCTTTCAAGTCAACATTCATCATTCAGAAATCGTCTTAAACCAGTTTGTGCTGCTCTTGTGCTTGAAAGTGAATTGTGTGAAATTGGCAACCATAACCACCACTGCAACAGAGCGTATAAAAGCCCTTTCATTGTGCAGTTAGTGGTTTTACTGTAACTTCCCTGTCTCATCAGTGAGCACCATAATTCACTGAAAAAGAAAAATAATCTGTAAATCCTGGAACATTGTGAGTTCCACTGGCCATGAGTGACTCCAGCCATGAGCTAGAGGGATCGTGGGTCCCTGTCCCAAGTGTATTATCAGCAGGCAGACAGCAAGCCTGGACAGAGAGTCCCATGAAAGTTGGTCCAGATTGCACTTCCCAGGTGGTAGGGCTGCACTTGCCGGATGGGAGCAGGGTGGTAGGAGGAATGTCATCCTCAGCAGCAGTTCTCTAGTTGAGCTAATATATAGGCGAGCAGGCATTTGCACGTATCATGCTGGGCAAATTCTCCAGGGCCCCTGTCACAGCTGCAGGATGAGAAAGATGATAATGAATCTCTTGCCTGTTCTGTGGCCTGTCGGGCTGCTCCCGAGTTTGTGGCTGGATTACAGTATGCAAAGAGCAAGCCTCCAGCCTTGTGCACCAAATTAGGTGGTAAAAAATAATTGTGAAGCAATTTGTGGCTTGGTTTCATTATGCTGCTTCTTTCTTTCTTTAGGAGCTGCCGTGTGCTGCATATACATGAGAGCAGCCTCAAGACACCTTTGTTTAAAAAAGGTATAAATGAAGAATATAGACGATTTTGGTTGGTCGAGATCTTCCAGCTCAATCAGGTTTGAAATCCAGCTCTGTATCCTTTCAACATCTGGCATGCCAATGAAAAAATATCCACCTAGGTTGCTAACTGTGGGAAGGAGTGAAATGAAGGCAAAACTCTTTGAAATTTGCAGATAAAACACCACCTCCACTAAATTCAATGTTAAAACCTTCATGGTCTTGTTACAGCCGGATTTGCACCAGGCTCTGATTTTAGTAGAGCTGCTCATGTGCTTACAGCAAGCATCTTAATAAGCTTTTGCAAAGTTGGAGCCTTAACTCATGGTCCCAGCTGCTGGAGGTGGTAAAGATATATTAGTCCAGCTTTTTGCCATGTGGAAGACTGCTCTCTACATGACATTAATTGTTCTCTGCCTAGCCTAATAAAAGTCTGCTTTCAGCAGCCGAATAGAACCATGTAATCGGAAGAATTTCTGTTTATTGTTAAAACGTTTTCATGCCTAGAAAATGAGGACTTCTGGAATGTGTCAGATGGTAACACAACATGTGTGTTAGGAGTGAGTACAAACGTCTGGAGTGCTGAGCTGTGATTTGCTCCACAGCCACCCCATGCCCTGCTCTGCCATCAGCTGCAGCCACTGTAGAATTTAATTTCAGATGACGGAGCCTAAGGCAGCACGAGTGAGAAAATAACATGCTCGTTGTGCTGCCTGCTTGCGTGTGCTTTGTGTGTGAGAGCACACATGATCAGAAATGATGAGCAGCTGGGACATGTCCTGAGCACATGCACAACTCCTAGAGTGAGGGTGAACTGTCAGATGTGTTACTGCTTTCCCACAGCAGGGGTGGCACAGAAACAGCACTGGTAATGTCCTTCTTCCCAGGATAATCCCATGCCAGCTGTCCCAATGCCCACAGCCTCTGCCCTGGCAGCTACTGCCACAGCATGCTGTGCAAGGAAAGAGAGGACAGTCCAGCCTTTGTGGTGTCAGCTTGTGCTTTAGGATGCTGTCACCTTTGGCCATGTTTCTAGCAGCCAGCAGCTCCTCTGGTCCTTTACAACCTGGAAGGTTGCCCCATGTTGTTTTGCAGGGCAACAGGACTTCAGGGCAAGGGCATATCCTTCCAGAGAGGGATTTCACAGTATCACAGTATCGCTAAGGTTGGAAGAGACCTCGAGGATCATCGCGTCCAACCTGTCACCCAAGACCTTATGACTAGACCATGGCACCAAGTGCCACATCCAATCTCCTCTTGAACACCTCCAGGGATGGTGATTCCACCACCTCCCTGGGCAGCCCATTCCAATGACTAATGACTCTCTCAGTGAAGAACTTTCTCCTCACCTCGAACCTAAACTTCCCCTTGCGCAGCTTGAGACTGTGTCCCCTTGTTCTGGTGCTGGTTGCTAGAGAGAAGAGACCAACCCCTTCCTGGCTACAACCACCTTTCAGGTAGTTGTAGAGGGCAATGAGGTCACCCCTGAGCCTCCTCTTCTCCAGGCTAAACAATCCCAGCTCCCTCAGCCTCTCCTCATAGGGCTTGTGCTCAAGGCCTCTCACCAGCCTTGTTGCCCTTCTCTGGACACGTTCAAGTGTCTCGATGTCCTTCTTAAACTGAGGGGCCCAGAACTGGACACAGGACTCAAGGTGCAGCTTAACCAGAGCAGAGTACAGGGGCACAATGACTTCCGGGCTCCTGCTGGCCACACTATTCCTAATGCAGGCCAGGATGCCATTGGCCCTCTTGGCCACCTGGGCACACTGCTGGCTCATGTTTAGGTGGCTGTCAATCAGCACCCCCAGGTCCCTCTCTGTTTGGCAGTTCTCCAGCCACTCTGACCCCAGCCTGTAGCTCTGCATGGGGTTGTTGTGGCCAAAGTGCAGCACTCAGCACTTGGACTTGTTGAATGCCATCCCATTGGACTCCGCCCATCTGTCCAGTTGGTCGAGGTCCCTCTGCAGAGCCTTTCTACCCTCTGACTAACACCTGCTCCTAACTCGGTGTCATCTGCAAATTTGCTGATGACTGACTCAATCCCCTCATCCAGATCATCAATGAAGATGTTAAAGAGGATGGGGCCCAGCACTGATCCCTGGGGAACACCACTGGTGACTGGCCGCCAGCTGGATGTGGCACCATTCACCACCACTCTCTGGGCTCGACTCTCCAGCCAGTTCCTAACCCAGCACAGAGTGTTGCAGTCCAAGCCTCGAGCTGACAGCTTAGTCAGCAGTTTTCTGTGGGGGACGGTATCAAAGGCCTTGCTGAAGTCCAGGTAGACCACATCCACAGGCCTCCCCACATCCACCAGACAGGTCACCTGATCATAGAAGGAGATCAGGTTGGAGAGGCAGGACCTGCCCCTCCTAAATTCATGTTGGCTTTCCTACAGAAACCATCACCTAGGTGCCTTCACTTCTTGCAGCAGCTGTGCTGGAGAAAACTGAGCTCAACCAAAAATGTCCTCCCTCCAAAACTATTCTCAAACTGCTGCTGATGTGTTTTAATTGGGCAACACCTTCTCAGCTAAATTAGCTGGTACTTGGCTGGTTCTTCCTGCCTGAATACTGCCCTGCCATGAACCCTGATGAATGGTGCACCAGGTCTCACCTTGATCTAATTAGCAGTGGAAGAAAATGAAGAAAATACATTTGAGTAGCTGTGTCAGGAACAGGAATTTTCCAGAGGCTCTTTTGCCTAAGGGTGTTCAGTGAAGAAAGCCACCACGCTGGAGGAGCAGGCTGTGTGTCAGGGGACACATCTGCAGTGTCTCCCCACTCTAATCAACACAGCACATGGTTCCTATAGCATACAGCAGTTGAGCTGTAGCAGTGCCAGGGACAGGCATACTGCAGACATCCTGTGGCACCGACTGGCCTTGGCTTTACCTATTTATTTTTCTGTAAGTTCACTAAGCCAGGAATGTTACTGTTTTGGCTGCTCCTCCCTTCACACGTGAATGTTTTTTTCATCTCCAGGCAGCCACCTGTGTGTGGGGCACAAGGGACTCAGTAAGGAGTGAAAAGCACTGACTTGGTTTCTTTTTTTTCTATTGCATCCTGCACATTTTCAAGGGGAGACCTCTCCCTTTCTGCCAAGGTTCAATGCAGCTCTTATGCACTGGATCCACAAAAAAGCGCAATAAATACAGCACAGAAGCATGCTTTGTGTGCTCTCCTGCCTATGAAAAGTGATGTAGAGCAACTAGGGTTTCAAAGCTTCCTCCAATAGGACGTTTCATTCCCTGTGGGGTTTTGGGCACCGTGAAGCCGAGCTAACTCAGCAAATGTGTTTACATTTGTGAACTGGAGAGGCACAAGGCAGGAATTCACAGTGAGCCCAGATCCTTAGCACAGAACCAATAACATTATGAGCACCTCAGGGCAGCTGTGAACAAGGGCTTCTTTTATAGGTGGAAAAGTGTAACACAAAGTGATTCTCGGCCACAGGAAAAGGGAAAATCGCCCAGGTAAATGTGGAGTGGGAACTGCAATCTGGGTTCTTTCTGAAAAGTCTAAAAATCCTGTGTTATTCCATGAAAGCTTTTCCCTATTATAATAACCTCCTCCCTCCATCCCTACATGTTAAAGTAATTAGATTGCAAAGCACAATAGTTGTTGGATGTATCTATGGCTTTTGTTATTTAATGAGTTTGGGGGGGGTTGTTTGGTTTTTTTACCCCCATGATGAGTCTAATTGAAATCCAAGTGAAAGCAGAGGATCAAATAAATGGTGACAAGTTGGGTTCTCCCTCTGCCTCTGTGGCCTCACTGACACGCATTTTCTTTAAAAACTTCTGGGAAATGTAAAGCCAAATTAGTGAAGTTAATTTGCCAAGATACTGCAGGAGATGTTTGGCTGTTCCTCAGGAACTTTTTCTCCGCATCAGTTTCTCAAGGGTGAGGATTTCCCCTCCCAGCTAGCCTTGCACAGTGCCTTTGTTAAATGAAATTACACAGGGATCACCAGCACAAGGAGAAGAAGAAAATCTGCCCTTCCCCAAATAAAGGGCTGCAGCATATTGCCTTGTCAGACTGGAAAGAAATCCTGGTTTATCAGGGAAAGTCTTAGTCTCTCTTCTGATTAAGCACCATCAGAGTTACCATGAATTTAATTAAAGATATATGCAATCTCTTTATATTTTTCCTAGCTGTCTGACCAGAAAGGAGTCTGGATGTAAAGTCGAGTGCTTCCTAGACAGCTGAAAGATACTGGCAAAAGTCCTGGCGTTGCTTCCATCCCTGCAGAGAGGGTAAAAGCATAGGTCATGTCCCGCAGGGCTGGTGCTGAGCTATCAGGAGGGGGAGCTCTGACCACACAACCCAACTGCGAGCTTCTCTGCTTGCTTTCAGATTTCTGCCCACATCTTCAGTTCCTCCCGGTGTATACCGGCTTGTGCATTAGCATCCATACTCATCTCACTCTGCTCTGTACATCTGCAGTAAAGATTTCTGCATCACTATGGTCTGGTCAGGGAAATGAAGTGTCCCACCAAGGCACTTCTGGCGTTCCCGTGGAGATAACACAGAGTTTGATGCCTGAGAGAAGGTCCTTTCCCCCATCACAGCACAAACCACTAGTCACCGTGGCACTCTCTCTATTTATGGTGTATTGGGGAAGCCTTTCATAAGCAGTTGTCCTTGCTCTGTAATGCTGAAAAAGCCATGTCTGGCAGAATGCTTTTGACTAAATCATTGAAGTTCAGTTATTTATATTAAAGTGAAAAGACTGCAATACATATAGGAGCATTTTTCAGATGCACATCATAGAGGGATGCAACAGGAAAAGGAGATACTGAGGACTAGCTATTGGCTTCTGGGATCCAGATGATCAATAGATATCAATCCTCATGACAGACCAGAACAGGGCAGAAAACTGATAGGGATTTTCACCATCATACTAATTCCTGTAGTGCCTCATGGCTTTCCAGTCTCCTGACTAATTTAGCCTCATGACCTCCTGAGGTGTCAGGTGCTCTGAAGGGTACCAAAACCACAGCTTAACATGACACTTTTGGCTTAGACTTGAAGCTTTCCCCCGGTTTAGATCTATTTAAATATCACTCTCGGTGTTTGAGGAGGATGCTGTAGCCCCAAGACAGTGTTTGTCTCTGTTTGCATCTATGTTAGAGGAAAATGAGGCGCTTTGGGGATTTAGTTGACATTCATTTGCAGCAGGAGATTTGAGAAACTCAGCAGCCCAACATGTGCAGGTGATAGTGCTTTATTTATTCTGCCAGTGCTTCTTGTGCTCAGGACCACGCTGGTTTGGCACATTCTTGAGGGAAAAATCATAACAAAATTTGCTCTAATCTGGAATATTGACACCTACCCAAAGTGGCCTCCTCCAGGACCTGTTCTTGCTGCTTTACAACTATCTGCCTGAGAAAACAAACATGAAAGGGAACTGTGCCAGTCTTAGTCTGAGCCCATCCTCCCTAAGCATACAGACATATATCTCTGAGTGTATGTTGTAAAGGGCAAATGTCACTAGATTCAAACCTTCAAGGACTGGGTTACAGGGATGATGACAAGGGAGGATGTGTCTAGTGCTATCTCAGGCAATCCTGGTCCTGTCTGAGGCAACCATGCCCAGATGTGCTTCACTCCTTCTGCAAACTGATTTAAGAATTAAATGGAGAGGGATGAGACAGATGCATCTCATAAAACCACTGGCCTCTGAAATGAAGCCCAGCAGGTGAGGTAATTTGTGAAAAGGAGTTTAAAATATGTTGCCTGTCCCTACTCTAAGATATATTTTCAGTTGCATAGCGTTTGGTTTCCTCAGCTCCCTTCTAGACCACAACCTGGCTCACATTTCCCTCTGTTAGGTTTTTCCTTTCCAAATGATTTAGTCACTGTTTCCACTCCAGAAGTTTCTCTGATGGGGAGAACTTTCTCTTTCTGAAGCATTTTTGCTCTCTACAGATGAAGTGCAGTTCTAGCCTCCTGTAAATTAGATGTGCACTGAACACTCCTAACCAAGATTTAACAAAAACTTAAAGAGGATGGATGCAGTGGAAGCTGAAGCAGCTGCAATCAGAAGTCTTTCCTGCATGTCTAACTGCTCTCTTAATACTGAGGAGTGCTGCATCAATGCTCTTTTTTGGAAATCAGCATCAGCACTTCTCTACTTCTGGTTGCTGTCAAGAATACCCCCCTAAGCACAGGAGTGAGGCCAGTCCCAGGTCTTAGCAGCTGCTTCTGTTAAGTGCTGAACTTGGTGTAAGAGCCTTTGGCCAGTGCTGGGCCTTGCCTGTCCATCCAGTAGCTGTGATGGATGTTCACAAGCTTGCAAACTCCACTTGGAAGCTTCTAAAAATCCAGAGTAAAATATCAAGGAATCATAGAAGGCTGGTTGTTGGAAGGGGTCTCTGAAGATCACCTAGTCCAACCTGACAGCTAGAGCAGGGTCGCCTAGAGTAAATCACACAGGAACATATCCAGGCAGGCTTCCGGAGAAAGAGACTCCATGGCCTCTCAGGGCACTCTGGTCGAGTGCTCTGAAACCCTTGAAGTGAAGAATCTTTTCCTTATGTTTATGTGAAACCTCCTGTGTTCCAGTCTGTGCCCATTACCCCTTGTCCTGTCACTGGACACTGGACAAAATACTGTCAAAATACAAAGAGGCTTATTTAGCATGCAGCATTGATTTCTCTCCCCACAGCTGGCTTTATGTGGTAGTCTGAAATATTAGTTGTAATATTATAAGATCCAATGTGATCTTCAAATTGATGATGTCCCTTTAAAATGACTTTCAAAAATCCCTTTAAAGTAGATGGCAGAATATTAATACCACCCGCAGAGTTCAGTATGTATCAGTGTCACTGTTCCTGTGCAGCTGTGAAAAACCGTCTCCATCTGGACTTTAAAGGATTTGACTTTAAAAGGGCAAAACAGCAACCTCCCAATCATTAACCAGAAACCATTTGCAAGAGAGATCTATGAAATTAAAGAGTGCTCAGGCTAAATTACTTCCATCCAGTATGCACGACACATCAGATTTGTTACACTTTGGGAGATTGTGATATTACTTCTGCTATTACCAGGCAGAAATATAAAAAATGCCTAATAAAAGAACACACACACATGAAAAATCAGCTTCTTGTGGCATTTCTCTTTGAAGCTGCCCTGGCTCTATGCCAGCGAGTGGTCATAGAGCAATCTGCAGCTGCTCTACGCACTCACCACATTGCTGGACCTCATCTGCTAACAGAGATGGCTGGACTCCATTCCAAAACTTGATGTGTCTTCCTCTCTCCCTCATGCTGCTATGATCAGTATGGCCTTCTGTAGGTCCAAAGCACACATGCATCCTTCCTTCCTTCCTTCCTTCCTTCCTTCCTTCCTTCCTTCCTTCCTTCCTTCCTTCCTTCCTTCCTTCCTTCCTTCCTTCCTTCCTTCCTTCCTTCCTTCCTTCCTTCCTTCCTTCCTTCCTTCCTTCCTTCCTTCCTTCCTTCCTTCCTTCCTTCCTTCCTTCCTTCCTTCCTTCCTTCCTTCCTTCCTTCCTTCCTTCCTTCCTTCCTTCCTTCCTTCCTTCCTTCCTTCCTTCCTTCCTTCCTTCCTTCCTTCCTTCCTTCCTTCCTTCCTTCCTTCCTTCCTTCCTTCCTTCCTTCCTTCCTTCCTTCCTTCCTTCCTTCCTTCCTTCCTTCCTTCCTTCTTTCCTTCCTTCCTTCCTTCCTTCCTTCCTTCCTTCCTTCCTTCCTTCCTTCCTTCCTTCCTTCCTTCCTTCCTTCCTTCCTTCCTTCCTTCCTTCCTTCCTTCCTTCCTTCCTTCCTTCCTTCCTTCCTTCCTTCCTTCCTTCCTTCCTTCCTTCCTTCCTTTCTCTTCCTTTCTTCTTTTTCTTTCCCCCCCACCCTTACAATTACCTCTCTTGCTTTTCAGAAAATGTGAATTTTTACCATCTTAATTGCCATAGGTGACTGCATTCAGAGAGCTGCATATCACCTCCCAGGGATGTTGTGTGTCTATATAGGAAAAGTCACCTTCAGGCACCTTCTCTAGCAGCAACTCTACGTCTTGTTCTCAGAGCCTGCTGTCTCTAGCTGACACTTTGCCCTGGTTTCTATATCATCCACCTTTTGTTTTGTGCAGGTTATCCAAGAATATGATGCAGGAAGATTCATCCTAAGTACTGGTAGCACCAAAGACACATGGGTTACCTGAGGCATGAGGTGTGAGAATGAGAAATGATGGATTTAAATCAGACATGCAAAACTGCTGAGAAACATAGTAAGCCCATGTGAAGCCTTGCCACCTCCTCATCCTCCCACATCTCAGCATGCACAGGTCCTGACTCTGTTAGAAAACTGTACAAATAGCCAGGAATCCAGCTGGTGAGAGGGAGGGGAGATGGTGAGTCTGCAAGAACATGAACAAGAAAATGTGGAAGAGCTGATTTTTCTTGACACCTTCCACAGGCTGACCTTTGTCTTCATCTTCTATGAAGAGTCATATATATCAGCTTCTTTCAAATGGAGAGAGGACACCTAAGACTTGCATGGGTGGATGGATGGATGGATGGATGGATGGATGGATGGATGGATGGATGGATGGATGGATGGATGATGGATGGATATAGAATGTATCTTTCCCCCTCTATTCTGCAACTTCTCCATTTTTTTCTGTACAAATGTGCTTGCCCTGTCATTTGTCACTTCCCTCAATCTTGACAGCTGATGAGAAAGTGTTGTTTAGGACTCAAGGTCTTTATTTAGTCTTCTAATCAAATAATTTAAATGTATGAATTGACACAATAGACAAAGAGCCATAAGTCCCAGTGCTTTTTATTGTGTGTGATTCTCCTTTGAGCAAATATGTAATCACAGCCTCAAGTTATAATAATTATGTAATATTTCTTGATAGGAGCAATTGGAATCTATTGTGTAGGGAAGTAATTACAGCTTACTTTAGTTCCTTTGTTTCTGAGTGGGAGGCATTTATGGGCAAAAAAAAATTGTGCATGTTCAAAAATCTTTACAAATTGTTGGGTACTTGGAAAGTCTTGGACCTCTTCAGATGTATGGGATTTTTAAAGGGGTAATAACTTCTCTTTATTTTCTGCAATGCAGAAATATTTATTCAATTATCCAAGAAACATTTCATTCTAATTATGATAGAACATCAAGGCAAATGTGCTGCCTGGGGAGGTGGTGGAGTCACCGTCCCTGGAGGTGTTCAAGAGGGGATTGGACGTGGCACTTGGTGCCATGGTCTAGTCATGAGGTGACAGGTTGGACTTGATGATCTTTGAGATCTCTTCCAACCTTGGTGATGATACTGTGATGTTTTCCTAACAAGATGACAAAAACCAAAACAAACCAAGCCAAAACAAAACCCACCACACCCAAACCAAACCAGGGGAGTTTATAAATGTACACATTTAAACAGTCTCGTTGGGTGTGTGCACATGTTCCCCCCCCACAAACACAGAAGATGTGAGCTGCTTTTAAGCTGACACTTTAAGTAGTGATTTTTATCCTGTAGCAATTTCATGTTGGATGTTTGGGGTTGTTTGGGGTTTGGGTTTTGCTTTGTTTGTTTGTTTGTTTGTTTGTTTTAAACTGCTGAGAAAAAATTCACAGCAGTGACAGTGCAGAAATTGGCTTAAAGGAATAAATGAACAGTAATGGCACAAGAAGAATGTTAAGCAGACGGCTACAACACTGTCTCATTTGTTTTTCTGGTGGCATCAGTGAAGGTCTGAAAATAACCAGATGCATGAACATTTATCTAAAAATGATAAAAGTTACCGTCCTGTCAGCTATTCAGTTGGTCTATTTAATTACCAGCAGAAACTCAAGATGGATACGTGTTGGTTCAACTACTTAGCCACTCACTGGAGAATGTTTTGAAAGGGATTTCCTGTAGAGGAATAAGAGATGTTTGGGAATTATTTTTGAAGCTTGAAAACAAAAATGTTACATTTCAGTTCCCGTCAGGATTTTTCTAAGTCTTCCATCAAGCATTTAGGGGGCTAGCAAGGGATGCAGGAAGTACACTGAAGAGGAGAAAGGATCATAAAAACCCCACAAATATTTATCCTGGAGGCACTGGGATGGCTTTTCATATGTGCAAGCTAAAGGGCTCCTGTTATAGAATGGTGTGCACAACCAATCCTGCACTCACTATGGTCATGCTGGATGCTAAAATTAGTGCAGAGGAAGCTGGAACTGATGTTTTCCATATCAGAGGTGGCACTTGCGTCATTCTTCAGCTCTGGCAGTGCCTTTTCTCACTAAACTTGGTGTTGACTCTGGAGATTAGATCAGACATTTCCCAGCCCAGGGCATGTCTGTTGACAGACATTTCTTCAGGTCTGTGCTTTCTGCTTGGATTTCATTTACTCAAATGAAACATCCCACCTTAAGTGTTTTCTTTGCTGCTTTTTCTGTTATATTACCCTTTTAAAGGATGTTTTTCTCTAGATTTGCAGCACTATAACTTTCTGAAGAAAGTTATTTCTTGGGGTTCAAAGCATGCCAGAAGATGTATTTGAGGTGCCATCATGGCACATCCTGCATCTCTGTGGTCATTGCTGGGATCAGAGTGAGAAGAGACTGGTGGGACACCATTTGCCAGTATCTTGTGTCTGTCTCTGCCATCCTGTGGTCTGAAGTGAGGGAAATCTTGCTGAAAACATTTTCCAGAGATTTGTATGGGCATTACAGTATCACAGTCACAGTATCACAGTATCGCCAAGGTTGGAAGAGACCTCGAGGATCATCGAGTCCAACCTGTCACCACAGACCTTATGACTAGACCATGGCATCAAGCACCACATCCAATCTCCTCTTGAACACCTCCAGGGATGGTGACTCCACCACCTTCCTGAGCAGCCCATTCCAATGACATATTACTCTCTCCGTGAAGAACTTTCTCCTCACCTTGAGCCTAAACTTCCCCTGGTGCATCTTGAGACTGTGTCTCCTTGTTCTGGTGCTGGTTGCCTGGGAGAAAAGGCCAACCCCTTCCTGGCTACAACCACCTTTCAGGTAGTTGTAGAGGGCAATGAGGTCACCCCTGAGCCTCCTCTTCTCCAGGCTAAACAATCCCAGCTCCCTCAGCCTCTCCTCATAGGGCTTGTGTTCAAGGCCTCTCCCCAGCCTTGTTGCCCTTCTCTGGACACGTTCAAGTGTCTCGATGTCCTTCTTAAACTGAGGGGCCCAGAACTGGACACAGTACTCAAGATGCAGCCTAACCAATGCAGAGTACAAGGGCACAATGACTTCCCTGACGGGGGGGTGGTGGTGGTGAGGGTGGAATTATTTGGTACTATTGGTGTGTGGAATTATTTGGTACTATTATTTGGTACTATTCTTCAATTTCTACTCTCAGTTTCATTGATAGTAAAGTATAAGAACCCAGCTGGGAGTCTCTGTCACCACTAAAATTTAGTCACCAGCATCAGCTGAGAAATTGGCCCAGGGCTTCATTTTCTCCTGACTGACAGAGAGGGATTAAAAATTCATCTGCAAAGACACCTTCAGAGTCATCACTTGGCTGATAGCCCTAAGTATTTATTCCACTTATATACACATATTTCATCTGTCTGTTTCCCATTGAAAGCTTGACAAGTGGCTTCCTAAGGTGAAAAAAAAAAGTGTCATTTTCCTCCCATTTTCCATAGATTCTTTTGTTCCTTTTGACCTGATTCCCTGCATCCTGATCAATAAGCCATGACTTTAGCTTTCCACAATGTTCTTCTGCCCACTAGAGAATCTCTGATTTACTCTACCAGTTGCCCTGGTAAGAACAGAAATAGGTCCCTGTGCAGTACAGCTGCATGGGCTGTAACTCCATGCTTACATCTGGGTAGAACTTTGCCAGGTACAGACCTGTGTGCAGGCAGCCAAAGTGGTAGCCTTTTCTCTGTGACCGAGTTGCACGTAAGACTTCACATGCAAATTTTACTCTTGATGCTTGCTGCTTAAAAAAGCAATGGTATGATAGCAAAGCCCACCCTCTCTCACATATTTTGACTAATTGCCTCAAAACATCCTGTGTTTGATTCAGGCTGTGGTTTACACCCACGTCATCACCATTTTCTGGTACATTTTATTTCACTGGCTTTCTGAAACAAGGTTGTGAGCTGCCAAACTCCTTGGAGATAAATTAGAGGTCAGAGTTTGCATTGCTGCTTCTGAGTGACATGGACAAGAAGAAAGCCCCAACTGTTCCCCATCCTATGGGACAGCTCCCATGTCACTGTGAAATCTTCATTTGCCAAGAGAGTAAAGAAACTTCATGCTGAATTTGATGGCAAGCATATTGGGATTGGTTGAAAATCTCTCCTAAAGCTCTTCATACAGGGTTTGGAAGGGCAGATCACTGTTGGGTTCTGTCCTGCCATGAAGCCTATTTTTGCCCTAGACCTGAGTCTCATGTGAAGGGAGACTTTCAGGAGCAGACACTTCAGGGATGTGCCAGCTACATAGCTGCTGCATACCTTATTGATGCTTTGTATTGAGATTCAAATTCTTGTGAAAGATTGCAATCTAAGCATCAGTTTTATTGCAGCTGTGGAGATTTCTTACTAACTTCCTGCCCTAATAGCTTCTTAAAGAACTGCTGTAATAAAGGCAGTTTAAGTGACAACGTTTGGTGCAGCCAAGCCCCAAACCAGTCTGCTCCTACAGGTCAGTAGGCACGGGTGAGGCTCCCATAACTGCTGCCCTGATGTCATAGAATTGTTTTGGTTGGAAAAGATCTCTAAGTTCATGGAGTGCAACCACAGACTTGACACCACCATGATCATTAAACCATGTCCTGAAGTACCATTTCTACATGTGCCCTTCACCCCCTGAAAATAGCACAGCAGTCACCACTCAACTGGAAAAAGTCAAGCCAGGTTCAGAAAGAATTTGCTCTTGCATGATTCTTAGAGTGCTAGATTTGGCCTACTGGTTTCAGAAAGTGAAAACGTGATGCTGCGCCAGATGACAGCGTTTAGGAATCAGAGAATTGCAGAGGGATAGAATTGCTTAGGTTGGAAAAAATTATCTTTGAAATTATCAGGTCCAACTGTTAACCCAATGCTATACCCTTGATAGCTCCACAGTGTGACTTCCTTCAGAACTCACATTTCTCCCCATGCACACTTGTCCCTGCCTGCTGCAGTGTTAATAAATAACACCTTCATTTTCATGGTGCAAATGGCAGGACCTTGTCCCAGAAGCCAGACATTCCCTGTGATTCATGAGTTAACAGGCAATCCTGCAACTCGCAAGGAGACCTTTGCTACACATTTTTAATGGCCTGGGTTCTTGGTAGGTGAAAGGAAAGTTCCAAGCAATAATTCAGGTTTAAAATACTGTCTCAGTGCCAAGCAATCAAACTAGTTTTAAGTGAAGCAATTAGCAAGCATTAGAAATGCAGCTATTTCCTGCTTGGAGGTGGTAAATTCTGTGTCTCTTATTATGATTTCTCTAGGGATGTGAGTAATGGGCTATGGGAGTTATTTTGGGGGTGGGGTGTGGGGTGTTTTTTGCATCTGGGGAAATACTGGCAATGTCCTAACTCCTTGCCAGTTTACTAGATATGAATGATGATGAGTGGAACAAAGCCCTTGCTCTTTTCTGGTGGCTTGAGTAATACATATGCCAAGTCAAAGAGGTGGTTTTCTCATTAGCTACTTAAAAATACAGGTTTTTCATTGTCAGTTCAGGCTCACAGCCTCACCAGATCACCATCTTTGGAGCCAGCGTGTTGCTCGTGGCTGGAATGAGCAGACTGGGCAAAACCTGGTCCTTCTGCTACATTTGCCAGTTTTTTTGAAGGGGGGCTTGATGAAACACAGAGGAGGACCACATCTCCCTGAAGAAGAGGTTTGGCTCTGAAACCAGCTTTGTGTTCTGCCCAGGGGAGCTCTCAGAGCCTGCCTTTCCAAGTTCTGCAGCGGCACAATGGCTCCTGGTGGGTGCAGGTGTGTCAGCAGTCTGTTTTAGCCTAAGCAGGTGCTTTTGAAGCCAGAATGACACTTGTCATAATTTTCTGTGCTTTACTTTGTTCTGGGGAGGCACCCTGATGTGCTGGACTAAGTCTTTCCTATATCTCCATTGGTTTATAAACTGGCATCCATATGTAAGGCTCCTGGAATAAGGAATTCCCCTGTTAGTGATGCTGGGCATTTTAAAAAGCCTCAAAGGATCCAACCAAATGGATGTGCAGCCAGATAAAGGAGAGAAGCAAGGCTGATGCCTTGCAAAGATGCCTGGGATGTAGGAAGATGTCCCTGAAGGCTCATCATCCCAGCGGGGCAAACCACTGCCCTGAATGGAAGCCTCTGTGGGAAAGGTGAGGTCCAGACGTAGACACTCTATGCAACTGCAATTTCTTCTTCATGTTCTGACTTTGGGGGAAAACTCCACCTTTTCTAAGTGAAAAGCATAAAGCTTAGGAAATATTTAAACTCATTTGCTTTCTGTGGTACATGCAGTTCAGGCAGGATGGCAACAGGCTGGAAAACCTAAAATCCAGATTCTTCAACAACATGTCAGATTTGTCCAAGCACATGTCCTTACCTAGTACTGAGCCAAATAAGACTAGTTTTAATTTTTAACACACCTGGATTGTAAATTTGTTCAGATGGCAGTTTGTGCTAGCACAAGCTGAAACCTGTGCTTGTAGAATTACTGCAAAGAGGGAAAGCACATATAAAAAGCAGGAGTCTTACCTCAGCTTAAAGACACAATGGGAAGATTGGCAGAAAATGTGGAATTATGTCCTTTGAGAAAAGTCTTGGATTTGGGGGACCACAGGAAGGAGAGGGGGAAGGTTCTTCTACCATACTCTGGATTTTCAATCTTTTCAAACTTTTCTTTCTCTGAACATAGAGCACATATCAGGCTTTTCTGACAGGGTGTCTAGATAATGAAGATAACCACAACTGTGTTTAAATTAATGGAATTTCTTGCTGAGTGCTGGGATAAGAGCAGAGCAGAGGAAGAAACAGTGTCCCCAACATATAGGACCTCAACCCAGATAGATATTGGCAAAAGAAACTCCAGTTTCGGAACACAAGGAAGCTAACTATCTCCATTTCATCTGACAGCTCAGCTGATGGGTCTGTCTGCTCATCAAAAAGCCTCTTGCCTGCTCTCTATGTATTATTATCATGACATCTGTGCAAAATTTGGTGATTTTCACAGCTTTTACTTTCTCACTCAGATTCTTCTGATGGAGGCTTTTACAGCAATCTAAGTATCTTTTTAGCAGGCTTGAATTAATATAGAAAAAGGCCACAGGCTGAAAACTATTAGACCACAGCTGATAGCTAGCTGTGATATTTTCCATCACAAGACCCAGCACTTGTTTATTTAGAGCTTTTCCAGCCCAGCCTTCTTCGGATGGGAGTTTTGCTGTGTGTCTGTTGGTCAGGTCAGACCCCTCAGATATGGGCACTTGGTCATGTGCTGCTGGCTGCTTTGAACCCCAGCCTGTGACCCCCTTCTACCACACACAAGGGTGAAGCTCTTGTGCTTGTAAATGCAGTCAAAGGGGACCTGTGCTGTGACCAAGTAAAGTGCTATGGAAATAAGTACTCTGATAAAGCAAGCCTTGTGCTTTCTCAAATTAGCAAATGCTTTTAACAATGTTGACCTTTCTGTCTCTGCAACTCCACTTTCCATCTCCAAAAATGGGGATAATGCTATTATTTTGTAGCACAGGGCTCTGCTGAAGGTACATCCATTAGTGATGGTAAGGTTTTCAGACTCAAAGAGAGAGCACTTCATAAGACAGCTCTGGATCTGAAAGACATGCAAGTGAATGAGGCTGAGAGGCTGTGTGATGCACAGGGAGAGAAACATGAAACAGCTGCCTCCTCATTTTGGATGTGGATTATGCCAGGAGCAAAACAGGGTCTGATAGAGGGCAGAGGAACAGGTCTACGATCATGTCTTTCTAGATGACATTATATTCAGAGGAGACTAAACTAAAGTCAGTGGCACTGTGTGTACAAACATACAAACATACAGGATCTAATTTTAAATTAACAGCTAGAGTGAGGAAGTAACTTTAATGGTGAAATTCACAGGGATGAGTGTGAAGTTGAGGGTAACTCGGGAAGGGAAGGGAAGGGAAGGGAAGGGAAGGGAAGGGAAGGGAAGGGAAGGGAAGGGAAGGGAAGGGAAGGGAAGGGAAGGGAAGGGAAGGGAAGGGAAGGGAAGGGAAGGGAAGGGAAGGGAAGGGAGAAAATAAGAAAAAATAAAAGAGAAAAAATAATTTAAAAATAATAATAAAATAAATCCTGCCATGAAAACCACAAGAAGAGCAAACAATGCCCCATGGTAGCAACATTATGGCACAAGGCAGAAACTCAGACATTTCAGGATGACAATAAACAGGATTGCTAATGCAGATCTCAAGGTGACCAGTCATCAGGATCCTTCCAGGGAGTCCACTTGCTTGTTTGGACCAGGAAACGCTCCTGTGCCAGTTGTGCACTGCTGTCTGCCTGTGTCTGGGGTCTCCACCACTTCCTGCTCACATTTGCCCAGCCTTTGCAGTGTCTGGGACCTGATCAGTTTGTTGTTTCTGCAGCCAAATCTCTTCAGGGCTGAGCTTTGAAAGGCAGAGAAATGGCTGTGCTGTGCAACTGATGGGGAAGTAACCTCTGTGCAGGACAGCTGGGGCTGAGGTTTATAAACCTTTGACATGGGGCAATGGTCACTGCAAGAGTTTGGATGTGTAATGTGGCCGCTTCTGCATTATCTGTTTGCTTCTGTATCAGACTTAGGAGGCAAACAGCAAGATTAACTTCTCACAGTTTACATTTTGCTAGCAACACTCACAAAATTCTCCTCACTCCTTTCCCACCCAGTACAAATCACGTCTTTTATATCTATTTTGTTTCCAATATGAGCATCTAAACTTCTCTGAATATCCTGCTCGAGCTTCCTCCTTTGAAGACTGAATCCTCTATGTCCTGTACTTACTTCATTTTCTTTCAGACAGGCCTGATCACCACGTGAAATACTCCAATTCCACCCAACCCATCAAGACTTTTCAGAGTGGAGCACTGTGTGTTCACCCAGAGTGTCTTCACCTGGCTTCAGCAGTGCAGCATTATTAGCTTGGGAAGCCATGACCTTGAAGGCTTTATATTTAATTTCTTTCAAATTCCAGCCACACAGATGTTTGCTCTGATTAGGCTCAGTAGATTACCCTTCATAGAGGAATTATCAGGAGATTTTCTTCCATTTTTTTCTGCCCATTCTCAAGCTACTGGGAATGTACCCTGGTCCATAGCTGTGGGCATCTGGATAGCTTAAATGACTCCTTTTCCATAGCATGGGGCTCAAAATAGTTTACAGTGAGTTTTCCTGGATGGCTGCCCATTATGTACATATGTACCTTTATGGTGTCATCCAGTGGCTGATTTGATTATGGAAAAATTGTAATAAATAAATCACAGAATATTTGCTGTGTTAGCCTGTGATCAGCAAATAGGCAGCAGATCCATGGAGATATCTATATTTGCACCCTAAATTATGGGATGGTTTGGATTGTAATGGACTTTTAAAGACCATCTATTCCAACCCCAGTGCAGTCAGCAGGAACATCTTTAACTAGACAGGTTATTCAGAGCCCCAGACAACCTGACCTCAACTGGTTCCAGGGATGGGGCATCCACCACCTCTCTGGGAAACCTAGGATAGTGTTTCACCACCCCCAGTATAAAAAATTTCTTACTTCTATGTAGTCTAAATCTGTCTTTCAGTTTCAAACCATCACCCCTTGTCCTGTTACAACAGGTCCTGCTAAAAAGTCTGTCTTCATCTTTACGATCGTCCCTTTTACGTACTGATAGGCAACAAGATCTCCCTGGAACCTTCTCTTTTCCAGGCTGAACAACCCCAACTTTCTCAGCCTGTTCTCACAGCAGAGGGTTATAGCCCTTGCATCATTGGTGTTGCCTTCACTGGCCCTGATCAAACAGGTCCATAAGCAGCCATACTTCTGGCATTCTAGGAAGGAGATAAGCTTCCTTATCAATTTGGGAAAGGAGACAAACAAATCATAAAAGAACAACAGAAGCTGTGAATAATGCTGGCTTTCTAGAATTACATATCTTGATTTATACAGTCTGCTATTGCACTGGCTGTGGCTTGTTGAGATGAGTAACATTGCTCACAGAAATGTTTGGTGTTCTGGTGACAGAAAAATGGGAACTTGGTCTGAGCAGCCAGGAGGAGAGCTGAACCAAATCCTTAACATGTTCTGGTTCCATACGAGCAAGAAATGTGCTTTTCCTGCAACATTTTTCCATCAGAGACAGAGCAAGTACTTGCAAGCAATTGAGTTTGCAGGAGCTTAATTCTTTATCACTTTTGCACCAGCCTAGTGCATCTCTAAGCCAAATGCAAATGTAAAGTAAAGCATATTAGCTCCAGTCACCCTGCAGGGACATTTTGTTTTGCTTTTGGAGGGGGCTAGAAGGCTGCACATGGATAGTCACTGTAGCTCACCTTGTTAGCAGTAACTTTTGCTGAGCTTCCTTAATTTGGTCACCTGCAGCTACATGAATATATCCTCAGGGAAGAGACGGTTATACCACCATTTAGAAAAGGCCTTTTTCCAGAATGACTCACGTTAAAGAATAAAAAAAAACATAGATGCACACTTCTGAAGGTGTTTTTTCTCCTTGGGGGACATCTCTTTGAGCAGGAGCTGTAGCATGTGTAGAGGCCAGGTTTATGCCAGTGTGTTCATGATTCCCAGCAGAGCCGTCAAAAAGCCTGTTAGGGCAGGTGTTCGCCCTGCAAGATCCAGGGCCATGCTACCTTACCTATCACCTGCTGAGCTTCCTGCAGGCTCCTCAGCTTTGCCTCACATCTGGAACAGTGATGAATATTGCCCGCTCCCCTGCATCTCTGTTCTGGCATGCTTCCAGCACTGGGCCTGGGGACACTTCACCAGGAGCTTATTGCATTTGCAGAACAGGCCTATCATTGCAAATAGTACTGTTTGCTAATATCTTTTCAGCTCCATGAGGAGGTTTTCTCCCACAAACCCATTTTCTAGTTTGGGTGAGGCTGGAAATCATTTGAGCTGATAGCTCTGGGTACCCTGATATTTGTTTCCTTGCAGTGATTCAGATAATTCTCCCTACCTCTGGGAGAAGGAGGGATGGGATTTTTTTATTTAGGTTATATACTGAGGACTGGAAATTGTGATTTAATCCTTGAACTGTGTGAAAAACTACCTAAATGCAGGTTTACTGGAAATGGCACAGGGGCTACTCCAGTCAGGAAACAGCTTCATACAATGGTTTGAAGTGAATTTTACACTTTAAGTGAATTTTACACTTTTCATATCCAAAAAGAAAAAGAAAGAAATGTTTCAATAAATAAGGATACATAGTTATTTGAACTCCAGCATAAAATGCTAACATAACATTCTCCTGCATCACTAGCTCTATTTCTTTGGGGTATGTATAGCTACAGGCAATTCAGAGCTTTGGCAGGTCAGGGTAACATTTACTTAGAACATGTTTAAGCCTGGGCTCCAGTGACCTCACTAACCAAATAGATGAAGCTAAAAATAAATGTGAGATGTTGTAGACACACAGGAGCCCCTGTTCCCCCAGCTATTTGCAAAAGGAAGAGACTGATTCTCCTGGTTCCAGTTTGTCATTGGAGATAAGAGCTCACATCAGACAGTTTGGGTGGGGGGTCCTTTAGTCTCATTTTCTCAGACAGCAAATACTGCATAGAGATCCTCCAGAAATCCCTCCTGCTCTCAACATTCCCATTCCCCAAATACTTCAGGCCCTTACATTTTTATGGGTAGATAATGAGGCCAGACCAAATCTGTCATCTGATCTCTCTGCTAATGTAACAGACACAGTTTTCCAATCCCAGCTTAAGCCGATTTTACTTAACTGTGACCTCTGCAGCTGATGAGAGATGAAATAAAACTTCTTCAGTTCAGGTCCTAGGTTTCAGACAATGTGTGACTGCTACTTTCTACAAGTCCATTTTAAAATCCATATAACTAGCGAGTCGAGATGCTGAGTTCAGAGTAACAATAAATTACCTTAAGGAAATAATTAGGGTTGATTGCAGCAATGCAATTTCACGTTAACCAATGACTTGAGAATCCAATGGACCTTGTACAGAAAGATTACAATGGTCAACAGACAGTTGTCAATTTTGGACACAAAATGGTTTCAGCAAAGGATGTGTTGTACTATGCAACATGAAGATAATGCTTTTCAAGTCTGGATGAATCTAATTCTTTTGAAACTACAGGAAGCAGGAGTGGATGATGGCAGGTGGTCATGAAGATGAGAAACCTTCATGTTAACACGGCTTTGATTGCTAGAATTGGCTTCTCTTGTCTTCACCCCAAGAGGAGACTGTGAGGCATGTTTCTGTAGGCTAGTGGAACACTGGGAGACTTTACGCTGGCTGATTTAGCAGATCCAGGCCACCTGCAGCCCTGAAGGTGTAACTGGGACACCTAAACAGATGGCATTTCTTAGACAGTCTTAGACAAAATCTTGTGTGCAACCAACCACACTGCAACAATTAACATTGGAGTGGGTCTGAACAGATGTGGAGACCTCTGCAACGTGCCATTGTCCCTTCCCCTCTTCATTGGACGTGGGCTTTTAACAACAAAACTGTCAGATGCAAACGGCTCTTGGTCCTATAGGCAGGGCAGGGGGATTTCCACATTTGGAAGGGAGTCATGTCAGGGACCAGGGTTCTTGAGGGGATATTTTAAATTATTTTTCCTGCTGGCAAAAGAGGGGGAAAGGCTTCCAGAACGAGACATGACCTTTTGCATGCCACAGAACTGGCTCCCAGAGAGGCCCATCAAATTCCTCCCTAATGAGGAAGAACTTTGTTTCTGTGCCATGGCAGAGTTCACCAAGAATAGGAAAGCTTCCACTCTTCAGGGCTTGCATGGGCTCCTCTGGTCAACAGCTCATCCTGGGGAGCCTACCACACACCAGCCTATGTGATTTTCTTCCCAGGTGTGGGTTGGTCTCTTCAGCACTTCTTTCCTGGGTGACCCCAAGGTCCTCCACAGTTGGCAGTGAAACGGGGGAGGTTCAGGAGCTCTGACTAATCCACAAATCCCCTGGGTAAAACGTATCTGCCTCTATTATTTGTTAAAAGAGCCTCACAGCCTCAGTTAGCCCCAGTGGAGGGAGAGTTTCGGATGTGCCGACTGCTCTTTTCCTCCAGGAAAGGCAGAGATGTCTCCTCCACTGCCTCTTTCCTGCCCTATACATAAATTCTTCCTTTATCCTTTCCATCGTTCCCAACCTCTTCTCATACCTCTGTTCCTCTTCCCTTCTTCTGGAACTGGTAGCTCCATGAGGAAGATGAAGACAAACTGCAGATTAGAGTGGAAGGAATAAACATGGTTCCCTTCCTTGCTCCACACTGAAATGGAACTTTGCTCATATTTGCAGTCTGTTCTCTTATGATCCTCTCTGGTGAACTTCACAGGCTAAGCCCAATGCCAGCTCAGCTCTGTGCAAATTTGTAATACATGTTTGTAAAGAAAACCCTAAAACACTTCCTTTCTTGCGAAAAGAAAAAACAAAACAAAGAAACAAACAGCACTATTAGGAATGTGTCAGCTGTAACAGCTGCAACAAGGGGAAGGGGAAGCATTGCAGCTGGGGTGTGAAGGAGGAAGAGTTTCTACTAGGGATGCCCTGGGATGAAAGGAAGTCAAGGAGAGGAAAAGGCTGAGGACACTTGACAAAAGGGAGAGGGGAGAGGGGGTTCAGTATTCCTTGCTGGTGGGGCTCAGCAAGGACAGGCTGCAGACTGAGATCTGAACTTAAAACTTTGCTTCTGTGGCCTTGAGTCCCATTTCTGCATTTCACAGATTCATAGAATGGTTTGGGTTGGAAGGGACGTTAAGTTCATCTAGTTCCAACCCCTCACCACGGGCAGGGATACATTCCACCAGATCTGATTGCTCAAGGTCTCATCCAACCTGACCTTGAACATCTCCAGGGAGGGGGTATCCATGACCTCCCTGGGCAACTTGTTTCAGTGTCACACCACCCTTACTGTAAAGAATTTCTTTCTAATATGCAGTCTAAATCTACTCCTCTTAAGCTTAAACCCATTCTCTTTCATTGTGTCATTACAAGCTCTTGTAAAAAAGTCCCTTCCTGGCTTTCATAGTTTCATAGTTTCATAGTTTCTTGTCATAGAATCATAGAACCAACAAGGTTGGAAAAGACCTCAAAGATCATCAAGTCCAACCTGTCACCCAAGACCTCACGCCTAGTAGACCATGGCACCAAGTGCCATGTCCAATCCCCTCTTGAACACCTCCAGGGACGGCAACTCCACCACCTCCCTGGGCAGCACAATCCAATGGCTAACAACTCTTTCTGGGAAGAACTTTCTCCTCACCTCGAGCCTAAACTTCCCCTGGCACAGCTTGAGACTGTGTCCTCTCGTTCTGGTTCTGGTTGCCTGGGAGAAGAGACCAACTCCCTCCTGGCTACAACCACCCTTCAGGTAGTTGTAAACAGCAATAAGGTCTCCCCTGAGCCTCCTCTTCTCCAGGCTTCCCCCTTCAATTACTGGGAGGCTGCTATAGGGTCCCCTTGGAGACTTCTCTTCTCCAGAAAAGTGACTTGGGCTAAGTCGCTGAGTGGCTGCACGTAATTTGAGAGACAGTATTTACTGCATGGATTGCACACAAACAATGCGCTCACAGCCCTGAAGAGCTTGTGCATTGCAGCACCAAGGACCGTGCGCACAGCCCAGATCCACCCTACACCCTTTTCTTTGTCCTGCTGGCGAGTAACAAGGGTGAAGCATGTTTGCTGTGTCACAGCACCTCTGAAGGGGCTGACATGTTTCACCAAGCAGGTACAAATAATTGCTTTGCGCTGCACAAAGGCAGCCGAGGGCCAGAGACTGGCTGTTAAAATGTTTGCAGTGACACTGTGCCAGGCTCTGTGACAGGAATTCACCTTCGTGTAATTAATTCCAAGACTGTCACTGAAGCAAGTTTTCCTCAGATAAAGCCGGTGTTAAATAGGCTCAAAAACTTGCCCTGTCAGTCCTCTTTGTACTTGAGAGGAGACAAGTACCTCAGGCTAGGGGGAAGGGAAGGAAGGCAAAGATGTTGATGGCTGAGAGACACTAAGACATGCTGGTAATGGGGCCAGCCAAGAGCCAGAGAGAGAATAAATAAACATAATTTGGTAGTGACAGTCTGTCTGGCATTGTACTGTGGTCTGATAAGATTTCTTTTTTTAAAGGATACAGTAATTTAGTGAAAGCAAATATGGGGAAAGGGTGCTGGTATTATTGATCAGCTTTGATCCATAAATTGCTGCTGAACTCCTTGAAAGTACATGAAATAAGGACAGCCATGTAGGATAGACTGGGGCCAGATCCAGACTGATGCAGAGATCTTGAGTGTGTTAGCACCACAAAAGGTGCCCTTAAAGACAATTTAAGTGGGAATGAAGGGGCTTTTAGTAGCCTGTGGCAAGCCTTGGCTGGGTATAAAGGTAATGAAACTCACCCTACTCAAGCCCTGCAGCTCTTCCTACAGCTTAGGGAGATTGTGTTGGGCCACGGTGACAGGGAAGCCTGTTTGAAGGTGTCTTAGAATGTGTCAGAGGTAAACCCTGTGCAGATGGCTTGAGAGCTAGCAGATGGAGGGAAAGCAGAGACAACCCAGACAGTGGCTTGGAACAATATGATGCCAAATGTCCCATCAAGAACTGTCATGAATGACAGGCTCCTCTAGTCTCCTAATGTACCCTTTATACCACACATTTGCTCCTGATTCCAGGGGTGAATTACTACACCCATAAGTGGGCTGTAAACTCCTGGGCCATGGGAAATACATGAGTTAAAACCTTGTCCCTTGTGATGCTCCATCTATGGGAGGTTTCCTTGCAAGTTTAAGGTGAGCAGTATTATCAGAAATTCCCATGGACAAATTTGATCATCTGAGTCCTGAAAATGTGACCAGATTGCTTTCAGAGTGGTGAAACAGCTACACTTCATAGGGCCCTAGCCCCCTAAGTGATGCAAAATACTCATCTCCTCTGAGCAATGGTTAATAGCCCGACATCCCAAAACATGTCTCAACCTTACAAGGGTTATTGAATGTCTCTGAATGCACAGCTTAGATCACTCAGACACAGATTGCCTACAGCTATGAGCAGACCTTCCTGCAAAGAGTGGACTCATGCTAGGGTCAAGCTTCCACAGAGCCTGGAACTGCAGAATTCTTTGTTGCCTTCGCCTGGTGATCCTTCAGACAAGCACATTCTCAGACTCTGGTGATTCACAGCCAACACTTTTTTTTCTCATCAGGGATCAGCTACGGTCAAATTTGGCAAAGCCAATGATTTCTTTCCCGCTGTCAGATGTGTACTCCAAAGCTGGAGCTTCTTCAGAGAAGCTGTGCAAGGAACAAAGTATTCTCTTATCATAGTTTGATTGTAAAAGGGAAGCAGCTTATTTTAAGCATCTGCTCTTGCAATGATCTCCAGAGTGCTCCAAGGCTGACCAGGGAAGTCATGGGCTTTTCTTTGGACCACCACTGCTTCCTCGTGGACTTTTATGGATAGCACACTTGTTAAGCTCTTTCTCATAAAACCAGGTCCTTTTACAGATAGTGTTTGAGCTCTCTTGACTCATCCTCCCACTGAAGTCTGTATCCACCTGGCTTCATGTGTTATATGTTGCTCCCCCAAACTGCCATTATTGCTTCATGATCAGACCATACATGCTGGTCTTCAAGGGCTTAGATCCAAACCCTAGAAGTGTCCATGAAGAAATTCCTGTTTGTTTCAGCTTTGGACCTGGTGCCAAGTTCTCAGCACTGCGCTGAGTATGAGCCAGCTTCCTGCTGAAGGCAATATCTGATGTAGCATTATGTCACCACTTTAGATTCCCTCTCTTCAGCTTTTAAACCCCAGAATAAGCATTCCACTCGTTTCCCTATGGTTATTCAAGAATGCAAGATGGGAAGACACTTCCTTGAATCATCAAGGCTAGTACTCTTCTCCCTCTGGCAACCATGCCACTCAGAATCTTGTATAAATCTCAGTTTTGGTGGTAATTAAACTGTTTGGCCCTTTAAACCATGGCTAGTCTCCTCTGTGTGTTGCATTCTTTTTCTGCCTAATGTGCAAGTGTTTTGTAGAGTCTTTTCTAGTAGAGCTTGGCTGCTGTCATTATCAGCTCACACCTTCTACTCCCACTCCATCTGTGCTTGGCACTATTTTCATGCATAATACATCGATCATCTGCAGCCTGGTAGGGGGGGAAATCATCACTTCAAGTCACTTCTCTGAATTCAAGCCACATTTGAACTATGTCCTTTGCTGAATTCACATATACAGTCTGATATAGAGGAGCAGGGAAACCAACCAGAAGATCTCAGGCTCCTCCTGTCTGCAAGGACACCAAAGCAAATAATATTACTTGCATTTATAAACCTTTGAGAGACTTATGGACCTCAGTCAAAGCTAGTGGAAATCCATGAAAGTCTGATGCACCCTTGCAGCAAGGACAGCTGGCACTAGGCAAATGATAAGGGCTGCCTGTGTTTGCCTATCTTGTCTCTCTGCAATGTGAAGGATCAGGCTCTCCTCTTTTGAGTTTCTCTGAGATCCCCTGAATGTTTACTAATTTTCAAGCATGCTACTCTTGATTTACACCAGCATTGCTAGGAAGACCCCTGGTGTTTCATTCTGAAAGAAAGATCTTCAAAGAGTAATGTACACTTAACAAACTTGATTTTGAAGTCTCTCAGGAAGGCTTTGAAAACAAAGGCTCAAATTCCAGAGTAAGTAGAAAGTCCTTGGTTCCTAGTGGTGAAAGCTTCCTACCAGAATTATTCCCAGAGGCAATTTAGACTTTGCATTTTGCCTCATCTAAATGCATTAGGAGGAGTATTAAATTTCACATGTGCTGCATGTTGATGTTATTCTCCTGACATGTCTGTTTGCACCATTATGAAATAAGGGATTTCCTTTCCTTTTCTTTCCACATTTACCCTGCTCCCTAGGGATCTCAAGGATATGATCCATTGGCATACAAGGATTATGCCTTTTACACAGAGGACTTAAAAAAAGCTTCGTCATTGTGCTAACAGAGGTCTCGGAACAACATCCTGTGTTAGCAGTGCTTGACATAACTGACAACCTATGGCTGGAAGAGATCCATCCATTAATCTTCTGTGTCATGATCCCTCCAGGCACCCCTGGTCCTGCTCAGACTTTGCCATGTGCAGCTCTGCTCCTGGGATGAAAAATTTGTTGCAGAAGGACCTTGAGGGCATTTTGATGTAAAAACAACACCTCTGTCCCTACCAGAGCTGGGGAACCTGGCATCTCCTTCATTCATCTTTGGGCCTTGTTTTTTTTTTTTAATCTGTGTTTAAATAAACAGCACTGAATCTCCTCCTAGTTACCTGCAGGTGGAAAATTAAGCTGGAGTATGCTCTCTGCAACCCAGCACACCCCTCCACAGACTCTGGAAGGGTGATCAGCAGTCTCCCTTGGGCCTCACAATTCTTCTGCCTCAGTGCTCTCTACCTGTGACTTTCTATTGTGTCACAGCTCCACACCGTGACAGGAACAATGTAAATGCCTGCTTTGAGCAGAACTGGGGTCCGTTCCCTTCCCCCAGAAATGCTGAATGCAATTAAATCTGCTGTACTGTAAGGAGAGGGCAGAGTTAAGGGAAGTGATGGGATTTCTTTCTTTCTTTATTTTCTAAAAGAATGGCACACAATGAACTTTACAGGCCAAGTGGAATAGAAGAGACAAATGATTTCATGATCAGTTAACATCTGCCTCACGACACAGAACTTGAAGGCATGATGGCTTACACCATTGGGGATTCAAACCCTGCTTATGTTCTCAGTTTCTTTATGGAGGTCTGATTGCTGTGTTTCTCAGCTCATCAGCTGCATGGCACACAGGAATGTGTACTGGGAGTGATGAATATGTATAGAGTTAGAAAAGGTGCTGGAAGGTAGGCTTTGCCTTGACCTTCACATAAAGCCATTGGCAAAAAGCCTGCTCTTCTTTAGACCAAAAGTGATACATATGTATATGTATAGGTGTTGAGCACCTTCACTCACAGAAGCACATACACGATCTACAGCAGTATAATGTGCACGTAAGATGCTTGTGTGCACAGCTACAGACTACAGCTCTTGGGCTTCTTTTGTGAACTGAGAAATTTTTCCAGGTGAATCAATCTCCTGTCTGTATGTTCCAGGCAGGAGAGCAGGGGCTGCAGGACTGTATTTCTGGAAGTCAAAGCCTGCACAGTCTGTTTTTTTCTGCACTGCTTTATTAGAATAAATAAAAAAAAAAAAAAACCTTTATTAGAATAAACCAAACCAGGTTGGAAGAGACCTTCAAGATCATCGTGTCCAACCCATCAACCAATCCAACCCACCCAAACAGCTAACCCATGGCACCAAGCACCCCGTCAAGTCTCCTTCTGAACACCTTCAATGACGGCGACTCCACCACCTCCCCGGGCAACCCATTCCATAGCGCAATCACTCTTGTGATTGCTTGTGCTGTGCTTGTGCTGTGCCTCTCTCTTGCTTGGGTTGCTGCTGACCTCTGGAGGCTATGCTATGGCAGTGTGTGCACAGCTATTTCAACGTGGCTTTTTGCTCATCTTCATAGACTTGTAGAATGTTTTGAGTTGGAAGAGACCTTTAAAGTTCATCTAGTACACTTCCCCTGCAGTGTGCAGGGACATTTTTAACGGGATCAGGTTTCTCAGAGCCCTGTTCAACCTGCCCTGGAATGTTTCCAGGGATGGGACATCTGCCACCTCTCTGGGCAACCTGGGACAGGTTTCATCACCTTCTTCCTTCTATCCAGTCTAAATCTCCCCTATTTTATGGTTGTGTTTTGTAAGAAGCACCTTTTGGTTACCGAATGCCAGGGAGTGATTTGACCCTGGGACTGCCTGATTGTCAGGATATATTAGCTGAAATCCTGTTGCCAATATGGGTAGCATTTAGCATGCTTGCTCTGGTTCCTTCCATCAATGACAACTGCTTGTGACATGACCAGTAGACAGGAGCCTAAAGTTAAACAAGGCAGGTCTGGATACAAGGCATGTCATGATCTAACCAAGTTACAAAGTCAGGGAAAACTGAACTAGACTTTCAGACGACAGAAAATAGTTTATGGACATTGAGAGCATCACTGATGTTCAGACGGGGAGCTCACCTGCAATGCAGGCTGTCTTACACTGCTGGCCTCAAAAATGAGCCCCTATCCATAATCCCATAGAGAAGAATGATCTGCCAGAGTTTCTCTGTGCCAATTCTCCTTGCCATGCTGTTCCCATGAATGATGGATGGCTCTGGCAATGCAGTAACAACATTTCTGTAACTCACTTCTCTGCTTTTTGGCATCTGTGAGGTAAGTTTGGGGTTTTTAGTATGAGGTTGCCATTCTCTGCTTTTGCCCATGAAGCATATTAACAAAAATACCCAAACAAAACCAACAAACAAACCCCCAAATCTGTGCCAAAGCCAAGATCTTTATATGGAAATTTCCAGTCATGCTTTTAACTTCCCAGAAGTATAGCTGAAAGGCAGCCTGGCTGCTACACCAAAGCTCTACCTGCTATATAATGGTTTATCACTGTTTGTTACTACAAATACTAGCATGCAAATTGTTGTGCACCAGAAATAATGCTTTTCCTTCAACATTTGCATCTTAAAAGGATGCTTTCCACCCTTGCTGGTCAGATGTAGCCAGCACAGATGATGACTGCAAGGTGTTGTTACCAAATCCCAGTCCCACAAATGAGTCATGTTTGAGCAAGGAGCCTTTGCAACTTACATTCAGGCTTTTGCTCAGATTTACTGCAAGCAAGCATGGAATAGATTTTACAACCACTGCTGGGACCTGGGGTATTGGTTGGCAGTCGATTAAAAATGAGTCAGCAGTGTGCCCAGGTGGCCAAGAAAGCCAATGACATCCTGGCTTGTGTTAGAAACACAGTGGCCAGCAGGAACAGAGAGGTGATTATCCCCCTGTATTCAGCACTGGTGAGGCCACATCTGGAGTACTGTGTTTAGTTCTGGGCCCCTCACTACATTGAGGTTCTGGACTGTGTCCAGAGAAGGGCGGCAAGGCTGGTGAAGGGTCTGGAGCACATGGCCTATGAAGTGCATCTGAGGGAGCTGGGGTTGTTCAGTCTGGAGAAGAGGAGGCTGAGGGGCGACCCCATCACTCTCTACTGCTACCTGAAGGGAGGTTGGAGCGAGAAGGGGGCAGCCTCTTCTCCTTGGTGTCAAGTGACAGGACTAGAGGAAATAATTTGAAGCTGCACCACAGAAACTTCAGGCTGGATGCTAGGAAATATCTCTTCACAGAGAGGGTTATCAATCATTGGAATAGTCTGTCCAGGGCAGTGGTGGAGTCACTCTCCCTGGAAGTGTTTAAGCAGTGTGTGGACCTGGCGCTTAGGGACATGGTTTAGGATTGACCTGAAACTGAGTCAAAGGTTGAACTGGATGATCTTTGAGGTCTCTTCCAACTGGGTGTACTCTTTGAATTCCTCCTTTTGTTGTTTACTGCTGGAAATTTTTGACTATTTGGTATCACCAAATTGTGCCACCACTGCTGCTATTACACTCAACTTTGAAGCACTTTGTAGACCTTGCTACTGGGCCATGCTTTTCTGGGAGCTGTCCATGCATTCCTGGGAGCTGCCCATGCATTCCTGGGACTGTAGGGAGCACTGCTGTGTCCACTCTTCAATCTATCACCAACATGTGGGCTGTAAATAAGAAATAAACAAGGAAAGAAAGAGGACAAAATGGGAATGGCAATGGGAAACTGGCCAAGGTTCTGCAGAGATGAACACTTAAATCTCTAACTGATTAATATCTATTTTCAGGCAATATATATGTCCAAAGTATATGCTATTGATTTATATCTACTTTGGGGCAATATCCTGACCCCAGGATCTGTTGCAATAGACTTGCATGGCAGAGATGCTGAATGGCTTTTGCATGTTTTCTGAAGAGGCAAACTGCTTGAATAGGGAGTGTTAAGTGTCTAGCAACTGAGATGCCTGTACTGGGCTTCCTACATCCTTCTCATACAGCAAGCGTTATATATTGAGAGGAATGTCTGGATTTTTGAAATTGAGAATAGACTGATCCCTGCTCAGGCTTCTTTCTTGGTTTCTAGTAAATGTCTAAAACCATTTTAAATTTAAGACCTTACCCTTGGGTTTAAAGCACTCAATGAGTCGTATAAATGAATGGAGCTGTGAATTCTGGGGGATTTTCAGGGAAAAAAAACAACAACTTATGTTCTTTTCTGGTCTTAATGCATGATTTTCTCCATGCCTTGCTGTAATAACAATCATCATCTACTTTAAGAAGCTGGATTCACCTCAAGTGACATTTGCTCTTTGAGAATATGCTGATATTCTGACTTTCTGACTAATCCCTCTCAAGGCAGGCATTAACTTACATCCTGAGTTGTACCTCCCTTTACCTTTCTGTGATGCATGCTTGTTATTATTATTGTTCTGCTTATCCGCATATCTCTCTTTCTGGGGATGTATTATTTCAGGCTCCAGCAACTCACCACAAAAGTACAACTATGGTTTCCAACCACATATGTGAGAACAATAGAAAGATAAATTTGGAAACTCTTTATTCAGGAGACACATCTTCTAAATCATGTTGAACCAGTAATTAAATAGATTCAAATAACTGACCTAGCTTTAAGTCAGCAAAATGAGCCTTTCCAAACCTCTGGTAGAGAATTACCATAATCATGTCCAGAACCCCTCATGATAGAAAATGCTAAATTCTCTAGGCAAATTTGGAGCTGTTTGAGTTCATGTCCTGAGGCAGAGGTGAGGTTGGCTGTGGGGATTAAAGAGCATAAATGAGGGTCTCTGTAGGGCAGAATTTTTGCTTGCCTTCAACTTTATATCCCCAGAATAGTTAGATATTGACTTTGCTATCATGGAACCAGCAATGTTGCCTGAGGCTGGTCCTCAGCCTAACGTTGCAAGGATGCCAGGGATCTCCTTTCCTTACAGCGTGAAATCTGGTATAAAACCTCTCAAGAGATCACTTTGTATCCTCCTGGAACTGTACAGGAGGTCTTGGCTGACCCTAAAATCTCTCTCTCTGTTTTTTTTTTGGGTTTTTTTTTCTATTTCTTTGGGCTTGATCATGAGGGATGAAGAACTAGCCTTTGGAGAGTGATTACTTATGTTTGTTAACCCAGTTCTGAGCCAGATTCAGTGAATTTTGGTCACAAGACAGACAAAAAAGTCACATGTCCAAGCGTGACAGAGTAGAAAATAACATGTGTGTGGCCCACATTTAGCAATTTCTGGGAAAAAAGTCTCCCACTAGCTAGATGATGTTACATTAGCCAAGCCGTTCTACTGCTTCCAGAACAAAACTAATCTCTCCAAATGAACTGGCTATTAATTGAAGGAGACCTCAAAAGATCCCTAAACAATCCCTTATTCTAGTTAAAGACAGATCAAAGTACAGTTTCTCCTGTTCTCTCTGGAGGCAATTGAATTTCTGAGGGGTCTCTGAGGAAAAGATAATTCCTCATGGCATTTCCTTGGTTTCATGTGCAGAAGCTTGCACTGTTTGCTAGCTGGCAGCAAAGACGTGGGTGATGTATGAGGAGCAGCCCAGACTGAAGGCAGGAACACGTTGTTGCTATTTAATCCAAGATAATATGTTTCATGATCATACTCCTGGAGTTTTTCAGCAACTGGTTTAATGTATGGGAAAGAACTTGGCTTGCCTTGGAAATGTTTCCTATTTGAAAACAAGCTGCAGTGGGAGATCTGGCAGTTGCACAGGAGGCTGCTCTGTGGAAACTGGATTTCCCTGAGTGGCGCAGTGGCACTGGGTCACAGAGAAGGCTTTTGAACAGATCCTGGGAAAGGCTCCAAGGTGTGTAGATCTGCCAATGGAGAATCCCTCAGCCTAGTCTCCAGAGGATGGCTGCTGCCTCACTGCTGAGCAGAGCAGGGATTTCAGAGTGGATTTTATTTCTGCTTTCTGTCCCTTGGGCAAGGGGAACGTGCAGAAGAATAGCTGGAGCCCAGCTTGCACTCATGAAATAAATGTCTTGGGACCATTTTTAAATCTCCAGCTATGGAGCAGAAGCTCTCTTCTAACTTTGCTCTTAATTGAAGCGACTAGAACATCCCTCTTATGAAGAAAGGCTGAGGGATTTGGGGATTTTCAGCCTCAAGAAGACTGAGGAATCTTATCAATGCTTATAAATACTTGGCAAGGGTTGGTGTCAGGAGGATGGGCCTAGTCTTTTTTCAGTGGTGCCCAGTGACAGGACAAGATGTAATGGGCACAAACCTAAATATAGGAAGTTCAATCTAAACATAAGAAGAAACTTCTTTACTTTGAGAGTGGTAAAGCACTGGAACAGGCTGCCCAGAGAGGTGGTGGAGACTCCATCTCTGGAATAATTCAAAACTCACCTGGATGCCACCCTGTGCAACCTTTCTGGATAACTCTGCTTTAGCAAGGGGGTTGGACTAGATGATCTCCAGACATCCCTTCAAACCTCTATCATTCTGTAATTCTGTAAAGACTAATTTTCTCAGCCTCAGCAACTACAGAACAACTAGCTGGGTCTAATATATTAGCAAGCAATAGTGCTCCTAGTTGAGAGATCACCACACCAGATGTTTGCCAAAAGCCTCATGCATGAGCTCAGGTGATACCCTTAATTTTCTCTGGGGCTCCTACTATCTGCACAGAAAGCAACAACTTCTCTTTTCAGGGGTGATACAAGGACAAGGTCTGCCGCAGTTGTGAGGTGCTGATAATGCTGGAAGAAGCTGCTTGCTCCAGCCCTTGAGAGATTTCTTGCTCTGCCTAAGCCCTTCTGGAAATAGCTATATTACTCAGTGTAAGCATGAGGAACAATATCACATCCAAAAATGTTCCTCTCCCACCCTGGCTGGCAGCTTTCCTGGGATTTTCCCTTGCCTTTCTCAGTGGAGAGGATCACACACCCTTTGGTGATGGTTCTTTCTTCCACATATCTGCAGCTCCTATCTCTAGCCTTCTGCTCCATGAGGCCCCTCAAGGCTGCTGCAGAGTGGGTCAGCTCATCCTGGCTCCAAAGCCTGCACCCAAACCTGCCATTCTGCAGGTCTTTTCTGTACCAATCCTTTCCCCATGGGGCAGAGGGCATGAATGTGTGGTCCCATAGCTGATGTTATGTAGAGGAAACTGGTGCATGGGGCACATGACAGGGAACATACCCCAATTTCAGTACTGTGTGTGCTGTTAGAGAGGGTTCTTTGCAAAATGGTTTGCTGATTGAAAGCTGTCACATCCCCAGGTGACCTCCACAAAGCTGTTTCAGTGTGGGTACAAGGCAGGTTACATGGTTTGCCCAGCTGAGGATTCACATCCTCTAATCTTTGTTGAGAATGAGGCATATTTTTGACCTCTGTGAGCTTATATCCACTGCATAAAAATACAGGATGGCTTTCTCTCTTTCACACTGAGAAACCTGCTGCCCTTGGACTTGTACTGGCCAGGGCTGTACCAGCTACATCAGCTGAACTGCACAGTAGAAGGTAAAGAAAAACTAATTGAACTCTGAAGAAATGCAAAAGAAGAGTCCGCTGCACACAGCCACGAGAGGGCATGAGAAGCCAAGCTGAGCCCCTTCTTCAAAAGGCTTCCATGCAGGTATGACGGTTTACGAATGTCTCACATCTCTCTTAGGGTAGTTATCTGATTTTCTCCTGAGAGCTTTTATGTGTTTTATGCTGCAGATGTGTTTTCTGTGGTCCCACGCTGGCATCTACAGCTGAAGAAACACTTCAGTTCTTGGTTCCTCAGCACTCCCTTTTCCTGCATCTCGTGGCTCTTGGTGAGTTGGTCAGTCCCTCTGTGCCTTGTCCGGAGGGGCATACCCTTACCCCAGGAGTGTGCAAGAGGGGATCAGTTATAAGGTGAATTGTCTGCACCCTGTGTTGCACAAGGGACACTGACTTTTGGACATGGAAAGCAGTCACACCCAACAGTGTGAAGGGTAGATATTGTGTCCTGTTCTGTTCAAAGAGTCACTGCCTAGGTCTGTGTTTGCTGTTCATCATCAGAGTCTGTGGGCCAGCTCTCTTCCCCTGCCTGAAATGTCTAAACAAGCATCCTCAGTTGCTCGGTCCTGCAATGGGACAGTACCAGCTTGTTTCAGGGCTGGGATGCATTACTTGTCATGAAAGTGAGACAGTAAGAACAATCTGAATAAAACTCTTCAGAAGTGTGTTGACTTCAGGATGTTTCCTGGAGGCATCTCTTTCTCCCCAGAAACAAAGACAGCAAATAGCATACATTATGCTGTCCCACAGACTCTGCCTGCCCCCTTGGGGCTGGAGAGCATCAGACACCAGGAACTGATTTGGAAGGAACTGTGCAAAATGGCCTCTGCATCCTGAGGCAGGACCACCTCTCACTAAATGAGCTCTGACAGTACCTCCCTTAGTTTGCAGATGAGGTTAATGGTCCTTGTAGGAAGGGCTGAGAGAAGAGAAAAACTGACACCTGCAAAATGATTTGAGTCAATGTTTGGTAAGCAGGGAACACAGTAAGGTGAAGAGATCCTTGCACAAGAGCATCCAGCTGCTTTCTCTGCCTGGCTGTGGTGTTGCCTTATGATAGCAATACAGTCATGGCTTGCACAGGGACCACTGTGTCCTATGATAACCCTGCCATCTTTCCCTTCTTTCAGTGATTTCTTGTTCCTGGTGACTCAAAGAAGTTCACTGAGAGTGAGACATACTAGGAGAGAAGTTGGACATAAGGGCAACAGAGAAATAATTTGGAGAAGGGAAAAAAGTATGTATTTTATCAGGTCTACATGCCAGGTCTTGAACCAGCAGAGTTGTTTTGGCAAGTGTGGTTTTGTTTCACTGAAATAATTATGAATTCAACGTCAAGGTTGATTACATCTTTATAGCCTAAAATTGGTTTATGGCCATAATTTATTCTTCCTTTCATACAGGAATAGTTCTGGCAAGGTCTAGTCTTGCTGTAGCTAACACCCAGAGGGTGAGCTGAGAACATGTTTTCACTGTCTGACAAAATAGGAACTTGGGGATATAATGGAAACCTGTCAAGTGATATGTTCACCACCATCAAATGGAGGCATCTCATTTACTAAACCTATGGACTGCCTTGAGTGAGTCTTGTTGGTGCTGCCATGAGTTCAACATTTGGGCAACTTCATGGGCTTTGAAGTAGAGAGACCTACCTCCTGTCTGGGTAGCCTTAGAGCCACCAACTACTAGGCCACACCTCAAGTACTGTGTCCAGTTCTGAGCCCCTCAGTTTAGGAAGGATGTTGACTTGTTGGAGCATGTCCAGAGAAGGGCAACAAAGTTGGTGAGGGACTTGGAACACAAGCCCTATGAGGAGAGGCTGAGGGAGCTGGGGTTGCTTAGCCTGGAGAAGAGGAGACTCAGGGGTGACCTCATTGCTGTCTACAACTACCTGAAGGGGGGTTGTAGACAGGCAGAGGTTGGTCTCTTCTCCCAGGCAGCCAGCACCAGAACAAGAGGACACAGTCTCAGGCTGCACCAGGGGAGGTTCAGGCTGGAGGTCAGGAGGAAGTTTTACACAGAGAGAGTGATTGCCCACTGGAATGGGCTGCCTGGGGAGGTGGTGGAATCACCATCGCTGGAGGTGTTCAGGAGGAGACTTGACAGGGTGCTTGGTTACATGGGTTAGTTGGTTGGGTGGTGTTGGGTGATAGGTTGGACGCGATGATCTTGAAGGTCTCTTCCAACCTGGTCTGGTCTGGTCTGGTCTGGTCTGGTCTGGTCTATTCTATTCTATTCTATTCTATTCTATTCTATTCCACTGGAAGAAGGATTGCACTCCAGGATGGTAGCATGGCAGAGCTCCCTCATTCTTCCACTGTTTGGAGGCATACACTCATAGGTACAGTCAGACACAGGATATTGGACTAGACTGAGTTCTAGTGTAACCATACACACTCATGGGACTTTTCACCTCTGTCTACCACAGCTGCTTTGGCAGCACACATGACACGCACGAGGCACCTAATGCATAAATCATGCTTTCAAAGGCCAAGGACTTCACCCAGGGGTGGCTTGTGTTCCAGGTGGTACAGCTGAAATGCCATGCTCAGATTTTACATCCTTTTCTTTACCTGGCTGAAGGACAGGCAGTATTGTTAAGACAACACTCTCACTTGGAAAGCTACCTTAGCACAGTACAATAGAATCATGTAAAAATAACTTTATAGCTCCTATGGAATACAAACACAGCAGCAAGGCACCAATGCAGTGAGGGCTCCTCCATTCAAAGCATTCTGTTCTCACAAAATGCTTACAGAAAAAAGAATAGTTAGAAAATTTGAATTAATGGCATAGGTTTATATGTTCTTTATGAACTCTATCAGAAAGGGTTTTCAAAGCCACAGGGGACAAAGGTGAAGTTGCCTTTATTCATCTTAGTATAAAGCAGGAAAAGGTAGAATGAGTAATTTCTAACATGCTAACCTTTTTTCTAACCCTGTCCATTAGATGCTTCTAGTGTCTCTGAACTGAGCCTAGGTCTTGTCCTGTAACAAGTCTTTCAGATCATAGTATCTTCTCCAATATGATGGCTCAGATCAGGCATCTTTTCATCTATATACCCTTTTATCGTCTTGCAAATGTGCTATGCAAAGCCTCAGAAAAGCTTATGCATGTCACTTCCTGGGAGAGACATAATTTCTTGCAAGCAAACCAATCCAAATAGAACCTGCAAGCTCTACCACGCTCCTCTGCATTTTTGTGGAAGCACCTCAAAAATGCCTTGTTAAACAAGTGCACCTCTCAGGTTGTTAACACAACTCAGCTGCAAATGGAGGAGCAAATATCTTACCATTAGTATTTGGCTTTGTGCAGCTTGTGAGTCTTGAGTTCTGAAAGGTCGTATCTCAGCAGAAGGTAGGAGAAATTGTATTTCTATGGGAATTTCTTTAGAATAATTCACTAGCAACTCTCCAATGAAGAGTTCAATGTTATGGCAGCAGTTTTGCTGTAAGAAAAAACATTTTTTTCATTTTTTGTCTGTTCAGAATCTGCTGCTAATGACTCCATTTCCTGTGCATCCCCTCCAGCACATGGTGGTGGTAGTTCTTCCTCTGGAATAAATTGAGAAGGCCAGCATCTTCTTTGTTGACTTGCTTCATTGTCCTTACTCATCTTTCCAATTTGATGGAGATCTTTAACAATTATTTTTTCAGTATCTTCTAGTACCGTTGTCAATAAATTAAACAGGAGAGCGATCCAGGCAAGGCCAAAGAGAATCCAAATGGCCACTACTGAGCGATAGTATGAAAAGTAATTCCTGCCAGGCTGTTTACCTGTAGTTAAGGTGAGAGAAAAGAGAAGAAAGTTAACAAGTTAAAATTACTTTGCCTGTGTAAAGTGGGCCAGCCTAATGGACTCACCAGTGTATTCTACATTGAATTAGGTGATTTTTTTTAGATCGTGGTGGACTGTCTTTCCTCCTCAGCAAAGGTAACTCTACATAGCATAAAAAAACCAGCAATGTGCCACGAACATGATAGATCATTTCCCACTGTGAAGCTGCCCAGGAGGAGGCAGCATGCTGGCAACTCTTTTCAAGTCCTAGCATGCTCTGCACTGCATACATCAATGTGCAGGATTTTTGTACTTCATCATGCAAGAGCTGTGCAAACAAGGAAGAATGAGGTGGTTTGTCCTCATGGAGAGATGTCCAACAGCTGTTTCTTTTTCCTCTGCTGGAGTTGAGTTGGAAGAGGGAATGCAAACCTTGCTCCAAAGCAAGCCTTTTGTGCTCTTATTTGAAGTTCACTATCTGGGGCTAACAAAGCAACTAGCAGTATCTTTGTCATGCTAACTCAAAACTGGACTTCAGCAGGTCATCAATGTGGTTGACATTCCAAGGGGATTTTCACCCTACAAGTATCACCTATGTGTACACATATTACAAATCCAGACTCTGACACCTTCCTAAGACATCTCCCTACCCAAACAGGCTTGATGCTTGAGGTACAACAGCTACAAACCAGTTTTGAATTACCAAAATGCAAATAAACTCAAACCTGTTCTGTTTCACTTAGCCAACGCAAATCCATTTGTCATCTGCAATCAACTCTAAATCCATAATGCTCACAGCAGTCATTGATTCTGCTTGTTTCATTGTGAAGGTGTGAGGCATTAAATCGATCATCATTTTATCACTGCTGTTTAAGGCAAATTGAGATAAATACTGCAAGGAAGAATATTTCAGTTCCTGTTAAGCCATCCTAATGAAAATGAAATCACAGAGCCAGGAGAGCTCTCTGACTGTAATTTTTCATCTATAGTTGTAAAATAATATGGCTGCAGAGGAGGAAAGTGCTCTGGAGATAGTTTTTCAGGTTGTGACTTGCTGTCATTACTGTAATACACAATTATAATTTGGACAGGAGAAAAGTTTGATGTTCACTGCTTTTCCTGCACTGCACCACCCACTTTCTTCCTTTCAGTTTTCCACATCACTGAAATTTGTGGTGCTCAGTATTGCACAGGCCAGGGTTATTAGTCCTGAAGATGGTTAGGAAAGAAATGCCTGTGCCCTACTGTAGTGACAAAACTTAGCCTCAGAAGGAGAAAATGGTAAGCAGAAAGGCCACTGTGTGTGAGAGGCTCCCGGCTGATACCTGGGTTCTGGGTCATGCTCATAGCAATAGTGCTTAACCATTGTTGGAGACAAAGAACCTTCCCCTGGATTAATGTGGAAAGGGGAATTTCAGAGGACCCTTGTTTCCTGTGCTTTGTAGCAAGATGGAGCAGTTGGCTGGCTGGGATCACTTGGGGAAATGTGGACTCATAACTCATTGCCATTGTGTGAATTAGCCATCAGCTAGGCTACAAGATCATTACAATCACTAAACTCATGCAATCAAGTGGACTGTCAATGCACTACCCAGCCTCTTAAGCAGACTCTGAGAAATTAAGGTCAGCAGGGAACATCAGACAGTGTCTGGAAAAGCTGTCTCTGCCAAAGTCTTCAGCCAGATGCAATAAACTTTTCAAACAGCAGGCAGACAATCTTGAAGGCTCCCCTTGCATCTCTGCAAGGCTTGAGAGCTTTGTGTTTGTTATACAGCGCATGCTCAAATATTAGCTTCCGAACTTCCTTCTCATACCACTACTGAAGAGAAGTTCAGGCTGGCAAGAAGCTGTAGAGAAATCTTTGATTCTTCATGGAGTCCAAGTGTTTGTTTCTTCTGTGGACACTCATTTGGCTGCTGGTGATCATTTTGGAGTTCCTCTGGATATTTATTCCACTGAGAATGCATTTTGGTCAACAGATCCATGGAATTCTTTACAGAAGCACTCCAACATGGTAGCTTAAACCAGTTCTTCTTCAGGGGAAATTCTAACCTCTGATTATGAAGACAGAGAGCCTCCAGTGATGCATAGGAGAATAGAGAAGGCCACTCTCACAGTGATGTAAGTGTCTAAGCCCCACTTCCAACATAGCAATTAGATTTCCCCACTTTTCCACCTTTCAATCTGTTGTGTAAAGTCATGTCCTCTGAATCAGGATAACTTATTTCTTTATGCTTTGAAATGTTAAGTCTGAGATGGCTAAAGCAGGGATATATGCAGTATGACTGCGTATTTCTAGGCTCCTTGAATTCTCCCCCTAAACTTCCCCTTCCCAATATACTTGGCTTCACTCCACCCCAAAGCACCACATTTCATTATATTCAGATAATTTTATGCTTTTGTCAGGACACACAATCCCAGAGAAATTAGAATTTTCTCTAGAATTGTTGAAGGAAAAGACTAGATTCTGACAGAAGATTTGTCTCTGCAGTACACTGGTGGCCTGCCCAGTCAGCCTGTGGTAATTACACTCATAACCTGTAAGATTTTTGCCATGTCTCCTCCCTGAAATCAACCTTACCTACTACGTAATCTCCGAAGCCAATGGTACTGAGGGTGATAAATGCAAAGTAAATTCCTTCACTGTAGGACCAGCCCTCCATTATCTGGAAGAAGAGTGATGGCAAGCACAGAAAAACTAGGATCCCCGTAGACAGGAAGAACAAAAGGGTCAGAAATTTGATCTTCTTCTGAAAAAGAAAGAAACTACTTCAATTATAATCATGACTTGTTACACTAGCAGATCACATATAATGGTGACTATCCAAAATGGCTGGCTATCTAGGAATTCCTACCAGGACCATAGGATTTGTATTGAGTGCTCTTCCTATACAAGTACCCTAGCCTTTCTCTGAAGCAGGCAAACACCATCTATTCTGAGTGTTACATGTCCATAGTAGGCCTGGGAGATGTAGGCTTCTATCTGATTGTATCAGCCTCCAATGACCATGAGCATAGGAGAAATTTCTATCCAGTGACTTTCACTGAAGTCAGATTATTTCTGCTTTTCACCAGACAACTTCACTTATAGCTTTGAGGCGTTCAGATGTGGCACCTAAAGAATCTTCAAATTTACTTGGGAAAATAGACTGACAGTACTATCTCCAAGAGCCTAGATTGTTGACTTTATTTCTCATTCATAAGTGCCACAACATGGCTCATATCCAGTGGGTATCTTACTATAAGAAGACCTTTACCAAAAGAGATCCTGATGAAGAAGTGCCTGGACAATGACTTTTGAACCATCCTACTTCCCAGCAGTCACGAAGAAGCTTTGGTTGGAGAAAAAGACTTGTATATTAAGATTTACCAGCCAGACACAAATCTAGTTTATGTATAGAATTTTGTAAGCACAGCTTGTCTGGAAATGAATGGCAAATATTGGATAACTTTTCATGCCTTCATGCATCATGGATATGCTTAAGTCTGTATCTGATCAAGCTTTATGGTCTACAGTTCACAAGACAGGCAAAATTTAGCAATTTCAACAGTGTTGTCTGTAGCATTCATATCTTATCCTGAAAAAGAATTAGAGTAGGAGACACAAAAAAGCTATTCTCACTTCCCCAGAAGTGATGAGAGGAGAGGAGAGGCAAATAACTTGGGGCATAAATAGGCAACACATATCCTATCTCAAGTCCTTCACAGGTGCCTCCTCAGCTTTTGACATTTGGGGTCAAATGGACAACTGCAGTCTGATGTTTCCTTTCTGTCAAAGCCACGGGAAGAGAGCAATTAAAGGACTGCACAGGGGTGACACAGTAGGTGTTGAGTCAGTATCCATTGAAACTTCTATGGTTCACCTGTTTTATTGTGGCTTTTTACAGCTCACCTGCTTTTTGCTGTCTCAAGATGAAATACTCAAGCATCTCTCTTTCTACTGGCTATGAAGGGACACAGGTACTTCCTCAGAGTGTCAGCTCCTGAGGTAAGTGTTTAGAGAAACGAAACAAGGCACCCACTCTCTCCATCAATTGCTGAAGGGGGCTAAATGTCTGCCCTTGAGGTGGGTAGACAAAATGCATCCCTTTCCCTTTGGTTGCCTTGTCTGTTTATCTCTGCAAGTAAAGAATGTCTTTTTTCCTCTCTTAGTACAATGTCTAACACAGCACAAGAACAAATATTGTAGAGGATATTGCCAGCATACATCTTGAGAGGAAAAAAAATGAAATGAGGACATAACTGTGTCTAAATAAGCAGAACCAATTACCTGTCTCATCCCCTTCTCATACAGGTAGTTCCCCAGCTTTTTACACAGTAGTGAGAGCATCTTACCAACATGGTGGAGAAAAACAATATTCAGAGGGATTCCAAACAGAGCAAAAAAGACACAGAAGATCTGCCCCCCAGTAGTTTTAGGATGTAATGTGCCATATCCTATATATAAAAGAAAAGATGGGTAAGAGCAAATAATTCCAGAAATCTGGAGCAATCCATTGTCATGTTCATACCTACCCCAGCCTGATCTGCCTTTGACCCAAGAAGAAATAGCTAGCACTTCTCAGTCCACATGTACTCTTTTTCCTATGAGAAACACAGTAAGCAGATGAAGTGGTTGACCCTGCATATTTCAGGGTATCCAGAGAGCACTGTGTGCTTCCAACCCAGCCTTAGTGGGAATGAGAGCATAATCTGAAACAGTTATGGAAAACATCCTCTGTCCTGTGACAATTATATGGAAAGACAGAAACCAGAAGTCTGGGGACCTGAAAGACATCAAAGTTGGAGTCCCAGGCCATTTGCCATATCCAAATCACATACAGCCCTCTCCAGTTTCCAGCTTCTTGTTGATCTGCCTGTGTGTCAGTGACCTCCCTGGCTAAATGCCTATAAACTAGTATGTCCAGAGACTGGCTTCAGTCCTAGAGGCAGTGCAGTGTGCATCAGAATAGAAAAACTAATTAGTCCAGACCTTACTGGTGACTGATATATTCATGCCAGGGAGATATTTGTCTTAAAGTCCTACTAAAAGAGGATTTGTCTAAGCAGTACAACCGTGGCTGCAGAACTCCAAACATGCCCTTTAATGGACTGGAGATTTTGTTCCTTGCAGATCCTATGAGGTACATCTCTGAGTGCAAGATTGATGTACTTTGTGTATGTCCTTATTCCATCATTCACCCTGAGAAAAGGCATTTTGCCAAGCAAAATTCATCTCAAGGCACCCATTACTTGGAAAAGATGGTGTTTTCTTATGGGGAAAAGACAAATAAAGCAACTGAATGGTTTATTGGCTACTAGGCTTCCAAATGCCTGAGCTGTTCTTATGTTCCCTGTTGCAGAAATATTCCACTTTCATGACAAAACCTGGTGAAGATGACTGGAAGTACCTGATTTGTCTTCACGACAGATCTCTGTGGTGAAGGTGCAGACAAATAGACAAACCTGCACTTTTCTATGAACAGTCTCTTTGCCTGAGCTGGTTTTAGCTGACACAGAGTTAATTTTCTTTATAGTAGCTGGTACGTGGATATGTTTTGGATTTGTGCTGGAAACAGCATTGATAACATAGTAATGTTTTAATTATTGCTGAGGATAACTTACACAGAGCCAGGGCTTTTTCTGCTTCTCACCCCAACTCATCATCTTGTAGGTTGGAGGGGCACAAGAAGCTGTAGTGGGGACAGCTGGGACAGCTGTCTCCAACTGACCATGCTATATGATGTCATACTCAGCATATAAGGATGTGGGAAGAAGAAGAAAGGGAGAGACATCTGGAGTGATGGTGCCCTGCTTTCCAGGAGATGGTAGAACACCTGCCTGCAGATGGGAAGTGGTGAATCAATTCCTTGATTTGCTTTTCTTGTGTGTGCAGCTTCTGCTTTACTTATAAAACTCTTTATCTCAACCTAACAAGTTTCATCACTTTTATCTTCCCCATTCTCTCCTCTAGTCCACTGTGGGTGAGTGAGTAGCAGTGTGGGGCACAGTCACTGGCTGAAGCTAAACCGTGACAGACTTTTCTGACACCCAACATGGAGTCTGAAGAGTTCACAATAAAAGCCAATTTGATCAGAATATGCTAGATCAATTTATAGCTGTTAATCATCAGGTTTCTGTGCTTGCTGTGGAGCTTGCTTGCCTTACTGTAAATTCGAGTCTAGTGTTCATTAGTGGTTGCTTTTTGCTGTGCTACTTCCTTCCCATATTTTTCCTCCTGGCACGTTACTAATTCAGTATGTGCACTAACAGCTCAGCACAGGTAAGTGAAACAGTGTCTGTCCTCAGCAGAGTTCACTTTTATCTACCATTCTTTCATGCTTCATAGCATTCTTGGATTTAAAGCCTATATGACCCTAGAATAAAAACCAGGAAAGTGAAGTTTACCTCCCACCTACAACTGGTAGTAGAGTGAGTGTTTTAACAGATGGCTTGAAAAGAAGAAATGAGTAGGAAATAATATGAAATTCCACTGGTATTTCACAAGCACAAACAGTTGTGCAGTGGTGAGGTCTCAGGACCAAATTTGTTGCTGCTTGTCATCCATGCCAATGGAGGGCCAGAGTTTTTATCCTTAAAGCAGTGTCCATTTAGGTTCTAATAACCAGACATAATAAGCATCACAAATGCACGTATATGGAAAGCATTAGACCTACCTATTGTGGAGACCACTGTGCCTGCAAAGAAGAAAGAGTTACTGAAATCCCAGTTGCTGTCTTCAATCTGTGATTCGTTTCCAACAGGGTATACTCCATTCTGAATGGCTTCAGTCAGGTTCTGGGAGGGGAAGCAAAGTTTAGCAACATGACTACTTTTCTCAAGTGTCTGCTGCAGGAATACCACAGATTCAGCCAACTAGTGCTCCTTTCTTGTGATACCACTCCTCTGCCCTAAGTGAAATTCTTTACCTCTGAGGTTGCTCAACAGCCAGCTGATGGTTTTGAGCATTAAGTCTTTTGCCCTGTTAACGCTGACTGCTCTAGTGGGTGTTCAGAAAACTTGTTTCTTTTAGCATAAAAGACTTTGATTAATTTTAGACTAAGTACTTCAGAAAAAAAAAATGATCCTATAGATGACTAGGATGTGTCAGAGCAAGACAACTCACCGGTTTAAGTGATGCTGGTTTTGAGCTTGCCTTTGAGACAGCAGTGGTGGATCCAGGATCTTATCATCCACCTGTATGCAAGCATACAGAGTAGTGTCTCTGAACCCTCCCAGGAGGGCATCAGTGAGTTATAGCAGGGTACATGTGACATATACATAGAGCTCAGTTTTAAGGCTGTATTCTAGTTAGTGTCACAGATAGAGATTCAGAGAAAGCCCACTGATTTACAAAGTATTACTGTTGGTGTGACCACAATCAGAATTCAGCCTAACATACACACTCTTCTCAAAACTGCATGCATAAACACACAGCACATATTTAAAGTGTGATCTTTGAGATAATGTTAGATGAACATCTGCCAGAGATGGTTTGGGTTCTCCTCCCTCTCTACTTTGCTCCTGGGAGGCTGCACATGGAGTATTGTGTCCAGTTCTGAGCTCCCCAGTTCAAGACAGATGAGAAAGTCCAACAGAGGGCCACGAGGATGATTAGAGTACTGGAGCATCTCTCTTACAAGGAGAGGCTGAGAGACCTGGGGCTCTTTAGCCTAGGAAAAAGAAAACTGAGAGGAGACCTTATCAATGTGTGTAAATATTTAAAAGGTGGAGATCAGGAGGCTGGGGGTGGGCTCTTTTCAGTGGTGTCCAGTGACAGGAGAAAAGGCAATGGGCACAAACTAGAACACAGGAGGTTTCATTTAAGCATAAAGAAAAATTTCTTCACATTGAGGGTGACAGAGGACTGGAATGGGATGCCCAGAGAGGTTGTGGAGTCATAGAATCACAGTCATAAAATTACTTGAGTTGGAAGGGACCTTAAAGACCTCTAGTTACAGTCCTCCTGCAGGGACAGCTCCCACCGGCAGGGACAGCTCCCACTAGACCAGGCTGTTCAAAGCCTCATCCAGCCTGGTCTTACACACTTCCAGGGATAATGCATCCACAACTTCTCCGGGCAACCTGCTCCAGTGTCTCACCACCCTCATAGTAAAGAACTTCTTTCTAAAATCTAACCTAAAACTACCCTGCTCTAATTTAAAACTATTGCCCCTTGTCCTGTCACCAAAGGCCCTCAACAAACGGGCCCTCAACAAACAGGCCCTTAACAAACAGGCCCTCACCAGCTTTCCTGGAGCTCCTGTAGGCCCAGGCTCCCTCTCCTCTGGAGACTTCCAAAACCCACTTGAAGGCATTCCTGGGCAACCTGCTGTGGGTGGCCCTGTTTTAGCAGGGGGGGGTGGACTAGATGATCCCCAGAGATTCCTCCCAGCCCCCACCATTCTGTGATTCTGGGAGACTGCCTTGTCACAGGGTGCTGAACTAGATGTTTCTCCTGAGCTCCTCCAGACCATACATTTTCAGACTCTTCTGCCTTGGTTCTAATTCTAAACGCTGTTTTGGTGGTGGTGGTTTTGTTTAAGTGACATTCTGCCCTGGCTTTGGCTAGGATAGGGTTAATCTTCTTCACAGGAAGTTGGGGGCCACTCCCAGGAGTTGATGGTAATAGAGTCATTGAGGCTGGGAAAGACCTTCAAGAGTCCAGCCATTAACCCTACCTTGCCAAGTCTACCACTAAGACATATCCATAAGCACCATGTCTAGACAGCTTTTAAACACATCCAGGCATGGTGATTCAACCACCCCCCTGAGCATCATGTTCCAATTCCTGACAACTCTTTCAGTGATTTTTTTTTTTCCTGAGATCCAAGCTGGTGCAGCTTGAGGCCATTCCTTCTTGTTCTATCACAGCCTGTATTGCTTGTTGTTACGTATTACTTTCTTTACTATTGCTGTTAATCCCCTTCTTCACTTGTTCTTTGTATTGTCCTGTTATACTCTCTCCTTATATCAACCTCCCCACCCCCCCGGCATTTGCTTCCAGTTTCTCCTTCCCATTCTGCCAGGGGTGAGTGATTTGGCGGGGGGAAGGGGGAGGTTGGGGAGAGGGCAGTTGTGTGAGTGGCTTGCAGGGGCTCAGCTCTGTCTGGGCTTAGAATCATGGCAAAAATAATTTTAATTTAAAAAGCCAAGGAGTATCCAGCTGACCCTGCCTTTAGCAAACAGAGAGCACTGAACTGGACAGTTGGAAGGATGGCTAGATTGTACAGAAACAGTCTAAGTAAAATTCATGGCCGAGCCCTGCCAGTTGCACAACACAAGCTGGAATAAACTATACCAGAAAAGCCTTCTCCCATCCTCTCCCCCACCCCCGCCCCCTCTCTGATGTACCAGAAAATCAAAGCTAACAGAAACGTTTTTTCAAGCCTTGCACAAAAATTTCAGCATTTGAAAATCTCCTTCCTCCCCCCCCAGCCTCCTTTACCAAAAAAACCACAACAAAACGAAACCAAAGGTTAAGAGGCTGCATACATATATGAACTGGAGCTGGATCACTGGTTGTGTTACCAGAAAATACCGGTTCTTCTCATCCTCTCCTTAGTCTGCAAACTGGCCCATTGAGAGCTCCATTCGGTTAGTTTCCTAGATGGAAATTCTTACAGCAAGGCTATTTACACTCCCCATTTTCTTCTGCATTGTAACAGACAGGATATCAGTACAGAGCATATAGAAACAACTATACTCATCCTCAGCTTCCAGGGCTTTACTTTGGCCAGGCTATCTGCTTCATTTCTGCAGCCTCTTCAAAAAGTACTCTGACTATTCCACCCTCTGTGTAATGATTTGAGCTTCTTTTTTGCACCCAATATATAAGAATCATAGAATCACTGAATCATAGAATCATAAAAGCATAGAATAGTTTGTGTTGGAAGGAACTTTAAAGGTCATCTAATCCAAAACACATGCACATACTCCCTGTAGCTGGACACAGCACTCCAGGTAGGATCACTTCAGAGTGGAGGATCGGGGGAGAATCACCTAGCTTGTCATACTGTTCCTTTGTGCAACCTGTGACACTGTTTGAAGTGGAAATCATGCCCATTCATTTGAGATAACCTCCTTTTCCCTGCTCAGATGCAGATGAGCACAGCTCCACCAAAAGACGACTTAACAGAAGGCAAGATCCCAAAGAATCAGGACATGGTGGGATGGGGACTGTTAATAGCTAACATACAGTTATGTCAAGCTACACAAGGTGTATTTACCACCAGTATGACCTGCCTGCTCTGAACGGAGAGTGGGCTTTGGGTTTGCTACAATCACCAAATGACCACATCAGTAGGAACATAATGAAAGTATCTGTGTGGCAGCACTGAACAGGAAACCACATCTCACAGGCAAAAAGGAGGAAGAAAGGGCTTCTGCAGGGCTGGCACTTACCTTCATAAACTGCTCCATCTCTGCCACTGTGAGGTGGGTGAAATTCTGGAGAAAATCCTCCTTCATCTGGGCAGCTGCTATTTTCTCCTGCTTTTCAGCAGTCCTTTCCAATGCCTGGAACACAGCTGCACCCACCAGCAGATAGACAAAGTAGCTGGCCGCCAGCAAACCTGTCTGCAGCTTGCCACTGTACATGGCCTTCGGTGAAACACTGCAAGGGATGCAGAATAGAACGGTGGGGATTAGTAAATCCCTCACACTCCTGGGAAGCCCGTCCCAGGCAGGAAGAGCTCTCCCAGCTCCAGTTTCCGCTGGGATGCTGCGCCGGCAGGGACAGCAAGCTGCCAAATACATTCATGAGGAAGTTGTGAAAATAGACCAAACAAACCAAACCCCCTCAAAAAAACTTTCCACACTCTGGGCTCCATGCTGTTTAGGGATTTCCTCTTGTTTGTGAAACTCTGCCTTGCTGAGTTCTCAGGAAAAGCAGATTACAATGTGAGGAGCTGGCAGGTGGCCATCTCCTGATCAAGAGCTCTAAGTGACAATGGTCTGAAAAGGGCCCACAAGGGAGTATGCTTGGAAAAACACTTTTTCCCCTCCTCTGCCTCCTGCTCACTTTGAGAACTGGACTCCAGGGCAGGGCTAGATGACCTCAGAAACCTCCTCATGCCCTGTGTTCAGGGGCAGCTTCAGGGAAATGCAGCTGGGCTGTTTTCCTGCGCTTTACTTGTCCGCTTGCAGTGCAGGGCAATGCCATTCAGCCCTGTGTGACCACAACAGCATGCAGCAAAACCTTGAATATAGAGGCAAAAGCTGTGGGCTGATATGTACTAGGCCTGGACAGGTTGCTCTGCCTACGCTTCTTGTGCAGTTTACCCAACAGAGAACATTACAGTGTTGCTGGGTGCACAAGTAGCTGGATTGTCGATTATTAGATTACCAGTTATGCCAACAGCTTCACAGAATCATAGAAACAGAATCATTTAGTTTGGAAAAGGTCTCTAAGATCATTGACTTCAACCATTTACTAACACCACCAAGTCCACCACTAAACCATGTCCCTCAGCACCACATCTACATCTTTTAAATATCTCCAGGGGTGGTGATTCAATCACTTCCCTGGGCAGCCTGTTCAAAGCTTGACAACCCTTTTGGTGAAGAAATAGTTCCTAATATCCGATCTTAACCCTCTCTTGGCACAACTGGAGGCTGTTTCTTCTTCTTCTATTGCTTGTTACTTGGGAGAACAGACTGATCCACACCTCTCTACAACCACCTTTCAGATAGTTGTGGTGAGTGATAAGGTCTTTCCTGAGCCATCTCTTCTCCAGGCTATACAATCCTAGTTCCCTCAGCCACTCCTTATAAAATACGTTGTCTAATCTCACCAACTTTATTGCCCTTGTCTGGACATGTTCCAGCACCTCAATGTTATCCTTGTAGTGAGGGGCCCAAAACTGAACACAGTACTCAAGGTGTGACCTCACCAGTACCAATGGAGACAACCATTTTCCTAGTCCTGCTGCTCACTCTATTTCTGATATAAGCCTGAATATTGGTGGCCTTCTCAGCCACCTGGGCACATTGCTGGCTCACAATCAGCCAGTTGTTGGCTAACACCACCAGATCCTTTTCTGCAAGACAGTTTTTCAGCCACTCTTCCCTATAGTGTTGCATGGGATTGTTGTGACCTGGCACCTGGTGTTGTTGAACCTTAGAAAGCTGGACTCAGCCCATCAATCCAGCCTGTTCAGATCTCTCTGTAGAGCCTTTCTGCCCTCAAGCAGATCAACATTTCCACCCAACTTGAGTTTGAAACTACAAGAAAAGGCAGAGACTCAGATTATTTTTGAAGAATTTGTGTAAAAAAGAACTGGCAGATAGCTTCATTCTGTCATGTGCAGGTTGTCCTTTCACACAAAAATCTGTTTGACATCAGAGGAAAAGAGGAAAATGATGACTGAAGGTAAGGAGCTCCACTAACCCTTCACAGTATAAAGATTTACTGGAAAAGTGTTTGTAGAAACAGGATGCATTGTATTTCTCAGCCAGCCGTCGAGAGCAGCTGCTTCTTAACTGGTTGGGCCAGCAGTAGAGAGATAGATCTCAGTGTACAGGAGGTTTTCCTTTGGAAGGGAAATGCCAGGGAAGCATAGAGGCCTGCCAGAAGCCAGTGGTTCTTGTGTGCCAGGCTGACCACACACGGGAGCTGCCACTACAAATATGCAAGAGTTACATGCTCTGCACCCTAAACTAAAAGAGAGTCACTGGCTCCAGAACGTTGTAACATCAGCCTGGGGTTCTGCCTAAGATCTGTCACTTCAGAATGATGATACTGCCCTCCAGAAACACCTACAAGCTGCAGCTGACAAACACCCTTGGGAGAGCATTCTTTGGTATGATGTTATTTAGGGTGCAGCAAGGTGACTCAAATATCTTCCTGTTCAGCCACACTAGAGAGGCCACCTTGACCACAAGCACAATGTGGTCAGTGAGCTGTGCTGTGACAGAGGTGAAGTTCATCAGGCATATTGCCAGGCAGATCCTGTATGGCAGCTTCCACCTCCAGTGCCTGCACCTCTGCACCTGTATCTTGGTGGGCAAAGGCTTTTCCTCCTCTACATTGAAGGCAATATTGATGCACCACCTGACCACCATACCCCTGTCAGGATGGTGCAGGAGGCAATTCCTGCCATGGCTGGATGAAATCACAAGGTGTCTGTGCTACTGCCTAGAGGAGAAATACGTCAACCACTTCTTCATTGGCAATGACAACATACTTGTGGAGACAAGCTTGCCCCCAGCCTATGACAGGCTCATAAAGCTGCTCTCCTATGGATCTCTCCAGTGAAATAGGTTTTCATGCGGCTCAGGAGGTCATTCCAAGGAGGCTTGTGTTAACACCTGTACAGCTGCAGCTCCCTGCCTTGGTTGTGTTTGAATCAAAGGTTCACTTTGGAGTGTCTGTGCATCCCCTTGTTGGGAATGCAGGCAGAGGATGCTGACTGCTCACCTACCATGGAAAGCTTTAGGAACCTTTTTCATACACTGGCCCATGACCACCCAGGAGAGAAGACAGGAGGTAAAGGATAGAACTGTAAGAGGAATTCTTTATTCATGTGCATGAGGGGTCCCATTTAAATTGAGGCACCCTGAATGCTCTTTTACACTGGCTTTGTCTTGCCTTCAACTGCAATATAGTTTGATCCATCTTTACATTGCCATATCACTCTTTTGCAAAGCAGCAATGACTCTGTGGAATCACCACCCATCTGCTTCTTTCTTGATCTAAACAACTTTGGTATTGGTCTTTTCTATGATGCCAGAGAGCGGGAGATTTCCAGGGAGGTGGGAGAGAGTCCAGGATACTGACATAATGATAGTCTGGTACTGGAGAAGTCAAGAGCACATGAATAGCTAATGGGATCCAGGGAAAGTCAAGCAGGCAAAGCTAAGCCACTCACCCACCCATCCACATTAAAACTACTGCCACCAGGAAAGTGTGTAAAGGATTAGCAGTTGGAGATTCCTTATTGAGAGGAACCAAAGTACCTCTTTGCTGTCCAGATGATTCCTCATTCTGGGCATCTTATCAAAGCATGTGGAGGAAAAGAAGGTTATCAGACTTCCAAGGGGAAGTGATGTCTGACTGATCTAATAGTCAGATGATGACTAATAGTCAGATCCAGTGATGAAGGCATCACTGGATGCACAGATGATGGGAGGGCAGTGGCTATTGTCTACCTTGTCTTCTACAAGGCTTTTGACACCATTGCCCACAACATCCTCATGGGCAAGCTCAGGAAGTGTGGGTTAGATGGATGGACAACAGAGTGCATTGAGAACTGTCTGAAGGACAGAGCTCAGAGCATTGTTGTCAGTGACACAGAGTCTACATGGAGGTCTGTAACAAGTGGTGTTCTCCAGGAGTCACTACTGGCTCCAATCCTGTTCAACAGATTCATCAACAATCTCGATGAAAGGACAGAGTGGACACTCAGCAAGTCTGCTGATGACACAAAAATGGGTGGGGTGCCTGACACTCTGTCAGACTGTGCTGTCATCCATCCAGCATGACCAGAACAGGTTGGAGAGCTGGGCAGAGGGGAACCTCATGAAGTCCCACATGGGCACATAGCAAAAGATTCATCAGCATCAAGATCAGAAAATAAGAAAACAGATATGAAAGGACAGGATGCTGCTGTAGCTATGCAGCCAGGGCTGCTGAACAGAGATGTCCCTTCTCCTGACTGTTTCATGCATTCTTTTTTGCTGTCCTGTATGAGTTGGTGGTCTGCCATCAGCTGTGAGCTCCACAAAAAGCTCTGTACAGCAAGATCTCTTCAGTGTCTGTAGGAGCCCAGCCTTAAGAGCCTGTCATAAAGCTCCTCAGATTCACACAGTGCCTTGGCTTGGGCAGATGGATCTTGCACCAGACCCTGGAAGAGATTGAGTGGCTCAGCCATTTTGTAGGCTGGGGCCAAGCTTATCTCCCTAGGCACATTGTTATTGGCAATGAAGAAGTGCTTGAAGCGTTTCTCCTCCAGGCAGCAGTGTAGGCACTGCATGATGTCCTCCAGCCATGGCAGGAAATCCCTTCTGCACCAACCTGACAGGGGTGTGCTGGCCAGGAGGTGCACCACAACTGCCTTCCAGGTACAGGAGGAAAAGCCTTTGCCCACCAGTATGGAGCCCAAATATAATCTCAATGAAGACGGCTCTCCCAAGGCTGTCAGCTGCAGCTTGCAAGAGCGTGTGGTGCACAGCATCTTCATACAATAGGGATGTGTGTTAGGCAGCATCCCCCAAGTCTGTCCTCACAAAATTCTGGACCCAGTGGACAGTTTTGTGCACATCTAGGTAGGAGATGGTGGAGAGGATGCCTAGAAGGTGGGAACTCTGATGTCTCCTCATCTTTACCTCATGGTGGTGGAGGAAGCAATGCATGTTCTCCACAAGCTCTTCTGCCATGCAGGTGCACTTCAGTTGCATTCTGATACAGAAATTCCTGTTTGGCATCTCCCCTGTGACACTCTCTTCCAAGTAGAAGGCATAGCCATTAGGGGCCTTCTGTGGCACCAACAGACAGTAGAAAGCGGCATCCTCACGGGGCAACCAAACTTCCAATACAGTGCCTACCCCAATGGAAAGTAGTAACAGAGAAGAAGTCTCAGCAGGCATGAATCAGTCACCCCACCAGCACCTCCACCACCTGGCTCCTGTAGGACAGCTCCTGCAGTGGCCACTGGATGCACGTGGCAAAAATCCTGTCCATATACTTCACATCACCAGGATCTTTCCCATCACTTTCTTCCTCCTGCAGCTCTGCCTCTTCCTCCTGTACATCTTCTTCCTCCTCCACATCTTCTTCCTCCTCCACATCTTCTTCCTCCTCCTGTTTTGTGTGGCTGTTGAAGCTCTCTTTGTCACTGCTACTGGCCAGCTCACGACTCCACCAGCAGAGTGCTAATAGCCGGAGAAGGACTCTGGCAGGCGCCCAGGACTACCACCGCTGCACAGCAGCAAAGAGCACCACTTTCCAGGCATCATTGTCTTGCTCCTCGCTCATCTGCTCTTGTTCCTTCAGCTCCACTGACAGCTGAGCCATCTCCTGGCTCATCATCTCCTCACACTGCTGAAATAAGTTCCAGAGGAGAGCTCTTAGTAGACCTGCATGAGTTCCTCCCCTAGCTCCTCCACCACCCAGCTCCTGTAGGGCAGCCCCTGCAGTGGCCTGTGGATGTGCTTGGCAAAACTCCTGTCCAGATGCTACACATCATCAGGATCTTCTCCATCACCACCTTCCTCCTGCAGCCCCGCTTCTTCCTCCTGCACATCTTCCTCCTCCTCCTGTTGTGCCTGGCTGCTGAAGCTGTCTTTGTCACTGCTGCAGGCCAGCTCATGGGTCCATTTTACTGAGCCACCAGCGCAGCACCAAGAGCAGGAGACGGACGCTGGCAGTGGCCCAGAGCTGCCACTGCTGCAAGGCAGCTAAGAGCATTGCTCTCCAGGCAACATTACCCTGCTCCTGGCTCCTCTGCTCCAGTTCCTCCACCTCCTCTAGCAGATGAGCCATCTCCCGGCTCAGCATCTCCTCACGCTCCTTCATCTGCTCCTCTGTGTCCTCATGCAGTTTGTAACCAATGTTTTGTGCCCTCAGAATGAGGGATTTCAGAAGGGATGCCAAGACGTGTGTGGCAACCATGACGGCCATGGCCTGCAAGGGAGAGCGAGAGAGAGAGAGGGAAGGTTTTCAGTGGGCTGGGAATGAAGGACCTGGAGATGATGGGGGTGGGTTTGGGAGCCACAGGGAGCTAGTGGCAGGGAGGAGAAAGGGCCAGGCAGCTGGGAGGCAGCAAAGCCTGTGCCCAGCCCTGCCCTGCCCAGCCTGTGGCTTCATGCACTTCACTTTCCCAAGCTCCTCTTCTGAGGGGCTAGGCCCTCGATGCAGGGTGAGAAGCCAACCCCAGGGACCTGCGCTTCTTCCCACACCCTGGTCCAGCCCAACTTCCCCCTGTGCCTGCACTCACTGCTGGCCCAGGCGATACGGGGGCAACACTTCTAGCTGGCACATTTATAGCAACCCCACCTGTGATGTGTCCCCTGTGAAGTGTGGAGATGGGGATGAAGTGGGGATGTTGCAAGGATGGTTGCCTCCTACCATCCTAGCAGCACTACCTGATGTGCTGGATCCTGTTCCAGGCCCTGGAAGAGATTGAGTGCAGGGCCAAAAAGACGATCAGAGGGCTGGAGCTTCTGTCGTACAGGGACAGGCCGAGAGAGCCAGGGCTGCTCAACCTGCTGAAGACTACCAGGAGATGTTATAATGGCCTCCCATTACCTGGAGAGGGCCTCCAGGACAGCTGGAGAGAGACTAAGGGGCTGTGGTGATAGAACAAGGGGCAACAGTTCTAAAGTAGAGCAGGGCCCAGTCGTAGACAATGGGAGATTGATGGTTTGGAGAGGGCAAGAGCACCTTCAGCCTTTTACTTGTTAAGCTTCTCCAAGAGTGTGGTGCAATACAGAAATCCCGGGTTGCGGCTCGTGGCCATTCGTGATGCAGTTTCTAAGCTGCAAGGAGCTCTCATCAAATGTTGCTGGGCTGTATTCAGGCTGCAATAGACCACAGAGGATGGGAAAACTAGAGACCCCTTAGACTTTCATATGCTGTCTGTTCCACACAGCAGGGACACTCCTCCTTGTGTGTCACAAAACAAGATGTGATCTCGTTCCCTTCCCTTCATAGAATCCTAGGATCGTTTTGGCTGGGAGAGACCTTTACTCCAGCACTGCCAAGTCCATCACTAAACCATATCCCTCGGCCACACATCTATGGGCCTTTTAAATATATGCAGGGATGGTTGCGACTGCACCATTTCCCTGTGAAGCCTGTTGCAAGGCTTGACAACCTTTCCTAGTGTGCAGTCTAAACCTTCCCTGGCCCAGCTTAAGGCCCTTTCCCAGTATTCGGGGGGCGGGCAGGGTGTCTGCCTCACCGCTGGAGGCCACACCGTTAGTGGAACAGGCCAGGCTGCTGTTGGCCTTCTCGGCCGCCTGGCCACGCTGCTGCGCCTCAAGCCGATGAACCTTCGTCAGTAGCCGAGGGCAGTTGCTGCTAGGGCCGGGCCCGCCCGCAGCGGAGCGGAGCTGCGGGTCCCGCCGAGCCAAGGTTGCCCAGGTCCGCGGAGGCAGCCGCCGGGAGCGAGCAGCGCTGGCGGGGAGCCGCTGGGGAGCCCCGCGCGGGGCCAGAGCAAGGGCGGGAGAGGGAAAGGCAGCAGCCCGGAACGGAAGCCAGGGCGCAGGCATTGAGGGCTCGCTCCGGAGCCGCGCCTCCATGAGGGCACACAGGCGTGGGGCTGAGGAAGATGCAGCTCCCACACGTCTGTCCTCGAACGCTTAGGAAAAGCCGAGTGAGTGCTAAAAGGCGCTCTCCGTTCCTTGCCGTGCTTGCCATAGTGCGGTGGGAAAGCAGGGCAAAAATCAGAGCATCAGAGAATCGTAGGATCACAGGGTCAGAGACTCATGGCATGCACTGGGTTGGAGGGGACCTTGAAAGGTCATCTGGTACACGCCCCCTGCACGAAGCACGGGCAGCTCTGAAGCCACTGTGGTCTTGAGAGGAGGACGCTGCTGCTCCTGGCGGAGGGCTGCTGCGCAGGGATTTCCCTTCCCTTTCTGTGTCCCGCACTCTCCCGTTTTGGCCCCTGCGTCAAGCGGTCAGGGGAGCACTTGCCATCGCTTTCCTCCCAGACCTGGCTTTTCAAATATGGGTTATTCATGATCACAGTAACCAAAAGCTTGAGTGCCAGCAGCACAGCTGGGCCTGCAACTGTTCCATTCATCTCTGCTTTCTGAAACCCTTCCTCAGACTTGTGGGGAATAAAGGAGAGCCCCAGCTTTGCTCCCGATCCTTGGAGCACCGAGGGATATACCCATGGACTCCTCAGTGAATACGTAGTTGGCTAGATGGCCGCTCTCAAAGACTTGTGATCAATGGCTGAGTGTCCAAATGGAGACCCATGGTGAGCGGAGTCCCCCAGGGATTGCTGCTGGGACTACAGCAGTTTAACGTCTTTGCTGGTGACATGGACAGTGGGATCAAGGATACCTTCAGCAAGTGTGCTATCACCAAACTGTGTGATGAGGTGGACACGCTGGAGGGAAGGAATGAAATACAGAGGGACCTTGACAAGGTGGAGACGCAGACCCATGCCAAACTCATCAAGTTCAACAAGGCAAAGTCCTGCACCAGGGTCAGGGCAATCCCAAGCAGAAATGCAGGCTGACTGAGGAGTCAGTTGAAGGCCACCCTGCAATGAAGGACTTGAGGGTCTTGGTTGAGGAGGTGCTTGACAGGAGCCGGCAATGTGCGTTGGCAGTCCAAAAAGCCAGCCATATCCTGGACTGCGTGAGCAGCAGGTCAAGGGAGATGATTGTTGCCCTCTGCTCTGCCCTGCTCTTGTGAGACCCCCACCTGGAGTGCTGCACCTAACTCAGGAGCCCCTAACACAAGAAGAGTGTGAATCTGTCGCGCAGCTGCACAATACCCTGCTCCTGGCTCCTCTGCTCCAGTTCCTCCACCTCCTCAAACAGATGAGCCATCTCCCGGCTCAGCATCTCCTCACACTCCTTCATCTGCTCCTCTGTGTCCTCATCCAGTTCGTAACCTATGTTTTGTGCTCTCAGAATGAGGGATTTCAGACGGGATGCCAAGACGTGTGTGACTATGATGGTGGCCATGGCCTGCAAGGGACAGAGAGAGAGAGAGAGAGAGAGAATGGGTTCAGTGGGCTGGGAGCGAAGGACCTGGAGATGATGGGGGTGGGTTTGGGAGCCACAGGGAGCTAGTGGCAGGGAGGAGAAAGGGCCAGGCAGCTGGGAGGTAGCAAAGCCTGTGCCCAGCCCTGCCCTGCCCAGCCCGTGGCTTCATGCACTTCACTTTCCCAAGCTCCTCTTCTGAGGGGCTAGGTCCTCGATGCAAGGTGAGAAGCCAACCCCAGGGACCTGCGCTTCTTCCCACACCCTGGTCCAGCCCAACTTCCCCCTGTGCCCACACTCACTGCTGGCCCAGGAGATGCTGGGGCAACGCTGCCAGCTGGCACATTTTTAGCACCCCCACCTGTGATGTGTCCCCTGTGAAGTGTAGAGATGTGTGGTGGAGTTGTTGCAAGGATGGTTGCCTCCTACCATCCTAGCAGCATTACTTGATGTGCTGGATCCTTTTCTAGGCCCTGAAGACATTGAGTCACTCAGCCATTTAATAGGCTGGGGACAAGCTTACCTCCTCAGGCACGTTGATTGCCAAGGAAGATGTGGTGGAGATGTTCCTTTTCAAGGCAGCAGTGCAGGTACTGCATGATCTCCTCGAGCTGCTCCATGAAATCTCCACTGCACCAGCCTGATAGGGTGTGGGGCACAGTCGCCTTCCTGGTAGCACTTGAAAAGCCTGTGCCTGCCAGGATTTGGGGGCAGACATGCAGGCACTTCAGGTGGTAGCTGCCACATGGCACCTGCCTGGCGATATGCTGGAAGAACTCCACCTCTGCCCCACCACAGCTCACTGACCACGTCGTGCTTGTGGTCAAGGTGTCCTCTCTAATGTGGCACCCCACCAGCACCTCCACCACCTGGCTCCTGTAGGACAGCTCCTGCAGTGGCCACTGGATGCACGTGGCAAAAATCCTGCCCCTATACTTCACATCACCAGGATCTTTCCCATCACTTTCTTCCTTCTGCAGCTCTGCCTCTTCCTCCTCCACATCTTCTTCCTCCTCCACATCTTCTTCCTCCTCCTGTTTTGTGTGGCTGTTGAAGCTCTCTTTGTCACTGCTACTGGCCAGCTCACGACTCCACCAGCAGAGTGCTAATAGCCGGAGAAGGACTCTGGCAGGCGCCCAGAACTACCACCGCTGCACAGCAGCAAAGAGCACCACTTTCCAGGCATCATTGTCTTGCTCCTCGCTCATCTGCTCTTGTTCCTTCAGCTCCACTGACAGCTGAGCCATCTCCTGGCTCATCATCTCCTCACACTGCTGAAATAAGTTCCAGAGGAGAGCTCTTAGTAGACCTGCATGAGTTCCTCCCCTAGCTCCTCCACCACCCAGCTGCTGTAGGGCAGCCCCTGCAGTGGCCTGTGGATGTGCTTGGCAAAACTCCTGTCCAGATGCAACACATCATCAGGATCTTCTCCATCACCACCTTCCTCCTGCAGCCCCGCTTCTTCCTCCTGCACATCTTCCTCCTCCTCCTGTTGTGCCTGGCTGCTGAAGCTGTCTTTGTCACTGCTGCAGGCCAGCTCATGGGTCCATTTTACTGAGCCACCAGCGCAGCACCAAGAGCAGGAGACGGACGCTGGCAGTGGCCCAGAGCTGCCACTGCTGCAAGGCAGCTAAGAGCATTGCTCTCCAGGCAACATTACCCTGCTCCTGGCTCCTCTGCTCCAGTTCCTCCACCTCCTCTAGCAGATGAGCCATCTCCCGGCTCAGCATCTCCTCACGCTCCTTCATCTGCTCCTCTGTGTCCTCATGCAGTTTGTAACCAATGTTTTGTGCCCTCAGAATGAGGGATTTCAGAAGGGATGCCAAGACGTGTGTGGCAACCATGACGGCCATGGCCTGCAAGGGAGAGCGAGAGAGAGAGAGGGAAGGTTTTCAGTGGGCTGGGAATGAAGGACCTGGAGATGATGGGGGTGGGTTTGGGAGCCACAGGGAGCTAGTGGCAGGGAGGAGAAAGGGCCAGGCAGCTGGGAGGCAGCAAAGCCTGTGCCCAGCCCTGCCCTGCCCAGCCCGTGGCTTCATGCACTTCACTTTCCCAAGCTCCTCTTCTGAGGGGCTAGGCCCTCGATGCAGGGTGAGAAGCCAACCCCAGGGACCTGCGCTTCTTCCCACACCCTGGTCCAGCCCAACTTCCCCCTGTGCCTGCACTCACTGCTGGCCCAGGCGATACGGGGGCAACACTTCTAGCTGGCACATTTATAGCAACCCCACCTGTGATGTGTCCCCTGTGAAGTGTGGAGATGGGGATGAAGTGGGGATGTTGCAAGGATGGTTGCCTCCTACCATCCTAGCAGCACTACCTGATGTGCTGGATCCTGTTCCAGGCCCTGGAAGAGATTGAGTGCAGGGCCAAAAAGACGATCAGAGGGCTGGAGCTTCTGTCGTACAGGGACAGGCCGAGAGAGCCAGGGCTGCTCAACCTGCTGAAGACTACCAGGAGATGTTATAATGGCCTCCCATTACCTGGAGAGGGCCTCCAGGACAGCTGGAGAGAGACTAAGGGGCTGTGGTGATAGAACAAGGGGCAACAGTTCTAAAGTAGAGCAGGGCCCAGTCGTAGACAATGGGAGATTGATGGTTTGGAGAGGGCAAGAGCACCTTCAGCCTTTTACTTGTTAAGCTTCTCCAAGAGTGTGGTGCAATACAGAAATCCCGGGTTGCGGCTCGTGGCCATTCGTGATGCAGTTTCTAAGCTGCAAGGAGCTCTCATCAAATGTTGCTGGGCTGTATTCAGGCTGCAATAGACCACAGAGAATGGGAAAACTAGAGACCCCTTAGACTTTCATATGCTGTCTGTTCCACACAGCAGGGACACTCCTCCTTGTGTGTCACAAAACAAGATGTGATCTCGTTCCCTTCCCTTCATAGAATCCTAGGATCGTTTTGGCTGGGAGAGACCTTTACTCCAGCACTGCCAAGTCCATCACTAAACCATATCCCTCGGCCACACATCTATGGGCCTTTTAAATATACGCAGGGATGGTTGCGACTGCACCATTTCCCTGTGAAGCCTGTTGCAAGGCTTGACAACCTTTCCTAGTGTGCAGTCTAAACCTTCCCTGGCCCAGCTTAAGGCCCTTTCCCAGTATTCGGGGGGCGGGCAGGGTGTCTGCCTCACCGCTGGAGGCCACACCGTTAGTGGAACAGGCCAGGCTGCTGTTGGCCTTCTCGGCCGCCTGGCCACGCTGCTGCGCCTCAAGCCGATGAACCTTCGTCAGTAGCCGAGGGCAGTTGCTGCTAGGGCCGGGCCCGCCCGCAGCGGAGCGGAGCTGCGGGTCCCGCCGAGCCAAGGTTGCCCAGGTCCGCGGAGGCAGCCGCCGGGAGCGAGCAGCGCTGGCGGGGAGCCGCTGGGGAGCCCCGCGCGGGGCCAGAGCAAGGGCGGGAGAGGGAAAGGCAGCAGCCCGGAACGGAAGCCAGGGCGCAGGCATTGAGGGCTCGCTCCGGAGCCGCGCCTCCATGAGGGCACACAGGCGTGGGGCTGAGGAAGATGCAGCTCCCACACGTCTGTCCTCGAACGCTTAGGAAAAGCCGAGTGAGTGCTAAAAGGCGCTCTCCGTTCCTTGCCGTGCTTGCCATAGTGCGGTGGGAAAGCAGGGCAAAAATCAGAGCATCAGAGAATCGTAGGATCACAGGGTCAGAGACTCATGGCATGCACTGGGTTGGAGGGGACCTTGAAAGGTCATCCGGTACACGCCCCCTGCACGAAGCACGGGCAGCTCTGAAGCCACTGTGGTCTTGAGAGGAGGACGCTGCTGCTCCTGGCGGAGGGCTGCTGCGCAGGGATTTCCCTTCCCTTTCTGTGTCCCGCACTCTCCCGTTTTGGCCCCTGCGTCAAGCGGTCAGGGGAGCACTTGCCATCGCTTTCCTCCCAGACCTGGCTTTTCAAATATGGGTTATTCATGATCACAGTAACCAAAAGCTTGAGTGCCAGCAGCACAGCTGGGCCTGCAACTGTTCCACTCATCTCTGCTTTCTGAAACCCTTCCTCAGACTTGTGGGGAATAAAGGAGAGCCCCAGCTTTGCTCCCGATCCTTGGAGCACCGAGGGATATACAGTCTCTCAGGGTGCTTTGAATTTGCCTTGCCACAATGTCATGGGACCTTACATGGTGCAGTAGGAGTCAAAACCAGCCTGCAAGGCTACAGCAAGTTTGAACATCACTCGGTGACGTCACAAATGTGATCTCCTGGTGGGCAGCAAACTGTAGAGGAATTGTCTGGACGGCAATGTGGGCAGGACAGCTCCATAGAGAAGCAACACTTGAGCGCTTTTAAATTTTTGAGTAACTTATTTCTAACCGATCACTTGCTAGGCATTGCATTCACCTTCTGGGAGACAGGTATCAGGCATCAGAAAACAGTGCCTGTGGCTCCCGGCACATAGCAGAAGATTCATCAGCATCAAGATCAGAGAATAAGAGAACGGATATGAAAGGACAGGAACTATCTTTAAGGTTGTCTTTTCATGGGTGCTTTTAGAAGGAAATGTATTCAGCTAGAAAATGTATCTTTGTTATTTACAAAATATTTGTAATAGTGCTAAAGTGTAGATGATTAAATCTCTGGAAATTCATAAAAGCTACGAAAATCTGTTTGGGTTTGTGGGGGTTTTATTTTTTTAATTTTTTTGGACATTTTTAAATTTTTAAATTTTTTTTACTTTTTTTTTACATTTTTAATTTTTTTTTACATTTTTTTTTTATTTTGTTTTTACATTTTTTATTTTTTGTTACAATGAGGACTAACATCTCTTTTAAACAACATAAATTCATTTTGAACTACTTAGGATTTCCAACACTCTATGTACGATTGATGTGCGTTCTTTTACACGAGTTGGTATCGAGCCGTAGGGATTACTTTTAAGACAAAATATCAGTTCTGGTTAAGAACTCCACTGCATTGTGTAAGGTTCTTGCAAATGACATGGTCTTCCTGGCTTGGTTCAAAGCATGTGACACTGTCCCGCATGACATCCTGGTCTCTAAACTGGGAGGACACGGTTTTGACGGACGTAAAGATCTCTTAGTGTTGTCCAGAGCTGAGCAGCCTTAAGAGCCTATCATAAATCTCCTCAAAGTCACAGAGTGCCTTGGCGTGGGCGGCTGGATCCTGTGCCAGGCCCTGGAAGAGGTTGAGTGGCTCAGCCATTTCGTAGGCCGGGGGCAAGCTTATCTCCTCAGGCACGTTGTCATTGCCAAGGAAGAAGTGGTGGAGATGTTTCTTGTCCAGACAGCAGCGCAGGTACTGCATGATGTCCTTGAGCCGTTCCACGAAATCTCCACTGCACCAGCCTGACAGGGGTGTGGTAGTCAGGAGGTGCATCACAGTCGCCTTCATGGCAGCACTTGAAAAGCCTGTGCCTGCCAGGATTTGGGTGCAGACATGCAGGCACTTCAGGTGGTAGCTGCCATGTGGCACCTGCCTGGCGATATGCTGGAAGAACTTCACCTCTGCCACAGCACAGCTCGCTGACCACGTCGTGCTTGTGGTCAAGGTGGCCTCTCTGCTGCGGCTGCACAGGAAGATGTCCGAGTCACCTCGCTGCAGCCCAAGTATCAGCTCAATGACAAAGGCTCTCTCGAATCGATCTCTCAGCTGCAGCTTGCAGGAGCGTGGGGAGGGCAGCACCTTCAGACGGTAGTGACGCATCTTAGGCTTCACCCCCCATACACACCTCACAAAGTCCTGGAACCAGGCCACTGTCTTCTGTACATCTAGGTAGGAGCCAGTGCAGAGCACGCTGAGGAGGTGTTCCCGCCCGTGTCTCCTCTGCCTCTTGTCAGGATGGTGGAGGAAGCACGGCACGTTCTCCGCCGGTTCTTCTGCTGCGCAGGTGCACTTCAGCTGCACTTGGACCCGGAAGGTTCTCTTTGGCCTCTCCTCCACGATGCTCTCTTTCAAGCGGAAGGCGTGGGCACATCCGGGTTTCAGTGGCACCAGCAGGCGGTAGACAGCATCATCCCCACAATGACTCCAACCTTCGTAGGTGCTGCCTACCCCAATGGGTGGCTGCATCACTGGGAAATAGGTACCAGAGGAGAGCTCTTGGTAGACCTGGATGAGTTCTGCCACCTGCTCCTCCACCACCCGTCTCCTGTAGCGCAGCTCCTGCACTGGCCACCGGAAGCGCTTAGCAAACAGCCTGTCCATAGCCTTCACATCGTCGGGATCTTCTCCATCACCACCTTCCTCCTGCAGCTCCTCTGCCTCCTCTTTCTGCTCCTCCTCTTCTTGCCCCTCCTCTTCTTGCCCCAACTCTATGCAGCTGCTGAAGATCTCCTTGCCTCTGCTGCGGGCCGGCTCATGGGTCCATTTCCTGAGCCACCAGCACAGCACCAAGAGCAGGAGAAGGACGCCGGCAATGGCCCAGAACTGCCACCGCTGCGAGGCAGCCAAGAGCATTGTTCTCCAGGCATCATTGCCCTGCTCCTGGCTCCTCTGCTCCAGTTCCTCCACCTCCTTCAGCAGACGAGCCATCTCCCGGCTCAGCATCTCCTGGCGCTGCGTCATCCGCTGCTCTGTGCCCTCGTCCAGGTCATAACCAACGTTTTGTGCTCCCAGAATGAGCGATTTCAAAACGGATGCCAGGGCACGTGTGGCAAACATGGCTGCCATGGCCTGCAAGGGGAAGAGAGAGAGAAGGGGTTCAGTGGGGCTGGGAGCGAGGGAGCCCCAGGGAGGCAAGGGGCAGAGAAGGGGCCAGGCAGCTGGGAGGCTGCAAGGCCTGCACCCAGCCCTGATGCCAGTGGCACTCTGCCCTGCCCATGTTCCTCTCGAGTGGCTGCTTGCCCTCAATGCAGAGTAAGAACCCAAACCCAAGGGACCTGTGTTTCTTCCCCTGCCCTCATCCCGCCCAGTCTCCCCCCACACCCTCACTTACTGCTGGTCCACACCAAGCTGGGGCAACACTGCCTGCTGGCACATTTATAGCCCCCCTGCCTACCCATTCCCTATGACATCACAAATGCCCCTGCCCAGCCATCCCCTGTGACATCACAATGCCACAGCGCATCACAGCCATGCCCAACAAACAGCTCCGGCCCTCTGCCCCAGCCTGGCTCAGCAACTCACAGCTGCCCCAGGCCAGCAAGCCCTGAGACCCACAATGTACCAACCCCCTGGCAGGACAGGCCTCTGTGCTTCTGGTCATGGATGTGCTCTTGGTGCTTTCACCCGGCAGGTGGAGATTTCCCAGAGGACAGCTCCCCCCCAGCTGACACAAGCACCCTCTTCTCCATGGCTTGAATGGACACTTCTGCAGTACCAGCTCCCTGGAGAATCTGGCATGGTCAGATTATCCCTCCAAACCCTGTGAAGACAAGGGTTTGAGGGCCCGTGGGACATTGTCACCATGCTTGCCACAGTGCGGTGGGAAAGCAGGGCAAAATTTAGAGCATCAGCGAGTCGTAGGATCACAGAATCAGAGACTCATGGCATGCATTGGGTTGGAGGGGACCCTGAAAGGTCATCTGGTACACGCCCCCTGCACGAAGCACAGGGAGCTCTGAAGCCACTGTGGTCTTGAGAGGAGGACGCTGCTGCTCCTGGCGGAGGGCTGCTGCGCAGGGATTTCCCTTCCCTTTCTGTGTCCCGCACTCTCCCGTTTTGGCCCCTGCGTCAAGCGGTCAGGGGAACACTTGCCATCGCTTTCCTCCCAGACCTGGCTTTTCAAATATGGGTTATTCATGATCACAGTAACCAAAAGCTTGAGTGCCAGCAGCACAGCTGGGCCTGCAACTGTTCCATTCATCTCTGCTTTCTGAAACCCTTCCTCAGACTTGTGGGGAATAAAGGAGAGCCCCAGCTTTGCTCCCGATCCTTGGAGCACCGAGGGATATACAGTCTCTCAGGGTGCTTTGAATTTGCCTTGCCACAATGTCATGGGACCTTACATGGTGCAGTAGGAGTCAAAACCAGCCTGCAAGGCTACAGCAAGTTTGAACGTCACTCGGTGACGTCACAAATGTGATCTCCTGGTGGGCAGCAAACTGTAGAGGAATTGTCTGGACGGCAATGTGGGCAGGACAGCTCCATAGAGAAGCAACACTTGAGCGCTTTTAAATTTTTGAGTAACTTATTTCTAACCGATCACTTGCTAGGCATTGCATTCACCTTCTGGGAGACAGGTATCAGGCATCAGAAAACAGTGCCTGTGGCTCCCGGCACATAGCAGAAGATTCATCAGCATCAAGATCAGAGAATAAGAGAACGGATATGAAAGGACAGGAACTATCTTTAAGGTTGTCTTTTCATGGGTGCTTTTAGAAGGAAATGTATTCAGCTAGAAAATGTATCTTTGTTATTTACAAAATATTTGTAATAGTGCTAAAGTGTAGATGATTAAATCTCTGGAAATTCATAAAAGCTACGAAAATCTGTTTGGGTTTGTGGGGGTTTTATTTTTTTAATTTTTTTTGGACATTTTTAAATTTTTAAATTTTTTTTACTTTTTTTTTTACATTTTTAATTTTTTTTTACATTTTTTTTTATTTTGTTTTTACATTTTTTATTTTTTGTTACAATGAGGACTAACATCTCTTTTAAACAACATAAATTCATTTTGAACTACTTAGGATTTCCAACACTCTATGTACGATTGATGTGCGTTCTTTTACACGAGTTGGTATCGAGCCGTAGGGATTACTTTTAAGACAAAATATCAGTTCTGGTTAAGAACTCCACTGCATTGTGTAAGGTTCTTGCAAATGACATGGTCTTCCTGGCTTGGTTCAAAGCATTTGACACTGTCCCGCATGACATCCTGGTCTCTAAACTGGGAGGACACGGTTTTGACGGACGTAAAGATCTCTTAGTGTTGTCCAGAGCTGAGCAGCCTTAAGAGCCTATCATAAATCTCCTCAAAGTCACAGAGTGCCTTGGCGTGGGCGGCTGGATCCTGTGCCAGGCCCTGGAAGAGGTTGAGTGGCTCAGCCATTTCGTAGGCCGGGGGCAAGCTTATCTCCTCAGGCACGTTGTCATTGCCAAGGAAGAAGTGGTGGAGATGTTTCTTGTCCAGACAGCAGCGCAGGTACTGCATGATGTCCTTGAGCCGTTCCACGAAATCTCCACTGCACCAGCCTGACAGGGGTGTGGTAGTCAGGAGGTGCATCACAGTCGCCTTCATGGCAGCACTTGAAAAGCCTGTGCCTGCCAGGATTTGGGTGCAGACATGCAGGCACTTCAGGTGGTAGCTGCCATGTGGCACCTGCCTGGCGATATGCTGGAAGAACTTCACCTCTGCCACAGCACAGCTCGCTGACCACGTCGTGCTTGTGGTCAAGGTGGCCTCTCTGCTGCGGCTGCACAGGAAGATGTCCGAGTCACCTCGCTGCAGCCCAAGTATCGGCTCAATGACAAAGGCTCTCTCGAATCGATCTCTCAGCTGCAGCTTGCAGGAGCGTGGGGAGGGCAGCACCTTCAGACGGTAGTGACGCATCTTAGGCTTCACCCCCCATACACACCTCACAAAGTCCTGGAACCAGGCCACTGTCTTCTGTACATCTAGGTAGGAGCCAGTGCAGAGCACGCTGAGGAGGTGTTCCCGCCCGTGTCTCCTCTGCCTCTTGTCAGGATGGTGGAGGAAGCACGGCACGTTCTCCGCCGGTTCTTCTGCTGCGCAGGTGCACTTCAGCTGCACTTGGACCCGGAAGGTTCTCTTTGGCCTCTCCTCCACGATGCTCTCTTTCAAGCGGAAGGCGTGGGCACGTCCGGGTTTCAGTGGCACCAGCAGGCGGTAGACAGCATCATCCCCACAATGACTCCAACCTTCGTAGGTGCTGCCTACCCCAATGGGTGGCTGCATCACTGGGAAATAGGTACCAGAGGAGAGCTCTTGGTAGACCTGGATGAGTTCTGCCACCTGCTCCTCCACCACCCGTCTCCTGTAGCGCAGCTCCTGCACTGGCCACCGGAAGCGCTTAGCAAACAGCCTGTCCATAGCCTTCACATCGTCGGGATCTTCTCCATCACCACCTTCCTCCTGCAGCTCCTCTGCCTCCTCTTTCTGCTCCTCCTCTTCTTGCCCCTCCTCTTCTTGCCCCAACTCTATGCAGCTGCTGAAGATCTCCTTGCCTCTGCTGCGGGCCGGCTCATGGGTCCATTTCCTGAGCCACCAGCACAGCACCAAGAGCAGGAGAAGGACGCCGGCAATGGCCCAGAACTGCCACCGCTGCGAGGCAGCCAAGAGCATTGTTCTCCAGGCATCATTGCCCTGCTCCTGGCTCCTCTGCTCCAGTTCCTCCACCTCCTTCAGCAGACGAGCCATCTCCCGGCTCAGCATCTCCTGGCGCTGCGTCATCCGCTGCTCTGTGCCCTCGTCCAGGTCATAACCAACGTTTTGTGCTCCCAGAATGAGCGATTTCAAAACGGATGCCAGGGCACGTGTGGCAAACATGGCTGCCATGGCCTGCAAGGGGAAGAGAGAGAGAAGGGGTTCAGTGGGGCTGGGAGCGAGGGAGCCCCAGGGAGGCAAGGGGCAGAGAAGGGGCCAGGCAGCTGGGAGGCTGCAAGGCCTGCACCCAGCCCTGATGCCAGTGGCACTCTGCCCTGCCCATGTTCCTCTCGAGTGGCTGCTTGCCCTCAATGCAGAGTAAGAACCCAAACCCAAGGGACCTGTGTTTCTTCCCCTGCCCTCATCCCGCCCAGTCTCCCCCCACACCCTCACTTACTGCTGGTCCACACCAAGCTGGGGCAACACTGCCTGCTGGCACATTTATAGCCCCCCTGCCTACCCATTCCCTATGACATCACAAATGCCCCTGCCCAGCCATCCCCTGTGACATCACAATGCCACAGCGCATCACAGCCATGCCCAACAAACAGCTCCGGCCCTCTGCCCCAGCCTGGCTCAGCAACTCACAGCTGCCCCAGGCCAGCAAGCCCTGAGACCCACAATGTACCAACCCCCTGGCAGGACAGGCCTCTGTGCTTCTGGTCATGGATGTGCTCTTGGTGCTTTCACCCGGCAGGTGGAGATTTCCCAGAGGACAGCTCCCCCCCAGCTGACACAAGCACCCTCTTCTCCATGGCTTGAATGGACACTTCTGCAGTACCAGCTCCCTGGAGAATCTGGCATGGTCAGATTATCCCTCCAAACCCTGTGAAGACAAGGGTTTGAGGGCCCGTGGGACATTGTCACCATGCTTGCCACAGTGCGGTGGGAAAGCAGGGCAAAATTTAGAGCATCAGCGAGTCGTAGGATCACAGAATCAGAGACTCATGGCATGCATTGGGTTGGAGGGGACCCTGAAAGGTCATCTGGTACACGCCCCCTGCACGAAGCACAGGGAGCTCTGAAGCCACTGTGGTCTTGAGAGGAGGACGCTGCTGCTCCTGGCGGAGGGCTGCTGCGCAGGGATTTCCCTTCCCTTTCTGTGTCCCGCACTCTCCCGTTTTGGCCCCTGCGTCAAGCGGTCAGGGGAACACTTGCCATCGCTTTCCTCCCAGACCTGGCTTTTCAAATATGGGTTATTCATGATCACAGTAACCAAAAGCTTGAGTGCCAGCAGCACAGCTGGGCCTGCAACTGTTCCATTCATCTCTGCTTTCTGAAACCCTTCCTCAGACTTGTGGGGAATAAAGGAGAGCCCCAGCTTTGCTCCCGATCCTTGGAGCACCGAGGGATATACAGTCTCTCAGGGTGCTTTGAATTTGCCTTGCCACAATGTCATGGGACCTTACATGGTGCAGTAGGAGTCAAAACCAGCCTGCAAGGCTACAGCAAGTTTGAACGTCACTCGGTGACGTCACAAATGTGATCTCCTGGTGGGCAGCAAACTGTAGAGGAATTGTCTGGACGGCAATGTGGGCAGGACAGCTCCATAGAGAAGCAACACTTGAGCGCTTTTAAATTTTTGAGTAACTTATTTCTAACCGATCACTTGCTAGGCATTGCATTCACCTTCTGGGAGACAGGTATCAGGCATCAGAAAACAGTGCCTGTGGCTCCCGGCACATAGCAGAAGATTCATCAGCATCAAGATCAGAGAATAAGAGAACGGATATGAAAGGACAGGAACTATCTTTAAGGTTGTCTTTTCATGGGTGCTTTTAGAAGGAAATGTATTCAGCTAGAAAATGTATCTTTGTTATTTACAAAATATTTGTAATAGTGCTAAAGTGTAGATGATTAAATCTCTGGAAATTCATAAAAGCTACGAAAATCTGTTTGGGTTTGTGGGGGTTTTATTTTTTTAATTTTTTTGGACATTTTTAAATTTTTAAATTTTTTTTACTTTTTTTTTTACATTTTTAATTTTTTTTTACATTTTTTTTTATTTTGTTTTTACATTTTTTATTTTTTGTTACAATGAGGACTAACATCTCTTTTAAACAACATAAATTCATTTTGAACTACTTAGGATTTCCAACACTCTATGTACGATTGATGTGCGTTCTTTTACACGAGTTGGTATCGAGCCGTAGGGATTACTTTTAAGACAAAATATCAGTTCTGGTTAAGAACTCCACTGCATTGTGTAAGGTTCTTGCAAATGACATGGTCTTCCTGGCTTGGTTCAAAGCATTTGACACTGTCCCGCATGACATCCTGGTCTCTAAACTGGGAGGACACGGTTTTGACGGACGTAAAGATCTCTTAGTGTTGTCCAGAGCTGAGCAGCCTTAAGAGCCTATCATAAATCTCCTCAAAGTCACAGAGTGCCTTGGCGTGGGCGGCTGGATCCTGTGCCAGGCCCTGGAAGAGGTTGAGTGGCTCAGCCATTTCGTAGGCCGGGGGCAAGCTTATCTCCTCAGGCACGTTGTCATTGCCAAGGAAGAAGTGGTGGAGATGTTTCTTGTCCAGACAGCAGCGCAGGTACTGCATGATGTCCTTGAGCCGTTCCACGAAATCTCCACTGCACCAGCCTGACAGGGGTGTGGTAGTCAGGAGGTGCATCACAGTCGCCTTCATGGCAGCACTTGAAAAGCCTGTGCCTGCCAGGATTTGGGTGCAGACATGCAGGCACTTCAGGTGGTAGCTGCCATGTGGCACCTGCCTGGCGATATGCTGGAAGAACTTCACCTCTGCCACAGCACAGCTCGCTGACCACGTCGTGCTTGTGGTCAAGGTGGCCTCTCTGCTGCGGCTGCACAGGAAGATGTCCGAGTCACCTCGCTGCAGCCCAAGTATCAGCTCAATGACAAAGGCTCTCTCGAATCGATCTCTCAGCTGCAGCTTGCAGGAGCGTGGGGAGGGCAGCACCTTCAGACGGTAGTGACGCATCTTAGGCTTCACCCCCCATACACACCTCACAAAGTCCTGGAACCAGGCCACTGTCTTCTGTACATCTAGGTAGGAGCCAGTGCAGAGCACGCTGAGGAGGTGTTCCCGCCCGTGTCTCCTCTGCCTCTTGTCAGGATGGTGGAGGAAGCACGGCACGTTCTCCGCCGGTTCTTCTGCTGCGCAGGTGCACTTCAGCTGCACTTGGACCCGGAAGGTTCTCTTTGGCCTCTCCTCCACGATGCTCTCTTTCAAGCGGAAGGCGTGGGCACGTCCGGGTTTCAGTGGCACCAGCAGGCGGTAGACAGCATCATCCCCACAATGACTCCAACCTTCGTAGGTGCTGCCTACCCCAATGGGTGGCTGCATCACTGGGAAATAGGTACCAGAGGAGAGCTCTTGGTAGACCTGGATGAGTTCTGCCACCTGCTCCTCCACCACCCGTCTCCTGTAGCGCAGCTCCTGCACTGGCCACCGGAAGCGCTTAGCAAACAGCCTGTCCATAGCCTTCACATCGTCGGGATCTTCTCCATCACCACCTTCCTCCTGCAGCTCCTCTGCCTCCTCTTTCTGCTCCTCCTCTTCTTGCCCCTCCTCTTCTTGCCCCAACTCTATGCAGCTGCTGAAGATCTCCTTGCCTCTGCTGCGGGCCGGCTCATGGGTCCATTTCCTGAGCCACCAGCACAGCACCAAGAGCAGGAGAAGGACGCCGGCAATGGCCCAGAACTGCCACCGCTGCGAGGCAGCCAAGAGCATTGTTCTCCAGGCATCATTGCCCTGCTCCTGGCTCCTCTGCTCCAGTTCCTCCACCTCCTTCAGCAGACGAGCCATCTCCCGGCTCAGCATCTCCTGGCGCTGCGTCATCCGCTGCTCTGTGCCCTCGTCCAGGTCATAACCAACGTTTTGTGCTCCCAGAATGAGCGATTTCAAAACGGATGCCAGGGCACGTGTGGCAAACATGGCTGCCATGGCCTGCAAGGGGAAGAGAGAGAGAAGGGGTTCAGTGGGGCTGGGAGCGAGGGAGCCCCAGGGAGGCAAGGGGCAGAGAAGGGGCCAGGCAGCTGGGAGGCTGCAAGGCCTGCACCCAGCCCTGATGCCAGTGGCACTCTGCCCTGCCCATGTTCCTCTCGAGTGGCTGCTTGCCCTCAATGCAGAGTAAGAACCCAAACCCAAGGGACCTGTGTTTCTTCCCCTGCCCTCATCCCGCCCAGTCTCCCCCCACACCCTCACTTACTGCTGGTCCACACCAAGCTGGGGCAACACTGCCTGCTGGCACATTTATAGCCCCCCTGCCTACCCATTCCCTATGACATCACAAATGCCCCTGCCCAGCCATCCCCTGTGACATCACAATGCCACAGCGCATCACAGCCATGCCCAACAAACAGCTCCGGCCCTCTGCCCCAGCCTGGCTCAGCAACTCACAGCTGCCCCAGGCCAGCAAGCCCTGAGACCCACAATGTACCAACCCCCTGGCAGGACAGGCCTCTGTGCTTCTGGTCATGGATGTGCTCTTGGTGCTTTCACCCGGCAGGTGGAGATTTCCCAGAGGACAGCTCCCCCCCAGCTGACACAAGCACCCTCTTCTCCATGGCTTGAATGGACACTTCTGCAGTACCAGCTCCCTGGAGAATCTGGCATGGTCAGATTATCCCTCCAAACCCTGTGAAGACAAGGGTTTGAGGGCCCGTGGGACATTGTCACCATGCTTGCCACAGTGCGGTGGGAAAGCAGGGCAAAATTTAGAGCATCAGCGAGTCGTAGGATCACAGAATCAGAGACTCATGGCATGCATTGGGTTGGAGGGGACCCTGAAAGGTCATCTGGTACACGCCCCCTGCACGAAGCACAGGGAGCTCTGAAGCCACTGTGGTCTTGAGAGGAGGACGCTGCTGCTCCTGGCGGAGGGCTGCTGCGCAGGGATTTCCCTTCCCTTTCTGTGTCCCGCACTCTCCCGTTTTGGCCCCTGCGTCAAGCGGTCAGGGGAACACTTGCCATCGCTTTCCTCCCAGACCTGGCTTTTCAAATATGGGTTATTCATGATCACAGTAACCAAAAGCTTGAGTGCCAGCAGCACAGCTGGGCCTGCAACTGTTCCATTCATCTCTGCTTTCTGAAACCCTTCCTCAGACTTGTGGGGAATAAAGGAGAGCCCCAGCTTTGCTCCCGATCCTTGGAGCATGAAGGGGTATACACATGGACTCATCAGTGAATATGTAGTTGGCTTGATGGCCGCTCTCAAAGACTTGTGATCAATGGCTGAGTGTCCAAATGGAGACCCATGGTGAGCGGAATCCCCCAGGGATTGCTGCTGGGACTATAGCTGTTTAACGTCTTTGCAGGTGCACATTAATCGGCTCCTGGATCCTCTGCTCCAGTTCCTCCACCTCCTCTAGCAGATGAGCCATCTCCCAGCTCAGCATCTCCTCACGCTCCTTCATCTGCTCCTCTGTGTCCTCATCCAGTTTGTTACCTATGTTTTGTGCTCTCAGAATGAGGGGTTTTAGAAGAGATGCCAAGATGTGTGGCAACCATGGTGGCCATGGCCTGCAAGGGACAGAGAGAGACAGAGAAGGGGTTCAGTGGGCCGGGAGAGAAGGACCTGGAGATGATGCAGGAGCCACAGGGAGACAAAGAGAGCTTCAACAGCCACACAAAACAGGAGGAGGAAGAAGATGTACAGGAGGAAGAGGCAGAGCTGCAGGAGGAAGAAAGTGATGGGAAAGATCCTGGTGATGTGAAGTATATGGACAGGACTTTTGCCACGTGCATCCAGTGGCCACTGCAGGAGCTGTGCTACAGGAGCCAGGTGGTGGAGGTGCTGGTGGGGTGACTGATTCATGCTTTTATGAATTTCCAGAGATTTAATCATCTACACTTTAGCACTATTACAAATATTTTGTAAATAACAAAGATACATTTTCTAGCTGAATACATTTCCTTCTAAAAGCACCCATGAAAAGACAACCTTAAAGATAGTTCCTGTCCTTTCATATCCGTTCTCTTATTCTCTGATCTTGATGCTGATGAATCTTCTGCTATGTGCCGGGAGCCACAGGCACTGTTTTCTGATGCCTGATACCTGTCTCCCAGAAGGTGAATGCAATGCCTAGCAAGTGATCGGTTAGAAATAAGTTACTCAAAAATTTAAAAGCGCTCAAGTGTTGCTTCTCTATGGAGCTGTCCTGCCCACATTGCCGTCCAGACAATTCCTCTACAGTTTGCTGCCCACCAGGAGATCACATTTGTGACGTCACCGAGTGACGTTCAAACTTGCTGTAGCCTTGCAGGCTGGTTTTGACTCCTACTGCACCATGTAAGGTCCCATGACATTGTGGCAAGGCAAATTCAAAGCACCCTGAGAGACTGTATATCCCTCGGTGCTCCAAGGATCGGGAGCAAAGCTGGGGCTCTCCTTTATTCCCCACAAGTCTGAGGAAGGGTTTCAGAAAGCAGAGATGAGTGGAACAGTTGCAGGCCCAGCTGTGCTGCTGGCACTCAAGCTTTTGGTTACTGTGATCATGAATAACCCATATTTGAAAAGCCAGGTCTGGGAGGAAAGCGATGGCAAGTGTTCCCCTGACCGCTTGACGCAGGGGCCAAAACGGGAGAGTGCGGGACACAGAAAGGGAAGGGAAATCCCTGCGCAGCAGCCCTCCGCCAGGAGCAGCAGCGTCCTCCTCTCAAGACCACAGTGGCTTCAGAGCTGCCCGTGCTTCGTGCAGGGGGCGTGTACCGGATGACCTTTCAAGGTCCCCTCCAACCCAGTGCATGCCATGAGTCTCTGACCCTGTGATCCTACGATTCTCTGATGCTCTGATTTTTGCCCTGCTTTCCCACCGCACTATGGCAAGCACGGCAAGGAACGGAGAGCGCCTTTTAGCACTCACTCGGCTTTTCCTAAGCGTTCGAGGACAGACGTGTGGGAGCTGCATCTTCCTCAGCCCCACGCCTGTGTGCCCTCATGGAGGCGCGGCTCCGGAGCGAGCCCTCAATGCCTGCGCCCTGGCTTCCGTTCCGGGCTGCTGCCTTTCCCTCTCCCGCCCTTGCTCTGGCCCCGCGCGGGGCTCCCCAGCGGCTCCCCGCCAGCGCTGCTCGCTCCCGGCGGCTGCCTCCGCGGACCTGGGCAACCTTGGCTCGGCGGGACCCGCAGCTCCGCTCCGCTGCGGGCGGGCCCGGCCCTAGCAGCAACTGCCCTCGGCTACTGACGAAGGTTCATCGGCTTGAGGCGCAGCAGCGTGGCCAGGCGGCCGAGAAGGCCAACAGCAGCCTGGCCTGTTCCACTAACGGTGTGGCCTCCAGCGGTGAGGCAGACACCCTGCCCGCCCCCCGAATACTGGGAAAGGGCCTTAAGCTGGGCCAGGGAAGGTTTAGACTGCACACTAGGAAAGGTTGTCAAGCCTTGCAACAGGCTTCACAGGGAAATGGTGCAGTCGCAACCATCCCTGCGTATATTTAAAAGGCCCATAGATGTGTGGCCGAGGGATATGGTTTAGTGATGGACTTGGCAGTGCTGGAGTAAAGGTCTCTCCCAGCCAAAACGATCCTAGGATTCTATGAAGGGAAGGGAACGAGATCACATCTTGTTTTGTGACACACAAGGAGGAGTGTCCCTGCTGTGTGGAACAGACAGCATATGAAAGTCTAAGGGGTCTCTAGTTTTCCCATTCTCTGTGGTCTATTGCAGCCTGAATACAGCCCAGCAACATTTGATGAGAGCTCCTTGCAGCTTAGAAACTGCATCACGAATGGCCACGAGCCGCAACCCGGGATTTCTGTATTGCACCACACTCTTGGAGAAGCTTAACAAGTAAAAGGCTGAAGGTGCTCTTGCCCTCTCCAAACCATCAATCTCCCATTGTCTACGACTGGGCCCTGCTCTACTTTAGAACTGTTGCCCCTTGTTCTATCACCACAGCCCCTTAGTCTCTCTCCAGCTCTCCTGGAGGCCCTCTCCAGGTAATGGGAGGCCATTATAACATCTCCTGGTAGTCTTCAGCAGGTTGAGCAGCCCTGGCTCTCTCGGCCTGTCCCTGTAGGACAGAAGCTCCAGCCCTCTGATCGTCTTTTTGGCCCTGCACTCAATCTCTTCCAGGGCCTGGAACAGGATCCAGCACATCAGGTAGTGCTGCTAGGATGGTAGGAGGCAACCATCCTTGCAACATCCCCACTTCATCCCCATCTCCACACTTCACAGGGGACACATCACAGGTGGGGTTGCTATAAATGTGCCAGCTAGAAGTGTTGCCCCCGTATCGCCTGGGCCAGCAGTGAGTGCAGGCACAGGGGGAAGTTGGGCTGGACCAGGGTGTGGGAAGAAGCGCAGGTCCCTGGGGTTGGCTTCTCACCCTGCATCGAGGACCTAGCCCCTCAGAAGAGGAGCTTGGGAAAGTGAAGTGCATGAAGCCACAGGCTGGGCAGGGCAGGGCTGGGCACAGGCTTTGCTGCCTCCCAGCTGCCTGGCCCTTTCTCCTCCCTGCCACTAGCTCCCTGTGGCTCCCAAACCCACCCCCATCATCTCCAGGTCCTTCATTCCCAGCCCACTGAACCCCTTCCCTCTCTCTCTCTCGCTCTCCCTTGCAGGCCATGGCCGTCATGGTTGCCACACACGTCTTGGCATCCCTTCTGAAATCCCTCATTCTGAGGGCACAAAACGTTGGTTACAAACTGCATGAGGACACAGAGGAGCAGATGAAGGAGCGTGAGGAGATGCTGAGCCGGGAGATGGCTCATCTGCTAGAGGAGGTGGAGGAACTGGAGCAGAGGAGCCAGGAGCAGGGTAATGTTGCCTGGAGAGCAATGCTCTTAGCTGCCTTGCAGCAGTGGCAGCTCTGGGCCACTGCCAGCGTCCGTCTCCTGCTCTTGGTGCTGCGCTGGTGGCTCAGTAAAATGGACCCATGAGCTGGCCTGCAGCAGTGACAAAGACAGCTTCAGCAGCCAGGCACAACAGGAGGAGGAGGAAGATGTGCAGGAGGAAGAAGCGGGGCTGCAGGAGGAAGGTGGTGATGGAGAAGATCCTGATGATGTGTAGCATCTGGACAGGAGTTTTGCCAAGCACATCCACAGGCCACTGCAGGGGCTGCCCTACAGGAGCTGGGTGGTGGAGGAGCTAGGGGAGGAACTCATGCAGGTCTACTAAGAGCTCTCCTCTGGAACTTATTTCAGCAGTGTGAGGAGATGATGAGCCAGGAGATGGCTCAGCTGTCAGTGGAGCTGAAGGAACAAGAGCAGATGAGCGAGGAGCAAGACAATGATGCCTGGAAAGTGGTGCTCTTTGCTGCTGTGCAGCGGTGGTAGTTCTGGGCGCCTGCCAGAGTCCTTCTCCGGCTATTAGCACTCTGCTGGTGGAGTCGTGAGCTGGCCAGTAGCAGTGACAAAGAGAGCTTCAACAGCCACACAAAACAGGAGGAGGAAGAAGATGTGGAGGAGGAAGAAGATGTACAGGAGGAAGAGGCAGAGCTGCAGGGGGAAGAAAGTGATGGGAAAGATCCTGGTGATGTGAAGTATAGGGGCAGGATTTTTGCCACGTGCATCCAGTGGCCACTGCAGGAGCTGTCCTACAGGAGCCAGGTGGTGGAGGTGCTGGTGGGGTGACTGATTCATGCCTGCTGAGACTTCTTCTCTGTTACTACTTTCCATTGGGGTAGGCACTGTATTGGAAGTTTGGATGCCCCGTGAGGATGCCGCTTTCTACTGTCTGTTGGTGCCACAGAAGGCCCCTAATGGCTATGCCTTCTACTTGGAAGAGAGTGTCACAGGGGAGATGCCAAACAGGAATTTCTCTATCAGAATGCAACTGAAGTGCACCTGCATGGCAGAAGAGCTTGTGGAGAACATGCATTGCTTCCTCCACCACCATGAGGTAAAGATGAGGAGACATCAGAGTTCCCACCTTCTAGGCATCCTCTCCACCATCTCCTACCTAGATGTGCACAAAACTGTCCACTGGGTCCAGAATTTTGTGAGGACAGACTTGGGGGATGCTGCCTAACACACATCCCTATTGTATGAAGACGCTGTGCTCCACACGCTCTTGCAAGCTGCAGCTGACAGCCTTGGGAGAGCCGCCTTCATTGAGATTATATTTGGGCTCCATACTGGTGGGCAAAGGCTTTTCCTCCTGTACCTGGAAGGCAGTTGTGGTGCACCTCCTGGCCAGCACACCCCTGTCAGGTTGGTGCAGAAGGGATTTCCTGCCATGGCTGGAGGACATCATGCAGTGCCTACACTGCTGCCTGGAGGAGAAACGCTTCAAGCACTTCTTCATTGCCAATAACAATGTGCCTAGGGAGATAAGCTTGGCCCCAGCCTACAAAATGGCTGAGCCACTCAATCTGCCCAAGCCAAGGCACTGTGTGAATCTGAGGAGCTTTATGACAGGCTCTTAAGGCTGGGCTCCTACAGACAGTGAAGAGATCTTGCTGTACAGAGCTTTTTGTGGAGCTCACAGCTGATGGCAGACCACCAACTCATACAGGACAGCAAAAAAGAATGCATGAAACAGTCAGGAGAAGGGACATCTCTGTTCAGCAGCCCTGGCTACATAGCTACAGCAGCATCCTGTCCTTTCATATCTGTTTTCTTATTTTCTGATCTTGATGCTGATGAATCTTTTGCTATGTGCCCATGTGGGACTTCATGAGGTTCCCCTCTGCCCAGCTCTCCAACCTGTTCTGGTCATGCTGGATGGATGACAGCACAGTCTGACAGAGTGTCAGGCACCCCACCCATTTTTGTGTCATCAGCAGACTTGCTGAGTGTCCACTCTGTCCTTTCATCGAGATTGTTGATGAATCTGTTGAACAGGATTGGAGCCAGTAGTGACTCCTGGAGAACACCACTTGTTACAGACCTCCATGTAGACTCTGTGTCACTGACAACAATGCTCTGAGCTCTGTCCTTCAGACAGTTCTCAATGCACTCTGTTGTCCATCCATCTAACCCACACTTCCTGAGCTTGCCCATGAAGATGTTGTGGGCAATGGTGTCAAAAGCCTTGTAGAAGACAAGGTAGACAATAGCCACTGCCCTCCCATCATCTGTGCATCCAGTGATGCCTCCATCACTGGATCTGACTATTAGTCATCATCTGACTATTAGATCAGGAGATCATGCAGTACCTGCACTGCTGCCTTGAAAAGGAACATCTCCACCACATCTTCCTTGGCAATCAACGTGCCTGAGGAGGTAAGCTTGTCCCCAGCCTATTAAATGGCTGAGTGACTCAATGTCTTCAGGGCCTAGAAAAGGATCCAGCACATCAAGTAATGCTGCTAGGATGGTAGGAGGCAACCATCCTTGCAACAACTCCACCACACATCTCTACACTTCACAGGGGACACATCACAGGTGGGGGTGCTAAAAATGTGCCAGCTGGCAGCGTTGCCCCAGCATCTCCTGGGCCAGCAGTGAGTGTGGGCACAGGGGGAAGTTGGGCTGGACCAGGGTGTGGGAAGAAGCGCAGGTCCCTGGGGTTGGCTTCTCAACTTGCATCGAGGACTTGGCCCCTCAGAAGAGGAGCTTGGGAAAGTGAAGTGCATGAAGCCACGGGCTGGGCAGGGCAGGGCAGGGCTGGGCACAGGCTTTGCTGCCTCCCAGCTGCCTGGCCCTTTCTCCTCCCTGCCACTAGCTCCCTGTGGCTCCCAAACCCACCCCCATCATCCTTCGCCCCCAGCCCACTGAACCCATTCTCTCTCTCTCTCTCTCTCTCTCTGTGTCCCTTGCAGGCCATGGCCACCATCATAGTCACACACGTCTTGGCATCCCGTCTGAAATCCCTCATTCTGAGAGCACAAAACACAGGTTACGAACTGGATGAGGACACAGAGGAGCAGATGAAGGAGCGTGAGGAGATGCTGAGCCGGGAGATGGCTCATCTGCTAGAGGAGGTGGAGGAACTGGAGCAGAGGAGCCAGGAGCAGGGTAATGTTGCCTGGAGAGCAATGCTCTTAGCTGCCTTGCAGCAGTGGCAGCTCTGGGCCACTGCCAGCGTCCGTCTCCTGCTCTTGGTGCTGCGCTGGTGGCTCAGTAAAATGGACCCATGAGCTGGCCTGCAGCAGTGACAAAGACAGCTTCAGCAGCCAGGCACAACAGGAGGAGGAGGAAGATGTGCAGGAGGAAGAAGCGGGGCTGCAGGAGGAAGGTGGTGATGGAGAAGATCCTGATGATGTGTAGCATCTGGACAGGAGTTTTGCCAAGCACATCCACAGGCCACTGCAGGGGCTGCCCTACAGGAGCTGGGTGGTGGAGGAGCTAGGGGAGGAACTCATGCAGGTCTACTAAGAGCTCTCCTCTGGAACTTATTTCAGCAGTGTGAGGAGATGATGAGCCAGGAGATGGCTCAGCTGTCAGTGGAGCTGAAGGAACAAGAGCAGATGAGCGAGGAGCAAGACAATGATGCCTGGAAAGTGGTGCTCTTTGCTGCTGTGCAGCGGTGGTAGTTCTGGGCGCCTGCCAGAGTCCTTCTCCGGCTATTAGCACTCTGCTGGTGGAGTCGTGAGCTGGCCAGTAGCAGTGACAAAGAGAGCTTCAACAGCCACACAAAACAGGAGGAGGAAGAAGATGTGGAGGAGGAAGAAGATGTGGAGGAGGAAGAAGATGTGGAGGAGGAAGAGGCAGAGCTGCAGGAGGAAGAAAGTGATGGGAAAGATCCTGGTGATGTGAAGTATAGGGGCAGGATTTTTGCCACGTGCATCCAGTGGCCACTGCAGGAGCTGTCCTACAGGAGCCAGGTGGTGGAGGTGCTGGTGGGGTGACTGATTCATGCCTGCTGAGACTTCTTCTCTGTTACTACTTTCCATTGGGGTAGGCACTGTATTGGAAGTTTGGATGCCCCGTGAGGATGCCGCTTTCTACTGTCTGTTGGTGCCACAGAAGGCCCCTAATGGCTATGCCTTCTACTTGGAAGAGAGTGTCACAGGGGAGATGCCAAACAGGAATTTCTCTATCAGAATGCAACTGAAGTGCACCTGCATGGCAGAAGAGCTTGTGGAGAACATGCATTGCTTCCTCCACCACCATGAGGTAAAGATGAGGAGACATCAGAGTTCCCACCTTCTAGGCATCCTCTCCACCATCTCCTACCTAGATGTGCACAAAACTGTCCACTGGGTCCAGAATTTTGTGAGGACAGACTTGGGGGATGCTGCCTAACACACATCCCTATTGTATGAAGACGCTGTGCTCCACACGCTCTTGCAAGCTGCAGCTGACAGCCTTGGGAGAGCCGCCTTCATTGAGATTATATTTGGGCTCCATACTGGTGGGCAAAGGCTTTTCCTCCTGTACCTGGAAGGCAGTTGTGGTGCACCTCCTGGCCAGCACACCCCTGTCAGGTTGGTGCAGAAGGGATTTCCTGCCATGGCTGGAGGACATCATGCAGTGCCTACACTGCTGCCTGGAGGAGAAACGCTTCAAGCACTTCTTCATTGCCAATAACAATGTGCCTAGGGAGATAAGCTTGGCCCCAGCCTACAAAATGGCTGAGCCACTCAATCTCTTCCAGGGTCTGGTGCAAGATCCATCTGCCCAAGCCAAGGCACTGTGTGAATCTGAGGAGCTTTATGACAGGCTCTTAAGGCTGGGCTCCTACAGACAGTGAAGAGATCTTGCTGTACAGAGCTTTTTGTGGAGCTCACAGCTGATGGCAGACCACCAACTCATACAGGACAGCAAAAAAGAATGCATGAAACAGTCAGGAGAAGGGACATCTCTGTTCAGCAGCCCTGGCTGCATAGCTACAGCAGCATCCTGTCCTTTCATATCTGTTTTCTTATTTTCTGATCTTGATGCTGATGAATCTTTTGCTATGTGCCCATGTGGGACTTCATGAGGTTCCCCTCTGCCCAGCTCTCCAACCTGTTCTGGTCATGCTGGATGGATGACAGCACAGTCTGACAGAGTGTCAGGCACCCCACCCATTTTTGTGTCATCAGCAGACTTGCTGAGTGTCCACTCTGTCCTTTCATCGAGATTGTTGATGAATCTGTTGAACAGGATTGGAGCCAGTAGTGACTCCTGGAGAACACCACTTGTTACAGACCTCCATGTAGACTCTGTGTCACTGACAACAATGCTCTGAGCTCTGTCCTTCAGACAGTTCTCAATGCACTCTGTTGTCCATCCATCTAACCCACACTTCCTGAGCTTGCCCATGAAGATGTTGTGGGCAATGGTGTCAAAAGCCTTGTAGAAGACAAGGTAGACAATAGCCACTGCCCTCCCATCATCTGTGCATCCAGTGATGCCTCCATCACTGGATCTGACTATTAGTCATCATCTGACTATTAGATCAGGAGATCATGCAGTACCTGCACTGCTGCCTTGAAAAGGAACATCTCCACCACATCTTCCTTGGCAATCAACGTGCCTGAGGAGGTAAGCTTGTCCCCAGCCTATTAAATGGCTGAGTGACTCAATGTCTTCAGGGCCTAGAAAAGGATCCAGCACATCAAGTAATGCTGCTAGGATGGTAGGAGGCAACCATCCTTGCAACAACTCCACCACACATCTCTACACTTCACAGGGGACACATCACAGGTGGGGGTGCTAAAAATGTGCCAGCTGGCAGCGTTGCCCCAGCATCTCCTGGGCCAGCAGTGAGTGTGGGCACAGGGGGAAGTTGGGCTGGACCAGGGTGTGGGAAGAAGCGCAGGTCCCTGGGGTTGGCTTCTCAACTTGCATCGAGGACTTGGCCCCTCAGAAGAGGAGCTTGGGAAAGTGAAGTGCATGAAGCCACGGGCTGGGCAGGGCAGGGCAGGGCTGGGCACAGGCTTTGCTGCCTCCCAGCTGCCTGGCCCTTTCTCCTCCCTGCCACTAGCTCCCTGTGGCTCCCAAACCCACCCCCATCATCCTTCGCCCCCAGCCCACTGAACCCATTCTCTCTCTCTCTCTCTCTCTCTCTCTGTGTCCCTTGCAGGCCATGGCCACCATCATAGTCACACACGTCTTGGCATCCCGTCTGAAATCCCTCATTCTGAGAGCACAAAACACAGGTTACGAACTGGATGAGGACACAGAGGAGCAGATGAAGGAGCGTGAGGAGATGCTGAGCCGGGAGATGGCTCATCTGCTAGAGGAGGTGGAGGAACTGGAGCAGAGGAGCCAGGAGCAGGGTAATGTTGCCTGGAGAGCAATGCTCTTAGCTGCCTTGCAGCAGTGGCAGCTCTGGGCCACTGCCAGCGTCCGTCTCCTGCTCTTGGTGCTGCGCTGGTGGCTCAGTAAAATGGACCCATGAGCTGGCCTGCAGCAGTGACAAAGACAGCTTCAGCAGCCAGGCACAACAGGAGGAGGAGGAAGATGTGCAGGAGGAAGAAGCGGGGCTGCAGGAGGAAGGTGGTGATGGAGAAGATCCTGATGATGTGTAGCATCTGGACAGGAGTTTTGCCAAGCACATCCACAGGCCACTGCAGGGGCTGCCCTACAGGAGCTGGGTGGTGGAGGAGCTAGGGGAGGAACTCATGCAGGTCTACTAAGAGCTCTCCTCTGGAACTTATTTCAGCAGTGTGAGGAGATGATGAGCCAGGAGATGGCTCAGCTGTCAGTGGAGCTGAAGGAACAAGAGCAGATGAGCGAGGAGCAAGACAATGATGCCTGGAAAGTGGTGCTCTTTGCTGCTGTGCAGCGGTGGTAGTTCTGGGCGCCTGCCAGAGTCCTTCTCCGGCTATTAGCACTCTGCTGGTGGAGTCGTGAGCTGGCCAGTAGCAGTGACAAAGAGAGCTTCAACAGCCACACAAAACAGGAGGAGGAAGAAGATGTGGAGGAGGAAGAAGATGTGGAGGAGGAAGAAGATGTGGAGGAGGAAGAGGCAGAGCTGCAGGAGGAAGAAAGTGATGGGAAAGATCCTGGTGATGTGAAGTATAGGGGCAGGATTTTTGCCACGTGCATCCAGTGGCCACTGCAGGAGCTGTCCTACAGGAGCCAGGTGGTGGAGGTGCTGGTGGGGTGACTGATTCATGCCTGCTGAGACTTCTTCTCTGTTACTACTTTCCATTGGGGTAGGCACTGTATTGGAAGTTTGGATGCCCCGTGAGGATGCCGCTTTCTACTGTCTGTTGGTGCCACAGAAGGCCCCTAATGGCTATGCCTTCTACTTGGAAGAGAGTGTCACAGGGGAGATGCCAAACAGGAATTTCTCTATCAGAATGCAACTGAAGTGCACCTGCATGGCAGAAGAGCTTGTGGAGAACATGCATTGCTTCCTCCACCACCATGAGGTAAAGATGAGGAGACATCAGAGTTCCCACCTTCTAGGCATCCTCTCCACCATCTCCTACCTAGATGTGCACAAAACTGTCCACTGGGTCCAGAATTTTGTGAGGACAGACTTGGGGGATGCTGCCTAACACACATCCCTATTGTATGAAGACGCTGTGCTCCACACGCTCTTGCAAGCTGCAGCTGACAGCCTTGGGAGAGCCGTCTTCATTGAGATTATATTTGGGCTCCATACTGGTGGGCAAAGGCTTTTCCTCCTGTACCTGGAAGGCAGTTGTGGTGCACCTCCTGGCCAGCACACCCCTGTCAGGTTGGTGCAGAAGGGATTTCCTGCCATGGCTGGAGGACATCATGCAGTGCCTACACTGCTGCCTGGAGGAGAAACGCTTCAAGCACTTCTTCATTGCCAATAACAATGTGCCTAGGGAGATAAGCTTGGCCCCAGCCTACAAAATGGCTGAGCCACTCAATCTCTTCCAGGGTCTGGTGCAAGATCCATCTGCCCAAGCCAAGGCACTGTGTGAATCTGAGGAGCTTTATGACAGGCTCTTAAGGCTGGGCTCCTACAGACAGTGAAGAGATCTTGCTGTACAGAGCTTTTTGTGGAGCTCACAGCTGATGGCAGACCACCAACTCATACAGGACAGCAAAAAAGAATGCATGAAACAGTCAGGAGAAGGGACATCTCTGTTCAGCAGCCCTGGCTACATAGCTACAGCAGCATCCTGTCCTTTCATATCTGTTTTCTTATTTTCTGATCTTGATGCTGATGAATCTTTTGCTATGTGCCCATGTGGGACTTCATGAGGTTCCCCTCTGCCCAGCTCTCCAACCTGTTCTGGTCATGCTGGATGGATGACAGCACAGTCTGACAGAGTGTCAGGCACCCCACCCATTTTTGTGTCATCAGCAGACTTGCTGAGTGTCCACTCTGTCCTTTCATCGAGATTGTTGATGAATCTGTTGAACAGGATTGGAGCCAGTAGTGACTCCTGGAGAACACCACTTGTTACAGACCTCCATGTAGACTCTGTGTCACTGACAACAATGCTCTGAGCTCTGTCCTTCAGACAGTTCTCAATGCACTCTGTTGTCCATCCATCTAACCCACACTTCCTGAGCTTGCCCATGAAGATGTTGTGGGCAATGGTGTCAAAAGCCTTGTAGAAGACAAGGTAGACAATAGCCACTGCCCTCCCATCATCTGTGCATCCAGTGATGCCTCCATCACTGGATCTGACTATTAGTCATCATCTGACTATTAGATCAGGAGATCATGCAGTACCTGCACTGCTGCCTTGAAAAGGAACATCTCCACCACATCTTCCTTGGCAATCAACGTGCCTGAGGAGGTAAGCTTGTCCCCAGCCTATTAAATGGCTGAGTGACTCAATGTCTTCAGGGCCTAGAAAAGGATCCAGCACATCAAGTAATGCTGCTAGGATGGTAGGAGGCAACCATCCTTGCAACAACTCCACCACACATCTCTACACTTCACAGGGGACACATCACAGGTGGGGGTGCTAAAAATGTGCCAGCTGGCAGCGTTGCCCCAGCATCTCCTGGGCCAGCAGTGAGTGTGGGCACAGGGGTAAGTTGGGCTGGACCAGGGTGTGGGAAGAAGCGCAGGTCCCTGGGGTTGGCTTCTCAACTTGCATCGAGGACTTGGCCCCTCAGAAGAGGAGCTTGGGAAAGTGAAGTGCATGAAGCCACGGGCTGGGCAGGGCAGGGCTGGGCACAGGCTTTGCTGCCTCCCAGCTGCCTGGCCCTTTCTCCTCCCTGCCACTAGCTCCCTGTGGCTCCCAAACCCACCCCCATCATCCTTCGCCCCCAGCCCACTGAACCCATTCTCTCTCTCTCTCTCTCTCTCTCTGTGTCCCTTGCAGGCCATGGCCACCATCATAGTCACACACGTCTTGGCATCCCGTCTGAAATCCCTCATTCTGAGAGCACAAAACACAGGTTACGAACTGGATGAGGACACAGAGGAGCAGATGAAGGAGCGTGAGGAGATGCTGAGCCGGGAGATGGCTCATCTGCTAGAGGAGGTGGAGGAACTGGAGCAGAGGAGCCAGGAGCAGGGTAATGTTGCCTGGAGAGCAATGCTCTTAGCTGCCTTGCAGCAGTGGCAGCTCTGGGCCACTGCCAGCGTCCGTCTCCTGCTCTTGGTGCTGCGCTGGTGGCTCAGTAAAATGGACCCATGAGCTGGCCTGCAGCAGTGACAAAGACAGCTTCAGCAGCCAGGCACAACAGGAGGAGGAGGAAGATGTGCAGGAGGAAGAAGCGGGGCTGCAGGAGGAAGGTGGTGATGGAGAAGATCCTGATGATGTGTAGCATCTGGACAGGAGTTTTGCCAAGCACATCCACAGGCCACTGCAGGGGCTGCCCTACAGGAGCTGGGTGGTGGAGGAGCTAGGGGAGGAACTCATGCAGGTCTACTAAGAGCTCTCCTCTGGAACTTATTTCAGCAGTGTGAGGAGATGATGAGCCAGGAGATGGCTCAGCTGTCAGTGGAGCTGAAGGAACAAGAGCAGATGAGCGAGGAGCAAGACAATGATGCCTGGAAAGTGGTGCTCTTTGCTGCTGTGCAGCGGTGGTAGTTCTGGGCGCCTGCCAGAGTCCTTCTCCGGCTATTAGCACTCTGCTGGTGGAGTCGTGAGCTGGCCAGTAGCAGTGACAAAGAGAGCTTCAACAGCCACACAAAACAGGAGGAGGAAGAAGATGTGGAGGAGGAAGAAGATGTGGAGGAGGAAGAAGATGTGGAGGAGGAAGAGGCAGAGCTGCAGGAGGAAGAAAGTGATGGGAAAGATCCTGGTGATGTGAAGTATAGGGGCAGGATTTTTGCCACGTGCATCCAGTGGCCACTGCAGGAGCTGTCCTACAGGAGCCAGGTGGTGGAGGTGCTGGTGGGGTGACTGATTCATGCCTGCTGAGACTTCTTCTCTGTTACTACTTTCCATTGGGGTAGGCACTGTATTGGAAGTTTGGATGCCCCGTGAGGATGCCGCTTTCTACTGTCTGTTGGTGCCACAGAAGGCCCCTAATGGCTATGCCTTCTACTTGGAAGAGAGTGTCACAGGGGAGATGCCAAACAGGAATTTCTCTATCAGAATGCAACTGAAGTGCACCTGCATGGCAGAAGAGCTTGTGGAGAACATGCATTGCTTCCTCCACCACCATGAGGTAAAGATGAGGAGACATCAGAGTTCCCACCTTCTAGGCATCCTCTCCACCATCTCCTACCTAGATGTGCACAAAACTGTCCACTGGGTCCAGAATTTTGTGAGGACAGACTTGGGGGATGCTGCCTAACACACATCCCTATTGTATGAAGACGCTGTGCTCCACACGCTCTTGCAAGCTGCAGCTGACAGCCTTGGGAGAGCCGCCTTCATTGAGATTATATTTGGGCTCCATACTGGTGGGCAAAGGCTTTTCCTCCTGTACCTGGAAGGCAGTTGTGGTGCACCTCCTGGCCAGCACACCCCTGTCAGGTTGGTGCAGAAGGGATTTCCTGCCATGGCTGGAGGACATCATGCAGTGCCTACACTGCTGCCTGGAGGAGAAACGCTTCAAGCACTTCTTCATTGCCAATAACAATGTGCCTAGGGAGATAAGCTTGGCCCCAGCCTACAAAATGGCTGAGCCACTCAATCTCTTCCAGGGTCTGGTGCAAGATCCATCTGCCCAAGCCAAGGCACTGTGTGAATCTGAGGAGCTTTATGACAGGCTCTTAAGGCTGGGCTCCTACAGACAGTGAAGAGATCTTGCTGTACAGAGCTTTTTGTGGAGCTCACAGCTGATGGCAGACCACCAACTCATACAGGACAGCAAAAAAGAATGCATGAAACAGTCAGGAGAAGGGACATCTCTGTTCAGCAGCCCTGGCTACATAGCTACAGCAGCATCCTGTCCTTTCATATCTGTTTTCTTATTTTCTGATCTTGATGCTGATGAATCTTTTGCTATGTGCCCATGTGGGACTTCATGAGGTTCCCCTCTGCCCAGCTCTCCAACCTGTTCTGGTCATGCTGGATGGATGACAGCACAGTCTGACAGAGTGTCAGGCACCCCACCCATTTTTGTGTCATCAGCAGACTTGCTGAGTGTCCACTCTGTCCTTTCATCGAGATTGTTGATGAATCTGTTGAACAGGATTGGAGCCAGTAGTGACTCCTGGAGAACACCACTTGTTACAGACCTCCATGTAGACTCTGTGTCACTGACAACAATGCTCTGAGCTCTGTCCTTCAGACAGTTCTCAATGCACTCTGTTGTCCATCCATCTAACCCACACTTCCTGAGCTTGCCCATGAAGATGTTGTGGGCAATGGTGTCAAAAGCCTTGTAGAAGACAAGGTAGACAACAGCCACTGCCCTCCCATCATCTGTGCATCCAGTGATGCCTCCATCACTGGATCTGACTATTAGTCATCATCTGACTATTAGATCAGGAGATCATGCAGTACCTGCACTGCTGCCTTGAAAAGGAACATCTCCACCACATCTTCCTTGGCAATCAACGTGCCTGAGGAGGTAAGCTTGTCCCCAGCCTATTAAATGGCTGAGTGACTCAATGTCTTCAGGGCCTAGAAAAGGATCCAGCACATCAAGTAATGCTGCTAGGATGGTAGGAGGCAACCATCCTTGCAACAACTCCACCACACATCTCCACACTTCACAGGGGACACATCACAGGTGGGGGTGCTAAAAATGTGCCAGCTGGCAGCGTTGCCCCAGCATCTCCTGGGCCAGCAGTGAGTGCGGGCACAGGGGGAAGTTAGGCTGGACCAGGGTGTGGGAAGAGTTGCATGTCACTGGGGTTGGCTTCTCACCCTGCATCGAGGGCCTAGCCCCTCAGAAGAGGAGCTTGGGAAAGTGAAGTGCATGAAGCCACGGGCTGGGCAGGGCAGGGCTGGGCACAGGCTTTGCTGCCTCCCAGCTGCCTGGCCCTTTCTCCTCCCTGCCCCTAGCTCCCTGTGGCTCCAGTGCTCACCCCCATTATCTCTATGTCCATCGCTCCCAGCCCACTGAACCCCTTCCCTCTCTCTCTCTCGCTCTCCCTTGCAGGCCATGGCCGTCATGGTTGCCACACACGTCTTGGCATCCCTTCTGAAATCCCTCATTCTGAGGGCACAAAACGTTGGTTACAAACTGCATGAGGACACAGAGGAGCAGATGAAGGAGCGTGAGGAGATGCTGAGCCGGGAGATGGATCATCTGCTAGAGGAGGTGGAGGAACTGGAGCAGAGGAGCCAGGAGCAGGGTAATGTTGCCTGGAGAGCAATGCTCTTAGCTGCCTTGCAGCAGTGGCAGCTCTGGGCCACTGCCAGCGTCTGTCTCCTGCTCTTGGTGCTGTGCTGGTGACTCAGTAAAATGGACCCATGAGCTGGCCTGCAGCAGTGACAAAGACAGCTTCAGCAGCCAGGCACAACAGGAGGAGGAGGAAGATGTGCAGGAGGAAGAAGCAGAGCTGCGGGAGGAGAAAGAGGAGCTGCAGGAGGAGCTGGTGATGGAGAAGATCCTGATGATGTGTAACATCTGGACAGGAGTTTTGCAAGCACATCCACAGGCCACTTTGGAAATCCCTCATTCTGAGAGCACAAAGCGTAGGTTATGAACTGAATGAGGACACAGAGGAACAGATGAAGCAGCATGAGGAGATGCTGAGCCAGGAGATGGCTCATGTGCTAGAGGAGATGGAGGAACTGGAGGAGAGGATCCAGGAGCAGGGTGATGTGCACCTGCACAAGAGATTCACAGTTGGTGAGGTAAGTGATTCATGCCTGCCAAGACTTCTTTTCTGTTACTTCTTTCGCAGTGCTGCAGTCTCCCATTGGCTTAGGCAGTGCCTTCAAAGTTTGGAAGCCCCATGGGGATGACTATTTCTACTGCCTGCTGGTGCCACTGAATCCCCCATGCCTTCTTCTTGGAAGGCAGTATCACAGGGGAGAAGCCAATGGTCACATAAACGGTTAGTGCTGAAGCAGGGACACTGGGACCTGTCCCAAATATTGTCTCTTGTACTGTGGAGCCTAGACCTGGACATAGCACTGCAGGCATGGCCTCAGCAATGCTGAGCAGAGGGGAAGGGTCATCTCCCTCCAGCAGCTGCCAAAGCTTTGCCCAGTGCAGTCCAGGCCAGCACATGCTGCCTTTCAGCAAAGAGAAGTTACTGTCCACTGGAGGTGTACCTGAGCGAATCGAGCAACATGTTGATGCTGGAGTGGCCGATCTCAACACAGAGAGCAGAAATACAGCCCAGCAACACTTGATGAGAGCTCCTTGCAGTTTCGAAACTGCATCACGAATGTCCACTAGCTGGAGCCAGAGATTTATGTATTGCACCGTGGTCTTGGAAAAGCATAAGAAGTAAAAGGCTGTAGACCTTCTCTCCCCCTCCAAAACATCAATCTCCCATTGTCTGTAGTTGGTTCCTAGTCTTGTTAAAGCAACATGAACTGGCCAAGAGAGAGAAACAGCCATATCTAAATATTTGGCTGGCCCAGATCACACTTACTGTGCAACAAAGGATGGGATTTGCCTGTAAACTACTTGCTGAGTTTCTTTCCTTCTTGCTAGCAATTTTTTCTCTTTTATGGTGATCCCTTTTCTTTTGTTGGTGAAGAAAAAATGCAAGAAAACAAGTAGAGCCATCTGTCAGAGCACACATTAAGCCACTGTGAAGAAGGATAGTAGGTTTAGACTGGATTTTAGGAAGAAGTTACTCAGTAGGAGGGTGGTGAGACTCTGGAATAGGTTTCCCAGGGAGGCTCTGCGTACCTCCTCCCTGGGGGTGTTTAAGGTCAGGTTGGATGAGGCCTTGAGGAGCTGAGTCTAGTTATGAGGCATACCTACCCTTGGTGGGGAGGTTGGAGTATATGATCTCTAAGGTCCCTTCCAGCCTAAGCCATTCTATACCTGTGTAGAACATGGAGCACTGTAAAAAGATATGGCAGCAGTAGCACGAATGACCTGATCATCTCAGCAGGAGGAAGGAGAAAAGCATGCAGGTGCACTGCCAGGGCCTTTCGGTGGTCACTGAGCCAATTCCACTGCAGGTGTGAATTTAGCTCCCAAGAAGAAGCTTGAACAAGACTGAGATATCCAGTCTTTGGCAGGGTGGCAAAGCTCAGTCTTTGCTGGAATACAGAAATAGCCTTCATGGTGTTATACTGGTTTGTCCACAGCACCTGCTGCCTGTAGACACTGGCATTTTCTCAGGGTTAAGTTCTGTCTGTTCAGGGAGAATATATCATTGTATTTCTGCAGGTATTGAAACCAGCAGCTGATGACACTACTGAAGCTTTCCCAATGAGTTTGGCAAGCTGTGGGTAAGAGCTAGAGGCATGATGGGGAGCAGGTTTGGACCAAAATAGTGTTTGGTAGAGTTGTTTCAGAAAGTCGCTAGTAGCACCTTCACTCTGATGATAGAGCTTTATGAAGCTCCTTTTCCATGTGCTCTCCTCATCTTGATTTCTACCCTCAGTCTTGGGACAGAAGAATAAGATTTGGAGTGGTCAGAGCCAGTGGGGAAGTCTCATGCCAGTGGGTGGTGGGGTGGTTTATTTCTGCCAGGGCTAGACCTTCCTCCAGAAAAGGTTGTGATCCCTCTAGTCCCTATTCACAGGCTTTGACTGCTCCAAGATGAGTTACAAACTGCAGGAGATGTTTGGCAAGCTGAAGGCAGATCACAGAAAGCACATATATAAACCCAGGGTGAGCGATTAAATGGATAAATTCTCTTAGCTGCATCAGTCACAGCCATTGACTGGCCATTTTAATCTGTCCAAGCAGATTAAAATGATGTGTACACAAAACACTGGTAGGGAATGGTGGAAAAATTGCTGTTTCCAAGCAACAGACTTCCTGGAATCATGCATGCTTCATGTAACAATGCATGGAAACTGCTGGGCAAGCCTTATGACCCTGTTCCAGTATTGTTTTCCATACATTATTGTTACTATATTTTTTGTGTATTGCTATGTATTTTTCAGTCTGTTACAATATTATTTCTTACACAGGGTAATGCTTTGATGAGCTGGCCATAGGAGCAGAGGAAGACAGAGCCAGTTCAGGTATGAAGGAGACCTGACTTGCTGAAGTCCCTTTTGATTTCCACCCTGTCATCTTGCTGCAATCCTCCAAATTGTTGGCAGGATGCCTGTAGGGTAGGATATAAAGCCACATGCTGGCAGCTGTGAGTTCATATTTTTCCTTCTGCTTTTATAGGGATGGATTCCCCTGTTTTACATATTTAGTAGAAAGCTTCTCCTCACTCAGAAACACTTTTTGGCAGCCTGAGTCTTGCACTGGCTCTTGAGAACATGTAGCCTTCTAGTGTCCTCCTTTAAGAAGGGGTTTGAACTCTGGAAGATGGCTTTTATGGGTCATGGGGAAACAAGATGGTCTTAAGCTCTTTTAAAACTGAAATGTGTCGTGGTCAGTGGCATGTTCGCGTGTAGAGCTGAGTGACTGAACCAACACAGTTGCAAGTGGCTTTTCCTAAGGTGAGGACTACATCTTCTAGAGAGAAGCCATTTGTTGGGGCATCCCTGACTTAATTTCAGCTTGCTTTGATTTTCCCCCCCTGCTTCTTCACCCTTCTGTGCCACACTGGCATCACAGCTGTCAGCCTAGGATGGAGGTTGCTGTGCACTGCCAGTTTTCTGCAGGAATCCTTCCCTGAGGATGGAGGAACCTTTGTGCAACTGCAATTGCACAGAGCATCAGGGCCTGAGTTCAGTGTTGTGTTCTTACTCAGCTCATTGTAAAAATTCAAACCCTGCCAACTCCAGCTGCTGCATCAAGGGTTCATTTTAAAACAACAACCACCACCAGGTGCTGCTCTGGAAGCTGGTTCCCAGCAGTTCGTGGGAGGAGAACAAGATCGTCTCCTTTGCCTGCAGAGGGTGCTCTATCGGCATGTAAGCCCCGGGTCTGGTGAAGACACGGAGAGCACCGCCAAGAACACGTAAAAGCACAGAGGTCAGCACAGCTACCTGGCCTCCTCTCAGCTCCTTGTGACTCCTGCCTCCACTACCAACATTGCCAGCTCACTCCCTCCCAGCCCCACTGAACCTCTTCTCTCCCTCTCCCCAAAGGCCAGAGCTACCATGATTGCCATAAAAGTCTTGGCTGAGATTTTGGAATTGCAGGTGGTTGGTTATGAGTTGAATAAGGCCATGCATGAGCATATGCCAGCAGCATGAGATGTCTCAGCTGACAGAGCAACTGGAGCAGAGAAGCCAGGAGCAGGGCAGTGTTGTCCTGCTGCTCTCTTCTGCCTTGCTGAACATTGCTGAAGTCTTTTTCCTGCTCTGGCCATTCTGCTGGTGGCTCAGGAAATGGACCTGTGACACAGCCAGCAGCAGTGATGAAGAGAGCACTTCAGCAACCAAACAGAGCAGGCGGAGGAAGAAGAGGAGCAAGAGGAAGAAAGTGATAGAGAAGATCCTGATGATGTGAAGGATCTGTGTAGGATTTTTGCAAAGCACATCAGTGGCCAACAGGAGCCAGGTGGTGGAGGAGCTGGTGTGGGAACTTATCCATGTGTCTTCCATGTGGTTCTCTCATGTACTCACTTCCTGGTGATGCAGACAGTCATTGGGGGCAGGAATGCCTTTGAAGATAGGACTTCCTGTGGGAATGATGCTGTCTACTGCCTGCCAGTGACATTAAAGCCTGGTCATGAGCACACCTTCCACTTGAAGGAGAGCATCATGAAGAAGCAAAGAGCAGTTTCCAGATCTGAGTACAACTAAAGTGCACCTGCACAACAGAAGATCTGGCAGAGAACGTGCCATGCTTCCTCTACTTTCTTGTGAAGAAGCTGAGGAGAGACTGGGGTTCCCAGCTCCTAGGCATCCTTCCCCACAGTTCCTCTCAAGGCATAATTTGTCAGTAGGAAAATGTGACCAGCTCCAGTTGCAGCACCAAAGGTATATTTTTAAATAACCATCATCACCAATTGCAGCTCTGGGAGCTGGTTCCCAGCAGCTCCCAGGAAGCAGACAAGATATTCTCTGCCTGCTGCTGTGCCTGCAGCCTCCATGATCACAAGCTGCCAACAAATTGGAGCCCTTTTCACAGATGAGACTGTTGCCAGAGGAGTCCTCACAAAAATGCTGTTGTCTTTTCTCAGCCCACCTGCTTGCTTCTTGGCCTGGCTGAGAAAGGGTGCTGTTTTCCCAGCTGCGTGGCCATGCAGTCTGCATTGTCCTCAGTTTCCTTCAGCTTCTTCTAGGTTACTGTCACTGTGTCACAGCTCTGGTTTTGCTACAGAGTACATTCTGGGTTTTCCTCAAACTGTACAGCACCAAAACTCTCAGCAGGCAGAACAGCTCTGTCTTTTTCTCAGTTATTTGTACACAAGTTATACTTTTCCCCAGGGGTTGGAAAGTTTCTGCTTCCCACCATAAACACTCATCTGATGAACACAAGTGTCTTGGAATACATTTATTGTCTGTCCTCCCTGACTTTATTTTCAAAAGCACAAAATCTTTGACTTGAAATAAATGACAAGCTTTGCAGTGCCTGGACGAAAATACTGTGGTGCTATGAAAGGGAAATTCAGACATCAAGATCAAATCCTTAGACATCTTTGAAAGAGTTTCCTGTTTTTGCAATCCTTTAGGGCTAGGCAGTGAGTTCACCCAGAGCTTGCTCAGAGCTTACTTTCATGAGCAGGCCAGCACTGGGGACAGCACGTCTGCTAGTGGCGCCTTGCTGCTGCTGTCAACCAACAGAATTTACAGCAGAAACCCACCCAAAAGCAGGAGTCTTGCTTCAAATTTCGTGCTGAAAATTGGCAAGAGCTTCAACCACATGTTGACTTCCAGAAAATGGGACTTCCTATCAGCATCATCCTACTTGTTTTGGGGGGAGACGTTTTCAGTGCACTGGGCTGCTCACTCATCACACTTTGTAAAAGACTTTGGTACAGATCTTATTTCACGTCACAGTCCCCTTCTTAGTCCACAAAGCAATGTGGTGGGTTTGCATTTTATGCTGCCTTGAGCTGGGCTGAACAAAGATGGTGGTGTCAGCCCACAGAGCGATTAAGTGATTGTTGAGGAATTTCTTTATCACTGTGCTGTGTAAATAGAGATTAGAGACAGAACGTTTTTTGTACAGCTGTGAGGTGCTTCTGCAAGCAGAAGGAAATGCAGTGCTAAGCAGTGTTCCATAGCCAGCTTCAAGGGTCTTGTTGCAAAACAGGAGGATGTGGACTCAACATGGTATCCAGGTAAAGTGAGAACAGCAGTGCTTCTCTACCTGCAGCACATTCCTCTGTTAGCAGTGTCTTGTGGACCAGCAAGACACCAAGCTGGGTTTGTGTTTATCCTATCTGAGCCTCACCCCAGCAGTGGCATGCCCCTTCCAGGGCAGTGTTTGTTACTCTCTGTAGTAGTGTTGCAGGAACCCTGAGGAGGCCTCTGATACACAGATTGAAGGAGCCCAAGTTGTGATGAAAGTTTAATATATTTGGAGTGTCAGTTCTGATTGCTTTCTGAGAAAAAATTGCTTTTATTTGACGGATGGCTAATTCTCTGCATCAGACCTTGAATTCTGATCAGAAGAGGTGAGTTGTGTGTGGCATAGAAGAGTATACCATCTAGCTTCCTGTATTTCAGTGGCTATCTCCTTTGTTGCGAGCAGGCCTTGAGAAGCATGCAAAGTAGAGTGAAAATAAAACATATCACTGGTGAGGAAAAACTATTCCTATCCCAAAAGAGAGAATAGTAACATTTTCCACAGTCTGAGGTGTGGGCACTTGACAGAGCAAGTCCTGCTACTTGTTTGGATGGCACCCAATCCACGTCCCATCTCTGTTTGCTCTGTAAATATTGGTTTCCCAACGGGCACAACTGTTGCACAGTACAGCCAGAGTTAAAGAACTGCTCTGAAAAAGAAAACCCCGCACATATGCCTCAGTTCTGCAGCATTCCTGAGACAAGGTTGTATTTTTATCATCTGCAAAACTAGCTACATCTGCTGTGCTGAGCTATAACTGGAATCCCAACTCCTTCATTATGACCTCCATTGGAGGTGAGCCAGCTTCTCTGGGGTATAATTTAAATTCTACCCAGTTCCATGGCTTTCCTGAGAAAAAGATACCACCCTGGTGCACAAAGTTGGATGAGGGACTAGCCCAGCTCAGCTGCTGCAAGAGGACCTGCTGACTTTCCTAAAAGTCACTCTGGGACAGAGGCTTCCATTGCTGCTATGGAGGAACCCTGGTTAAAACTGTCTCTTACATTTTAGCCTCTTTCTGCACACAGCAGATTTGAAGTAATTAGCTTTCTCCCTACACTTGACTCCAGTGAGTTTGCTGCTCTCTTGAGTGCTGAGTAAAAGTTGCCCTCCTGCAGCACTCAGGCTACTCAAATAGAGTGGGATCTCCTGCACAGATCCCAGTTGCCTGCCAGAAATGCCTGGCTTCCTCCACACCGTCTGCCAGAGCTCTTCAACATAAGAGAGCTGCTCCCAAAATGCCTTGCAAGGCATACCCTTGCTGTCACAGTTATCTAGATTTTTGCTCAACTGGTCCAAAGAGCTTCAAAATCCCCAAGAGGAGGGCAAGGTTCTGAGTTGGACTTAAACCCAGGTTCTCTGAGTATTGACTAAGGGACACATCAATCCATGGTGGAAAACTGCAGCAACTCTCTGAGAATCCTCTCAGCACACATCATAGGAGGTCACTCTCCTGCCAGGTGTCCCAGCATCAAATACATGAACAATATGGTCCTTCTGTAGGTTATTTATTTTAGGAAGATCATTTCTGCACCTTCTTACTTCAAAGGAAAATACTGAGACCAGGGAAATGAGGCCAACACCAGGCTTTGCTGCCCCAATGAGGACTGCTAGTAGGAGAAATGTTTCTCAGTTTCGTTGCATCTGTTAACAGGATTCAATTAAGCTGACAGAAATGACAGAAATTTAGAGGGACATCAGCCATCACTCCTCACTACCAGACAAAATCTTTGTCATGTCAGCAGTCATAAATCACAGTGATTGTCTTTGGAAAGTGTTATGCACTGTAACTAATCACCAGGGCTTAATTCAGCTTCCCTCGGGGCACCATTGTACCCGGTAGGCCGAAGTAAATGTTTTGTGTTGGTGGTATACAAGAAAGGAGTATTTGGGAGTATACCAATTACGTATGTTTTCAGTGAATACATGTTACGGGGTGCTCCAAACCCCCCTTCCCCCACCTCCATCAGCGGAGGTTTGATGTGGGAAGACAAAAGCACGAACTTGGCTTCTCCTCCCCCTGGGGGACAGGTAAAGAGGCTCCGTTCTTCCCGCCGGCAGCTGAAGCCCCTCACAGGTATTCACCTGAGGGAGAAGCCCGCGCTGGGATTTGGCACTGGGATTGGCTGGGTTCTTCGCGCCCAGTGTATATTGGCACTGGACACATTGTCTAGGAAAATCTGAAATAAGAGTGACCAGAGAGCGCCTTGGCTTTCATGTTGGCTCGCACTTTTGGATCAGTTTTGGCGCTCATTTTGGACTCGCTCTGCTCTCGCTCTGGATTCGCGGCGAAATCGGAGAGATCTCGGACCTGGCTTCTGCCGGGACCTGCAGCCTAGCCTGGGGTCCTGCTGCTGCCGTGACCCTGCCTGCCGTAAAGCGGCGGCTGCTGGCTGGGACAGGCCGGCAGCGCGGCTTCCCTTGCGCTGCTCAACTCAGCGTCGCTCCGCGAGTTTTGCCTCGTAGCGGCTGTGTCTGAGGACACTTTGCTTTCGGCGGGTCCCTTTTCCTTTGGATTTGTGCTGCGTTCTCCACACACAGGATTATAAACTTGCAGTCCCGGAGCCTGCCACAGAAGAGAGACCTAGGGACTATCTCCAAATTCCTGCTCCGTCCTCCTGAGTACAACCTGGCAACCTGGCGTTCTCACTGGCTTTCCCTAGGGTCCTGGCTTGCCTCTGTTTTGTAAGTGGGGTAAAGCTATCTCGTGGCTTAGCCTTTTCCATTTTCTCAATTCTCTAAATTGTACTAAAGCTGCCCATGAGCATCCTGGTAGAATTCACAACCAGATAGAACCTGCAAATAAATCAGTTTTGTACATAATTTTGGGGCAGGGTTTTTGGGAAAATAAAGATAAGTATTTCTATAATTCCCGACTCGTTAATTTAATCCAAATCACAACAATAAATAAAAAAGGTTCCCTCTAAAACAGACTGAATATTGCACAAGGGAGGTTGGTTGAAAATCAAATTTTTCATTCCTAGGGCAAAGTCAGGTTCTTTAAAGACTTGCTGTGATACCAAATAAGGACAAGAGGAGGGGAAATACTCATATTTTTCACAGAACAGTATTTGTCACAAAGTTCTGGGCGTGTTTAAACCTCCCAGCCCTGCTTGGTTTGCAGTATGCAAGCTGTTCACTGCAGTGCTGGTCCCAAGGGGCTTTTGCCCCCGTTTTTCACCAAGGCTTACAATGTACCCAAGTGAAAAGCAACTCAGATGGGCAGAGATTGACATCAAACTCACTAGCTGCTGCTAAAAGCAACTGGCCAAACTGAAACAGTGAAGCCTGGAATCACCAAGTGGGGGAAAAGGAAGAAGTCAGCAAAACTGGCGCCATCCGATCTGTTTCTACCAACAGGCATTTTCCTCACAGATTCCTTTCAGCAGGAATTCCTTGACCAGCAGCAGGAGAAAGCCAGCTGCAGCTAATGCCCAGCAAATGTGCCAGCTTCAAGCTCCACCATTTCAAGTCATTGTTGAGGTCAGCATTGCACAGAGCCCCACAGACTCCACTTGAGACCCAGGGCAGCATTATAAGTGATGATGGATACATACAGACCAAAGAGGCATCTCCTTCTGCCAAGGGTGCCTTGATATTTAAGAGCGTAGAGGAATGATGGGTGGAGATGAACAGCAAAGCACAAGAACATAGGCTCCCTAATTTTCAGGGGGGTATAACCTCAACACCTTGGGTGCTGCTGCTGGCTGTGATGTTTGCAGCTGTCACTGCAGAGAATTGCTCCATGATCAGGTCTCAAAGAAGGTGATGAAATGGTAATGAGAAGCACAAAGGGCAACACAGATTTAAACAAAAGGTGATGGGATGAAAGTGGAGCAAAATGGTTACCATTGACCAAATCCACACTTGGCCAGGAAATCATCTACTGGGTCATGGAGATGAAGCAAGAACCTATGATGTGCTGGAGAGAGAGGAGCCAGAAGAGAGATAAGTAGGTGGGTAAAATGGTGGGGTGGGAAACATCTTTTCACACAGCATTTGAGATGTGCTCATGTTAATGAAGACATAGGCCTGGGTGAAGGCTTTGCTGCACAGGTGAATTGGCAGGCACACATTGTTAGGAGGGAAGTGAATGCCTTGGGCTGAGCTGGGGAAGTTTCACCAAGGACTCACTCGTGTGACAAGCCTCAGGTTTATTCAGCATCCTCCTCGTGGCAGCTGTCCAACACCTTTTGCATTTCCCAAAGTGCCAGGCAGTTTTTAAACCTGGGGAGGCCAAGCTATGATCCACTCACAGGTGCTTTTTTGCCACTTTTTTTTTTTTTTATCCCTAGCATCCTAAGGGCCTGGCTGCAAATTGCTTCCTGAAGTCAGGTTCCTTCCATCCACACTGGAAAGCCAAAAGAGTCAACTCAAGCTGATAGAGGCTCTGGAAAATGTTAGTTCACACTTGGCTCTTCCATCACCCTGTACCAGGCCCAGGCAATGGTTTTGTCCTTGTTCTTCACTTCAACATAAGAAGGGATTTGGGGAGGTAGGAAGGACAGGAAAGGAGGTTTGTTCTTTGTTCTTTGCTCTGTGAGCTGAACAGATGGAAGGGACACTCGAGGCTTAGCCAGACAATGATTGTTGTTCCATTGTCCCTCTGCTGAGGTCTTTCCCTTGCTTTGGTGCTCCTGTTCCAGCAACTAGTTCGGGGAATGCAGCACCAGCTCTTCCTCTCTGGCAGACAAGTGTGTGAAAAACTGGGTGGGCAATGTGCAAACCATGTTACCTTGGAGGACAGTTCACCTTGACATCACTTGAAAACAGAAGTGCTACATTTGGAGAGTTATGCTGCTTTCTGCAGTGTGGGAAGAAGCTTTGACACAAGGCAGAGGAGAGGCCACTCTGAAAATCAGTTGCTTTTGGGCAGTTTTTTTTCCCCTCCTCAGTTTGCAGATCAAATATAAGATGCCTAGCAATGTCAATGACAAAGAGTTCTCTGCTAAAAGCAGTGAGATCAGGTCAGAAAGAGCTTGGCCCCTGTGCACCAAAATGACTGCTGCCACCTATACTGCCCATGTCCAGAGGTTTAATTTGGGTCTTTAGGAAGTGAGCTTTTTTATAAATTCCTGTTTCTGGAGCTAGGTAATTATGTTACAGGTTCTAGCTTTTGCAGAAGAGGTTCCTTCTGCTGCTATATGTGCAGGGGAAAAAGCCAAGACATGTCCAGAAAGCACAAAACCCCAAGAGAGCCAACTTCTGTTACTTAGAAACAAACAAACAAACAAAACCCAAAACACAAAGCAGTGAAAAACCTCATGATTTGGGGAATGTGACTAACAGCACTGCATATCTGTGAGACTTGAACAGCAGTGATTTCCCCTGTTTAATTCAGTGCATAAAAAGTAACAAGACCTAAAAAAGTAATAAAAATCTTTGTTTTCCAACCCACACAAGTCTAAAGAGCAATTCCTAGCAAGGCAGATGGGAAAGCCAAAAAGCACATCCAGCCTTGAGCCGGCAGTTTCCAACCTGTCTCACCAGTTGTGCGTGCCTCAGCCAGCGCATGATCAAGGCCTTCAGCAGGCACTGATGGCACCTGGCCTGGTGGCAGTGAGCAGCTCTGGTGCATGCGCAGCCTTACTGCACCATCCTTGAATCCTGCTCCTGGTGGAAGTGGTGGCTCAGGCTCAATGGTACACCTTGCTCTGTGCACCAGTAAGCTCCGCATCACCTTTGTTTTACCACCGCTGATGAGGCATCCTGCCTCAAGGCCCAACCAATAATCTCATTCTCTTATTTTGAAAACAGAAAGTAAAAATAATTTGCTTGGAACCCACTAACAGATTAGCCATCTCGAGTTGTAACTTTGATGACTAATTCAGCCTACTCTAACCCACCTGTGCCAGAGTTCTCATTTGTTTAATCTGACATCTTCCTACAGGTTCTCCATGAAGAGAAGATGGGTTTTCAGAGCAAGCTGAGGTTTGTTTGAGGTTGTGCTTTGAAACTGCACGCTCAACAGGGTATAAAGATTGTGCAGATAGTGTTAGGATGAAGTGTTGCACACCAGTCCAAAACGAGAAGTGGAAAGGGCTGATCAAGAAATTGGAGAGACTGTGGGTTGTTTGGGGTTTTTTTGGCAAAGCTGGAGGCTTGGTTTTAAAAAGCACAGACTCACAAGAAAGTGTCTGTAAGTTAAGAACGTTTAAAATCTATGTAGATTCTAGACATGATTTAGCATGAAGGCATGTAAAAGCTTTTGTGTCCAAAAGAGCGGGAAAAAGAATTGAAATGCAGAGCTGTATTTCTCATGTCCCTCAGATTATTTGTTTCTCTTCCAAGCTGATTTATGGTGTTATTGTGGATTTACTCAAACAAAAAGGGTCTGCACTTTAGGAGGAACTGATAGATCAGCCAAAATGCCCAATCCAATGGTATTCGCATTAGCACAAGGCAGCTTCCGATGGGCATGAGTGAGTAGATCCTGGTTGAAGTTAAAAGCAGCTAATCTGCCATGTGAGCTCAGGGTACCTGTCACCACCTGTCACCTGGATCACAGAAATATGTAATATTCAGCAAACTATGTACTCTTTCTTTTTTTTTTTTTTTTTTTTTTTTTGGCTGAGCTCATCTTTAGAATCAAGCTGTAAAGATACTTTTTCACCATGCAGAGTTTGTCTCTTTGCATGAAGGAGAGAGGAGGCTGAGGAACAGCCCAGACACATGAACAAAGAGAACAATAAGAGCCATTCTGCAGGCAGAGGCCGCTGTGGTCTTGGGCACATTCATATGGACAAAGGAGATCAAATACGAGGCTCCAAAGCAGCAGGATCATTCTGCAGGCTGGATTGCACAGTGATTATACAGCAATTTGTCCAACATAACTTCCCAGGGCCAAAATGCAATCAAGAACCCTTCCCTTAGACTCATGGTTTCTCTGCAGAGCCACAAGACCATCTGATAGTTCCCTGGCAGCCTTGGCTGTGGACAGCCTTGTGCAAAGCCATAGTAAGTTGAATGTCCAGTTTATGCACTTTTCACTTAGAATGAAGCTGAGTTGGAGGCGCAATGCAGGAAGTGATGTCCAGGTCCCTCCTCTGACACTGACCCACTCTGGTCCTGTGGTTCAGAAGAATGTACCAGTCAAGTCATCCTTTCTGGGCTGACTAGAGCTTTAGTTAGAGACAGCACTGGAGCAATAAGTTGCTGGCATTTCCTGAAAGCTGAAGCTGGGCTTTTAAAGAGGAACAGTCCTGGGGATATTACCCAGAGCTTGCTACCAGGCACTCTGGTTGATACGGAGTACAGACAGCAAGCAAAGACAAATGAGCATGGTTTCTATTGTAGCTCCATTAGAGCTTTGTCCCTGTGCTCCCAAAGCAATGGGCAGAGCTGTGGGGATGACAGGATGCTCTGGGCTGGGCTGGGAACAGAGAGGTGTGACTCCCCAGTCGCCTTTTTCTCTGCTAGGGTGTTTCCATGCAGCTACAAATTGCACCACTTGTGACGCAGGACATCTTGTAACTGCACTGCCTGCCCCGCTCTCCCTCCCTGCCTCTGAAGCTGAGTGTTTGTACTAAACCACAGAGACATGAGGGTCTTGAAAGACAGATGATGTCAAACATCTCTAAAAGGAGTCTTGGATGCAGAAACATTTTCTGAGCACATCCAAAGGAATCTCTTCACCTCTCGTTCCTGCCAGCAGAATCGCTCAGGGCATCTGTTTTAAGCAGATGGACAGTAGCCCAATAAAAACAACGTCAGCTTTTGTATACTGCCTCCAAGCCCTTCCAAAAGAGACTGTTTGGAACAGCAAAGAAATACACACGAAGGCTAGCCCACAGTATCTGCCAGGTTTGTTGGAGCCACAGTGCCTGTGTCATGGGTACATTTCAAGCATTCTCTCCCCAAGGGGAAATCCCACTTCCAGGAGTGAACAGGGAAGAAAAGGGGCATTTGGGGCTGTCAAGAACATGCACAAAGCACTTGTTTACAGCTCTGCTTCTTCACTACTTTAACTCAGGTTGGTGGTAGGACATTCCTGGAGCATCCTTCTCAGGGAGTGTGTCATGCTGTGTGGGGCAGTACTCAGTGTCAGAAGCAATTGGTACCAAGAGCTGATAGGCAGAGTATGAGCCAAAGAAACCAGTCAGCCTAATGTTGGCCCCTTTAATCCATACTTGGAGGTGTGATCCAATAGCATGGTGGGCACCTCTGATGCCAAAGGGAGTCACTTAGAAAAAGTTGAGTACCCCATGCCAGGTAAAAAGCCCCTTGCATCCCAGAGAGCAGCTAGTTGTCCAAAGGTTCAGTTGTCAGCTCCTGGTTTTCATGCTGAGGTTGTCAATGACAGGGCAAAGGTGAATGGATACTCACCAGCTGTCATCTGCTATCATCCTCCACAGTGATGCCAAGTCAGAGGAAAATCTGGGCTGGGTAATTTGGCAGTGTATACAGCAGAACCTCCCAGGCAGCCCTTCCCAGTGCTGACTCAAACCAGTCTTTGTACCCAGGATTGGTACACTGGGCTGCCACTGGCTTGCAGTGCTCATGTGTCACCTTTGCTGATGAGCGAGGCCAAAGCCAGGAGCCCAGGCAATTAAAAGAATAATTAGTGGAGTCTAATTTGTTTTCTAGGCCTTGCTTCAGGAGAAGTGGAGAAGAGTCCAAGATTCTTTGAGCCAAAAGGTAGTTGTTGACACTCTGTGCTGAAGCAGGATGGCTGGCTGGAAGCAGAGGGGTTATGGGGGTCCCAGAAAGAGCCCCCAGTAACTGCACCATGGGTGTTGGTTGTCCCTTGGCCAGGAGCAGCCCTGGCAGCAGGTAAAGGGACACAACAACCCATTGCCTATGCTGAAGCCGTAGGAAATAAATTTGATTGCTATTAGCATCTGGCAGGGCATCTATAAAATGGACATCTTCCTTCAGCCAAAGAGATCTCTTTAGCAGGAGCACTTTTGGCCCCAGACAGCTCCTTCTACTCATGATCTTTGCTAGTGAAAGCTTAGAGTGTTCTAGACCTGGTGTAAATAAATAATGTAGAAATAATACAGATCTAATAAAGCCATTATCTAGAAAGATTGCAGCATAATCTCCAGCACAATGAAGATCATGAGTGTTGAATCATGCCTGGAGCACTCTAAGTAAGCAGCAGTGGTTGAGAAAGTATAGGAGTGGATTTTAGATCTCAGCCTGTTGCTTTCCTATGGCTTTCGGGGATGAGCTGTGTTGGTGCTCAAGCTGTGATTTCACATTCCTCCTGCTGACTGCTGGCTCAGACTTCTGTGCTTCCATACCCTTCATCTTGGGCTGATCTGGGGAACTGGCTGGCTTGGCCATGCCAGCATGACCAAGTGAGTGGCACAGGACTGGGAGGAGCACATGGAGAAAGGATGGGGTTGGGGAGGAGTCACTGTGTCATTTCAGCCTCTGCTGAACACACATGGTGATAACAGTTTGTCGCCAAAGGGGAGCAGCCTTTCCCATATAATTAATTTCCATGAGGAAGAAACTCCATTTGTGTCCCAGGGCCTTGAGGGCTCTGACTACAGCTTGGAAAGGACACTGGTCGTGGCTGCTTAGCTGGAGTGAAGGGCACCTTTCCCTGGAACTCTTGTGACGGCAAAGGGAGGGTGATCCTGTGGCCAGAGCAAATTCCCGCTTGCAAACCCCTTTGCCTTTGCATACAGGGAGGCACAGGACAAGGGACTTGCGGGGGCTGGATTCAGTGGTGCTGTGAGCTTAAAAATCACTGGCAAGCAGGAGAAGATGACAAGAGGGGTCTGCTAAATGCACAGCTTTGCGGCAAGCCCCAGAAGCAAGCAGCCATCCCAAAATAAAACCAAACACCCCCCAGACAAGTTGAGGATACACAAAGGAACTGACAGCCTCTGAATCTGGCCTCACATCAATGAGTTGTAACTTGAAAGCTTTATTTATACTGCTAGGAAAAACAGCTGCAGAAAAATACTGACAACCTGCTTTAAAGGGGAATTTTGACAAGGAAAGAAGCATTGGGCTCTTGATGGAAAGAAGAGTAGACAACTGCTCTAAATTCCCTTCAAAAAGCTCAGCCTTGGAGTGGAGAGCACTGCAGAAGGATTTGTATAATCTGGAGAAAACAAAAATATTTTGGAAAAAAAATGATGCAAATGCCATCAATATAAAGTAATAAAAACCTACCTTGAGGAGATGGAGAGAACTTAAAGGGAGTTATGAGCAAGGGATAGGAGTCAGGGAGTAGGTGCTATGCTTGGCAAGCTTTGGTTTTGGGTTCCCTCAGGCCAAGCCAAGCTTCTTGGTGCTGCGTGATGATGATGGTGGCAAGGGCACCCTATGCACATGGACCTGTGTAGTGTTGGAGAAAAATATTTGCAACTGTCAAACAGATGGAGCTTGCTATGGTACCCAGAAGAGCTCTATTGCTGAATCCCTATCTGCACAGTGATAAAAAGTGGAGATGAGGAGATAACTCTGTGGCGAGATTCTCGCAAGCTTGTAAATCACTGCAAGCCCTGGTCTCGGGACTGATGAAATCACTGGGAACCCTGTGGCCTGGTTTCCGCAGCACTGCCTGTCCTGCCTCCACTAGTGATGGTATCATTGGAGGGAAAATGGAGCCAAGCTGTTGGGAGAGGGTTGGCTTTTTCTGAGCAACAGGGAAGCTCTTACAGCCCAATGCTTTCTTAGGATGAAATTATTTAAGCACCTCTCTGGCATCCTGCTGATCTTTCAGAGGCAGGGAGCCCCATAGCTGAGACTCCTTGGGATGATAATTGTGGTGTATTTGCAGAATCAAAGGTTTCCCCTTGGAGCAGAGCCAGCAAGCTTTGGGAAGAAGAATGGATCTGTTACAAAGGGGTTTTTTTTAAAGCCCATTAAGTTGCCTAGGGGCTGAGCTCATGTTCCCACTGCCTCGGCAGTCTGTGCTGGGGAAATGAGGTTTTGTTCCCATCATCTCAACCCAAGTGGGAAAGTTCTTCCCCCTTCCTTGCCTTCTTAGGTCTGCATGGTGAGCAGAATTACCCCAGGGTCTGTGGAGAGACTCTGACTGCAGCAGGCCCAGAGGAAGTTGGGGCGTTGCTACCTCCCACCTCCAGCTGCAGGGAGGCTGGAGCTAGGAGACAAGGCTGCTGCTATAGCCACAGATGGGAGCTGTGGGAGACATGCAAGACCTGGTGTGTTTGAGCGCTGAAGCCTGCAACCTGTGCTCATCATTTCTGTTGTATAGGCCAGGCATTTTGGGAGGTGTGAAAATGCTCCCAACACTTGATCTCACCTCCAACTCACCACAGATTAGAACAGAGAGAGACGTGAGATCTTGCTATAGGAGCTGGAGGCTCTTCTCCACGGCAAGTCTATGTCTAAGATATAATCTTAGGAGGGACTGTGGTGTTTCAGAGATAGTGGAGAATGCTGAACTATACATGTCCATTCCCTCCTAGTGACAGTGCCATGGAGGATGCTTGGGGCAGCCCACTTCATCCTACATACCCTGGACTGGCTCTGTCATGTATATCAGCCAGCACCTCAATCTTATGGCAACCATTCAGCTCCCCAGATTTGGCCTGAAACTTAAACAGCCTGACAGACCCATCAGCATTTCTCTCCTTAAAGGTTTCTTGAAGCAACCAGCCCTCAGAGTCAGCTCTTAGTCATGCCACCCCCGTGGAAAATATAAGAATGGGGTTAGTAATCCAGTTGTGACTAAGGAAATTGCAACTGGGGAGGTAGGCCTTGCTGTTGGTGTGAGCCTGAATTCCCACTTTGCCAGCTTGGCAACACCCTTGTGTCACCAGCAATTTGGGGCAGGGAGGGGATGGTCAAGCTCCATCCACCTCACTGGGACAGGTAGTGCAGGGCAGCTACTGTCCCCGCCACATCTACTACCCCCACCCTTCCACTGCACAGGAGAGCTGCTCATCTCTGCTCTCCCAGGGGCTCCTTCTGTGTCAGGGATGTGGTGCTCTCCCAAGGCTGCAATCTGAGTTTGTGACCATGAAGCACCACCAGCCACGGCTACCAAGATACTGAGGACATCAGGATATCAGTCAGAACTTTGTGCATGGACCTAAAATTATTGCAAGGTGGGTTTATGTGCTTGAGCAGAAGACAGAGAAAAACTTCCCAGCCAGGAAAATTTTCCATCAGGGTTATTCCTGCAGGTGCAGCCCAGAGCAGCCAGAGGTGGCTGCAAGACCTCCTCTTTCCTGTCGTGAATACCACTCCCAACACAGTGACTGATGAGCTGATGAAGCCACCACACATAGAGACCCTGGGGTGCGACTGCATCTGGGTTTCATGGAGAACGACATGTGAGCCTGAAAAAATCCTCACAGCAGAGAAACTGCAACTGAGGAGCAACCAGAAGCCCTCAAGGGAAAACCCATAAGCAAATTAACTCAGCCAAGAGAGATGATCTGAGAGTGCTGACGTCACCCTAGGGGTGCCCAGCAATGGAGCAAGGAGTCTGAAGCCACCCTAAGATCACTCCATCCACACAGGATGCCTGCCCTGTGGTCTCTTGACAGGGATGTGACAGGGACCTGCTGCTCTGCTGACTGTAACATCATTATTCAGGTCTTGCTTCAGATTTGTTCTGAATTCTGGTTATTAGAAAGGAATGCAGCACCAGGACCTGCAGAAGTCACACTGATGCTTTGCAGGATACTGGGAGCATGTACATCCAATTACATTTCTCCATCCAGGGATGGGAGAAATTTTCCTGATTGTGCTGGTCGCTGAGTCTTCACATTCCAACCCTTGTTCTGGGAGGAACAAAACCCCTTAGCTCTGCACTTACTGAAGACAAGAGTCACAAACTTGAAGTCATCTGGAGTCAGGCACTGTAAAAATTTAATGATGCAGGACAAATCAGGGTGACCAAAATAGCAAACAAGACAGAGATGGTCTTGTGATTTAATGTGCTCAGGAGTCAGGGTATCTGGGAGCAGTTCCCAGGTTGACCACAGCCTCCATGTGTAACCTTAGCTGAGTCACTAGGGACAAACACTGCCAAGATTTGGCTTAAGCATCTTCCAAAAGTAAGATAGGTGCTTGGAAGATGGAATTGCATAAAAAAAAAAAAAATCAGGAGGATCAAGGTATCTGAAATGCAGCCATTTTGATGAGGGCTCTTTAATTCCTATTGGATAAGCTCCTTTCCCTAGTGGATGGTGGAATTGGGCTGGGACCCACCTGGTGACCTAGGGGTTAACTGTTTTATGCTCCATTAAGAGGATGAAGGCTCAGCACAAGAACTTAGCACTTCTCCACTCTCCCCTCTGCTACAGCTCTGAAGCAAAGGATGTTCCAGTGACAAGGCAGCAGCCTCACTTGGTTCCCTGGCAAATTCCACTTCCCTATCTTCACTTCCTGCAAAAGATTTAAGTGACTCCCTGGCATTTTGCTGGCCCCTTTGCAAAGGCAATAAATTCAACGCCTGCTAGATGTGAACAAATAAAAGCAGCTCTCCCTGTAGGTTCTGTATGTGTGCGTCCCTGTTAAACCCTCTTCTGTCAGCCTGAGCAACAGCTAGTGTAAATCTACAGTGGTCTCTGGGCTGGAGAGAGAGGCACTGATTTACACCCCCCCATCTGTCCCTTCTCTGTCTTCCTCCTGCTTTGCATCTTCCCTGGCCACTACCCCTCACCTTAACTCTTTCCCTGCTCTCAGGAGATAAATAATCCTGGATGTGAAGAAGATGTTTGGGCCCTAAAATTTCATCTGTTAAGAATTTGCTCCATCAGCTTTGAAGCAGGATGGGTTTTCTTTGGTCTGCTACCTTTAAAGGCACCTCAGTGCAAGAAAAGTCATCTTCAGGAATAGGGGGCAGAAAAATTACGTGAGCAAATAAGTATGGATTGTTGTCTAGCAGGGTTGAGGAGTCTAGGAGGAAAGAGATAATGTTCTCAGCCCACACTGAGCAGCACATTTCTCCCAAGACCAAGCAGATGATGCTGGCACAATCTGTCAGAGTATCTGGGGAGGAGGATTCACTGTCATGAGCTGTGTGGCAGGAGCCTGATGAAAATAGGCTAGGCACAAGAGAGATGATTGAATCCAGGACAATGGCCACACGTGCAGCATCTCACAGGGGACAGCCAGGAGGATGGATGGTGAGGAAAGTATGCGGCTCTGCTGGATGCAGAAAGCAGGCAAGAAGGGAGGAAGGCAACTGTAGGAGTCACGGAACAGTGTGGGGTGAAGGACCCTGGCCGAGGCACTGAGATTATTAATGTCTTCCTACAGCCTCAGCATGCCTGCAAGTGTTTTTTCTCTCACTGCTACTCATCCAAGTCATCCTTTTCTGGCAAAGCACAGCTGGCTGTCCATGAGAAGTGGCTGGCAGAAGCTGTGCTCTCCCAGTATCTCCCAGCAGAGAGTGTGTTTGGACAGGGCAGATCTGGAGGAAGACTTCAACTAGAGGCAGTAGCTCTTTGCAAGAAGTCTCACAATCTGCTCTGTAATTATTTCTTAAATTTTATCCTTCTCTGAAGACACTGGAAAAGAAATCAGTCACATGGCCTAAATAACCCCACATCTACCAGGGAACAACTCCCTTGTACACCATAAAGCATTTATGTGCATGTGATTAAATGCCATTGAAGCAAACGGGAATTTGCTTACTAGCAAATTACAAATTCCTTACAAGCTTAAGGACTTTGCAGAATGAGGGCCTAAATCCACCGAGTCTCTGCTAATGCTCCCAGCCAGCACAGACAGGGCTGAATCCTGCCTTGGGAATGCATTTATTTTCCCTTTTGAGGCTATGAAACATTACGCTGAAGCTTCGCCTCCCCCTGCCAGCTGCTGGGAGCTGATCTGAATGCTGGGGCAAGATCAGGCTCAGCACAGTTTGGGGTAATGCTGGCCTAGAGAGCAGTTTGTTTTCAAACAGAACCTCCCAACTCAGACACAGAGCTGGAAAAGGTCTTCTACATACTCTAAAAAAAACTTTTATCAAAGAAAGGACAAAATATATAATGCTCTCTCTACCTTTGAACTAAAACTAGCCCTGACTACAGCCAAGGAAAATCTTCACATAAGCTCCAGCAGAGCAGGATAGTGGTAGCAGCTGAGAGCGTGGTTTTGTTCATTTGGTGCAAGTCTTCAGGCAAAACAGAAATTAAAAAAAATCAATGGCCCATTTTTCTGCTTAGCAGATCACCTGTGCAACATAATCTCAAGAAGAGAAGCCTTCCCCCCCCAAAACCAATTTTATTTAATTTTTGTGAGAGGATGGGTTCCATATTCCACTGCTCTCAGCCGAATCAAGAGTGTCCTTTTAAGTTTCACTGGAGCAAAAACTCACCCCCAGAGATCAGAATGTATTGATCTCACATGGATTGAGCTCAGAGAACATTTATAGGGTCTAGTGAACAATGAACAATACCAGGCATATTCTTATAGATTTAGAACAAGAAACATGTCTTATTCTCTCACCTCAGAGAAAATCCTAGTTTAGTTGTGCATCCAATGAACAATCCCTATCAAATACTTCCTGTTAAAAGGCATTACAGGGATTATTCTCCAGGCAGGCTTGGTACCCGTTCTCCACTTTTCAGGGATGGATGCTCATCTGTCTTACGGGATGACTATTGCATGTGTCCTACTTAGCCAGAGAAGCTCTGGGCAGCTGATTATTGGGTTTTCCTGTCTGAATACAGGAGCTTAATTTAATAGGCAGTTGTTGGAAAAACAAGCAGGAAAGCAACACAATGGGACTTGATAAGCAGCCTCCAAACAAGCTCTGAGAAGGCAATTACAAGAAAATGGCTTAGATGTTTCAATAAGGAAGATCCACTTCCAGATGCCAACTGTTACACAGCTGCTTGCCCAGGTTGGGAGCTTTCAGATCAAACCATCACTAGATGGTTAACAGATGTCTTTAAGGCGGGGAGTGGGAAGGGGAGTCCTGAGGAGACATTTTCTGAAAAAATATGAATGCAAAACGTAAGAAAAGCTCTCCTGGGACACAGAGACCATCCACTCTCTCTCTCTCCTAGCCAATGGTGCATTATAAGCCAAGGGCATGAGAAGTGTACAGGGATATTTTCCCATAAACTATACAAGCCTACAGCAGGCTGCAGCTCCAGGACTTCCTGAGCCTGAGGTTTGTATAGAAATACTGCATTGAATGGTCCTAACCTAGCCAGTTACATAGGTGGAAAATGGTCCATATCTTTAATCATTAATTCTCTGTTGAGAGCAGAAACCAGAACTGCTCACAGTATTCAAGAAAAGAGCAAACCAGGAATTTGTGCAGTAGTTTTCCCTCTTTCTTTATTAACTCCTACCCATCCATTTGCTTTCTTGACTGCTGCTCAGCAATGAGTTGGTGCTTTCATCTGACTTCTTGTTATAACCCAGGATACTTTTCCTGTGGGGTGACAGTTCAGGGCCCATCATTGTGTGCATGATGTTAGGAGTTCTTCCTCTGAGGCTCATCACTTATGTTTGTCTCCACTGAATTTCATCTGTCATTTTATCACTGAGTGACCTGAGGTCCTTCTGTGGTTTGCTGCCATTGGCCTTTCTAAGCAGCTCGGTGTCACTAACAACCATCACCACCTCCCCACCCACCCCTGTTTCTACATAATTGATGTAGATGCCGAACAGTGCAGACCCCTGCACAGATCTCCATCAAACTCCCTTGGGCATCCCTCTGCTGTGGAGGCTGACCATCCCTGTCTGGCCTTTGTGGTTTTTTTTTTAAACCACTTAATTTTTCATGGCTTCTGACTCTCCACAAGAGCCTTTGATGAAGAATTTAGGAAATCTATATTTGCTATATCCATTAGATCTTCATTGTCCATCAAATCTTTGTCTTCATCCAAGGACTGTGGTAGATTTTCTGAGTAACAGTTTCACCCACCTAAAGCTGTGCTGGCTCTTCCCCAGCACAGATATCCTTATCCTTGTGTCCCACCAGTTTCTTAACACCATCATTGGCCTTACTGCTCCAAATAACCTGCCTTTGACACCTTCTGACCCAAAACTGCCACCATGATTGCCACCTCCCATTGCTCCAGCTCCAAAGTAACATTAAGAGAGCACCTGCCCACTATGGTGAGTATGTTGCCATTTGCAGCTTGGGTCCCTGCAGTACCCTGTGTAAAAAAACAGATGGTTGTAGTAATATGTGATGATTCCTTTTGCCAGTTGTGATCTATGAGCTCTTTTTCTGGTACTTCAGCTTGAGATGAAGTCTCCAACAAACAGTCTGCAAAGGGTCGCAGCACTGAGAATCTCCAAAGCCACACCATGACCCACATGGAAGACCTTACACATCGTATTGGGTTAGAACAGGAATTACAGCAAGGCATCTCTTGCTGTGGGCTGGCACAGACACAGAGACAGGTTCTGGGGTACCTCTGGCAGTTAGCATCTTCTTGTGCTTCTGGGGAGTGGTAAGTCCTTGGCAAGTCAAGCATGTCTGTAGAAAAGTGTAAGTGTTTTTTGAAGAGGCTATTTAAATTTTCAGAGTATCAGCTAGTTTCCAGGAAGGTGCAGGGTGGATTCTCTGCTGGAAGGTTCATTCTCGGAATGGTAGCTCAAGGGCTGGTACTTGTTTGCCAAAGGCTATATTGTGAAGAGCCATTTAAAAAAGTTTAGAGGTGAATCTAGCCCAGGAACAGGGAATTGGAATGACTTTGCAGTTCACAAAATAGTTTCTCTCCTGGCAAGTCATACTTATCCTGCAGAGCTCATTCCTATAGGCTAGAAGGGGTTAGAAAAAGCACTGGCTACTTTATGGCAGTGTAGTTTTGTTGAGATAAAATACATCTTATTTGCCTTAAACCCCAAAAGGATCAGCTGACATCTTAACAGATTTCTCTAATGAGCATAACACTCCCTGAGACTCTATTGGATTTTCCTTCAGTGATGGTATAGAACACTTGTTTGGAACATGGATTTTGGTATGAAATGTGGGGTTTGGGACTGAAACCGTATAGGATGGCTTGAAACTCTGCGGGCCAATCTGGTTTTATTTTGCAAATCAAGCCCTGGGATAGGTTAGAAGGGGAGGGAAAGCCAGTGTCAGGCCTGTAGGTGTTTCACCTGCCTGGTTCTTGCATGGACCCTACACAGAGACAAATTTTGTAGAGTCATCATAGAATCATAGAATGCCTTAGTCTGGAAGAGACCTTAGAGATCATCTAATCCAACCTCCCTGCCATGGGCAGGGATGCCTCTCAACTAGGCCAGGTTACTCAAGGCCTTTCTGTCTCCCTCATACAGATGGCCACCTAGGAGTCTGTGCATAACCTGTCCCGCTTCTCATGTTACATTTTGTTCCATGCTTTCATATCGACTCCCCAAAGGATGCTGTTTCTTTATTTTCCCATCATTGGCCCTTCTTTTGTCTCTGTATCAATTTGTACGGGCTCCATGTGAAAAACAATCCCTGTGAATCCCTCCCAGTCTTTCCGACCTTCCCATACAGTTGTTACCAAGAACAAAAAAAAACAAACCAAGATGTAAACAGCTTGCCCCCTTCTCCAGAGAAAAAAGCTTACTTAAGCTAAAGTGTTACACACTGTTAATGTGATCTGGAATTTTGATGTGCACCAAAAGCAATAACTACTCTTTCCGTATGAAGCCCACAGCCTTATCTCATGCAGCGAGGTTATTCCAGTCCATGTGGAAACGCAACCATCTATCAGATTGCTGCTCTGATTTATGTGAAATGGGAAGCCCCGGAAAATTGATTTCTTAAATCCAAGCTGACAAGCGAAGAATATTGTAGCTTGGGAGAAACTTTGTCAGGCAGCTGGGATGCTGATCCTGTGTGACCATGATCCACCCTTGTCGACAATTGGATGAAACTTGATCTTCCCAGGCTGCGTGCAGAGAAGTGTGACCAGCAGGCAAGGCGAGTCTGCACCTCTAACTCTGCTCTGGAGCGCTGCTTCCGGCTGTCGAGTCCTCGGCACAGGAAAGACTGTTGGTGCATGTCCAGAGGAGGTCACAATGATGCAAAGGCTGGAACCCCACTGCTGTGAGATCAGGCTGAGATAGTTGGGGCTGTTCATCCCCGAGAAGGCTCCAGGGAGACCTTATTGTGCCTTTCAGTAGTTAAAGGGGCCATTCAGAAAGATGCGGACAGACTCTTTAGCAGGAGCTGTTGTGACAGGGTGATGCTTGGAAACTAAAAGAGGGGAGATTGAGATTAGTTACAAAGAATACATTTTGTTATACCGGGGTGGTGGAACACTGTCCCAGGTTGCCGAGAGAAGTGGTAGATGCCCCATCTCTGGAAACGTTCAGGGCCGGGGTGGATGGAACTCTTAGCAACCTGATCCATTTGAAGATGTCCCCGCTTACTGCAGGGGAAAAGATGACCTTTATATGTCCCTTCCAACCTAAACCATGACTTTACGACTCACTGCTGCTCTGAGTGGCAGCTGGGCTCTCCAGGACACTGCTACAACTCCTCTGGAGCGCGCAATCACCGGCGAGAGCCCCTCAGCGTGCCTCCTGCCTTGCTCAAGGCCTCCGCCCGGTACCGCCCCCCTCGACGCGGCTACCGGGACCGCCGCCTCCCTGGCGCTGCTTGCGCTCCACTACAGCTCCCGGCGGCAGGCGTGACGTCACTGCGCGGGGCGGGCCCGGCGCGGGCGGGGCGGGGCGGCCGCGGCCCATTGTGGGCAGGGGCCGGGCGGGCTCCGCGCCGCGCAGCGCAGCGCCGGCAGGTACGGCGGGGCCGCGCCGTGCCGGAGGAGAGTGCACCGCGCCCGCCGCTCCCGGTGAGTGCACCGCGCCAAGCCTCTGCTCGGCTTGGCTGGGATTTTTGTCGAGGGGCAGGGGGGTGTTGCCTTTCTGCTGTGCCCCGGGGGCGCTGGCCGTGCCGTACCGGGCCGGGCCGGGCCGGGCCGGGGGAGTGGTGGTGGGAGAGTGGGTTCACCGGCAGCGGGGCCGGGGCTTCTCGCCTGCTCGGGCTGCCGTTTCCTTGCCGTGGGGGAAGGTGGGGAGAGCGGGAGCCGAGCCCACGCCCTACCTTGCTCCGGGGCGCCGCGGAGGGTTGTCCCATCAGGCGGGGCGCGGCGGGGACCAGCAATGCCCACCTCCCCAACCCCCCCGCCCCCTCGTCTGCGGCCCCTAGAGTGTCCCCTCACGGCCTGGCTGGGCGGGGTGGGAAGGAGGAACGCGAGGCCCCGCCGCCGTGCCCGAGTGGTGCCCCCGCCTGTGGACACGCTGGGCTGGGGGCGCCCAGCCGCGGGCGTGGGATGCGGGATGCTGCCTTCTCCATGGCAACGCCTCCCGTGGTTGCTCTGGCCCCGGCTCCTGCTGGCACGGCGGCTCCCACCCCTGCATCAGCTCCCACACCGGGATTCGGCCCCAGAGGCATCGGGGGAAGACACCCTGGATGCCCAGAGAGCCTCAGGGATAGGGTTCCTCCTCTGAGAAAAGCCAGTTTGGGGATGGTCTCTGTGCTCCTCCCATGCCTTCCCCCTGGACACTGCAATTTGGGGCAGCCTGATCGTCTGTATGTGCCGTGCCACCAGTGCTGGTGTAAAATACCTTGCTGCTCTGCTCCAGTCTGACGCTCTGATGTGGGAGCTGGGACGGGAGTAGGGTTTTGGTGTGTCTCAGTGTCCAGCTATGGCTGTGTTGGTGGTGGAAGACAAGGGGATTTGTGGCTTGGGCACCAGCTGGAGAGCTGCCAGACAGGGGGTTTGGGTCTGTCACTGGCTGCACCAGGCTGGAAGTGTAGGGAGATTCAGATCATAGGGTCTGCATGGAGGAAGGACAGTGCCCTTGCTGCATGTAAGTCTCGAGGTTTGACACCCACTGCTACTAGTGTGCAATGGCTGTGATTGAATCCTGCCTGATCTTGGTTTTCTTGGCACAAAGTCATCAGTATTAACGGTGGTGTTTCATTCTTGGGATCCACACTGCTTGTGAACAGCTGTGCTGCCTCATGCGTTGGTGCTGGTGTGAAACAGTCTTTCTGCATCTTTAAAGCAAAAATGGATGATAATTCTCCTCCTGCCGAAAGCTGCTTAAACTGACAAGGCCTTCTGCTGCCAAACTGGGGGTGAGCCTGCAGGAATGGGAGGTGCATGGGAAGCCACAGGCCAAGCCCCCTTTGCCAGGGTGAGGGGAGCCCATGGGCATGGGCTGCCCTGGTGGTTTTGGCCAGGCCCAAGCACAGCAGGCACTCAGCATTGTACAACGAGCCAGCTTCTCCCAGCTGCAGTGGGAGGGATGGCAGAACAACGCTTTTTCTTTTTTTTCCCCTCTCTAGAGGTTGATTCTGATACTGCATACAAGATCGAGTGGTGTGTGTATTAAGGCCACAGTGGTGAACCACGATACAACCTCGTTATTCTCCCTTGCTGAAAATTTTCTGTGCCAGAGCCATTGGTGTTCACTGCTAGACCAATGCTTTTGGTCTTACCAGGAGTAAATGGGTCCTGCAGTGTCCAGACTTTTTTCTGTTGGGTGTTGGTGTTCATTCAGTATGTGTCGTCCCCAAAGCCAAGTGGGTCAGGCATTCACCATGCTGTTCCTCGATTAATGAGTGACTCATGATGCTCTCCCAGTGGCCATAACTTGGGACCTGCCCCTGCTTGGTCAGGATCAGGAAGCAAAAGCCAAAGTCCACGATCTCCAGCTGCCTGACGTCCTGTGACGCTGGGACAGCAGGAAGCACTGACACTTCCTGGCTCCGGCCAGGTCTCGGCTGGCTTGTGGATCTGCTAGTGGTACCCCTGTCACTGTCCCGGGGTTTTTGTGTCCAGCCAGCCAGGTGTGCACACAGCTCTGTGTCCTCTGCCTTGGGGAGGCAAACAGGATGGGTGAGGTGTAAAATCAGCCCTGAATCCACTCCCCTGGGCTTGAGACAGAGTCAAACCGGTCTTGACCTGAGCTGGCTCCTTATCTGACCCTTTGTTTGCAGGAGGGAGCAGGAAAAGAATGTCCACGGTGGCCGGCTCCTCTAGTTCCAGACGAGCTCTCCTGCCGAGGATAGGCTGGAGTTGGTGACAGCCGGTCTAACTGGGTCATGTTTACCTCCCTGTCTTCTGTGCTGTGTTTCGGTTTCTTCCTCCTCTTTTCTCGAGCTGTCATTGCCACAGCTGAGGGACCCAGCATAAGGGGAAGCATGGAGCTGTGGAGCGTCTGTCCAGCCTCTGTGCAAATACTGTTTACCAGCCAGCCAGGAAAGTGGCTTCTCTTGCTCCACACTCCCAATTGACAGCTTATGTGGTGGTCACTGCCTGAAGGTCTTTGGGTGATAATGTTTACCTCCACATGGACAGGTAGTGAATGTACCGTTGCATTTGTAACCTGAACTGGTTAAAAACCGGCTAGGAATGCTTATAGATGCCTCACCCACACCCAGAGCGGGTGGTCTTCTGCCCATCCTCCTGCTGTGCAGATACTCACTGAGCCACTCCTACACAGCCACTTTTATCTCTGAAGTATTAATAAGTAAAGCTTGCCTATTTATGTGAGCTTTTTCAAGAGGCTGGTGAGGCTGCCTTGAAGGCTTGCTCAGCACTGCAAGTATTCAGAGCTTTTTTTTCCTCTTTTTTTTTTCCACCTCCTCTAGCATTTGATAAGCCAGGGTATCCAGCTGTCAACTGTGGAGATTGCCAAAGCCTGCTCAGCGACATTTCTGCAGGCTTCACTCACAAATGAGGATTTTGTTGGACGCTTTGGTTTCTGACTTGATGCTGGTAATTAAATATCTCAACTTGGCTTCAGAAAGCTGCCACTGCTGTGGAGTGACTGGTGAGGCCACGTGAAGCAGGATGCACTTGTTCTGCTGGAATTGAGTATGACCTAACCATGGTTCTTCAGCCTGTGATTTTATTTTATTTTTTAATATACTTTTTATATAAATAAAACTCTTTTAAAAGAAGAAGAAAAATCTTGTGTTTTACCACTGTGCTGTTAAGCTTGCATGGGCCTGCTGTGACAGCTGTTTATTTGCAAGCCATGACAGCCAAATGCTGTAAAATTCAAATTGTGTCCATATTGGTGCCCTCCCTCCTCTCCCCCTTTTACTGTAATTGTATGTCTACTTTTCACTCCTGCACCACAAGAGACATCAGTGCTGTGCTGAAAAAAGAGGTGATCTGGACCAAGAGCTGTAAACTGGGGAAGAGATACACCGTGTCTGATCCTGACTTTTGTGTTGGTGAATCTGGATACTAAGGCATATAGATTTACTTACTCCGTGTGTTTACCATGCGAGGGAATGAGAGAAAAGTTTAGAAAGTACTTAAATATGCCAGCAGAAGCTTTCTGCATATTAAATTAGTTCTCTCACCCTTAATGACATATTTCCAGCTTTCTATTTAATGCAAGAAATAGAGGGTGCTCCTCTTGCAAGGTGCTGGCTGTGATTTGCTGTTTGCCTTTCGTTCTTCTTTCCATCCACCGCTTCCTCAATCTGAGCTGGCCTGGGAGGCCCTCCTTGCCCTCTCAGAAGATCATTGGTATCTCCTGTTCTGGTGGTGTGTTGCAATGTTTTGGAATACACCAAAACAACCAGAAGTTCTGATGTAGCGTAGAAAATCTCAGTGAGTCATAAAGCTTTCAAATCTTTGTGGCCACTGAGAAGAAAGGCAAAAGAGGTGGAGATGAGAGAAGTGACCTGGCACGCCATGAAGACGTGGTTAGTTGACTGGAGGGTTTCATGATCTGAGCTGACAGTGCTTTGTTTCATGATTGCTGTGGCCTGAGCACCAACCACCTGAATTATAGCAAATTAACGTGTGAAGTTGTCTGAACATCTGGCCTGTGTTTCTCCTGTGGTGAAGTTGGGTGGAGTCATGCCCAAGGGCATCCTGTCCCACACCTTGTCCAGGTCTGGAGCAACCTCTGTGTGCTTCTCATGAATCTCTTGATCACCTCATCCTGTTCATGCTTCTTCTTGCATTCACGCCCCACCTTTTGGGGGAGTTTATTGTGAATTTGCTAAATGGAAGTGATAAGTGCTGCTTGGAGCACCTGGGTGAGGAGGTCACTTCTGGCCTTTTCCTGAATCAACCAAATGGGGTGACCCAGCCTAGCGACAGTCATTGATGAGTCAGTATGACAGAGACTCAATAAAGTACTCAATATATTGCTCACCACGGACTGAACTGCCTCGAGAGTCTTTGTATTCAAAATGTAGCTGTGCCTGCTGGAGGGGCAGTGTTGGTGGACAGGCGTGTTCTCACTCACCACAGCACACACCAGCCTGTCATCATGGCACTGCTGACTGGTGCTAATGCCTCAAACCCCTGGAGCAGAGTTGCCCTTCACACCTTGTCTCCTCCTGGAGGACGTGTCAGTTGCTTCACTTTTTGAGCTTTCTCATTGAACTCTTTTGGACTCAGCACTGAAGAAACACAGCAGTGTGTCCACAGTGCTAAAGTTAGTGAGAGGTGGTACATTGCTGGTTGGAGGCATCATCGTCTTTCTCAACACCTAGTGCCGAGCTCTCTGGTGCTTGCAGGGCCTGGCAGATGATTGAAGGGTTATTCATCTTGCCAGACAAGTGGCTTCATGTTTTGCCTTCTGCATTCCTCGGGGTGAGCACTGCATAGCGATGTGCCTTCAGCTACGTGCTGCTTACCTGAATCATGCCTTCCCTGTGCATGCAGCTTCACTGCCTGGAAGTCTGGCCTGCTCCTCTCCAGGCTGCTCCAGCAACGTGAGGGTGTTTTAACAAGAGGGTGAATGAAATAGTGTGGAGGGTGTGGTGGAGGAGCCTCAGAAGTATCCAGCTCTGGCTTCAGTGGCAGAGATGCTGTTGCTGATTTTACCCCCTCCTCTGGAATGGACAGTTTTCAGAAGCTAAATGCAGTGACTCTGTTCCCAACGTCTGGATTTAGGCTGTTGCCAGTTTTGCACGGAGGGCCCTGGGTGGAAAGTAGCTGTACCAAAGCTCAAAGCAACTCGGCAGCAGCCAAGTGTTGGTAAAGAGAGAAGGACCCAACTGATTCACCTGACCTGTGCCAATACTTAGGAGAGCAGAGCAGAACGTCCGCGTGATCTCCAGGTGTTCGTTCCTCCTTGCTGCTCCTCTTTCACGTGAAGCTTTCAGGCCCATCTCTCCACAATGATGGGCTGGGCTGCTGGCAGATCCTGCCCCGGGGCACCGTGGCAGGAGGAAGGCAATTGAAAATTGTGCCATTCAGAGGCTGACTTGGAGGGAGTTTGTATGAAATACCAGCAGCTGGGCTCTGCACCAATATGCAAAACTTAGCTACAGAACTTGGCAGCTTTTGGGGAAGGCTCTGCAGGGCGTTGGTTCCTTCAGTGCTTTGCAGAAGTAGGGATCAGCTTGCCTTCCCCTTGGAGATCCTTCAAGTAAGTGGGGCATTCTCAGGGATTTAAAGGTAGAGTGTTTCGGGGTAGACTATCAAAAAGCAGGAAAGTGCGTGCACTGGTTTTGGGCGGAAACAAAACCCAGGCCTGCACCCAGGAGCCTGCTTTGCACTGCTTGAGCTTGGAGGAGAGGATGTTACATGTCCTAAAATCCAAAGAAAATGGGAGCATGTGAATGGGGGAGGCAGAGGAGCATCCTTCTGGGGTGGGACCTGTAGTTGCTTAGGTCTAGGGTGTAAGAAAGCATAGCAGATCAGGGTGGTGGAAGGACCTACAGTGCTTTATTTTTCTCAGATGATGTCCTAGCAGCTTGATAACTGTTATGGGCAACTTGCAGGTCTTGTTCCCAGCTCTAGCAGAGAAGCAGAAAGATGGAGGAACAGTCTGGACACCACTTCTTATACCCCCCAAAAAGTGAGATGAATTTCTTGCTATGGCACAGGCATGGAGGCAGTACACCTGGAAAATTTTCTGGCTCAGATGTGTTGCCTTTAGCTTAGGCCGTGTTGGGTCTAACCTTTTGCTACTCCTGAGTGTGTCTTTTGTACAGAACTTTCTGAGGGGGCTCTCAGGAGCTACACATCCACCTGACTTTCACCTAGACATGAGATTTGTTTATTTGTTTGTTTTTTCCCTGGGTGCCTGTTCCTTGCTTGACCTCACCATCTTCTAAATAAATGGTGCTTAGTGGAGCTGTGAACTCCTGTGTCCATCCTGGAGAGTCTGCAGCAGCTGAGGTCTGGTGCAGCTGTTTCCTGCAAGGTTGCTTGTGCGGATGTAAATGACTGTAAATCTGTGTAAAGCTTTCTCTCTCATGGCTGCCAGGTTCCTTTTGTGTGCCTATTCCTTCAGACTGCTGCTATTGGAAACTGCAGCACCTTCTTGCCTGAGCTAGAGCTGGGGCCAGGGGCAATGTGACTGGGAAGGTGGATACCCTTGCTATGCTCAGCTTTCACAGAATTCGAATTCAAAAGATGTTTCTTTGCTGAGGTTTTGTTTCCTCTGCCCCCAAGGCAGTAGAGTGTCTTGGCTGCAGCTGTGTGCCCAGTGTGGGGAAGAGAGGCTACTCTCTGCCTTAATACCAGGTTCTGCCTTTAAGATACATGGTGATTTCCAGCTGCCCTGTTTTACTTGGCACTGCTCTCCGTGCATATCTGATGTATAACTTTTGGTTGCAATGCCTTTGTTGAGGGACACTTGCCCAGCTTGCTTATGGACAGCCTGATGTTGGAGCTCCTTCAGCTGTGAGAGGGAGGAGCAATCTCATGGTGATTCCACCTTGGGTTTTCTTCTTCTATCAAGTCCTGTGGTCAAGCATGGGATTTCTTCCATCCTCATCCCTGTTTCTCAGTGCAGGAACTGGCAGGGTTAAGGTTGTTGGGAGCCTGGGTGGTGTTGGGTGAGTGTCAGGCAGGAGAAAAGCTGAACTTGCAAATCTCTTCCTGGGTGCTCCAGTAAGTCACGCCAAGGACTGTTTGAATTGTGCTAATCCTCCGTGCCTCCAGAGCAACCTTGTTTACAAGAACCAGTGCTTCAGATGGGTATCTGTACAGATATTTTATGTAAGTCATTTGCTTACCAAAGCTTTCTGGGTACAGGAGATTGTTTTTGACACCTTAGCCCACCTGCTGCCTCCTTGACCTGGTCTTTCAGAGGTGTCCTGCATAGTGGTTTTTTGTGGACAACTTGGATCCATTTATAAACTGCAGCTCCTTTTATTCTCAGTGGAGAGTGCTGCCTGGCAGGTTATATGTGAAGTAGCTGGTGGCTCTGAAGTCACAAGAAATCTCTACCCATCACATGGAGCAAAAAGATGTCGAGGAAAATTTTTGGAGCGTGCTAAATATCGTAATCCATACAGTCAGTTTGGTTTTGGGTATGGAGCTGGAATTAAGTCTCTATGCTCATTGTTTTCTCACTTCTGTTTTGAATACTGCTCTTCCACTCAGAGTCCCACAGCATTTGTGATGCAGTGGTGGTCATAGTTGTGTTCAAAATGCAGTGATGTGTGATGGGCTGTGATTTGGTTTATGTAGTCACAAAATTATGCCATTCTCTTAGCGTGCCAGGACTTCTTAGATCTGCAAAATTCAGTATCTCCCTGGCTTGTTAAATCATTGTATAGTGTGGCAGCTATCATCATGAGAAAAAGAGAGTAAAAAGGGACTTTAACCTCAGAATGCTCAATAGATGGATTTCCAAAGGATCACTCATTGCATCAGAGGAAGTTCTACTCGCTTTGCACCAGGGATGAAGCTGAACAAGCTGAGGTGTGTGAGACTGTGGTGATAATGCATCTCACAGCTCTAGCCTCATGTTCACATTTTCTTCTCCTTGCCTTGTGTTTTGGACTGCATTCTTATTTCTGGTGGGAGTCAGAGAGAGACTGTATCTTTGGGGTCTGGTATCCCTGGTATTTCATGGGGTGTTGGAGAAATTAAGGAAGTACCCATCCCTGGGGATGCCATGGGCTGAGTTCCAACTACTGCAGAGGGCTATTAGAGTGTGTCCTGAGATGTGTGTTATTGCTGTGGGAAATCAACTCTTTGGACAGCATGGGGAAGGAGGAGAAAGACCCATGAAAAATGGGTGCTTGTTTTTCTAGGGAAGAAAAAGTCCAAACAAAACACACCCAACAGTTGCCTTGTCAGTGAACATCATGGGGATGTCCATATCCAGCCTCTGGGCTGTACTTAGTGCTGCTAATTGCAGCTTTTCTCTCTGCTGAAAATAAAGGTTTGAATCTGTTCACTCTGGAGTTCTCATGTCAGCTTTCTGGGACAGCACCAGCCCTTGTCCAAGGCTAGGGATTGGGCTGCCCTTTGCTTGCGTCAAACCTTGGCTTTGCAGGTACCCGTCATGGTTGAGGAAGGTCTTGGAAAAACACCTCTCTAGTTCTCTGCCCTACAGAAAACCCACCTGCTGCAAAAGGCTCTTGAAAAGATGCTCTGGAGCTTGAGGGATGTTGCCATAACACACAACTGCCATCCTTTCCAGTACTGGCCCTGCTTTTGGCTCTGTATTGCCAGGGGATCTGCAGCTTTGTGCTCCCTTGGGTGCAACACTTCAAACTGAGCAGAACTGGCTCAGAGCTGGAAAGATAAACAGACCTCCTACACTGGAACTTGGAGTCCTGGGCTGCCATTGCACAAGGGGAGAAGGTTGTAACCAAACAACCCTTTCATCACCTCTCTACCTGTAGCTGGCTCTGCAATGCTGTAATTCTGTTGCTGTCTAATTTATAATATTCTGCTCTTGGAAGACAGCTTTATATTAGTTTCTAAATTCTTGTGTAGCTGCAAGAAGGGAAATTATCACAGTCTTTTCCTTATTGTGTGTGATTTTGTTTCTGCTCAGAGTTCTGTGTTACAGAAGCTCGTGGGATGCTGCTGTTGGGGATGTACTGTTGGTGAGCCCATGCCACACAGCTGGGCAGAGAAGCAGAGTGGTCTCTTACCTGAGCTCATGGGATGCTCACTGCTTTCCCAGCAGCAGCTCCAGGTCATGCAACACCCAACGCAGATGGATGTTAACTGCTTGCCAATGCTGGTCTAACCTCAAGCCTATTAAAAGCCCACAGAACTGAGTCTTCCCCTTCCTTCTACTTCCGTCCCCTCCCTTGCTTTTCAGCCCCAGGTTTTGGAATAAATCATCTGGATGTGATCGCACAGGAAACTCATGATTTGTAATTTATTTATTTTTAATTTTTTTACCACTCAGTTAGGAAGTGAATTCAGCTCTCCAGGGTTCCAGCCTTGTGCTTCTTAATCACGAGGTTCTCCATCCGTTCTACCCCGTCACTTGTGACATGATGTCTCCTCAGCTGCATAAGCTTTTCCCCTGCTTCTGCCTGCCTGCAGAAACAATAGCTGCTGGAAACACTCTTTGGGAACCCAAAATGGACGGGGATTGCCTGTGGAAAATGCTGATTTGATCTACATTACATCATGTTGTTGTTATTTTGTTTACCACTTAATTATCTTTTTCCTTCAAATTAAAGCAAAGCTCTCGTTCTTGCAGAATTCATTACTTCTGGTGTGTTACTCGCTGGGAGTAACATGGTCAAAATGCTGCTTTTCTTTGTGCATCTTTTCTTAATTTTCTTCTTCTTTGTTGGTGGGAGCTTAGGGAGTATAATGGGCAGATTAGCAACTGTATTTGTGGAGTAACCCATCTTTGCGCAGGTCTGGCTATAAACCAATTAAGCTTGTCTTGATCCCTAAATGAGATTTTTGTCCTACGCCTTACTCAATTGCCTTTTGCATCCATTAATAGCAGGGTGGGATGAAAATAGCTGAACGTGGAAAGATCGCGTGTTGGATAAACAGAGAGGCGTTGGTTGCGGGGAGGTTCCCCAGGATGCATGAGAACTGCTGCCTCTTTTGTGTGGTGGTTTTGTAGCTCTGGTGCTTGAAATCTGGGATTAGGTATATTTGACTGCTGGTGTACAAACCTCCAGGGTAGCGTGCCTGACGCAGAGGCAGAGCTGCAGGATACATAGGGAACATCCTATTGAATTCATTCATGTGCTGGTCCCAATCCCTGCAATGTCCCTGGGGCAAGACCAGGGAGCATTCAGAAGTACCTAGTAACTCTGAGCTGTGGGTTGCCCAAAGTACCTTAGCCTTGGTCTTGGGTCGTTTTTCAGCTTGGGAAAACCTCACCACATTCTAGGGGGACGTGTTGCATTGTGAGGCTGGAGGACCCTGCTTGGGTGGTGCTTGTTGCTGCTGTGGTGAAAACCGGTCTGGGAGCAGCGCATCGGCGTGGTGCTTTTGAAGAGAGCTGGCTAAAGAGAGATGCCTTTAATAAACTGTGCCTTCGGGGAACCCTTATATCTCTGTCCCAGACTGTTTCTGTGTCAAGATAAGATTGCAGAGCAGCTGGATTTGTGCTCTGCTTTGGGAGGTGTAGTTGGGGGAAGGGAAGAGGAATTTCTTTTAGGGTGCAGAAAATCTATACACAAGCAGTGCACCGCATACTATCTTCTTCCCTGAATGGGTGGCTTCTTTGTCATGACACAACAGTGGGGAGAGTGATCTCAAGGGAAGGAGGGAAAGAAAACACTGGGTGAACTGTGTGACCTATGTTGGAAAGGAGCCCGGTTTCCCCATCCCAGCCCTCCTGGCTGCCTCTGTGGCTCCGAGCTGCGAGCGTGGGTTCTGTTGGAGGTGGGTTATGAGACGTTGATAGTGAGATTGCAGTGTTGTGCTCATGCAAGGACATAGTTGCACCGCAGCGTGCAGGAGACTGTCTTGCTGCACTGCTTGACCCTCTCCAATAGGTGTATGAACCAGTCTCCCATTGTCCCACTCTAATCATAGAAAGCTTTGGGTTGGAAGGGACCTTAAAAATCATCTATTCCGACCACCCTACCATGGGCAGGGACACATTTCACTAGATCAGGGTGCTCAAAGCCCCATTCACTCTGATCTTGAGCACTTCCAGGGATGTGACATCCACAGCCTCTCTAGGCAGTCTATTCCAGTGCCTCACCACCCTCACAGTGAAGAACTACTTTGCATCTAAAGACCAGAAGCTCTTAGGTTATTTGTGGAAGTGCTGCTTTTTTTCCTTCCCCAGTGTAAAAGTCCTAATAAGACATTCTATTCTAAAGACATTCCATGGCTGAAAGCCATCTTTGCACCAAATTGCTCCTTGTGGAGAGAAATTTGAATGATCTTGGGAGTTCTGGATCCACAAAGACCTGGATTCAGATGAGGCAAGTGCTTTGTGGGGTGCCAGGACACATGCAAAAGCCTCAGAAAAATCCCAAACTGGAGTGACCAGCAGATGGTTTTGGTGCTTGGATGGGGGCTACAAAGAGAAGAAATGGGAAATGGGAAGGCACTCCCCTACGTGCAGCTGTTTTGCTTTTTGGGGTACCCTTGACTGAAAAGCTGGGGAGTTTTCATGCCAGTGAGACACAGAAATATCCATCATCAGGGTCTCCCTTTGACTTCATCCTGCTGTCAAGGGGCTGAGCTGGTGATGTGCTGTGATCTGATGTGGCATGGCAGCCATGCCTCGTGGAGATGCCATCTCCTGGGAGGAAAATGTAAAAATAACCACATCTTTGGCTATGTCTTTGAGTTGCCTGAGACTACAGTGAAGGAGATGGGGGATGAAATGTTATCTGTGGAAATTAGGCAGGAAAAATGATAGTTTTCTTAGGAGGCGGATCAAAAGCAAAGGTTCTGAAATTTGCAAGGGAAATATCCTTACTGTTTTTCCATATTGTGCTGGGGTGCAGAGGACACACTGGAGCCAGGCTCTGGAGTGGTTTGAAGGAGTCCTGCGTTGTCCCCTATCCTCTTCTCTCTTTCTTTGGGCTGAAGGAGGTGTGGCACCATGCAGCTTACCATACCTCATACCATGCCATTGCACCAGGGTCTTGACAGGTGATACAAACCCTTGCAAGACTGTGTCCTGTCCAAGGCTTTGGGAACCTTTGGGACCCACTCTGCCACCTCTTTGCTTTATATTTTCCTTTTCAGAGTTTTGATGGAGCAGGTCTGTTTCTTCTCCTTGGATCACTAAATTGTGCAGCTAGGAGGAATAAGTCTGTGGGAGGTGTGGTTGATGACGGGAGCTCCTGGCGTGAGCAGGCTTAGCTAATTTAATCTGTGGTGGACCTGATCTCTTTTGTCTTCTAGTTGAGTTAAATATACCTTTGAGTTGTGGTTGTGGAGGCTAACTCCCATTTTGATTATGCAAAACGCTCTAACACAGGATCCAGCTGGTTGCCTCCAAATGGAGCAGGGAGGAGAGTGGGGTGGGGCATCCCACGATCAAGATCCATGTTGTTCTCTTCTGCTAACCTGTCTCTGGATCACAGGTGAGGAGAGGGATACTCTATAGGCAGCTGTGTGGAGAGCTTTAGCTCTGGGATTTTTGGGTGGTGCAGATGTTGGACACACTAGACCTTGCAGTGTAGCCATAGGCTTTCTCTTGTCTGACAGGTTTTAAAATTCAGTACTGTGCTGCAGCTACCTGGGCATGACTGGTGGCATCAGAACAGAGAAGAGGCCCTCTTCATCTTTGCAGAATTCCCAGAGGCAGCAGTTCAGTGTTTCTGGATGCAAAGGAATAAAAAGCTGTGGCTCAGCTTGAGCAGCAATTGGAAGAAGGTTTCATCTTGGAGGGCAAAAGTGAAATTAAATACTAATGGGAAAATGCAGTGTATTAATACAAAGGTGCCACCTGGGAATATATGTGCTTGGGAATAAGATTGGCAAATTGTGGCTGCGTGTGTTGGGGGATGGCTGTTTGCACCCTGGGCAGCCTGTGTTAGTGCTCTGCTGGAACCGCTGGGTGGGTTTCTGGTTCCTTTATCTTCCACGGTTTGCCTTATGTGACAGCATCTCAGATTCTTCTGTGTTTGGCCCTGTGACAGTCTTCAAAAGACCAAAACATCGTAATAACAGGTAAAATGTGCTCAAGGGAGCCAGCCTCAAAGCCTTGTATCTTTTCAGCAGTCAGGAAAGCAGTGCATCAGGAGAGCTTTATCAAAATGTGGCTTCGGGGTCTGCGGTATTGGCAACTTCTGAATTAAATAGCCAGTGACAGGCATGCAAGTGACTTGTGCTGGTATTTGCTGTGGGCTGGCAGACCGCTATTCGTGTTCTGCTTATCTGCAGTATGTGACCAGCTTATCCTTGAGCAGCTGGATTTAACCCCTGTATCTGCCTGTGTGCTGGCAGTGTGCCATGGTGTGCTGTGCCATGGTGTGCTGTGCCATGCCAGCCCGCTGCACTCTCCTGCTCCTCAGTCCCGGTGTGCCAGGATGGCTACAGCCATGGCTGGAGGTGGGGACTTCTGGGGAAAATGGGTGTTTGCCCTCTCTAGGATGGATATGGAGAGGGGAGGCAAATTTTAGGTTAAAAGTAGAGGGAATCAGGTTTACCCTTAAAAGATTAACTTCTTGACTTTGGTGGCAGTGCCTGAGTTTGCTGGTTGAGAAAAGCAGAGAGCTGCTTTCCAGGGGCAGGGCAGTTTGTGCTTTTCTGGTGTCTCAAGAGCAGAGCAGCACCCCACTGTGGTGCCAGTTTCCAGTCCTGAAAAGTGCAAGATGGGGTGAAATCTCATCTCTCTGCCCTTGCATGGGCTGCTCTGAAAGCAAAGGTGTTTCCCCAAGTACAGTTGGAATAAGGTCCCCTGAGGAGGTTGAAAGCCACAGCGGGTGATGATGAGTCCTCTGCCCCTTCATCTCTGTAGCATTTGCTGGTGTTTGCTCCAGCCCTGTGCTCTGCCTTTCCTCTTTGCCTTTTAAAATGATTTCCAGTGAGCAAAGAAGTGGGTATTTGCTGGCTGCATACTCCTGTGTGATAATCTTTGTGGTTCACTCTGGCGTGACACCAACTTTATTTGTGCCTGCTCTGTGCACAGCTCATGGGCTCACTCGTCTCATCTGGCTACCAGCTGTGCCACGCTGAGAGCACAGAGCTCATTTTAGGACTACAGTGGAGAGCAATAGTCCCCAAATGCTGCTGTGCCTGGCCTCAAAGATACAATGAGGGTGATTTCTGTGACTGCACATCCAGAAAAGGCTTGGACTTGGCAGCTGAGGGTGTGAGGTCCTGTGCAAAGCACACATGGCAGCTCACTCTCCCTCTTGCATGGGCTGGAAAGGGCTGACAAGACTTGCAGCTTTCCATTTCTGGGCTCACTGGTGTTATTTATTGTGCCCCCAAGAGCTGCGAGCAGCAGCCCACACCCTCCATTTCTACCACTTGTGCCCCTTGGTGCTGTGCACAGCTCAGCAAGGGGATGTCTAAAAATGCTGCAGTGATGCAAGTCTGTTTAGTTTTTTTAACCCACACTGTGCAAAGGAGCTGTTTTCTCCCCATCAGCCACAAATAGCAGGGTGGGGCCAGGTGTTCTGTCTAGGGCAGTGGTTCCTGGTCCATGAAGCAGAGGAAAGCTGCAGAGCTGGGAGCCATCCTGGGACTGGGATGAGGTGAGGGACAGGGATACAAAACCCACAAGTGCTTTTTTCTGCAAAGGCAACCCCTTAGATGGTGAGTTAAGTGAATAGATGTGATGAGACATGCTTGTTTATCAAAAAAACCTGATCAGTGCCGGGGGGATGGGGTGTGTTTTGGGGAAGGGGTGAGGCAGCATGGTGGAGCGTGGGTGACTGTGAGCAATGGGGACCACAAACACAGCTGTGTGTGCATCCTGATAACTTGGACTTATTGCTGCTGGGAGTCCCTGCCTCACATTGTTGCCAGAGACCATTTATTAATCTGCCAAAAAATTTGTAGTTTTAATCTTACCAGTGGGGGAGTTCTCATAAGGTGAAGAAGACCATCCTGAAGGTGTCTAGTCACCACAGCTCAGCATCTTTGCTGATGGTGTTTTAAAGTAGGTCTCAAACTGGCTCTGATTTTAAAAGACAATCTGGAGGTGGGGATGCTGAGAAGTGATCCCTGGGAGTGATTTGGAGCTGTGGAAAGTACTTGGAGCTGTGATCAGCTGCACTTTATCCTGCAAAAGGCAGTTTGGAGCAGAGGTACTGCTGAGCCCACAGTGGAAGGGCCTGGCCCTGGGCTGGGTTTGACTGGTGAGAGTGCAGGGAAGTGCCCATGTATGTAAAAGCTGGAGAAATGCTTTGTGTTGGGGAATGTGTTTGTCTTGCCTTTTCCTCAAGAGGCTACAAAATGCATGTGTATGTTGCTTTGTCAAGAGGGCAGTGATGGGCATTAAGCAGCTCTTCAGTCCAGCAAACAGCCCATGTCTGAAAGCCAAAAGCCAGATGCATGCTATCCAGAACAAGGCATGGGTACATCTGCATGTTTAATTTTGAGCTGCATTTAACCACTGGAACATTGGCAGAAAATGGCCTTAGACATATCTCAGCATCCTGGGTCCAGACCACAGGTGGCCCAGTCTGAGCTTATGAAAGCACATCAGACCATCCATATCAAGAAAAGCAGGTAATATTTACAAGCTGCCATACTTGGGAATCCCATTCTCCAGAAGCAATCACTCTTTGAGAGCATGAGAAGTTGTTGGTGACAGCAGTCTTAGTGCCCCTCCACACCTGGCAGCTACAGCCCTATACAAGGCAACAAGCAGGTGTGGATGAAGCTTCTGTGGATGAGAAGCTGGCGCCAAGCAGCATTTTTACCTGCTTCCTTGCGAAAATCATCCATTGGCCCTGCCTGCTGTAGTGCAGAGAGGTGGGAACTGGGTGAGGTGTGACATAAATAGGTGCTGACCTCTGTGTCATCCTCCACCAGCTCCATGAAGCCCTGTTAGAAGCGTGTGCTCCAAAAGAGTGGTTTCTTCAGGAATATGGGAATGAAATGTAAGTTCTGCAGCTTCTTGCTGCGGACAATAGCCCTCATTTTGTCTTGTCCCATTGATCTGAATGAAGTAATTTGTAAGGACATTTTCCATGAATCAATAAATCCGTGAGTGCTGCTGTGCCTGGGAGGTGTATTTTGCTCTAGATACTACACAGAGTACCTCTGTCCTGAATTGCACTGCAAAGTTCTGCTCTTTGGGAAAGGATTGGAAGCTCTGGGAACACAATGCAAGCAGCTAATGCTGCCTGGTCCTTCTTAAGTGTGCACCTCCCAACGTAGACTAGAGAGATCAGGGAGGGTGTAAGTGCAATAGTTTCTCTAGGTAACTGTGTGAAGCTTAAGGACTTTGTCCATTGTGCCATGCAGTTCCCAATGTTAGAGGTCTTGGGGAAACCAGAGCCTAAAATAAAGGAGTGGATGGAGTGTTGGCTGTTGGAAGGAGACCATGGTATGGAAATCTTGATGCTAAGTTTCCCTTTCACATCTCTGCATAATGTGTCCTGTCAGAAGACCTGAAAAATTCCTGTTGCATCACGCCACCACCTCACTCAAAAGCTGCTTCTGTGAGCCTCTTTGAAGATGATGTGCATGTTGTGCCATGGGATCAGCCCAAAAAACAGGCTTCAGGGATAAAGTTCTGCTAAACACAGAGAAGTCAAAGATGGCCCCAGTACTCTCAGTCCTGCTTTCTCTGAGTGCTGTGGTCTGGAGAGGCTGCAGCTGTAGTCGCAGATGGGTTCATCCTATTGCCAAGACCCGAGAGAGGACTTCACTTTTGTAGAATCATAGACTACAAGGTTGGAGGGGACCTCAAGGATCATCTGGTCCAACTTACGCTGGAAAAAGCATGGTCTAGTCATGATGGCCCAGCACCCTGTCTAGCTAAATCTTTAAAGTGTCCATTGTTGGGGACTCCATTACTTCCCTGTGGAGATTATTCCAGTGGCTGATCGTTCTTGTTGTGAAAAGTTTTCCTCTTGCTTTGAATTAGGATATCCCTAAGGAGAACTTGCACTTCTTACCCCTCATCTTTTCCATGTGACTCCTTGCAAAAAGGGTGTCTCCATCTTCTTTGTAACCACCCTTGAAATACTGGAACATGTGATAATGTTTCCCCTAAGCCTTCTTTTCTCAGTGCTGAACAAACCTGGTTCTCTCAGCCTTTCCCTATTTGGCTGCTTTCTAGGCCTTGATCATATCTTTGGTCATTCTCTGGACCCTCTTCAGCCTGTCCACGGGTTTTTTGTGTCTAGGAAGGACCAAAACTGAACACAGTATTCCAAATGTGGCCTGACAACCACTTAGTAGAGTGCTTAATCTGATGGTGATGCCCTTGTTGATGCAACCTATCATCTGTTTGCTTGCTTTGCCATAGCAGCACACTGTTCACTCACACTGAGCTTGCTGTCCACCAAGACCTCCACAGAGCTGCTCTCCAGCCAGGTAGCTTTCTTCTGTGCACCATGGGTTCAGGGTAGTTCCTGATTTTTTGTGGCACACGGTGATTTGTGGACCTTGGAGCTGATAGGTCGTGGACTGGGGTCAGCTGTCCCCATGAGCACCCAAAGCCTGGCTTTACATCACACTCTACCTGCCCTGCTTAGCTCCTGGTGTTCCCTCTGCTTCTCCTTCAGAATGGCACTGAGACCATTTTGCATCTCTTGGAGGTCAGAGCTCATGCTGGGGAATCCAGAAATGTTCCCAGAGCCAAACCACGCCACGGTGAGCGGGTGTGTGCCTGGTCTCTGCTTCTCATTTCCTTCATCGCTGCAGACAGCAGTTGAGTGCACATGGTGTTTCAGCAGGGTGTCCTCTCTTTTGTTCCTATATATTAGAAAAGTCTGTGCATGTGTTTATATTTAAAAAAAAAATGTATATATTTTAACATAGCTGTTTGTGAGCCAGGCCACTCAGGACTGGTCTGGTTGGGTGAAAGATGTTGCTTGCAGCTGCCTACCTGTTGGACTGGCACAGTGTGGTGGTCTTGCTGGTCTGGCCATGCTTGCAGTTGGAAATAACAAATGTTGGCTGGGAGTGATCCCAAACCTGCTCAAACCCAGCTAGAAAGGCTCCTTCTGATGTGACCAGGCTCTGGCATGAGTCTCACTGCACCAGTGGGGAGGCCCCATTGCTGTTATTTGTATTACAGCCTGACTCAAGTCTTTCCACATGCAACCCGCCTTGCATTTTCTGTCCCTGTTTTCCCACAGGCTTGCTGATATGTTGGGATAAAATTGCTGCATTTTCTGGTGGCAGGGCTGGATGTTGGTTTGCTGCTTGCCACTCTGCTGCCCATCCTCTAGGACAGCAAACACAAGGTCAAAGCATCATCATGCCAACGGCAAACTGGAGCAGCCATATAAAGTTGTCATTTTAAATAATTGCCAGAATGGTTCCTCCTCCCTTTCCTCCCTTCTGTCCCTGTGTGCTTCCCTGACACAGTGTCCTTCCACAACCTGAGGGCTGCCTGGATCTGTTCAGGATTTATGTTAAAAGGGAATGTTACATACGTAATTAAAACATCATATTACTGGGTAGAAATCGGATCTGCTGCTTACTGCTGTGACTCTCATGCGTGAGGGCGAACTGATTGATTACTGAGGTTTGAGATTAAATATTCCCCTGAGCTCTGCTGGCATTTAGTGTGGTGGGGGGAGGGCAGAGAGAAGGGGCGGAGGAAAGAGATGGTTTTCCTCCAGGGCAAGGAGAGTAGGGGAATGTCTACTGAGCACATCCCCTTGTCTTGCTCTGCATGCTGTCTGCTCTCATGGAGGCTCTCGGTGCTGCTGTCAGGGACAGTGATGAAGTAGGTACCTTATTCTTCATCCACACGGGTGGCTGAGTTGCTGGTGGGCTTTGCTGGTTACTTTTACTGCCAGGTTAGCATCCCATTGCATCCTATTCCATCCTCGTGGCTCACCTGCATTCTCACCTTCCCACTCAGATCCTTCTGAGCACAGCAGTGGGGTAGACGTGCTGCCACCTTCTTTCTGTCTTGGAGCGTACCTTATTTATTTGTTTTCCTTAGTGTCTTTTAATCCAAAAACCTCTCTCTTATTGGTTTCGATGGGAGGAGAGGAGAAACCCTGACGCGCTGCTCCCCCGGCATGTGGTGGGAGCTTTGCTCTGCAGTGTAGGTTGGAGACACCCACCTTCACCAGATTTCCTTGAAGTCTAATTTTAGCTGAAGGTGAGGGGATCCCTCCAGGGTGTGGTGGAGGTTTTCCTGTCAGCCTAGACCTTAGGGAACACGCAGGCAAACAAAACCACAGGAGCACTTGGGTTTGTTTGGGTGAATTCGTTTTAAGGAGGGCGTGACTCATTTTTTGTGATCAACCCCGGTGCACACTGGCTTTGTTCTCCTGCAGTCGGGTATTTCAGGTCTTCCAAGATTTAATCAGAATAATTAGTTACTGTCTGTTTATACCTTCTGTTTTTGTTGCAGAGTTTCCAAAGGGCGTATTTGTCTTTCAAAGTGCTGCCTAAGTGTCGCTTAATCATTAAGCATCTGATTTCCTCCAAGTTATCTGACATGCTGCTTATGTAAGTAAGTAAAAAATAAATTAAAAAGAAAAAAAAAAAAGAAAGAAAGAAAGAAGGGAGGGTGGGGATGCTGTTGGTGGATTCTGCTTGGGGGGGCTCTAAGGATTTTTCCTGATTGTCACGGGTTTAATTGTGAGTTGTCTTTAGTTCCCAGCCCCTCATGCGGTGATCAGAGGGCTGCGTGTTTGGATTGGCACTTAACGACCTAGCCAGTTTAATGAGGCTGCTTTCAGCCAAGGCTTCCTATGTACCCTGCTAAACTGGCCAGAGCTGTGCTAGTCCCTGTCATTTGGTGGGGGGTGGGAGGGGGGCGAGGGAAAGAGCTCTACAGAAATAAAGGGCTTTTGCTTTCACTTGTACAGTTATATCTTTGACTCCTTAATGCAGTGGTATCTCTTATAAACATGTCAGCTCTTCTGGGAATAAGTTACCACTACAAATTTGCCAGGATAGAAAATTGGGTGGTTTTCAGCCTGTATTTTGATGTTTTGTTTGGGAAGGAGGGCCGGTGATGCCCATGTTTCCCATCTCTTTAAGAGAAAGGCACAGAAAAACACTGCCGAAGAGAATGGGATGTCTGGAAAGCCTCACAGCAAGACAGATGTGGTGCTGAACCCACCCTGTGTTCATGAATCATGTGATGTTTTTGCTTCAGTGTTTATCACCAAGAGCAGCTGAGGGTGGCCACTCCGACAATGGCAGTGTGGAGCTAGATGATTTGGTTTCCCCTCCGGCTTGGTTTCTCCCCCTTCCCAATTTGGGTGGTAGGGGTTGAGTACCGGGATGCTGGCTTGTCAGCTGCCCTCACCATCTCTTTTGTCATGTGCAGCATGCAAACTCTGGGGGCAAGGGTTCAGTTGCTACTTCCATGAATGGATTTAGATCCTTTTAAATCCAGAAGCAGCCATTACCACCAGGTCCTCTGCTCTCCTGTGTGACGGAGACTGTAAATTTTGAAGGTCAGTAACTTTGTATTAGCTCTTCTTGGGTATTAAAATTGTGCAGCAGGGCATTGTTCTCCTTCCCCAGGAGAAGTTTGTTACAGGTAAGGGACCAAGACAAGGGCAGGATGGGACTGTGGAGCTCTGCAGGACTTTGGTGGTTTTAGTAGACCCAGAGAAATGTGCTTGCATGGAGGCTAATGTTGAAGTCCATCTTCTCTCTGTGTTTGTTGGGGAGACTAAAGATGAACCACTGCTGCGGGGTATGCAGTGGACTCTGTGCCACAGCAGACCTGAAGCTGGGCTGGTTTTCTGTGTCCTGTCTGCCTCACCCAGCTCCCAAGCAACATTTTAGGAAATTCTAGCAAATCCTCTGTCCCCTCTGGGACTGTTGTTGTAGCTGTCATATCCAGCACCAGGTTGCCAGTGGCCCTCGGTCTTTCTGCTCTGGTGTGCCTGAGGGTGACAAAAGTCTGATTTGATGGAAATACTCTTAAGGAAGGCTGTCAGGGTGATTTTTTTCCTTGACATTTACCCAGCTGGAAAGCAGGTAGAGGTTCAGGCAACACCTCACAAAGTGCTGAGGATGTGTGTTGTGCAGCATGGCTATTGCTCCTGCCTGGCATGGCCTCTCCAGCTACAGTGATTTGCCATTGGAATGGGCTGCCTGGGGAGGTGGTAGAGGTTCTTAAACACTGCAAGTGTTTAAGAGAATGGGGCACTTAGTGGCATGGTTTAGTTGATTTGATGGTGTTGGGTGATAGGTTGGACTTGATGATCTTGAAGGTCTTTTCCAACCTGATTAATTCTATTCTAGTGAGAGATGCTGGAGATGGTAACAGGACTCTAAACCCCATCCTACTTATGTGTCCTGCCTGCTTCACTCAGCCTTTTGTGGATCTGCTTGGTTTGGGCAGAGGGAGAGGTGAGGAGTAGAAGCAGAGCTGCTGGGAGCTGATGAGAATGAAAGCACAGAGGGGAAGGGATGTGAGCAACATCATGGAGGTGGATGCTGGGAGGAAAAGAAGACAGCGTGGCTTGTTTGGTGCTGTAGAAGCTGCTAAGTTAAAGCAGCATTCACTAGGGAACTACATCTGGCTTTTAAATAGCTTTGGAGGATGTGATTGGTCCATGTTGCTCTGTTGCAAGCAGATTGTGGCCACTGGGTGCCACTGAGGTGTTCACAGGCACAGGGCTAATTCTCTGCTCTCACTGTCCACCATGTGCCCACCAGCCACTTCCAGACATGATGGGGGAAGGATTGAGAGGAGCACACCCCATTTTCCTCATAAAACTCCAAACAAGAGGCTTGGCCTGGTTTAGATTTTTAAAATAACTTGCACATTTGGAAGTTAAAGTTTCAGAAGGGCTCCAAATGGGGTAATGGCTTTGATCGTGGCAGTCCGAGATCAAGGGAGGGCTTTTTAGGTTTGCTGGATCAGCTGGAAAGTATATTGTAGTGTCTAGACTTTATCATCCTTCAGCAAGACTTTTTTTTTCCCCTCTTTTTTTCAGTTCCACAAAAGTTCTAATCAAAAGCCCACATACAGTTGTTAGGAGGACTCCTTTGGAAAGGAGCCTACTGTGGGTTTTGATTGTGTCCAGAAGTAAGTTGAAAGAGGTGGTGATCAGCTTTTGATGTTGAAGGACCTCTGAGACGCTACTTTACAGGCACTGCCATTTCTGATGAGGCTGTCAGTGTGGGTGGAAGCTGTTGTGTCAGCAGCAGAATCAGAAGGCCAGGTACAAGGACCTGCCATGTGCCGACCCCCAGGTCCCCATAGCAGTTGATTCTTGCTGCTGAACCTCGCTGAGGCCTCGCTGCTCATTCTTTGGGGTCAGCTGCTCAGACCAGCATCTCCTACAACTGTCTCAGTTTTGGCTGCATAATAACCATAAATGTCCACGTTTGGTGGTGTTTGGACAGAACTTCAGCATTCCTTGCTTACGTGCAGGAGAGGTCTGGTTTGTAAACTTTCCGTAAGTGGTTTTAAAAACCCTTTTATTATTATATTCTTTTACATAATTCCAAATGACTGGAGGCAGAGGAGCAATTTCCTAAGGTGCCTGGGATAAACTCAAAAGCCTGCCATGAAGGTGAGGACATCCGACCACATGGATTCATTGACTGACTGTCCCCGAAAAGCCTACATAACAATTGAGCTCTGTCATGTTGGAAGATGCCCCATTGAAAAAGCAGAGGCAGTTTTGCTTTGAGGTGCTGTGTTTTCTGCTCAGGGGTCTTGGGTGAGTTTTGGTAGGTTTGTCATTGGAAAAGCCATCACCAGCCATCTCCCTGGTGTATGCAGCAATGCATGTGATGCTGCACTCAGGTAGCAGCGTGGACTGCAGCCGTGGCTAAAGGTTTTGATGGGAGTCACTGCCCAGCTATGAAAGGTTCAGCTGGAAGCTTTGAAAAACATTAGGAAATGTTTTGGAAAACATTTGGATCAAGGACATCATGGCTCTGCATTTGGTTGCTTTCCTTTGCTTTGCTTTGTCCTTGAGAGAGGGAACTGCTCTTAGGTTTTTTGTTTTTTCTTTCCATCAATTACTCTTTTAGACATGCTTATTTCCAGGGTGAATCAGAGCAAATGCCAGTGTGTGAACAGTTTGTGGTGTAAAACGGTATTAGAACTGAGCTGGGAGGGACCTTGAGAGGTTACCTTGTCCCTAAGGCAGGGTCAGCTGAACCCATGCCTCAGTCTGGAAGGTAATGTTTTTTTCCACACAAATTATCTGAGGAGCAGAGGCAAAAATCTGCCAGTGTCAGTGTGTGTGTGCAAGCCTCCTGTGGTTTATCTGAATCTTTTACTGAATACATGTTGGAAATTAATGCTGGGCTTGCTCCCAGAGCTATTCAAAGTAATATTCCAGAGTAGCCTTTTTTGCCTTGGAATTTGCCACATAACTGTGACTTTAATGGCTGAAATGCATTTACCCACACTCTGTGTTTGACCTGGAGCTATCCCTGGTTTGCCCCATTTCTGAGCAAACTGAAGCCCAGAAGCCCCACTGGGATGAAGAACAGTTTTTCCTTTGTTTCTACTGAGTTAAAGGTGACTTTTCAGTTAGAATAAACCAAACCAGGTTGGAAGAGACCTTCAAGATCATCGTGTCCAACCCATCAACCAATCCAACCCACCCAAACAGCTAACCCATGGCACCAAGTACCCCATCAAGTCTCCTTCTGAACACCTTCAATGACGGCGACTCCACCACCTCCCCGGGCAACCCATTCCATAGCGCAATCACTCTTTCTGTATAGAACTTCTTCCTAACATCCAACCTGAACCTCCCCTGGCGCAGCCTGAGACTGTGTCCTCTTGTTCTGGTACTGGGTGCCTGGGAGAAGAGACCAGTTCTCCAGGTAGCCCCCACTTGAGCTGGAGGGACAGCAAGAGAAAGCCTCCAGGCATATCCTGACAACATGGGGTATTTTAGGATGCAGCACTTAGGTCTGTGGTGATTAACAGCATCTTCTCTTGACATCTGCAGGTTTAGATGAAGCTGTAAGATCCTGGGCAGTGGTGGGAGAGAGTCTCACTAGAAATCTTCATCTGGTTTGAAACTGAGAGCCAAGCAATGACTTCCAATTAATTTCCCCTGCATCTTCTTCTCTTCTGTCCCAGCTTTGTGTCTTTAATGACAGATCAAGAGTGTGCAAGAGCCCCAGATTTAATCCCCTCATCTTTTAAAGGTGCTGCAGAGCTCCAAGAGGGTCTTTTCTCTTTGCTTATTGCTCCTAATTTCAGTGATAAAAGGCCTTAAAAGGCCTCTGGCCTCTCTCACCTCTGGCCAGCTGGATGTTGTCCTGCCCTTCAGCCAGCATTATGTTGGTATTAATATCCACACAGCCCAGACAGTGACTGGTTTTCCTTCATCTGGTCCTTTCCCCAATCAGTTTATAGTAGGTGATAGCAAAATTCATCCATCTTTGGCCGTGTGGCAGGCTTGGCAAGTCCCCCCCAGCCCATCTGTACATTTAAAGTCAAGACGGCTGGCATTAGCCTTATTGTTTGGCCAAACGTATGCAGAGATATCACAGCTTAGATTTGTTACAGATGGGTTTCTGGATATAGTCTAAGGCATTCTGCCAGCCAGTTTTATATCTGTGTAGAAGTGATTGGCATCCCTATAAATAAAGCTGCTGTGGGGTTATAAATCTAAATATACTTATTCATTATATTATTTTTACATCTCAAAGGGGTTGTCATCCTGGGTTATCATAAGCAAAGCATGCTCTTTGCATGTGTGTTACCCACAGCTCCAGAAATGCAGCTTCTGAGGCTTTGAAACGCTTTTTGTCTTGAAAATTCTCTCTGTGTGTGTGTGTGAACTATCCATGAGTCTCTGTGCCATGGTGGGATGAAGGACTTCATCACTAGGAATGACTCAGTCCTGGAGGCTGTTGCAGACAGAGTGATTGTAAATACAGGAATGTGAATTCTGGGTTTTTGGCTCACAAATGAATATGACTTTGCTGTATACATAGTCCCCATAGTCAAGTAAATACTCTTAGTCTGGCTCTTTTGGTGCTACAAAGGAGTCCTCCAATAGCATCTCCATCTTCATCCTCTCAGGGAGTTTCACAAAGGGTTTCTTCCCCTTGCACTGTGGGCTGGGCTGCATGGGAAAGGGAGGATTTCCACCTTGTTTGACCACCCTTGCTGTTGTTTTGGCTACAGAAGCAAGGAAAAATGCCCACCAGACCAGCTTCAGGTACTGCCATGAACTGGGGAGGTTCAGAGCTGGAGGGAGAACCCAGCCAGCTGCCCATGCAGCCAGGCAGTGACACATGCACTGGTAAATCTGGCTTGGCCTCTGAACAGGCTTAGGAAAGCACTGCGAGCTGCAGCCTCCAGTTTCTTTGGGTTTGTTTTCCTTCTCCTTTCAAAGCATTTGAATATTCATTCAGGAAATCATGAAGAACAGAGCATATGTGCCTGAGAGGCAGAATATCAGCCACCACACTTTCCTTAGTAATAATGTGCATCATTGAAAGTGGACCTGTGATTTTTAGCTTGGTTTCCTAATGAAAGGGAGCTTTAAAGTCGGTCTGTCCATCTGCTTTTCCTTCCTACACCACTGACACTGACAATGCGTCAAATCCATTGGCTGGTTTTGTTCTGTCTTCCAGGCTGACTTTCATCTCGGATATGTGGAGCAAGTTTTGCCAAAGCAGGGATCAGGTTAGAAGGGTGTTGTGGAGACTTTTTACTAAAGGAAGGGACACAAAGAAAATTCAGTCTGTACTAGACACTGGGGAACACACACAGAGGGAAATCTCCTCTTTGTAAGTGGTTAGTTTGTTGGTATTCCTAGTGCTGCTTACCTCAATGAGTAGCAGGGTCAGGGCAGTCTTGTAGGATCTTCAGAGGCTGGTAGCAATATTGGCATGTCTTGACCCTTTGTTGGAGCTGGCTGGGCTGCAGGTCTGTGTGCCATTTGGCATTACAAAGACAAGGGAGGACAAGCTGCTAGTATTTGTAATCCTGAAGGTGGGATCTGGACCATTGGGTTGAAAACCTCACCATCTTCCGACACAGGAAAGCTTAACATAGCAGATGACTGGCAGGTGGAGAGGAGAACCATTATTTCTGGTGCACAGTGGCTAAGTTATAGCTGCCTAGTGGAGGTAAAAGGTTGGCATCGGAGTTCTATCATGGATGTATCGGGTGACATATGGCTTGGACAGGCTGGCTGCATTTAGAATTTAAATGAATCACCTTGCCTGGTGCAGGTAAGAGTGGAGGTGATGCTGACCTGCTGTGTGGCTAGTGCCAGCAAATAGGGAGGTGGTGGCCTCAGTGACTGACGTCCTGCTGCAGACTGGGACTATGGGAACTCCTTCTTCCCCAAACCAGCAAATGGCTCCTGATTGGCACACATTACCCAGAGTCTAGGCATGCTATTGTGGGTGTCCAGAGCATCCATAAGGTAGTCTGGAGACTTTGATGTGAGCAGCTGTGCTCCAAGCTGCTGGGAACCAGCTGCTGCTAGATGGGTCCTACATTGGTGTGCAAGATCCTTGCATCATCTTATCTCTTACAAGGGGGAAGGGAGAAACCTTGCAAGACTAGCCACATGCTTCTGTGGCAGGGATGCAATGGGGTGCAAATAGGACTCAGTCTTCATTGTGTTCCTGGTGAGCTGCCAGATGTTCGCATATCTGCCTGGCTTTTACTGGTAGGTGTCAATACATTTTTCCATGCTTGGCTTTTGTTTTCTGCCAGAGCTGGAATTCTCTGCAGTGTTGTTTTTATCTTTTGTTTGTTTGTTGGTTGGTTTTGTTTGTTTGTTTGTGTTTTTTTAGTCTCCATTTGGTGCCTTAGTGAGAACACAGCTGAAGTACTGGGAGCCCAAACTAAACCTGTCTATTATTGGCTACCCGATTAGACGCCATGGTAATAAGCATTTGAATCTAAAGCTAGATTAGGCAGGGAGCAGTCTGGGGCTGGATTTGCATAGCACACATTCCTTTTCCATATGACGTGTTGGTAAATCTACTGAAAGTGAATTTAGAAGGCGCTGGCGTGCTTCAAGTGCTCCTATTGATGTATGTGTTGCTCTCCCCATGAGACACTCAACTGGTCAAAAAATGTTTGTGATTGCCTGAAAGATGCTTTTTTGATACCCCTCCTTCTACTCTTATGGCTCATGTTGCAGTCAGTGGGAATGGGTAGCTCTCACCAGCTCTAAAAACCTGCATTAATAGGGGATTGAAAGTTTATATTTGTAGAGACAGTGATTTCAGGGTGCTTTCTCCTCCTGTGGTATCTCTGATTTTGGACAAAATTTTCAGGCACCTAAACCCGGTTTGCAGCTTCTTCAAGCTTTCATTGCAGTGTTGTGGGTCTTGTGTTGGAAAATGCTGCAAAGATTTGTTACCCAAAAAGCAATTGAGTTCCCTTCCTCTGTGAACAGTCGTGAAATTGTGGGTGATCTCAAGGTCACTCTGTCTTTGAGTTATTTCATTAGCATCTGTTTAGGGCATCCAAACGGCAGTGTTTATTTGGAGCAAGGGCCTACCAAGGTTAGACATGGAGGAAGATGTTTTTCAAGGTTTAGGGAAGTGGCTAAATACCAAACCTGCAGGTAGAGGTTTGAGATGGAGGTCCTGGATGTTGGAGGTCGTGGATGTTCTTGTTCCATTGCAGGGAGAATTTGGGATGGATATGCTTGTGCTAAGAGCTAAGCAGTGAACAGTCTTACCCAGCCTATTCTCATGGCAACCTCTGTCTTGTGGCAAAGCGTAGAGCAGCGGTACTTTTGGGTGTCTTGGCAGAGATGCTCTGACATTGTTGCAGCCCCCAAGCCAGTGGCTTTGCTTTGTTGTTGTCAGGGTTCTGCTTAGCCACTTTGGGAGCCTGATGAATGTGATTCATGCCTCTTGAAACCTTTGCTTGGCTGGCTTATGAACCCTGTAGCATGGACATGAGGAAGCAGAAATTGAAGGATAGGCCTCAGCTCATTGGGTTTCAAGCTCTGTTAGACCTGCTGGACTTCACTTCATTATCAGTGGCATTTTCTGGCCCATACTGAAAGATGTGGCGAGCTGGTTAATGGAAAGTGGTTCCTATCAGCAGTGATTCCTATCCTCCACCCTGGTCAAGTGGTTCCTAACAGTCCTATCAGCCGCCTCTGCTACTGGAGGTATTTCAGCTTCAAAGCTGCTAAAGGAATGGGAGTGTATTTTGGGGTGCCGGGGATGCACTTTCTCACTGAAGAGCTGGATGGACCTGATGCCAGTCAAATAAATTGCCCTGAAGCCGTGGAAGGAGGTGAGCTTTGAAGGAGTGTCATGAAGGTGCTGATCACCAGTGGTTCTGTGATGTTTTGCCTATGTGGCAGATGTGAAGACTTCTGTAAGACCCTGCCACAACCGGGGCTCAGGAGCCCTCAAAGAGGTGAAGTCCTCTCTTGTTTCAGATTGTAAGTAAACCAGACTTGTGTCGATAGGGAAAAGCACTTTCATTTTGCTGGCCTAAGTGACGCACTCCAACCCCAAGCAGGAAGTCATCTGCAGGGAGGTGTCAGCTTAGAAAGAGCCAGGAGGACTGGTTTGAAGGCTCAGGAAGGCAAATGAAATGATGGTGTTGAACCATGAAGCATCTCTGCTGAGACAGCAATGTTGTACACAGGAGAGAGCTGATGGATGGAAGAGGACAGAGAATGGTGCTGTACCCTGGTAGGAATGGGTGACATTGTGGCTTTCTGAGCCCATGTTGTGCCTGCAGTGGCTCTTGGGAGGGTAAGTTTTGCTTGTGGGTGTGTCTGGAGTGTGACTACTCCCAAATATATCAACACCCAGACTGCCATCCTGCAGCAGATGACATTAAATTAAAACTCAAACACAGTTATCTTCTCTGAGCCTCTCAGGATCCTCTTGGGTCACTTTTTCAAGTAGTTCTATGCAGCTGTGAGGCTGAGAATTTTTCTTTTTAACAAAAAGAGAGATCAGTGTGTAACTATCTACAGGGATGGGACACTTGCTTTGGAATTTGCGGTGGGTGCCATGTGAAGGCCTGCAAATACAAGAAATCCACTTCTGCAGTAGCCCTGGCTGGGAGGTGTCTGCTGTCACTATGATACTGCCCCTTCAAGCGAGATTTCCTCAGTGGAAAGTTTGTTCTAGTTGGGATGAGGAGGCTTATTTTGTAAGCAGAATATAGAGATGGAGGCAGGCAAGATCCCTGCAGCCTAAGGGATGCTATGGATGTCCTGTGTGGACTTCAGAGTGTCTGGGGAAAACCAGATTTGATTAAATCAATGCACAAAAGAAAAGAAAATATAACAATCCTGTATGCGTTCTCTGTGTGTTTAAATTTGGTTTGTATTGATGCTGCTGATACTTTACTGGATTAAGCATGAAAATAGCCCCTATTGATTTTTAAATGCATCCCCTTGGGATCTCCACTGGACACATTTTCCCCTCTGGATGCTTCTGCCAGGAAAGAGGAACCTGCTTTCAGTCCATTCTCAGCAGCAATGGGACAGATGGCTTTGGCATGAGCCCTTCCTTGCTCCCTATCATTGATGGGAGGCAGGATAGTTAGGCAGTTAAACAACATGCCTCTGTTAAGACAGGTCCTTCAAACTGGAGATGGTGGGTTTGAGCAGCTGTCATGTGGGTGGGTTTGCCCATTGTCATGTGGCATGGGATGATGCAGCTCCACCCTAGTCAAAGCAGGGCTTTTGCCATAAGCTACATCATGTTGCATCCACATAAAAATACCTAACTAAGCCTTCTGGTTAGCCTCCCTTGCTGTGCTCACCTGCTTTTCTTTATTAGGTTTCAATGCAAACAGTCTTTTAGTGTAATGTGACAAAAATCACTGCTTTTTCTGAGGCCTGCTGGGAGCAGGTGCTGTGTTGGAGCTGTTGGGATCACATTATGCCTGATGTGAGCTCACAGATACTGTTTTTCAGCATTCATCTGCTGAAGCACGGGGAGGTATTCATGCTGCATTCTAAGGAAAGCGGCCAGTGGGCTGTTTCTGCCATCAGACATATTTATCAAGGAATTCCCAACCCCAGGTTTGTACTTCAGGGGGGAAAAATATCACTCTGGATTAACATCAGGATTTAAAATCTTTGCAGGGAAATCATCATTGCAGATGGGACAGCTGAGTGATCTGACAAGTGTGTTTTGTTTGCTTTGGGTGCTGTCTGGACTGCAAGTTTAATGATATCTACCCTTTGGAAGCTGCTGTTAGGAAGGACTCCTATTTACAGTAGCCTCCATTTACAGCACCCAGTTTCCATTTTGAAAAAGAAAAAACCCAACTTGCTAGGCACCACAAGCTGCATGGACACAAGTGGTTCCAGTAGCCTCACCTTGAGTGTTGGATAATAGTAAAAATCTCCAAACACAATTCAAAAATAGCCCATCAAAAGTTAGCCAGTAGCTTCTTCTTGCCTAGCCTTGGTGGTGGCCCCATGGCAGATGTTGCTGTGCTGATGGTCTGGAAGCATCTGCTACCAAACAACTTGGAAACCCCAGTTTGTGAAGCTAAATTAATTAAGAAGCTTTAGGAGAGGAAAAACCTGCCTACCTTCCCCTTTGGTTTTATGCTTGGAGAGCCTGTCTCACCCTGAGGATTACTGCTGAAATGGGGAGCAGTGAAATGGAAAGCTCAGCAGTGAGGCTTTGCATATGATAAACCAAAGTCACGGCCCAATATTCATTGGAGGAGCAGGCGGGTGGGGGAAGTTAAAAAAAGGAGGAATTAAATTAAAGGAAGGTTTTTATTGAACTATTGTTCTCCAGGAAAAGGCTAATTGGCAAACAAATCTCCTCTTCCAGTGGGAAATAGAGTTCCTCATTCCCTGCTTGCCAGTCTGTTGAGTATTTGTTGACAAAGGCTTTGCATTGTCAGAGGGAGTAGTCAGAATGATCTAGGAAATGAAGCACTGTAATCCATGTCCTTTCTGATGGAGGGGGAAACACTGAGCAGGGAGGTCCCCTTGCAGTGCCTGGGATGGGAGGTGGTCCTGGTACCCAACATCTTGGGGAGTTTCTTATATTATTAGCTGCTCTTCCCGGATGATAATGTGTAACTTGCGATGTGCTGGGATGGGCTTCACAGCTTGGTACTAACAGCCTCCTGGAGGTCTTTTGTACTTCGTGTGACTGTTTTCCTCCCAGTTAGGGACAAAGCTTGTGATGGAAATGGAGCAGGTCTGGATGTTGGTTTGCCTTTGTGCTGGGTGTGGAGCCAGGATGGAGGAGGATGCTAGCTTGGGGGTGCTCAGCCATGCTATATCAGCCCTCTGAGCTGCTCAGGGGTCTTGCATCCCTGTCTTGAGTAGTTTGGGCCTCAAAGGATGCCTTGGTGTCACCCGACCCAGATACCCACAAAGGTTTCCTGAGAAACTGTGTTCAAATGGCAAAGGACAACCTTTGTGAGGGTCTTCTCCTCAAGACTATGGTATTTGTCAGGAGAGCCCCAAATAGATGCTAATCCCTTCCTGTGCATGACCTGGGCTCTGAAAGGGTGCCTTTGAGCCCCACTGCAATGCATTGCCAGCAGCTGCCACCCCAAAACAAGAGTGGGATGAGTGGAGCAGTGGGAGAGATGGACCTCCCCATCACCTTTCCTTTCTGCACTGCCTTTTGAAGCCAAGCTGGGACACAGAGAGGACAGGGGGATGTTCCAGCATCCTTCCTGGAAAGCCCATCTCCTCCACCTTCCTCTGCCTTCCTACAAAGTCTCTTTGGCTTCACCTACCTCCGACAAGTGTTGTGCCTGGGCTTCAAGATGCAAATTGTTCAGTGGATTTAAGGGAGGAATACATGACTTGCAAACTCTTTTTCCTTCTACACCTGTGTGACCGTTTGAGGCTGTGCCTTTAAGAAAAGGACAGTACTGGGGCACATCCCACTTTTTGGTTTGCTTCTGCAAAAGGACCACAACCCTACTGCTGGAAGAAAGGCATATGTGCACTTGTAGAATTGGGTCGTTTAGCGCCCTGGTGAGGATTAAGAAATACATATATTTATATAGGTTTCCAAACTGGGTCTTCTCTGTGATTCCATGCTTGTTATCCTTGTTCCTAAAATAAATGGCATTTGCTGAAGCTGATTCGCTGGAGCTCCTGTAATAAGTGGTCTGTGGTGGTTTAGAGGTTCTGGTGCCGGCACTCAGCTTGTCATTGTTTAAGTTGACCCTTTTGGTGGAGAGCTCATAACCTCCTTTGGTATTACTGTGCTGCTTGCTGTCTAGGTGACTGGGAAACTTCCAGCAGGGTTAGGGTTTTTATCCTCAAAAACTAAAAAAAGTTCTGCTCCAGCGTCATCTTCTCTGTTTGGATTCATCCATGCACTGAGCTGTGCTGGTCTCTGCCACTGCAGCAGGCTAAAGGGCTACACAGGGATCACCAGGGCAGCTCCTGCTGCAGAATATGAATGCTGTAAGCCTTCAGGATCTCCTCCTTGGACCTAAGTTTATCTGCATGCCCTGGGACAGATGTGGTCCTGCCATGCACCGGCAGCCATCCCCTGCTCTGAACTTTTGCCGGCTTGCCAAAGCAAGCAGCGCTGCTCCGAGGATTGATTTCAGTTGGAGAGCATTCAGACAGATCTCCTCTCACTCTGCTGTGCACTATGCTCTTCTCCCCAAAACTGGATCGCAGAGTCAACAGCATGTGTGCTTTCCTGGCAGCGAGTGAGCTTGCACACTGGAGAGGTGACTTCCAAGCCAAGCTGCGATGTTCTTGCAGTGCAGTGGAGGTGATTGCTCTTTTTCCTGGGCGGTATCACTAACGCCTCTAGGTGGGGGAACCCCGTGAAGACGTGTGCGAAAAAATTCCCTCCAAGCTCCTTCATTGCTTGCAGTAGGTATAAGTTGTGTTTAGATAAGAAAAGGAAGACTCTTTCTGGTGTGCTGCAAATATGTGCAAGAGAAATAAACTTGTGCACGTGGAAGTGTTTACTGGCTCTGTGAATACACTGGTTTGCTTTGAGTTTTCTTGTTTTGTTGTTGGGTTTTTTTCCTGATTTTTTTTCTATTGAGCCCTTGAGGTTCATCTGCCCCTGAGCAGCAGCATAAAACATCTTTCTGCAAGAAAGGAGGCCCAGATGTACACTTCAGGTTGTGATGAATGCACAATAAAAGGAAAGAATACAAAGACGAGGCAACACGTTTTAGGGGAGCAGTGGGTTTCTGGCAGATGGGGCTTTCCAGGAGTGAGCTGAGAGCCTGTGATTGCAGCCAGCTCCTGCTAGCATCCATCGGGTACCAGGCAGCCCAGGCAAGATTTGGAGATGCAAAACCCTCTTTGTCGTGTTCATGGAGTATAACAGTATTTCTGGAAAGATGGAAAAGTATCTGGGGTAATTCAGGATTTGGCAACTATATATATAAATCCATGTCCATGAAACCCAAGTCTTGGAGATTTGCTTACGCTGAGTATTATGTCTCTTGTGATTTAGTGATGACTCAGGCACCTCCTGGCAGATGATTTTCCTGTGGCGTCACAGGAAAGGTCCTGTCCCCATCTCTTTTCATGGCTACTGTTCCACGGGTGGATGGGGAAAAGGCAATTCCCAAACAGGTTAAAGCCTTTTAGCTGAGTGTTTTGGTTTTTTCCTCTCTCCTGCAAATATGCAAGGATTCCCACCAAACACATTCCCCTCCTGTGCAGCCTGTGCCTGAATACAGCTTTACACTGGAGAAAGAGGTTTTTGGAAATTGCTGTGGCCAAATAGCTTGTGGCCAAAACATCTTCCTGGTTGCTTTTAATGACCATGCCAGGGATGCTGGCACCATGTTCAACACAAGGTCTGTGCCAGAGGTGCTGGTGATGGGCTCAGACCTTGTAGGCTTCTGTATTGGAGGGAAGGTGGCTCCTGATTACAGGAAAGCAATCCTATTGCTGGACTTGTCATCCACACTGTGGACAGGCTCAGTTTCAAAGTTTTTATTTTAAAAATTAAACAATACTTGGATGCCCTTCACTAAAAGGTGTGGGGGTGGGGGGTGGGTTTGCACAGGCTTTAATGCAAGCATGAAACAGAGCAGTGCTTCTCACTCTTGACAGGGGTGAACCCAAATGCTTCTGCCTGGTCATACAGGCAGAGCATTACTCACGTATTTTTGGAGGGCTCATAACTGAGGCCAAACCAAAGAAGAGTTCATGTTAGTAAGCATACCCAAGGAGGGTTCTGGCTGTCTTGAGTACATAAGGTAAAAACCACAAATAAACATGTTGCGGTGGGAAGCATCGAGCAGACAATCAGTATGATTGGTAATCAGGCTTCAACTTTATTGTTCAAAAACACAGCTTATATAGTATATTCAGCAGCTAAATATGCATATGTGTCATTATTCTATTAGCTATTAGTCCAGGGTTACATCATATTATCCGTCCTACTTGCGGTTAGGCCTACGTGCAACTCCACAACCTCCTTTCTCAGTAGGTCTTTGTTTCGCATATATACTTTGTTTCACATACTACTGTCTTGTAAGTAACTATTTCACATGGTGCTATCTTATGAGAAACTGCAAGCACAGTCACAGGGCTGTGGTGACCTTGCTACATCAGCATACCAGCTAAGCTGTGAGCAGTAAACAGCAAGATGGAGTCTGGCCTATACACTCTGATCAAACAGCTGTTCCACAGAACCATGTCCCTGCAATTCAAGCCATTCCTCAACATAAACGTACTCAGGGAAATAAACCTTTGATACTTCTAAGGGAATGCTTCAAATCTACAACTGTTTTGAAAAATGCCATGAGGCCATCCAGATTTTATTGCTGTGGGGGCACAAACTTAACTTGCAGTGGGAAGAAAATCATCTGGAAGTGTGTGTTTGAAAAAATAATACAGCGTTACTGCTCTTGCACAAAAACACTCTCTCCTTGTGCAACACACTGAAATAAAGCTCCTTGTCGACAAAGAGCTCACTTGGGATCCTGCATCCTTGTTTTGGAAGGGGATGGGAAAGGAGCCAGAAAAACAACACTTTAGTATTCATATTTGAGGATTTAGCTCCTTGCTTCTGGGCAAGTTTGCAGGCGGGTGTGAAGGGGAGCGTGCATGCTCCTTTGCATGTGTTTGTGTCCTGGCTGGGTATTTTTAGGCTGCAGACCGCAATGCTGCAATACCGGTGCTGGCTCTGGACCAGCTCGTTGGGGCATCGGTCACAGACAGGCTTTGGCAGCGCCTTGCTCCACGCAGGCTAATTTAGCTTGCTGAGGAGGCTGTTGAATATGCAAGCGGTAATTGCTGCTCTCTTTTCCTTAAAGCAAAGGCGGAAGCAACACCAGGGTCCAATTTTCTGCTAATGACAGATTTCATTTAGGCACTGCTCAGGGCGATTAAGGCTGGATCCTTCTTTTAGGACTGGGGAAAACAACAAAACCTGTCTCTCTCTGTATGGCTCAGCTGCAGCCTATGGCCTCACTCCTGCATGGGCACCTTTGTTAGTCCTGCTCACGTGCATTGGCTAAGATGCTTCTTCTCTTTGGGCTTCCAGGCTAAGCCCCTCACACACACATTTCCACCCTTGTTTCTGTAAAAGTGAAGTTGTTTGGGAATGATTCAGCTCCATCAGTCTTTCCTTGGGACTCAGAGTTTGGCTAGAACTTCTCTCAATGACCCTTCCCATCTAATCTTCCCTGGCTCTGTACATACAGGGGCAATTAAACTTAATTTATTCTGGCCCGCTCAACAGTAAAGGCCAGAAGGCACTATTAGATCACCATCTCACTTAAATGTATTGATCTAATTAGTGCTCAAAGGTACAAATGAGACGTGGGAGCAGGTCACTTAACATCTGATGCTGTGTGGAACTGGTTCCTTCTGCTCTTCTTAACAGAACCTCCAGGTTGCCAGGGGCTGTCAATTTTTCTCCATGAATAACTGATTTCTGCAGGATTGGCAGGGAGGAGAAGGCCATGTAGCTGGACTTGTTCTGATGGTGCAATCTGTGCTGTCTGCAGCTCTCCACAACCTGCCAGTGAGATGTGTTTTTATTTTGATCCATCATGTCAATGAATATTCATCAGCCTTCTGAAGGTGTAATGCTATTTGCCTGGTAGCTAACATACTCTCTCTCTTTACCATTTTTAGCCTTGGTTGTTAACACACTGCAGCCCACTCACCCTGCTCTGTAGAGTGGTTTGGTTTTATAATTGTGTATAAATGAAAATGAGAAACCTCAAGAGCTTCAGAGCTGGAAGCAGCTCAGAATTACCTTGTCTTGGTTGCTACACGACTGTCTGCTCTAAAGCCCAAAATAAGATCTTGCCTTTTTGTCTGTCACTCAAACTCCTCCTAAAACATTGGCAGGAGCATTTATCTCTGAAGAGCAGGTGGTGTTCTGATAAAAAGCTTTCCATACGTTTTTGCAAGCCTAAGCAAGAGCTTGTCCGTAGCAGCAGGTTTCAAGGACGAGGTTGACGTGTTGGAAAGGGGATGGAAAACATACCATGGAAGAGGAGAATGAGTTAGTTTGCTCCTGACCAGCTGCATGAGCAGTGCGACCATACACATGGAGTGGAAATGTGTTGCGGTGGGAAGCATCGAGCAGACAATCAATATGATTGGTAATCAGGCTTCAACTTTATTGCTCGAAAACACAGCTTATATAGTATATTCAGCAGCTAAATATGCATACGTGTCATTATTAGCTATTAGTCCAGGGTTACATCATGTTACCTGTCCTACTTGCGGTTAGGCCTACGTGCAACTCCACAGCCTCCTTTCTCAGTAGGTCTTTGTTTCGCATATATACTTTGTTTCACATACTACTGTCTTGTAAGTAACTATTTCACATGGTGCTATCTTATGAGAAACTGCAAGCACAGTCACAGGGCTGTGGTGACCTTGCTACATCAGCATACCAGCTAAGCTGTGAGCAGTAAACAGCAAGATGGAGTCTGGCCTATACACTCTGATCAAACAGCTGTTCCACAGAACCATGTCCCTGCAATTCAAGCCATTCCTCAACAGAAATGACCAAGTGGCCAAAATCTGCACTACTGAGGATGTGCTAGTCTGGATTGAGCACCTGTACCAGGCAGGAAACACTGGGCAGCCACCACCATCTCCCTCTGTGCCCTGTCCCTCGTGGCTCTCTAAAATGTAAACCTGCAGTGTTTTCTTACGTTTTGGAGGACACAGAGATCTACGTGCCTTTGCTTTTTTGTTTCCTTTCCTCCTTTAGGAAAGAAACTCCTCAGCAGGTCCCAAACTCCTCCTAAGACCGAAGGGATGCCAGCAGGCTGCTAATGGATTTGCTGCGGTGCTGGCTGCTGGGAAGCACGATGAGAGAGATTTCATGGCAGCTGAAATTCCACCAGTGACTGCATTTTTCTGCATGCAAGATGCTAAATGTGAAATGAGATTTGGGGCTTCTGGGGAAGGGAACCCTCCAGACTTGGCACAGAGCAGCTGCACAGCCTGAGATTATCCCCCATGAAGACCCAATAACCGTTTCCCATCATTCATGGTTCAGCAGATGATTACACCATGTGCTAAAAATATGCAATCGAAGACAATTTCAAGGGTCAGATCCTCCTCCATTAAAGTAATGTGGGTAAAGCCTGAATTTTCTGCAAGATTCTTATTTTGGGAAGGCAGTAATTGCCTTGCAGGCAGTGGGGCATGGTCTGACCCCAGGTCTGTCCGCATCCTACCTCCGGCACTGCCTTTCCCTGGGGTGTGGCAGCTGTTTATTTGGATATATAAATCCATAGTTGGCTCTAGGGAGATGAGACACTCCTCTCAAAATGCTGATCTTTTTTACCAAGTCTCTTCATAGTTTTGTTAATAAATCTGAGTCATCCATATTTCAGCATTAACCTTGGCTGTTTGTCCTGTCTCTTAACATCTCAGCATCTTGTTTTGCAGAGATGAAATATGTGGGTGTGTGGCTTTTTAAGAAGCCTAAACATTTGTCTTAAACTTCTCTACTTAGCTGGTTGATTTTTCTCGTTAGGGAGTTTCTCTGCTGTTCGCATTCCTTGTGGTTGGCCCTCCTCTTGTATTGTTGACTTAGTCCTAATTTTGAAGCGGTATTTGCCTGATGCTTGCCGTTACCATCTGGGCAAGGCACGTGCCAATTGTCCTGAGCTTTGCTCTCAACCTGAGTTTCAGAAAAGAGCAAAACCCAAATGACTGCTGGCATGAGTGATGCCCGACGTAGGCATTGTGTATGAGAGTCAGAGCTGCTGGCACCGTGTGATTTTTATCAGCTGAAACTGTGTCTTGTAAATATTTACTGGAATTTCAAGTAGGGTTTATCTAATTAAAGCCAACTAAAACTTTCCACGAAAAAGAGCTACCCAACCAGCAGCTGCTGGTGGATGTTTAGGGACACATTTAAGAGCTGGGGGGAGATAACAGAATGTTTTCTCAGCTCTGATGCCGTCTGTGGCTTGGGATATCCTGAGCCACATAAGGTCTTCAAGCACTGAGTCACCCGTGCTGAGGACCTGGTGGCTCTGAATACATCCAGCTGTTCCACACTCCTGGCTGGACTGTGACAAGGGCTGGCCTGGCTGCCATGAAATGAGAAGGCTGGTGAGGATCTGCTGGGTTTTGCAGCAGCGGTGGGGGTCCACCTCCCTCTCTCCACAGGGATGGTAAGGCACCCCCTTACCTGTGCTGGCTTCAGCACAAGGCAAATGCATCTTTTTCATTTGCGCAATTGTCAAGGTTGCCAGGACATAAATGTCAAATCTGAGCAGAAATACTTGGCACATAAACCAACTGTCTCTGCTCTTCCCCTCTGTACTGAGCACGTGGGTGGCTTTGGTTCCTCTTCCCCTCGGCAGGACAAGAGTGCATCACTGCAGGGCCCGCGCTTGAGCCTCCTCTCTTCTATTCCCCCAGGATCTAGTGCCCAGGAGGGAGGGACGCAGAGGATTTTGACCATGGCTCCAAGGAAGAGGAGCAGTCGGGGGATCTCCTTCATCTTCTGCTGCTTTCGCAGCAGTGACCATCCTGAGATCACATACCGGCTGCGCAATGACAGCAGCTTCGCCCTGCAGACCATGGAGCCTGCGCTGCCCATGCCACCAGTGGAGGAGCTGGATGCCATGTTCACCGAGCTGGTGGTAAGTAGGATGCTTTTTATTTTCTTTTCCTCCTTCTTTTTTTTTTTTTTTCTTTCCTTCCCTCCTCTCCTCTTTCTAGTCTCCCCAGGCTTAATTTTGAGTTTTCAGGAAAGCTTTTCTGTAAAGAGAGGATCAGGAGCTGCTGTTACAAGTGACTGCACTGAACCTTGAGCTCAAATCTTGCCAGTTTGGGATAGTTTCTTCTGAGAAAACCTTGACTTCTCAGAGGAGGGCTTGGGGGTCAGTTTGACTTCATACATCTCCAGCATGATGCAGGGCTATTCAAACTGGAAAAGAAGTTATCCCTTGTAGCTGGAGGGTGACTTTACTTGCTGGGTATTCTGCTTCTCAGAAATTTTGGGCTAACTTGAGATTTGGGAAGTCAGGATATTGTTTTTCTGTCCTCCAGTATCAAAACTCTGAAAGACAAGAATCAAAAAATAAGGACTGTCAACCAAAAAGAGGCTTTAATTTCTTCTAAGCAAAAACATTTTGGAGGAGTTTGTTGGATCCAAAAAAGCTCCACTTTTATTCAGCAGTGAAATGGGGTTTCTCTGCAATGCTTTGATGAATAGAGGTAGCTGCTAGTTGGTCACAACTCATTGTATAGCATGTCCCAGTAGAAGCCAGGCAGCGTGGTTTTGGTGACCCTGGCCACTTGTTAGAAAGGAGTTCTAGGGTGCTTTATAAGAGCCAATTTTGCCCAAACAGCCTTCTCTGTGGACAGGGTGAGAAAACAGACTGGCACACACAGCACATCATAGAGAGACCAAGACATCCGTGCATCAGGGCTTTTCTTGCAGCAGTCCTGCAAAACGCTGCTTGTCAGATTTGGTTAGTTCAGGTGGAGTAACTGCCTCTGTTTCATGTTTTTCTCCACTGATAACTTGGCCAAATCAGATTTTCCTGGGGAAATTCTTTCCCATGGAAAACTCTCCCAGCCCTGCAACCAAAGGTAGTGTAAAGGCTTGTGCTGCAGCTCAGGGTTGCCAGCCAGGCTGCAGGAGGCATTTATAGAGGCTCACATGCTGGGGCACATCATCCCAGCCCAGGATTTTCAAAGCATCTCCCCTAAACCTAGGAGTACTTTGTTCAGCTCTGGAGTCCTCAGCACAGGAAAGACATGGACCTGTTAGAGTGGGGATGGAAGAGGGCCATAAAAATGAGCAAAGGGCTGAAACACTTGGGCTGTGAGGAAAGGCTAAGAGTCGGAGTTGTTCAGCCTGGACAAGAAAAGGCTCTGGGGAGAGGTTGCATCACTTCAGTACTTAAAAGGGGCCTATAAGAAAGATGGAGACAGGATTTTCAGCAGTACCTGTTGTGACAGGAAAAGGGGTAATGGCTTTAAACTAAAAGAGGGGAGATTTAGACTAGATGCAAGGAAGAGATTTTTTACACTGAGGGTGGTGAAACACTGGCCCAGGTTACCATGAGAGGTGGTAGATGCCCCATCCCTGGAAACATCCAGGCCCAGGTTGGATGTGGCTCTGAGCACCCTGATCTAGTTGCAGATGTCCCTGCTTATTGTACAGGGTTGGAACTAGATGACCTTTAAAGGTCCCTTCCAATTCAAACCATTCTGTGATTCTATGACTGTATGACATTCAGCCAGATACGTGATGCAGAGCTGTGCTGCAGGGACCCACTGTTTGTGCAGTGAGGCAGGAGCCCTGTGGCACTCACAGGGACCAGTTGGGCCTGGGGCATGCCCTGGTGTGGCCCTTCTGCTCTCCATCCCATGCTCCTTGCTGTTTAGATTTTTTAATTATTTTTTTTTCCCCTAGCAAAGGGTGGGAATAAGACTCAGAGGCAGCTGCTGCTACAGGGCATGATGGCAGCAGGAACAGTGCTGGCTCTCTGGAGACCGGGGAGGGTGGCAGTGGGTACCCACTGTGCTCCTCTGCAAGCAGCTGCAACCCCTCTGGCTCCCCAGAAAGAACATCAGGCAGATATTGACCCAAGGCAGAAACTGAGCTCTCACATTTGGGACAAGTGAAGATGCAAATCTGCCCATTCCTCCATTACAACAGCTCCTTCTTGCTCTCAGTAACCTGTTGGTGTCAAGTATTAAATTTCAGCATTAGTTAAATGGTTTGGAAAGTGTCCCACTGCTTCTGTATAAACCCACTGTGTAACATTTGGAAGAGAGACAGAGAAATCATGCAGAGGCACAGGGCTGATTTTCATGCCTGTGAGAGCCCGATGCCATCCGACCCGTCATGCTTGACCATCCAGGACAGGATGCCTTGTGCCTGCGCTGAGACCAGGGCTCCTTCCAAAGTCCTCAGTTGTCTCAGTTGATTGAGTTGAGGAAAGTCAAACAGGCTGGAAGGGGATCTAGAGGCTTCGCCAGCTCAGGCTGGTCCCTGGCCAGTTCTTCTCTCACAGCTTAGTAGTGACTTTTCTGCTCCTTTTTTTCCCATTAGGGACTCAGAGCGGCAGCGATGGAACACTTCAGGCCTGGGGTGGCCGGCATCTTTGGGGATGTTGGAGTGATGTGTTTGACAACTGGGATGGACAATCCTCCCAGAGAAACCAACAATCTAGCAGGGTCCCTGCTCTGTGTATCCCAACCTGCTATGTATATGAAAGGCTAAACCTCTTTCTTTTTGGAGTGACCTCACAAAATACTCTCTATTGTCATGGGTTTTTAAGTGTGCCTGCTCATCTGAGTATAGCATGAGACACTGGTGCTTGTCCCATGCCAGTGTCAGAGAGTGAGGGACTGAGCTGCAGAGGAACGTGGAGCATTTGACTCCAAGTTCAGCTCAAGCTCGATCTGCTCTCCTGGTGTCTGTTTTATGGCCTGCTTTATGTTAGATGGACGCTTTGGATTTTAACTAGATAGTTCAATGGAACAGCTGGGGTTTTATTCTGTGTCCATGCAAGTGTTTCTTAGCAGGAGCAACAGGGAAATGAGGGATGTCGGTTTCTTTGCTTGGGCACCAACAGAAGCAATTAGCCTGTAAGAAAGGCCCAATTTCCATCCTGGGCTGCAGTGATGATGTGCCCTATCCCAGCCAGTGGTATACAGCAAGCAAGGGCTTTCCCCAGCTCAGAGCAGATGCAGATGTTGTGCTGTGGTCAATGACTGATCACTGCTTCCTCCCAGAGGAACCTTTTCTCTTGCCCTTCCTTTCTCCGTGCCTGGACTGAATGGGTTTTCATCAGGGTATTGTTAGGATGTCGCTCAAACAGGCACTGGCCCCATCTGAAAGGCTTTTCTTTGTCTGCTGTCCTGCTGGGGCTCTGGCCAGGCTCAGCCACCCAGGCTGGAGCAGGTGCTGGCAGGGAGGTACAGACAAAAGCAAGATATTTCAGGAAGGTTTCCCAGTTTGCAGCTCCCTTGACTGGGACAAGGCTTGGCAATTTCATGCAGCTCTCCTTGGGCTGACACCGGTGCATCCCACTAGCTCGGGTCACCACTAGCTCAGGTCAGCGATGTTTGCTTCCTGGGTCTTGTGCAGTGCTACGGTACCCTTCAAGCAACATCCATCAGATTTAAGCCATCAGTCCTCTTCTACACATCAGGAGGATCGATGTGTCATGGGGCTGCTCAGCCCCAGCAAAGGGAAATAGCTGGGGCTGCATGAGCTGCCTGCGAACCAATAGAACAAAGCTGTGCCATCTGCCACAGCTTCTTTCAAGAGGCTCCTGCGTATCCAGGCTAACAATACAGCGTTTCTTCAAAGGCTGAAATCTTGCTTGCATGCTCAGAGAAAGCACTTGCAAAGCTCCACATAATGGTGCCATATGGTAGATCTTGCCATAACAATCCTCCTTATTTTCTTCCAGCAACTAGACTTTCCACCAGATGGGTAAATGACTGATGTCCTTTATATCTGCTTAACACTTCTTGTCACTCTGAGGTCTGTAATGAAACGCTTTGTGTGTGGTGCTGTGCATTGGCCCTGTAGGACATGAGCTGGCAAGGGGGTGGAGGCACAGGGCAATTGAATGGTTTGGTCTGGAGAAGGCAGCAGGAGCCCCAGCATGACCCAGAACCTCTTTGCAGGCTCTTTTCCCAGTGTGGCAGGTCACAGCAGCATCTCCATCCCAGCAGTATGTGAGTGATGCTCCAGCAGCTCCTCAGACTGCCTGGATGCTTGGAGAGGCTGCTGGATCCAGCATGGCTTTGCTTTTCCCTGGAATATGAGATGCTGCCTCTCCCTGGTCCCACACCTCATTCCCTGCCTGTTTCTTCACCAGTAGAGTGAAGGGCTCAGAGGAGGTGCTGCTCCAGCTACCCATCAGGGCTCATCCTCCCAAATACCTGGGCTTTGAGGAAGTCCCATTTACTGATACTTATGGGGCTCCTCAGACTTTTCACCTCCAAGTTGTCTTTAGCAATACAGAAGATATTAGAGTAGCCTCTGGGTAGCCCTGTGTCCCACTCATGGGGGGTAGCAGCTTGTGTTTAGCCTGTAAAACCAAAGCATGGTAACCTTTCTGCGTTCCTCTGCCCAGACATCAACAGCTGTGTCTTAAGAGACCTGGGAAGGTGATGCTGGGAGATGAGTGGGTACTGACTGTGTAGTGTCCCCAGCCCACCAGGCTCAGGAGGGCTGCAGGCCTGTGTTCACTGATGTTGCGCCATGTTAGTGACTGCATTCACTGGGATCTGCTGGAGGGGAGATGTGCACACATGGTCTCTGAAGTGCTGGGCTTTCTGCCTTCCCCTCCCGCAACGTGGAAGGCTGCTCTGTCCCTCCCTGCTGCTTTATGAAGTAGTGGAAACTTGGGAGCCTGGGGAACAAAGGAAAGGTCTCTGGCAGCTTTCAAGATTTATTACAGCATTTGTTTTTGTTGTACTTGGGGCAACTAATGCATTTCATCAGAGCTGCTCTTTGGATGCTATCTGTTAGGAGATCCCATTGCAGAAATTAATTGTGTGTTGCCTTTGAAATGCTTCATGGTGGTCGGTCGTCTGTGGCTCATGGTGTGGGGTGCTTGGGTAAGATGCTTCATGCATAACTGTCCTGCAGAGCTGAGTCTTCCCACCCTCTCAGCATGCTGGGACAACTGCTGGTTTATGTGCAGCTCACATGAGGAGCGGAGGACAACCCCAATGTGAGGAGCAGGTGGCGGTGTGATCAGTGTGTGTGTGCACTGGTAGGTGTTAACGTCAGTGCTGCGTTGGTAACTCATTGTTAGCGATATGCAGTTGTATTTAGGAGCGGAAGTAATGTGCTTTCCCCCAGTTTCTAATCCAATAAGCAGAAAGTATGAGGGTTTGGGCCTTGCAAAACAACATGGCTTTTAAGTAACAGCTGAGCTGAGTGAAACAACAAGCTGAGTAAAAGCCAAGCTTTGCATTTCATGCTTGCAGGTCAGCTGTTGTTTTTCATTGTCTGGTCTTTGCAGCATCAAGGACTTCAGGATTTTGAGAACCATTGAAGAGTGGCCAAAGCCATTTTCCTCTATGTCTGCAAAGGAGAGTGTGCAGTTGGTACCCAGAAAAAAAAAATGTTTACAATAGCCCTTGTGTCATGGGCAGAACACCGCTTTCTGCAGAGTCTGTCCAGGGCCAGACACACAGCAGGGGGCTGCTGACCCTATCCCACCACCATCTCCAAAGACCAAGCTTTCCCGAGCTTATGAGTCACTTCTAAAGAAGAAAACCAACTGATCTGACAACATCTGCTTTTAAATTCACTCTGCAAGGAGTCGTGTGGACACTTCAGCAGGCTTCCCAGGTTCTGCTCATTAGATACAAACAGCCTGGATCTGCCACACTCCTGTCACAGTCCACTGCACGTGATGCTTCTTTTTGTCACCTCATGCCACAACATCTTCACAGATAATCTCACAGATAATCTCTTAAATGTGTATTTTGATAACTGAGTATCTGACATGGAAGTTACACACCTACCTGATGAGAAAGTAGGAATTTTCTGCCTACACATGTTCCACCAACCTGAATGAAGTAATTCAGCAAGGAACACTGTGTTTCAGCTGAAGCATTCATACAATTGCAGTATCTGTTACAGCTACAAACTAGTGTGGGGACTTGCCCAAAACTGTGCTGTCCCCGACCTGTAATTTTACAAAGGAGCCATGTTACAGCACAATGTGAACCCCCGCTGAAGGCAGAGAGCGCATAAGAGCCCCCTTTGTTTCCAGAAGTGCAGCTGAAGTGGAAAAATTATATGGTCTACCTGCTAAATGCTTTCCACTTTGCACTTCGTAAAACAGGAGGCCACATCCCTGGGAGATGCCTGGGCAGCTCATTCCTTAACGCTTCAGTGACCTTAATTGGGCCATTTAGGTTTTTGACTTGCATCGGCTCCAAGTATTTCTGGCACAGGTGGCCACAGAGGGTACCAGCCCCACTGGATGTAGCATCTCCTGTAGTAGTGGTCTTCTCCTTCCCGATTACTTAAAGATTGGGTGGTGTTGCTGGAGTTACGGTCAGGATTGAGCATCACATGGGTTGTGCTTCATCACCAACCTTAGCAGGAAGTGTTCCTGCTGAGAATAGCCCGTACTTGCCTCGTATCCATTTGCAGATGCAAATGAAAGCTGCTGTAGTACCTGTTGCTGTCAGACTCTAGGCATTGCCTGGTGTGCAAACACCACCAAGGTTGGCTTTTGGCAGATGAGGCTTTTTGCAGCCTTGCAGGATCTTGCCTGAATGGCCAGTTGTCCTAATGCCCATCACCTCCAGTCTTCAAATCAATACTGTTATCTATGGTCACCAGCTTCCCTTCCCTGACACCACCTAACATCTATGAGCCCATCTGATGTCTGCTTTTAACAGACACCTTACTGGATGTCAAAACTGGGTCAGAAATTGACTCCTCACAGGGTGATTCTCTGGTTTACACCTAATTATGTTTTTAAAAAGTACTTTAGGATGCCAGGTGTGACTAAAGCCAGGGTTGTATAGAAATGAGGACCACTTGTATGGCATGCATGGGTATGCAGGGAGTCTTAGTTCCATCTTACATTGTCCATCAACATCAGGCTGTACCTGGCTTCTGCTTCCCTCTGCTGCATCTTTCAGGTGACACACACAACATGGTAAATGTTTGGAAGCTTTAACATTCAAGCTGATGTGGGGCTTTGCAGTCTCTAGTTCTCATCCAGCCCCTTTGTGAAGCCCTTCCCATTTGGGGAAACCTTGGTGGAGTTTAGCCCCAGACCTACATGAGCAACCCTGTCAGACTGGGGACATCTGAAGCCACACTTGAATTGTTGGTTTGACTTGGACTTCAGTAACTCTGAGAGATCTCAGCAGTGGAGGCAGTAGCTAAAAACTGATTGCAAAGGGAACTGCTTCTTTGAGTCTGTTAGATAGGTGGAAAATCCACATGCTAAATCTGCTTATTTATTTGCTAACTCTGTGATATATTGGTGGGTGCACCTCCAGCCGCAAAGGAGAGTCATGTCCAGCTGTGGTTGACTTGAATTTAATCCATTTTAGCAATCAGAGTAATAAATAATGGGCTGATACATCTTCTGTCTTTGGTTTCAATGTTTATGTACAATTGTGTGGAAAAGGCATGCTGGTCATCCACCTGCAGGGCTTCTCGATCTGAGACTGCTCTTCGGGATAAAATTGTGTAGATCAATAGCTCAGGCAGTAAAAGAGCACTCTGGTAATTAAAATGGGGGAAAGGTTTTCCAGATGATGTTGGTGAAAAGGTCACAGAAGACTAAGCTCAATAAATAAATAAATAAATAAGCACATAGTTATATATTACAAAAGCAACAGAAAAGATTAAGAAACCTAAGTGGATCCTTCTCTTTTAAAATACACTACTACTGGAATATGAACACCTTAAAAACCATTAGCCTATTAAAATAACAAATTATACAATATTAAATTGTTACAATATTAAATAGTTACACATTGCCTCAGTTAGATGTCTGAACTGATGGAAATGTGAACCAGCTGCAGCTAAAGTTTATTGAAGAGCTAAATCGCCTATTGATGGCCATAATCTCCTGTAGAAGAAGAAAGGGAGATGTGTTTTATTTTTGTCTGTCCAGTGCATTCAAGTCAATAACTGAAAGCTGCAGAGCAGGGTGGATTGGGTTTTTTTTTCTCTTCCAATCTGGGACTGAAAATTCCATATGGGAGGAGATTGAATAGTCATAAGCATTTTGAAGTGCTTACAGGCTACTCTTTGTTGCTGCTCATACCCTTCTTGTAAGCAATTTCCTTTATCCAAAAAATTAATTATGTGATAAAGTTGGTAAAGGCAGAATTAATAAAAATCCTCTGCCTGTTATGCTTATTCATTAAGAAATACAAATAGTTGATTTTTGTTCCAGTTCTGTAGTTTCAGCTGCAGGTTGTCATGGGTAAATTAAAAATACACAGTGATAATGTTGGCTGGAGTTGTTTTGTCTGAGGGCTTGCTTTTTAGTTCTCAGGGTAAAAGAGGTGTGTGCTGGGGAGGAGGTGTTTTTATTACTCATGCAAAAATAAAAGGCTTTATTCACTACCTATTAAAAAAAAATAGCTAAGGTAAATCTGCATACACTGAGAATTGTAATTGCCTGAACGCATGTTGCAGACTGAGGAGCAAGAGGCATATGAAGGCGGTGGCTGTCTGCACTGTAACAGCCACTGATTAATAAGTCTGTTTCTGCAGGAAAACCGTTTGAAAAGAAAACCAGGAGCTAAGTAAGATTGAGTTGGAGGTGGAGGTAAATTGCTGTCAGGGCTGGCAGTGGTGGGCAGGCAGCTGCCCAGCTGGCCATGTGGGCAGCACCTCATGCAGTGGAAGTAGATTAGATGAGGTACAGGGTGGAAAAATGCCGATTGCCATTTCCCTTGACACTGCAGCCTTCTGGGGTGAATCAAATTGATGAACTTGGAAAAGAATGCCTGGAAGAGAGTGAAAAAGAGATATGACGCCTGAGAAAGGAAGCTGATGCAGGCTTCAACAGGCCATTATTTATTTATTTTGTAACTCCCATGCTGTACCACTTAATGCCAAATCTTGCTGAAAATTCCCAGGTTTTGTTTTCTTTTCTTTTTTCTTTTCTTTTCTTTTCTTTTCTTTTCTTTTCTTTTCTTTTCTTTTCTTTTCTTTTCTTTTCTTTTCTTTTCTTTTCTTTTCTTTTCTTTTCTTTTCTCTTCTCTTCTCTTCTCTTCTCTTCTCTTCTCTTCTCTTCTCTTCTCTTCTCTTCTCTTCTCTTCTCTTCTCTTCTCTTCTCTTCTCTTCTCTTCTCTTTTCTTTTCTTTTCTTTTCTTTTCTTTTCTTTTCTTTTCTTTTCTTTTCTTTTCTTTTCTTTTCTTTTCTCTTCTACAGGAGCTCTTGCTTTTACATTCTGTAGTGAAGTTTCTAAACTCTGCATCCATCTGTCTGGAGTAAATTCACTTTCTCTTTTTTTTATTGGTCATTTCTTGGTCCAGTGCTGTCTTGCCTGGCTCTGTGTATATACATATGCACACATATCTATGTATTTATAAATCCAGAACAAGCTAGCAAATTCAAAGTAATTTTTATTTCAGTTACAGCAATGAATGATCACTTTCTCTTCCTTGGTCTTCTCCAAGCATTACAGTTACTTTATCAGCCAGAAAGGTTCATTAGACTTAAAAGTTCTTCATCTATTTTCCTACAACCTGCAGACCCCTGTATAGGGAATTGTCCTTACTCTCTACTCCTCAGCTACTTTCAGAATGTTGTCCCATGGGACCTGTGGGATGTAGGGGAAGAACCTTTAATGGTTATGCTGGGGTGTTGTAGACATGCGTGAGCAGCTCTTGGGCACACCCAACACCAAGAGCCCATCCTGGAAGTAATTTCTGAAGTCAAGAGACTTGCAGCATCCTGCTGGTTTCCTGCTGTTGCCCCCATTAAAGCATGTAGCTCTCCACCCTTCAGAGATGATTATTAAAACATCTGCCATGGCATGGGTGAAGTGACTGGGACAGGAGCTTGCACTGAGGACCCTGCTGTGAATCTGGGTCTGGACTTGAGGCCTTTCCTTCTGAGAGGGTTAAACATTCTTCCAGAAGCAGTGCCTGTTTTTTCAGCTTGATCTGTCTTTGCCTTCAGCAAAGGGAGACTAGTGGCTGCTAGGTGTGGTTGAGTCTCCCTCCTTGGAGATACTCATAAGCCATCTGAACATGGTTCTGGGCAGTGGCTCCAGATGGCCTTGCTTCATGATGGGGTTGTATCAGAGGACTTCCAGTGGCTTAGGTTCCTCATACCACCTAATTACTAGCTCAGGGAGATACAGACCATGGGAGCACCTCCTTCTGGGCACTGCTCTGTGTTCTCTAAGGGGAAGGTGTAGATCACCTGATAAAAACTTGTTTGGCCCATGAGACATATGTTTGTAAGGTAGCTTTAAAATGGTGTGGGATTGCTTTCACTGGAACTTAGGCTATACTCAGAGAGAGGGGGAGGTTTGCATGGCTTGAGCAGAGACTTGTCAGCAAAGCGCGTTGTACAGAAGTATTTCACCTCCCTGAAATAGCAAATATGCACTGACTCAAGTCTCCCATGTGAGTTCTTTTTTAAATCATATTTGAATGAAGATTTAATGTGGAAACATGTTTCCTGATCTAAAGGTGAACAGTTTAACTGTATGGGATAAATATTTCAGAGTAGTGTATCTCTTTCCAGTAAAAACACTCTGGGCAGAGACTTCCTTTTGGTAGCAAAATGAGGCTGTTGTTTTATGTACCTTTGACCTGATCAAAAAAATATTTGAAATAGCAAAGCTGGCAGATCTTGCCATGAGAGGCAGCCAGGTGGAAGGGGCAGAACTGTGAAAGATGAGGCTGAAGTGAGGGGTGAGGGCTGCAGAAATGTTGGATACCAACCCAACAGTTATCTTCTCACTCTTAAATAGCTGGCAAGATTGCATGCTGTAGTGGGAGTGCATGTCTTGCAAATGGCCTATAAAATTAATTGCTAGTTAGAATCACCTAATTGTTGAGCTCATGATTATTAATTGAAGGCACATAGGGGTTTGAGGTTGTGCACAGCTTCTCTTCTGCACTACAGCTCCTCTGTGCTCTTGCTGAAGGCTTTGTCAGAGATGTTTGTATGGTGATCTGTGAGCCCCCAGGAAATGGCTGATATTTCCATCTTCTCTTCACCTTTTGGAGTTTGAAGGGCAGTTTCTGAGCAGCCTGCTTGGGGCCAAGGAGTACTGAGATACTCGTCAGAGAGCATAAGCAGAAGGCTGGAGGTGGAAACAGGAATCCCCATACAGATAAAACCAGCAAGACTTGACTCTTCATGGTTAAGCTGCTGTTAAAACTCAGAATAACAGTCATTAGTCACTGTTTGATTGTGAGAATTTTCATATTCCCTGGGTGCCACATATTATTTATTCAAATACCTCTCCCAAGCATCCTACAAGATATCATTAGGTAGGTGTTGAGTGATGCAGGGAACATAGTAGGGCCAGGCCACAATGAAATGTACTATATGGGGCTCAGAAGCATTTCTGCACCTTTTTTGGATGTGTTCTTCACATTGTCCTGTGCCAGCACCTAGTATGTTCCTCTGCTTTATCCCCTCTTGTCCTATGTAGGCTTTAGCTCAGTTCAGATATTTTTTTTTTCTTGGTTAATAAATCTTCATGTTTACACAAGTTATATTTTTAGCATATGGGTATTTTGAAAAATTCAATAAATATTTATCTAAGCACCTAATGTGTGTGGCTGGTGCTTTCCTGCCTGAAGCTCAGGCTCACATGGCAGGGAGGCAGTGTTGCAGTGGAAGCGCTTTCCTGTGCTCACTCAAACCCCCACCACAGAGATAAATGTTCATCAGGACACCCTTGTCCCCTCCCACACTCCTAGATGTACTTTTCCAAAGAGCAGAATTTCAGCTAGGACCCTGTATCAGGTGTCAGCCTCTTGGCAACCTTTAGACCTGCAGAATTGGGACTGAAGCAAAGTTTAAGTCTCTGACAGGTTGGTAGCCCATGGGAATAATGATGAAGGACATCAAGTGCAATTTACATTTTGAGGCATGGAAGGGTGATGAGACTTGCCTAAGGCTGGGGAGGAGACTGTGTACTGGATATTAATCTGTGACTTCCCAAATTGTAAGGACATGGGGAAGTTTGAAATTGGCACTCATTGGAGGAGTCCCTAAGCCAGGTTCTCCTCCCTGTGTGCAAGGGAAGGAGAGATGTATCAGGTTGGGCTCAGGTGTCAGGCCAGCATGTTCATTTCTGTTGTAACGATGTCAAACAAGTCTGCTTCCAGAAGTTCCCTAACATCAGCTTAGTGCAGCACAGTGGTTGAAGAGTCAGTCGATAATGGGGGGAGGGGGAAAGTCAAGGAGGAAGCAAAGCTCCTCCATGCGTATGTAATGGAAAAAGCTTCACAACACTTATCCTTTTGAGGAGTAATTTCATTGAGAAGTGAAATCAATACCTGAAGGCAATGTACAACCCTTTCTGAGATGATCAGGGCTGTTGGCAGCCCTCTAACAGTTGTGCTGGAGGTTCCTTTGGTTTGGGTTACAAGGTAGCTTTCCTTGCCTACTGGGTGCAATAAGAGCTTTCATTAGATTGTATGAATTTCTTCATGGCCTTCAGGCTTTCTGATGGAGGGACCCATCTTTCCTCATAGGCATCTTGCTCAGACATCACCAAATGGAGCTTTTACTTTTGATTTGGGTACCAGGGGCTACAAGCTTTATTTGATAAGCATTATTATTCAGGCAGGAAACATTTAATGGGTCTCCGTGTGTTGTGTGTTTGTTTTTCTGTGATTTTTTTTAATTGCTGAAATTAAATGTGTAATCTTTCATGGGGATGCTCCTACTTGAATCTACTGAGTGGGATGAGTTGGCTGGGAGCCATAGTTTCCATCGACCCTCTGCAGCATCTCCAGTGTTCCCAATGCTGCACCAACACCCCTCTGGCGTGAGGATTGTCATTAGCAGTGATGATTTTAAGAGACATCCATGCTTGTAAGATCAATGTTGGCTTCAGCAACAAGCCTCCCAGCCCTGCCTGAATGTTTTATTTAGTTCTCTGATAAAAGCTTTGACCTACATCTAGCACCAGGAAGTGATGAGGCTTTGATAATACTCGGGCATCCCAGTGGAGGGCATGCTGCTAACCAAGCCTCCAAGCTGAAAATGGATGTGCCCTTTAAAATAACATCAGATAAACCAATAAAGGATTCAGTCAGTAAACAGCTTTATCTCTGCCAGGCAATACATAGTCCACTTTTGATGGAGACGATGTAACACTTTGTGAACTGTAGATGTTAGGAAGACAGCTTTCTATTTTTAATTACAGGAAAACAAACCAAAAGCCACCCCCCCACCCCCCCCACACCCCCCCCCGGAAAAAAAAAAACACAACAAAACCCCACAGTTTTTGATGATTTGAGAGTGTCAGTGATGGAAATCAGATAGACCACTTGGGGTGCTCAGTGAAACAGTTTGTGGTGGTAAAAAAGAAAAGTCCTGTTAGAATTGCTCTTTGCACTATGTGTTTTAGATGCAGTCTGTCAGCTGAGCTCACAATCCTCTGTGTGAGGCCACCTCACAGGAGCCATAACGGCTTCATGGATGTCCTCTCTAAAACACTTGCTGCTTTTAACAGCAAGGCATAAAGGCAATGTCCAGGAGGAGTGACGCAGGGGAGATTGCAGCCCCATCCTCCCAGCAGCCAACTGCAGGCCAGGAGTCAGGGGGAGGTCAGCAACAGTAGGATGAGAATTAGCATCATTGCCCTGACAAATTGATAGTCACGGGGCGATGCTGTGGAACCATCACAGCACTGTGCTATAGCTCCACACTGATTTACGTTTCTTATTTGGGGGTTCCATCTGTGCTATTACCCATCTGTGTACTCATGTTGCATGTTTTGTGGTTTTCTTCCCCTTCCCAGGATGAACTTGACCTCACAGACAAGCACAGAGAGGCCATGTTCGCCCTGCCAGCAGAGAAGAAGTGGCAAATCTACTGCAGCAAGAAGAAGGTAACAAGGTCTACCCGTGCTGTGTTTCAGGGCTGAGTCCTTCCCTTCCATGGAGGGTGGGGAGGAACACAGCTTCCTCGGGATGCCAAGTGGTGTTTGGGGTGTTGCAGAGTGGTATTTGAAGTGTTGCAGAAATGCATCTGTTCCCTGGGAAAGCAAGGGCAACCAGTGAGGTCTTCAGTCTCCAAAATGTACAGCTCTTCCTTCTGAGCACATTCAGGCTGGGCAAGGTGCCCCTGTACCCTGCACTGGTGTCCCCACCCCATGCTTATCCCTGCCAGTACAAGCAAGGCCTTGTGGTGCTGTTCTGACCACTAAGGTTGGCATTGTGGCGGTGCAGGAAAGGAGCTCCCTGGTCACTGATTCTCATGGCTCTGTTCTTCACTGCTGATATGTGGGGGCCTGATTACAGCCTGTCCAAAAGCCTCTCCCTCCCCTGGCTTTCCAGTTGGCTGCCATCAAACAAGTTTGGATGTCACTTTGTCCTCCCACCAACTTTTCCCAGTGGATGGCACAAGCGACAAGTGATACTGGAGAATCCATGCCTCTGCATCTCAACCTACAAGAGCTTTAACCCAGTGGTATGGAGGTTGCTTTTAGGGTGAAGCTGTATCAGCCCTGGGGCAATGAAAGGCTATAGGCTCAGGATTGTAACTGAGATGTCTCTGATAAGAGGGTTCATGTGAGTTGCTGATCTGCCTGCTGGGCTCCCAGTGTGATGTGGTCTCTCTGCAATGTTGCCCTTGTTGCTGCTTTTCTCAAGCTGGAAACATGAATGGATATCTTCCCAGTGCTGAGATACACTGAGGTTTGCTTTTGCTCCTTGGGACATGAAGCCTGAGTGGCCTGGGGTACCAGGGGCTGGCAGCCTTTGAAGAGGCCAAGATCACTCTTTTTTTCCCACAGTACACTGGTGATATTTGCCCATGTGTGTTGGCACAGGGGATACTTTATGGTGAGACTTAGTTTCCTTCGCAGCCTTGGCTAAGGCAGACATCTTGTGGGAGGTACTGCCATGTGGAGAAATGGAGCAAAAATCCTCAATGTCGAAACCAGATGAAGGATGCTGGGGCCTGCAAGGGAAATGCCACAAGTTGGGGGCATGGACCTGTTTCAGCAGGTCCAGAAGACACCATAAAAATTATGAGAGGGCTAGAACACCTCTGCTGGCAGGACAGGCTGAGAAAGTTTGGGTTGATCAGCTGAGCACCCTGATCTAGTTGCAGATGTCTCTCCATGTTGTAGAGGATTTGGACTAGATGACCTTTAAAGGTCCCTTCCAATCCAAACTATTCTATGAGTCTGTGATTCAGTTCCCTAATTTGGTGATGTGTCACCTAACTTGGCTGCAGGAGTTGGCTTGGAAGTGCTGGCTGTCGCCTGACCCACTTGAAGGGCACTCAGGGCCATTAATGCCTCTTTTCTCCTGCGGTAGCAATGGCACCAGATTTTCCATCTGTGTTTTAGGCCAAGAGCAGGCTTACCTTGCTCATGTAGGATTAAGTTTTAAGCCTCTCATAAATACCCCTGAAATCCCTGTATTATTGTGAGACAGAGGCCTGCCATGTCTGAGATTTAAATTGGAGGGGAGAAGAGATGTTAACAAATTGCAGGCACTGGTCTGAATCAGGAAGAAAATGGGCAGGGGATGATCATTGGTCACTGCCTGTCGGATAAGTGGAAATGTGCTCCAGTGCATCTGGATAAGGGCAGGGAATGGAGACTTAAATCAAGCAAAGCCATGTAATTATTGTTGTGAGTGGAGATTACATGCTATCTAATCTCCTCAGGAATGGTTTAGATGGAGCTGATGGTGCCTTTTTCATGTGCCAGCACCTCCTTGTGCTCCTGATTTTTAAAAAACTGTGCTGAGAAACCCCTTGCTCCCAGGGTGTGTGGAAGGAAGGAGCCACACAAGTGCCCTGTGGCATTCTCAGAGGTCCTTGGAGCAGGCACCCATAGGAGGCTGAATCTTAGCTGCTGTTCTGCTCTGGTCCTCATTCCTCTGACTCCTCTCAGCCACTCCTTCCCTGCTCATGATGCTGTCTCAGTGAGCTGCAAAGTGTACATGCCACTGCTTTCTCTGACAGAGATATGCTGGTGGAGACACTTTTCTCCTGCTTTTGATTTAAAAATGAGCAAAAATGCATCAATGGAGGTACCAGCAGCGGAGGGAACCAGGAATTATGTGAGCTGGAGAACATGTCTCTCTGCATGACAGACTCTAGGCAGTCTTGCTCCTCTGTGATGAAGACTGGTAGGCAGCAGGGATGTTGGTCGATATCCTAGTGACTCACATAAAATCATACTCATACCTATACCTATATTTTTATGAGGACAAATCACCTACAGTGTAACCGGGAGTTGAGGACAGGGAGCTGGGCTTCTCCGGCTGAGAGCAATAGCTAGGTTTTGGCCAGGGCAGTGGAGCTGCAGACAGGGCAGGGCTTCTACCTCCTTGCCTTGGCTGCATACTGGGTAGAAGTCCAAGATGTGTTGAAACCCTTTGGTCTGCCTGTATTGAATAACAAGTTGTCACTTGAGATGCCAGTAAAGCCCAGTTTCACCTGGTGGGTCCCAGGGGGCTTGCAAAGGTGACTGTCAATCACAGGCAGCTGCCTGACCTACCAAGGATCCAGAATTGTACCTTGAGCAGGTTTCACTCTTTCCTCTGCTGCCAGTTTTGGCTTGTGTTGGAAACAGACCATTAAGAGTCAGGTGATTGGTCAGACTTCGAGGCCGAAAGCCTCAATTTGGGGCATTCTTCATTTTCCCCAGCTTCCTGCTGGGTGCAGTGCTCCCAGCTGCAATCACAGAGACCAGTTGCAACAAGCTCTACTTTGAAAAAACAGTGCAAGCTGGGACAGAAACACTGCCCAGACTTCTCCTGGAGGTTTTTCTCTAAAATTAGCTTTGCTGGGCTCCAAAATATCTTGCACTGTGGCCACAGTCTGCACAGCCAGGGCACTCCGCTACTTCCACCAACAGCAAAGGTGTGCGCAGCGTGGAAAGCATCTGAATATCTGTCCTTTCAGCATGTTTTCTGCTGCCCTGTGCCATTTCTGGTACCTTTGCTTTGCCATCGGCATCAATAGTCATACTTGGTCCTGCAGAGCATATCACCGTTTTTGCACACTTTTATATACCCATGATAGGTAAGATGACCAAAAAGAGACATTATTGTGCTGGGTTGTCCTGATAAGGCACTTGGCAGTACCTGGCCTTGTCAGTGCTTGTGAGAGGAAGTAAGGGAAAACCATCATATTTCCTTCCCTGGAATATTTCTCCCTGCCCTACAGCTCTGTATCCTGGTTTCTCTGCTCTGCAAGCATCTATTCTTATCCCAGCCCACAGCACCAGATTGGCAGAATGGATATTTTGTCCTCCCTGATTCTCCATCCATGGAGATGCTGCTGCCCTAACCCTGCTTCGAGCAGGGGGTTGCAGTAGATTAATTCCTCATGGTCCAATCCCACTTGCATCACTATGGGATGATGAGGTGGGGTGGAGTGGGGCAGGCAGTGAGATAAAAAGCATCACGTGATGGGGGTTTTGCAAGTCTGTCAGCAGCAACCCAAGCAGGAACGGAAGTCACCCACTCTAAAGGCTATAATAAAACAGAGACATGTGAAAGTGGGGATCCATTAACAGCGGGATGAAATCTGCTTTTAGAAGTGGTATTTCTGGATGATGAGTCGTTTCAGACCTCATCCCAAAATATTTCACTCCCTGCTGGCCCAGCTCTCCAGGAGAGGATATTGCTCGGAAGTGCAGGGAGGAAGCAGGAGGATTTCCAGCTTTACTGTTTCTTTGGCTGCGGGTTTGCTACAGCGGAAAAGGGTGACTCAGGATGGCCTTTCTCAGGAGGCCACGCTCCAACGGGAGTTAATAATTAACACTTAATGCTTAGTCTGCAGCACCTCTTAATTGCAGGAGGTTTGGCTCCAGTCAGCCAATGTACATAACGTCAAGCTATTAAAGCAGCTCATTGGGGAATTTTTATGTGCCTTAAAATAGGGGTGGATAAGGGGTGTTCAGGCAGAAACTCAGCGTAAATAACTGGGTGGTGGCAAAAGCCAGTTCATGCGAGTGCAGGGTCTGGCTCTGCCCCCATCCTTTTTCACTCAGCAGAGCTGAGCATCTGTAAAGCTTGGGTGGGGAAAAAATGACCTGCATGGATGCCAAGTGATGCTGCATTCTTTAATCTGGTGTTGAAAACCCTTTGGCATCACTAACGCTAGGTGCATAGCTCTCAGCAGTGTTAAGCTGTCCCTGGCAAGCAAAGCTTACATCTGAAATTTCATCAGACATCAGATATGAAACCAGGATCCTTTTGCATTAGGAGAAGAAGGCAGCAATGGTGTGTTTGCAAAGGAAGAATGGGGAAAAAAAGTGATAAATAAGGAAATGAGTGGTTGCTTTCCAACCAACTATTTTTCCTAGCCAGACAGCCTTTTTCCTCTCCATCTGTGCCTTCCACCCAGTCCCTCCAGAGAGCTTCACTTTCCAGCTCGCTCTTCCACTTGTAGCTCAGTCCAGCAGGTCATTCAGGGGGCTTGTGTTTCCATCTACTTCCTTTATTTGAAAAACATCAATTATTAAAAAAACAATCATGCCAAAAGCTGGAGTAGCAGAACTAAGGGGAAAAGATGAAAAAGATGGCATGTGAGGGAAGGAGTTAAAAACATCTTGGTGTTTTGCTGTGCTCCTGGGTCAGCTGGGATGGATGAGAAATGTTTCATGGCTCCTGAGCATCCAAATATACCTGAGGTTATTGCAGGAGCAGGTTGAAATATCATCTCAGGTGTCATTTTCTTGGGCTGACTGCGATAAAATATGCTGTTTGGATAGCTGGGGGTGTTCTTCAATAGGAAATGTTTATAGTTTTTATCTTTAAAGGTAATTCCCGTTTTAGTTCCAATCACAACACACTTTTGTTTAAGTGAGGGTTTTTTCCTTCTCGGGCCAAAAAATGCATCTGTTAGCAATCTTTTGGGATTTTAAAGCGAAGCTTTTCAAACAATGACCCAGCTGACTATGAAAGGCATCTGGCCATGCTATATTTGCTTATGGGGAGCAAATATATGCTGGGAAAAGCGTACAAGGACGTGTGTGTGTTTCTAGAGGGGAGGGTTTAGGAAGTATTAGTGTATGGAAAACCAGAGTGGTCTGGGACCCCAAGATCCCAACTCAGGGAAGAATCTGATGAAACTACAGCCCTTTGCAACATCACATCATGGGAAAGTGGCTTTAGCTGCATTGTTTAGATTTTGTTGCAGGGATAACTGGGCTGCGGTGGGCCAAAACCTCCACCAGCACACACCTGGCAATGGCTCAGCCATGTCAGCAGAGCTGGGCTGGATTGAAAGCTCCCCTGCAGTCTGTAGGCCTGTCAGTTTTAAAGCCAATCCACAATGCTGTCTGCTACTTTTTTGACCTTACAGACAGCAACCAGGTGGATCGTCCATGGCAGGAAGGGAGGGAGGGCATCCAGACGTGATGTACTGTGAGCTGCTGCCAGCTTTCCCTTCTTTGGCCATTATGGGGTGGCAAGGAGGAATGAGGAATGCTGTGCAAAATAAAAATTCAATCAGGAGTATGCTTAAAAATTAAGGGACTTGCTTCTGGTTTTGCAGCAGGTTCTAACTGAAGAAGGTGGGGGGGTTTTAACCCCTTTCTGGAACTTTCCTGGTGTGAAGTTCTCCTGAGGCAGACCAGCCTTGCAGGTGGTACCAAGAGGGAGGTGAACCATCAGAGTCACAAGCAGTGTCACTAAAAGCCTCTCCAGGTTTTGCTCAGAGATGGCTACTGCAAACCAGTCCTTTCACCTTCAAGGTTCTAACCTGGTGCATTCAACATCAAGTGGGTGGAAAACCTAGCCAGCTGTCCTGTGAGGCCCACCGAGCAGCTTGAGATCTGTCACCACCACCACTGACTGCAGGAAGGAGGCTGCTGGATCAGCGACATCACCCAGGGGCTGGACCTCTGTAAGGAATTGCCAGAAGCTTGGTTTGGCTGTAAGAAAACACAGAGGATCTTCACAGGAAGCTTTCCCCACACTATGAGAGGGACACACTCTGAGCCAGAGAGTGCGTTGCTCCTGGCATGCTCCAAGAATGCAGATTCCTGGAGGTCAGGAGTTCATGAAGATACTTACTCCTCACTGCCATAGAGACATGCTGTGAGCAGGAGGGTGCATTGCTCCTGACAGCTGCATTCCTGGTGGTCAGACAGGCAGGAGTTCATGGAAATGCACCACCTAGGTGTAAATAATGGTGCACAAACACAGCCAAGACCAACCTGTGAACTGTTTTCAAGTCAGCGCTGGCTGAGCCATCACCTCCTGACACGCAGGCTCTGCAAGCGTCAGGCTTGTCACCAAGATGTGACAGGGCTGGGGAGTGTGAAATTTCCCCAGGAAGAGCAAAAGGATGGTTGGAACTGACAGATTGGTGACCCTAGCTTGGAAAAGCTCTGCTAATGAGGCAGCTTGACTGGGTGCTGCTTTACCCTGTGGCATTCAGCACCAACAGAGGTGATGGAGATTGCACCATGTAACCCCCACACCATTACCACCATGGTGTGAAACTGCGCAGTGTAGTATCCATCAGCCCCACGCATGGAGCCTGGAGCCAGAGAGACAGCAGAAGCAAGGAGAGGGGACAGCAGGGTCAAGGAGAGGGGACAGCAGAGGCAAGGTGGTGCTGGGGTTGCAGCTGATGTGATTTGCTTTTTTGCCAGGTCCCTGGAAGGAAGAAGTGGGTGGGAAATGAAGGAGAGGACAGGGTGAAGATTGCCCTTGATTGCATGCTTTGGTGTTACAAACTGTGTGTCCAGTGGGGCTGTTTCCTGGAGAATGGTGTGGGATGTTGATGCAGATGTTCCAAATAAGAAGAGATGCCTAGCCCTGCACTCTGCAATTACAGCCATCAGCCCGCCTCTGAAAGAGCAGCTTGTAGTAAGAAGCAGCATAGCACTGGACTGTCAGCATGGTTTGGATCAACTCTCACTTCTCTGCTTCCTCTGAGAAGAGAGTGAACACAGCAAATACCTAAATGCAGCTCAGAGAAGAAGGAATTGGGAGATGTTTGCATCCGTGATGCCAGGCAGGATGTGATGGGGCATCCTGGAGAGCTGATATTGGCAATACTCTGTTCCATGTCTGGTCATTCCTTGTCAAAGGCAAGCTGCAAAACTCACACCCCCAAAACCCACATTGGGTGCTGGTTAACCATCTTACAAGTGCACCCTTTCAACCCGTGATGCCCAGACAGGTTCTTCCTTCCTCCTGCCTCAGAGCAAAGCCTTGTGAGTCAGTTCCCTCCGGGAGATTTCTTTACCACCACCATGGACTAAAGGACATTTATCGGTGTGCTGTAGACCATTAGCTGCAGTAATTACCACTAAGCTACATCCTGCAGTGAGCTGAGGGAAGCCCGTGCCCTGATCTTTGGCTGCTTTATTGTGTGGTCCCCCTTTGCCTGGGAAGCTGCTTTCTGATGAGCCTGCCCGGCTGCTCATCTAAATTAATGAGGTTCTGCTGCACTTAATTGAGAGTGCTCTCTAAATTGGGGGTTTCAGGGAGGAAATGCAAGAGCCTGAGGGAGCAGAGCAAAGGGAAATATTTATAATGCAGCACGTTAATTATAAATGAGCAGTTTAGCCAATTTTGTTGTTCAGCTTCCCCTCTGCCCCCTGAGACCTTTATTGTTTTGCTCCACTGCTTTTTTTCAGCCCTAAATGAGCAGCAGGTCCAGATCCCTGCCCGCCTTGCAGGTGTTCATGCCATGCAGGAAGGTCCTGGGGTATGGGATGAGCCAGACCTGGTGCCTTCCCACTGTGTTTTTCAGGACTGATCTTGTTCCTTGCCCAAATCATGCAACTGAGTCATCTGGACACCTGTGATCTGACTGACCACACAACTACAGATGGGTGTCCTTTTCCCAGCCTTTTGGGAAGGCATTGGGTTTCCTCCACTGTAGCAGAAACCTCCTTGTGGCCATGGCTTCAGGTGGCCAGATTTGATGCTGACAGGTGTCAAGTCTCTGCCTGTGGTCCCAGATGTGACCAGAAATGCAGCAGGATGGTCCTGAGTTAGTTGGAGAGGATTATTTGCCAGTGGATGGCGAGCGGTCTTTCTGCCCCTGTGTCCTCTTGTCTTTGCTAGAGACAAGTTTTTGAGAGAAGGGAAAGTGAAGACAAGCCAGCTCATTCTGGGTTTTGTACCTACAAGAAGACCAAACTCATCCTTTTCTCTTCTCATCAGCCAGCAGATGAATATTTCTCTTTTTTAAAGCACTATTTGGACATGACAGGGACAAGTTTGCTCATTGCTGGCAAAATCTAATTGTCAGAGCATGATTTTGAATGGTCTTCCATCCATGTAGAAGCAGGTGCTGGCACTTCCTTCAGGTTTGTTAGATCTGGGCCTGCATGGGTAGGACACTTTCAGTTCTTTTGTTTCAGAAGAATTCTTGCTTTCTGCTGATTCTTGCTTGGGTTAAAAAAAGTAATATGAAGGGCAGGTGAATCAAGAGTTTTATTCAAAACCTTGGCTCTTGGCAGGAGGAGGGAAGAACAACCCAAAGTATTAAACGGAGGCCAAAAAGTGCTAAATGTAGTCTTGCTCAGGAAAGTTTTTTGTTTGCTTTAAACTTGACCAGATCTGTAGAAGATGAGGGACAAAAATGAGGCTTGTGGATGTGCATCTGTCAGCAGCAAGCCTGCCCAAGGCATGGGCAGACAGCATGGAGAGCTGCTTGAGGTGTTCTGGTTACTGCCAGGCTGGATCACAGCAGGTTGGAGATGGCTGGACATGGCCCTGAGGATGGGTGGGCAGCTTCTCTTGGCCCTCAGCATATCACAGGTCACTTATTGCTTCCAAACTTCTTTTATCCCCATCCTGAGGCATGGCAAAGGGTCAAGTCTCTGGGCATGGGGTACACTGCTCATGTGGGAACTAAATGCTGTCCGAATTACCTGGTGTTGATTCCCATGTTCTCTCACCTTGGCAAGCTTCAGCTTGGGAAGGTCAGATGCATAAACATTTCCCACATATGCCTCTTGACCATGATAAATATTTGGGGTCCTTGGGCTTGCTGAAATCAGCCAGAGGATCGGTAGTTGTCAGCATGCATGGATGTGGGAGCAGAGCTCCCACCATCACAGGCAGTTGTGGTGCAGGATGGTTTTTGCAAACAGCTCTTCAAGCTAGGGAAGGGACAAAGCTGTGCATGCAAGTCAGGCTGTGAGCTGAAGATAGTTAGTAAGGAAAGAAGCCTGGGATTTGTGTGGTACTGGTTGACTCTACAGTCTGTGTGGCATTTCTGCTGTGAAGTATTTTTCTTTTTTTAGAACTGTTTAGGAAAATGCTGAGGAGAAAAGGGTTGATCTTGAAGTATTACCTAAAAATCTGCAACTTGCTCCAAGCAGCTCCTGGAGACGTGCAACATAAATTAACTGAGCTGGGCTCAGAGGTCTTTCAGTCATGTCCTACAGTGACAGGACAAGAAGTGACAGGCATGAACTTGAACATAGGAAGTTCCATCTAAACATGAGGCACAGCTTCTTTGTTTTGAGGGTGGTAGAGAACTGGAACAGGCTGCCCAGAGAAGTGGCTGAGTCTCCATCTCTGGAGTCATTCAAAATCCACCTGGATGAGGTGTGGTGCAACCTACTCTAGGTGAACCTGCTCTGGCAGGGGTGTTGGACTAGGTGATCTCCAGAGACCCCTTCCAACCCTCACACCATTCTGTGATTCTGTAACCTGAGTCCCACCAGATACAGGACATTGTAGATCAGGATAATGAAATGAGACTGTACATCATTCAGTGTCATAGATCATGGGCCTAGGTGTGACATCCTTTAACAGGGGACATTGCTAGGTACATATTCCTTCCTAAGAACTGATGAAATCCCCAGAGGAGTTGTCTGTTGTGCCTGGAGTTGGTAAGCTATGGTCCCACTCCAAGAGTGGAGCCTAGTTTGTCTCGCATTTATTCACTCTTGATTACTTGTGAGAGACTTTTTTTCTTCCCCCAAAGCACATTCATCAAGGCTGTGCAGCCAAAACTTCAAGGGTACTGCAGAGTCGGTACAAGAGAGCTCTGGATGTTAGAATTTCAGTGTGGTTTCTCCAAAGCTGATAACCACAAGACTGATGCAGTATGATTGGGGCAGAGTTTGGTCACAGGCAGGTGGTGTAACATAGCTGGTATATAAAATCTGCTAGTTCAATAAATCAGGTGATGTTCCCATAGCTGGAACTGTTGCTGCAGACCTCAAAATATGGAAAGTCATGCTTGTATTAATATAAAGTAATGCAAGAGCTCAAGGACACTTCAAGGGTGGTTGCTCATGAGAGGCAGCGGTTCTTAATGCTATTTCTAATTATTTGCTGGTTTTGTTTCACTTTTTTGCTCCTCTCAAGGACCAGGAAGAAAATAAAGGAGCCACCAGCTGGCCGGAGTTTTATATTGACCAGCTGAATTCCATGGCTGCTGTAAGTATTCACCCAAAGCTTTGGTGATTGTTAACCTTGAATGTGACAGTAGATCAGCAGTGACAGTCCTGCAGCACAGGCAGAGTTGTGCCTGAGAGAGTGGCTACTGTTGTTTATAGAGGCAATATGGCCTGTTAGACTAAAAGATACACCTGCAGAATTGAAATGGTCTCTGCAGCACACTGGGAACTTCATCCGAGCCCAGGCTGGAAGGCTGTGAGGTAGAAAGCAAACAGCAGCTTTCCGCACAAAGCCACCAGGCTGTACAGATCTCCTTTGACTGCTGCTGGCTGCACCCAGAACACCCTCCTGCACTGAGTGACCATGGCAAAATGCAGCACTGCTGCATCCCACAAGGGGTGATGGAGCTACCATGGCTCTGGGTGCTCTCCCCTGAGCTGCCAATGTGTTCAGATGTAATCTTATTAAATACTTCCTTGTTGATATCCTGCTGAGTGAGATAGAATTAGCTCTCTTTTTGGTTGGAAATACAATTTCCTGCAAGGCTGCACAGTTCAGAGCCCCTCCATCCTCACTCTTGCTTTTTGAGGCTGAAGGTGCCAAGGTTCATGGCCACTGCACTAGGTATGGGAGCATGGAAAATAAAAAGAAAAGCCTTTTCTTTCTTTTTTTTTTTTTTTGCCCTGCTTTCATGGGAACAGGGTGACAAGAAAGGTAGGGCTGTGTGGGGAAGTGAGGATGGAGGGAGGAATCAGGGGTCTGCTAGCCAGAAGGGAGTGTGCTGCTCCCCTCTGGGAAGGCAGGAATGCCCAGGGCGGGCCATGGGCTGCCAGCTGGTTGAAGCCCTGAGCATGAGCAGAGCCTGTGATCAAAGCCAGCCAGATGCCTGGAGGGTGGCTTTGATCTCCTGACTCATTGCCAAAGCAGAGCTGGGTTAAATGTGGGGATCAGCACAGCTCTATATCTGCTGGGACCCTTTCTCCCTCCTTTTCTTTTGCCTTGGCTGGTGCTGGCAGAGCTCACTTTGAGACCTCTGAGGACGTAGTGCCATCAGATGATGCATAATCTACCCAAAGTGTTGCTGTAGCTGTGACCTTGATTTCATGAGCTGGGGACAGCTATCTGTACCCTGTGCATGCTCTACCCAAGAAGAGCCATAGGAGCCTGGGTCTCAGCCCCCATTGCCAGACTGATAGAAGAATCCAGTGTGGGAGATGCCAAGGGCATCCTGTGGACACAGCCACTGTCCCCAAACCAGATGCAGTTACCATAAGGATCTAGACTTGTAGAGTAAGTTTAGCATCCCAGATTCCCATGGCTTGGATTTTAAGGTCCCCACAGCTTTGAACAATAGGTAGCAGGCACTCCCACTTCTTGGCCGCCAGCTTTCTGGGGAAACCTCCCTCTCACATCCACCTTTCTGCTTTCACAGAGGAAATCACTGATTGCTTTGGAAAAAGAAGATGAGGAGGAGAGAAATAAAACAATTGAAAGTTTGAAGACTGCACTGCGGACCAAACCAATGAGGCAATTCTCTTCTGTTTCCTGGCTTGATAGCTGCTGTCATGGCTCTTGATTCATGTGCTCTGGCAGAGAGGGGGTTAAATATCAATATCAATGGGGTGTCCTCAGGAGAAGGGAGGCGAGGACCCTGAAATACCACTTGCTTTTTTTGATTCACCTCCTGTCATTTTATTCCTTTTTCTTCAGTCTTTTTGGTGATCTGGTCTGGTTATGGAAGACACAGTTACTGCTTGTAATTGCATTCCTGTCTTCTGGTTCTCTTGTGCAATAGTTCTAGTGATGGTACTTGGTCAGAAATTTCCAGGGTCTAGAGTGAGCACCTGATTTCCATGGAACCTGGAGATCTTGGGTGCTGCCTTCCCATAGCTCCTGGGAGCAGAACTGGTACTCAGACATGAAACTTTCAAAAGTCCTTGAGAGTGGTATGTGAGCCTGTCTCACTGGAAGTCAGAAGGATCCAGTAGGCTTTATAGACAATGATACCTGTTGGACCTGCTCTTGCTCCCAGGGAAGTGAACATTGGTTTCCTGTTGACTCTGGCTATAAGAGCAGGCTTTGAAGCAGAGAAATCAGTTTTCCTTCAGCCTGCAATTAGCCCTTTGGTTGCTGTGTATCAGCATGGCCTGCTTCAAATTAAAATCAGCCCAGTGCTGGGATGTTCTTGACTCATTTGCTTTCTGAGCCCATGCCTTCCACCAAACTGGAATACACCCAGCCTGGGTGGCACCGGGCAGAGAGGTCCTGAAACGCGTTATGTCTGCCTGCTCTAGTGAATCTGCCTGGGGCACTGCTGTGCACTTGCTGTCTGCTTTGTGTTTAGTGACATTATAAATCATCATAAAAATCAGAAATCCCTTAAAATTGGTGAGATGTTCTTAAGGGAGGAGAGGCATGTGTATGGTGAGGTAAGAAGCAGAAAGTCTGACAGGCATCATGGACATAGGCTTGGTTGACATTGGAGTGTCTAGGGCTGATAAGGTGACTCCCAGGCCTTGGGAGCTTGTTCCAGTCCAAAACTGGTCCCAACTTAGGTTGGAGGCGAGGAAGGTTTTGCAGCAGTGTGGCTGCAAACTCCTATAACCTCCCTGGGGCTTGTGCTAGTGGTTGGCTAAGCTGGTCCTCTTCCAAAATAATCTTGTGCAGTTGATGCCTGGTTGCCAATGCTACTGGTCACTGGTTAAACTGATTTTTGCAACCCCATGCCTGTCTGGATTGCAGGAATCACGTGGGCCTTCTGCTCTCCAAAATCCAGGATAAAAATACATGAGAAAGTCCTGGGTTTACAGCAACGGCCAAATCAGCTCTGTTTGTGGGTAATAAAGTCGTTTAGCAATTGGTTTTAAAGCTAAACCCCCTCTTTGTGACAGGTTTGTAACCCGATTCATCGACCTGGATGGCTTGTCGTGTATTCTGAACTTTCTGAAAAGCATGGACTATGAGACAGCAGAGTCTCGGATACATACCTCGCTCATTGGATGTATAAAAGCACTAATGAACAACTCCCTGGGCCGGGCTCACGTCCTGGCCCATTCGGAGAGCATTAATGTAATCGCTCAGAGTCTGAGCACTGAGAACATTAAGACAAAGGTGGCAGTGCTGGAAATCATGGGCGCTGTGTGCCTGGTTCCTGGGGGCCACAAAAAGGTACTGGAGGCGATGCTGCACTACCAGAAATACGCCAGCGAACGGACGCGTTTTCAGGTAGGTAGGGCTCTACTTGCCCCTCGGCTCACAAAAATCACCATTATCATTTCCTCCTGGATATTCTGCTCACAAATGCTCTATTCTGGCTGTTTGCAATTTAGATCCTCTGGGAATTACCCCAGAACCATATTTGATGAGATCTGCAGCTGAGCAGAGAGTGAGGAACCAGTTACTTAAGGCAGTATTTCCCCCACCAAAATGGGCAAGGTCACTGGGACCACAGCTCTGCAAGGCTGCAGCACATCTGGGTGGGCTGATGTTAGCCAAAAACAGGTGCTGGAGTTGGCTGTGTTACTGCAGACAGCAGCTGATAGACCATTACCAGTGGGTTGCTACAGGGGCTGTAGGAGCCTTCCAAAGAGTTGTTCCTGCCTGTGCCCCTGGCCGTTTGTGCAGCATTGGGGCTGTCCCTGGGCGTTAACTGATGTGTATTTGGCAGACGCTGATCAATGACTTGGACAAGAGCACGGGGAGGTATCGAGATGAAGTGAGCCTCAAGACAGCCATCATGTCCTTCATCAATGCAGTCCTGAGCCAGGGGGCAGGCGTGGTGAGCACTGGGGCTCTTGGAGAGGGAGGTGTTTGGCATGTTTTATTTCCAGATGCTTGCTGAGAACATGCACCTTGCTGTGCTGACCCCACAACTGTCTCTTGCAGGAAAGCCTGGATTTCAGACTCCACCTGAGATACGAGTTTCTCATGCTTGGGATCCAGCCAGTCATTGATAAACTGAGAGAGCATGAAAATTCAACCCTTGACCGGTGAGTAGTGACCTGTAGCCCACTGGTTATTTTTGCCCTTGCTTTGCACCCTTGCTGTCTGATTTCTGGACTTGGCCTTTGGGGAAAACATCTGGGCCTAAACTTGTCCCTTTTGATGAAATTCATTGCTATTGCTAGGGAAGGAGAGGAAAACCCTGGCATGGTTTCACTGAACTCTAATGCAGGGTTGAGCTGGGAAGGATCCCCATCAGGGGGTTCGGGATACTGCTGTCCGTCCTCCTCCCCTTCTCATCTGGAAAGGCTCCTTGGATAGGCTGTAATGACTCTAGACTGAAGATCCAGTCGATGTTTCAAGGCCTGCTTGTCTCTGGGCTACTGCCAGGCTGGCTGTCTTCTATTTGTTACTAGTCACATTTGCACCTGCTTCTAACAGTCTTGTTTTTTCCCCCCTTTTCCTTCCTCAGGCACTTAGATTTTTTTGAAATGCTTAGAAATGAAGACGAACTGGAATTTGCCAAAAGATTTGAGCTGGTAAGTATGAATGTTGCTGATGCAAGCTCTGCCACTCAATATCATGGTTCCTTTTAAAAGCACCTGCATGGCTTGGGATGAACTGTGGTCTTTTCAATAAAATTTGGAGGTTGGTAATCTGTCTCCTCTTGCCCTGCTCCATTGCAACCTCCATCCTACAGCTTGCTTCATCCCTCTTCTCTAGCTGCTGACCAGCACTGTTTGCCCCTTGCAGGGCATTAGGGCTCATCTGTCCATCAGGCGTGTGATGAGGATGGCCTGTGGGGTTTGGAGCTGAGACTTGGGAAGAGGGAGTGCCATTACCAGTCCAATCTGATCTGGCTTTGCTGCTGTCTGCAGGTCCACATCGACACTAAAAGTGCGACTCAGATGTTTGAGCTGACAAGGAAGAGGCTGACGCACACCGAGGCTTACCCGCACTTTATGTCTATCCTGCACCACTGTCTCCAAATGCCTTGTGAGTCCTGGGGGAAACCCAGGCTGCTGGGGGCTTGGCAGTCCACATCTCCTCCACATGGGTGGCAGCACCCTCCATGCTGCTCCACTCGCTCTCTCTCCTTCTTCCCCTCCAGATAAACGAAGCGGCAACACTGTGCAGTACTGGCTGCTGCTCGACAGGATCGTGCAGCAGATTGTCATCCAGAGTGATAAAGGGCAGGACCCTGATGCCACTCCCCTAGAAAACTTCAATATTAAAAACGTTGTCCGAATGTAAGTGCTCACCTGCCTTTCTTGAGGCTGGATGTTGAGCAGCACCAACATGGGCTGCTGTGGCTTTGATGCCTCCTGCTCTGATATCACTTTGACCTCTTAAGTACAAAGTGCAGCTCAACCTCCATGTCCCTAGTGAACTGTTTCTCCCAACTGCTGTCTCTGTTACTTACTCTTCATTTACTGTCACCTGGTTGGGTGACTGTTTCTCAGCTGGATAAGCCAGCATCCCTGGACCTGTTGAGAAAGTGCTGCGTTCCATTCTCCAAAACCCTGCTGAGGGAAGGCAGAGTGGAGATGTTGGAAATAACCAGTTTGGGAGCCTTCAAGATCAAAACTTGATGGTGCCCTGAGCAAACTGATCTAGTTGGAGATGTCTCTGCTCACTGCAGGGGGATTGGACAAGATGACCTTCAAGGGTCCATTCCAACCCAGTGCATTCTATGATTCTGTGATTCTAAACTCCACTGCTTGTTTCTTGCTAGGGATGGTCACTTGTTTACTGCAGTAGGATTGTCTCACATGCTATGTGTCTTTTCCTTTAAGGTTAGTCAATGAAAATGAAGTGAAACAGTGGAAAGAACAAGCAGAAAAAATGCGAAAAGGTGAGCAATGGAGAGATCTGTCGTGGTCACTTTAACCTTAGTCCTCATGGTGAGCTAAACAGAGAACATGTAGCTGTATGCAGCTGGATGGACTCTCCTGGCTTTGTTGAGTGGCTGAGATACCACACTGTGGGGCTTACAGGAGAAATGGGCACAGCAGATATTCATGTTTCCATGGGGAGGCCCAGGCCAGGGAATTAAGGCACAGCACATGCTCCCTTTCCTGAAGCGCACAGCTTCTTTGCAGTGCAGCATGGGGGTTTAGTCCCCTGGGTGATGCCATTCGCCAAAGGGGAGTGATTGTTACTCAGAAGTGGTCTCCTGGGACTGTTTCAGAGCACACTGAGCTTCAGCAGAAGCTGGAGAAAAAGGAGCGTGAGTGTGATGCCAAGGCCCAGGAGAAGGAAGAGATGATGCAGACGCTGAACAAGATGAAGGAGAAGCTGGAGAAGGAGTCCAGCGAGCACAAGCAGGTCAAGCAGCAGGTGGCAGATCTCACAGCACAGCTCCACGAGATGAGCAGGGTGAGGCCATGAACCTCTTCCCTATTATTGCCCTGTCCCAAACCCCCTGCAAACAAACACAATGGGGTGATTTCTGGAGACTGAGCTGCATGGAAGGCTGAGAAAGGTCCTTGCTGGGTGACACCAAGATATCTGTCCCTCATGATGGTATGATTTTGCCTCTCCAGCTGCATCAGATTTCAGTCAGAAGTGCTGAAGCTTTTGAGTGCTTCCTATGGTGGTTAAATTTATTAAATTAAATTCCTATGCTGGTTAAATCAAACATCAGCACAGGCAAGATTCTTGGGTGGTGTCCCCCAGCTCTGTATGACCAGTCCCCCTTTTTCTTTCTCTCCCAGAGGGCGATCTGTGCTGCTGGTCCCGGAGGACCTCCCTTGCCACCAGGAGCTCCTGGTGGCCCTTTACCTTCTCCAACTCCCGGATCACTTCTTCCTCCTCCACCACCACCACCCCCCCCAGGGGGATGTCCCCCACCACCTCCCCCACCCCCACCCCCTCCAGGTGGTCCCCCACCTCCCCCTGGTCCTCCACCCCTGGATGGGGTGATGCCTCCGCCTGGAGCACCTCTGGGCTTCACCCTCAAGAAGAAGAGCATCCCACAGCCAACAAATGCCCTCAAGTCCTTCAACTGGTCCAAGCTGCCAGAGGTAAGCTAAGTAATAGTTTGGGCAGTGAAAACACAGGTAGCAGATGGCCACCTGATGAAGTGAGGGCAAGTATGCAGGGGGCCATCGACCTGCAATGCTCCTGGTATCTTGCAGAACAAGCTGGCAGGAACCGTGTGGACCGATATAGATGATGCAAAAGTGTTCAAAGTCCTGGACCTCGAAGACCTGGAAAGGACATTCTCTGCCTACCAAAGACAGCAGGTAAAGGCTGGCCTGGGGCACAGGCAGGGGTCTGGGCAAGGCACCACCCTTACGGGATCACACGGTTTCACTTGTGGTCTCCAAACACATCTCATTATTTCATCCCAACACCATGTTTGTCATATAACTTGGTCTGCTCTGTTCTCTCATTCACATTCTGGTGCCTTTGTGTTGATGTGGCCAGTCAGGGCTTGGTGTGCCTGGTTTTGCCCCGGCCCATGCACCTGCCCATATATGTCACCAAAAAAGAAAACAAAACCAAAAATGAGACAGAGAAGGTATGAAAATAGCCCCCATATGTGGCCACAGTTGGGTAATATTTTTGGATTGCTCTTAACAGCAACTGCTTCATGTCTCTGTATTGGGTGGAAAATTTCTGTCCCTCTCTGGCCAAGAAGAACTAAGTTCTGCCCACATCTACCATGGGTGGATCTCTTCTTTTATTTTTGTAGTGAGCCCAGAGCAAAATGTGAGCTTTGAACAAAAAAGCAAATCCCAAACCAAAATAATGACACTGCAGTCACAAGTCCCTGCTTTTTAATCTCCTGCTGAAGCAATATGGCCCCAGTTTGTAAGGCATCAAAGCACACAAAGAAAATTAGACACTTGTTTTACCCCAGGCAGGACCACTATGGGCAAAAGCAATGAGTTTTTCAACAAGGCAGGAGAAAAAGCAAGGAGAGAGGCTGAAGAAGTCATGTTCATAGAATCATACAATCATAGAATGCACCAGGTTGGAATGGACCTTCAAAAGTCATCTTGTCCAACCCCCATGCAATGAGCAGGGACATCGTTAACTAGATCAGGTTGCTCAGGGCCTCATCAAGTTGGACTTGAATGGCTCCAGGGATGAGGCCTCCACCACATCTCTGGGCAACCTGTTCCAGTGTTTCACTACCCTCACCTGCTGAATGTTTGGCTGTGTGTCTGGGAGGAGAGGACGGGCTGTCCTGCTCTTGCCAGACTCAGACACAGGGACAGTGCCAGGAAGGAGTGGACGTGACACATAAGCTCCTTAGGCAATGTGAGAGTTTAATCTCTTCCAGAGGCTACTTGAAGGAAAGATCAGGGTGGATTTGAGCAGAGCAAATACAAGAGTAACCCACCAGAAGTAAGTGGTACCCCAGTGTGTTTTGGGAATAGGTGACCACAATGCTGGCTCTTCCCCCCGGTGCTTTTGGAGCTTGACTCATACCTACTAAAGGGCATGTCTGCAGATGAGATGGAAAGGGAGGGGAAGCAAGAATAGAAACCTGGTGTGTCAGCGGGATGGTTTGCCCTCTGGCTTGCCTGCTTGAGTCCGTGAATCACCTGGTGTGTTGCGGATTAGTGCCAGACAGGAATGTAAAAATAATTTGGCTTGGCCGAGGTCCTGTTGGGTGAAGTGGCTGATTGGATTCAGGGCCAGCAAGAAGGGGTAGATAATGCACTGCAAGGAGTGCTTGTGACATGGGCTTCTATGCCAGATAAGATGAGGACAAAAAGTAGCTCTATGTGGCAGCCACGGACTGGCATGGGGCTAGCCCTGGGTGGCCTGCTCTAGTGTCCCACTACCCTCATGGTGCAGAACTTGTTCCTAACATCCAATCTAAATCTGCTCTTCGCTGTTTTGAAGCCATCCCCTTTTGCCCTATCACTGCAGGCCTTTGTAAACAGTCTCTCTCCATCATTCTTGTAGGCCCCTTTCAGGTACTGGGAGGATGCTATTAGGTCTCCTCAGAGCATCCTCTTTTCCCGCCTGAAGACCCCCAGCTCCCTCAGCCTGTCTTTGTAGCAGGGTTGCTCCAACCCCCTGATCATTTTCATGGCCTTGTTCTGGACCTACTCCATCAGGTCCATGTCCTTCCTGTATGGAGATACTGTGGAAACATCTGGAAAGACATTTGGGAAAGCGAAGGTGAAAGCTCACCTGTGAGATGCTGCTGGGGCTTGAGCCTCCTTTGAGAGCAAGACACATGAGTTCCTTGTGGCTCATCCAGATGCCATAGTAGCACCAGTTTGTGGTGGTTGAGTGATGGAACACATTCTCCTTAACCCAAGGGCATGTGATTGCTCACCTCCAAGTCCCTAGGGTTCCCCCACTTGCAGTCCCAGCATGGGGATGGGGTGCCTGGCTGTGTGCCCCAGTGTTGCTGGCAGCACAGATCTGCAGACAGCTGCTGAGAGCACACCAGCACACAGGGTTAGATGTTGTCCTCCTTGAAATAACACACACACCACGGGACACTTCACATATGGTGTGGGGCTGGGAGAGCTCCATGGGAATGGCCTGTCCCTGCGGGGGAGGGTGATGAACTAATGCCTTAATAATTTGCAGTGGTTTTGATCTCCAGCAAAAGCTGGTTTCTGTTCTGAGCAAGCAGTGGAGGAGCAGGGATTTCTCCTCCCTGCTCCTGTCCTTGTCTGAAAATAGCTTCCTTGGTGATACAATGTGGAACGTTGGGGGCTGCCTGCTTGCCTGTGGCCCAGGCAAACTGTCACTTCAAAACCTCACAGTCAGGTGGTACACTGCTGTGGAAAATGTCCCAGAAGGGCTTTGGAGCAGTGTACCTGGGTGTGCCTGGTGCAGAGAGCTCCCAGGCCCCCCAGAAGAAGCTGTTGCAGGGCTGCTGTTGATAGGACTGGGTTATTTTTATTGCCATAGTGCCTGGAATCTCTGAGTAGTGCCCAGACTCAAAACTTGATGATGTACTTCATTTTAAGTATCTCTTTAAATGCTTTTTCTGTGTCAGAGGCTGGGAGGTAAAGGTGAGCTCTCCAGCTCTTGGGAAGGGCATTTCCATGCAGGGAGGGCAGGAGCTCTTTGGGCTTCCTGGGGCTCATCTCCTGTGCTGTCAGGAGAGACTGTATCCTCCCCATCCTCCCTGCTGAGCCTGTGCTTATGTCCCTGTCCCCAGAGAAGAGCTCAGCCTCACAGGTACATAATACCAGCCTTTACCAGCCTTGGTAGTTATAACAGAAAAACCTGCAGGAGCCCTTTATTCTGGTTATGACATGAGGACACAGGACTGGGGGTAGCTGCTTAAGGACTTGCATGCAGTGATGGAGAATACCACATCTAGGTCATCAAGACTTAAATGCGCTACACAGAGGTCTGCTCTTCTGTTGGAGATGTTTTGAGAGCTTGCAAGGGGGAGGAGGCTGGAAGTGACACTGATAAGTGGCAGTGACATGGCTGGGGCAGTCCTGGCAGATCTTGCAGCTGTGAGTGATGTAAAAGACCCAAGGCCAAGTGGAAAAAAATGTGTGTTGTTGAACCAGGGGCTTAGCAGTGAGCTGAGAAAGAATTAATCTCCTGAAAAGGGATGAAAGAAGAAAAGCCTCCAGCTCCTCCGTGCAAGCAAGTGTGACCCTGTGCAGGATTCAGGGGCAACAGGGATGGGGAATGTTTGTGGATATGGTGACAGCAGATTTAAAGCTGCTCCTCCTTGCACCACTGTCCTGCAGCAGAGTCTAAGCACAGTTCATGTGAGGGAAAGGGGCAGGGGTGAGCTTGGTCTGAGGCATCCTTGACAACTGTGACTGATCTGTGGAGTTAGTTCTGCCTTTGCAGTGGCCAGTCCAGCTAAACTGTATGATTATGGTACTTCTGAAGTACAGCACTGGCAGCTTAATCGTTCTTATTCAGGGTCTGCAGATCCCCATTGCCAGTGCTTTTGGTGTGGTGGCACTGCTGGAGCTCTGCTCCTCGGGATGGTTGTGGCAGCTCTTCAATACATTTCTACAGAAATGGGTGCAGTGCTGCCTTGGAGGACCACTTGGTGTTGTGCCAGGCTATCTATATCACTCCCCATAGTTGCTCGTACTCTGACAAAGAGAGGGTCAGTTGCTTCTTTTTCTCCTGGCACATCTTGTTCTGCTTCATGGAAACAATGTTTCTATAGGTTCAAGGAAATCCCTGGCACGTTGGTTTTCAGCCACAGATCTTACAGTTGGCACAGCTCAGCCCCCAGTGGGTGCCAGTCCCCCAGTCCTGGGTGTTCAGTGGCATCTAATGGAGCCTTTTCCCATGCTTGTGCCCAAAGCCACATGTGGGTCCTGGAATGATGCAGCTTCAGCACCTGGTCAGGGGAAAATTTGTGTAAACAAGGTTTGACTTTAAAAAGGCTTCAGTGATGGGGCTGTGGGTGGGGGTGACCAACTTGAATGAGGCACATGGATCACTTTGCACAGAGGTGCTGGAGGGAACAACCCTTGTAAACTAACCGCGTTTGGGCCCATCTACCCCTTCCACTCGCTGTCTGCCTTCTCTTCTATAACAACAACAGCAACAAATCAACTATTTTTTGTACCTTTGAAACATCCCACTCCATCATGGACCTGCTGGCTGGGCACTTGAGCCAAGCACACAAAAACAGTAAGATGCAGCCCAAGGAACAAGGAGAGAAAATCAAGTGCATGTGCACACGTGTGGTGCTGGCTTTGCTGCATGTGCTTCTAGTCTGGTAGGGGGAGATGACAGGTCAGCCAGGTCTTTGGAGGAGTGCAGTGCCAGTGGGACATTGAGATGGCATTTGGCCAGGCAGCTGAGCCCTAGAGAAGGAGAATTGACCCTCTTGGAGAAAAAGTCAAGGGGAAATGTGTTGCCATAGCAAATGGTAAAGTTTTGCTGTGGCCAGATTTGCTCTGGGATAAGCCTCTCATTACTTCCACTTGAAAGCCCTGTTTTTCCTGGCAATCACGTTTGCATTGCAGTCCTTCAGATTTGCAAAAAACAGCAATTTTCTTCCCCAGCATGGCAGGCTGAGCGCTTCTGTGCCTTTGGGCGAGCACTTGCCAACTCTTGCACAGAGCAGTGGCAGGACTTGGCCAGCATCCTCCCACCTTGTCCCACATCCCCTCCTCACCTCCCTGCATTGCAGCACACCTGACCCATACATGGATCCATACATGGACCCTCTCCCTTCATCCCTCTCTTTCTCTGCATCCCTTAATCCTCACCATATTTGCATGTGCATTGCCCCTATTTCAGTGCTGGCAGACCCCAAGTGCCTGCCTGTGCTGCCAAGCCCTCTGGTGTTGCACTGTCCCCTTGCCTGTGCTTTGATTCCTTTTGGTTTTGCTGGGATCACTGAACTGCATGTGTTTTTACTGCCTTTTTCCATGCTTCTGCTATGGCTGTAGGACTTCTTTGTGAATGGTAACTCCAGACAGGTAAGCCAGCATCCGCATGGGCCTGACACCTGTGAGCATGGGGCTGGGGGCGTGAGGGGTTAATGTGTCCTGAAATGGGGGTTAAATCAGAGAGGTACAAAGATCACCAGGAGGAGCAGCTTGAAAGTTGCTGCTAGGAGGACATAAGAAGCTGCCCTCTCTGCTGTCTGGTCAGACATTGAAGACATCTGAGTCCAGGGGCTGAATTTTCAGATGTGGCTTAACACAGTTAAGCTCCTGCCACTGGACATTTTTGCTCATCAGAACATGGAAATAAATAAACTCACATCTATGTGTTGAAGCTGTTTCACTGTGGTCAGAGCAAGCAAGGCACACAGAGGGGCAGCTGGTGGTATGTAGTTTGGGGCTTACCTTCTTTTACCTGCTATTGCCTTTGCTCAACACTGCCTGTCCCAGCAGTTTCCTGCTTCTTGTATTTGGGTGGTTTTCATTCAGACAAGAAAAAGAGTGAAAATTTGGAATTCCTGTGCTCACTCTCAACCCGTGCTGTGACTACATGCCAGCTCTCCTCTGCTCGTAGGCATTTAGCACAGATCTGGTGTGGGGGGGATGTTGCAGCTCTATGTGTTCCTTGCAGAAGCTTTTAACTGATTAACCTAACTAAAACATGAAATATGGTAAATTAAAACCAGGGGCAACATGAAGCCCTTCAACAACCCTGCAAAATTACTCTTACATTGATCTGCCCACTTGCCTGCAACCCTCCTCTGATATATTATTGGTCAATTGAGAGTAATGAATTTAAGCTGCTTAGGAAATTCCTGCTTTTGCATCCCTTGTGTGGGGAGAATTTCCCTGAAAGAGCAGCGAATGCTGCAGGTTGTGTCTGCAAGTCTGGTAGTTTGTATTGGTTAGCTAGCTCTGGAGGGCTGATGCGTGAAGGGCGACTGCAGATGTGTGGAGCAGGGGTGAAGAACAAGAGTGATGCTGAGTGTGTGCAGCAGCCCGTAATGAAATATTTCATGTGAGGATTTAATGAAGTATCACAAATATGTAGGCTAAGAAAGCCTGGCTTTATTTATTCAGCAGCGCCTCTGTGTTTGCAGATTTTTAAATCTTCCCAGTCTGAGAAAATATTTACATTTCTAACCAGTGGCTTCAAAGCCAGCTCTGGTTTATGAAATGACTTACTGTGTTTCAGTTACAGGCGATGAGTTTTACCCGTAACCCATGGTGACATTCCTGATTAATGGGGGCCTGCTGTGTAGCACACTGCTATGTGCTGAGAGTACTAAATGTCTTTGCTTCTTCAAGGCTTTTCTCCAAGATTTTCTTTCTCCTTTTGTCCATATTTTTCTCTAGAAGGAAGATGCTATCGATGACACCTTGAGTTCTCGACATAAAGTCAAGGAGCTTTCGGTCATAGATGGCCGGAGAGCTCAGAACTGCAATATCCTCCTCTCAAGGTACGGTTAATATCTTCTCACTTTCTCGGTAGCAGGGGGATGCTTGATACTCTGCCATGGGTTGGGGGTTGCTTATCATTCTCTGGGGGGTTCTAATGACAAGAATCAGCAGGGGAGGAGAACCAGTGACACCTGAGCCCAGCTATAGTTTTACACACTGTATCAGGGTGACACAGGGTGGGGGGATGCACTTAACTGCATGTGTTGTAATTCTGTGTCCCTGGAAAGCCCCAGTAGGGCTGTACCCAGGGAGCTTTGGTATGGGATGGTAAGGGGGTTGATTTCACCTCTTATCTTCCTCAGTCTGGGTTTTGTTTGCTTTTTGGTGGTGGTTGAAGAGCATCTCGTGTTAGGCAGGTAACTGCAGGGTGTGATTTGGCCAGGGACCGGCTGCCCACATGGATGTCCTGTGCCACGTCTGGATTTCAGGAAGGAAATGTCTTGCTCTTCCAGGTGCTCAGCCCCTCTGGGATGACAGCCTCCTGCACACCCCTCATCAGGCAGGCTCAGCACTGCTACCAGCAATTTAATCCCATCCCTGGCGTGTTGCCAGGAGGATAAAAAGAACCTTTTTTGGCAAGATAAACTACACCAGTAAGACTAACTCCTGAAAAAGGAGAACCCAGGCTGAGGTGGTCTAAAAGGATCAACAATCAGTGTAGCTAATAAAAAAAAAAAAACCCCAAACCCACACAGCAGCAGAAAATGCCACTTGTTTCTGACTCATCCAGAAAAAAAAATACCAATGGCAGTAAAATACAGCTCCATTCAGAAATGTTCACTCTGCTGCTTGGGAGTGTAGAAGCTGTTGTGCCATTCAGGTCCATCTGGGATGGAACAACATCACTGACAGGTTGGGTTTGCAGCCATGGTGCCCAGATTTTGTTTCCCTGGACAATGGGTCATCAGAACCCACGCCTTCCCTTGGCAGCCTAGCTGATTTCCTTCCCTAGAAAGCATGCAGATGATGATGCCTGCAAAAAAAACCCTCAGGGTGGGTAACACGAGGTCCGTGCTGCTTCCTCAAGCTCTCCTGGCAGTGGTCTGCAGGCAGTGGGACTGATGAGTGCAGTGAGCCATGAGCTGCAGTGTTCAGTGATAAAATTGCTGTGTTTATGGCTGTTTCTGCTCTGGGCTCCTTCTGGGGATTTCTGTACTTCCTGGCAGCCCAAATGAAAAGGACGATGATGAAAGCAGAGTTTAAGGCAACAGGCAAATGAATATGTCTGTGGCAGCCAGCTATTAGCAAGTGAAGTGATGGGATTTGGGGCACTGGCTAGGCTGCTTCCCAGTGTACATAGACTGAGTGCAGTCAAAATGGGTTTAGGTATAATTCAGTCAGAGGTTCAAGTGTGTAATTGAAAGTTAAGCACACAAACAGCCCCTTTGGTGGGGAGGGGAGCTACCCAAGCACTTTACTTCAAAAGCATGTTGCGTGTCTTACGGAGTAAAGGTCTTCATTTCATCTCACCACCAAGCTTTTCTCTTACCAGAAAGCAATGACTGGAAATGAGTTGCTAGTAATTAATCCCACAAAAAGGGCAACCCAGAGGCTGCTGCCTGGCTGTCCTCCCCTTTGGGTCATTTCCTAGGGGAGAAGCAGGATCAGACCTGCTCTGCAGGGTGGTCCCCATGCCTCTAATGCAGCTTTTCCCTGGTATATCCTGCAGCATTGGGACCCTACAAGGATGAGTGGCTCTGGGGCATGCAGCGGCTTTTGCCAGTTGCTGGTTTGGAGATGCTTTGGGGTTCATCCTGTGGAGCTGCCAGCCAGGCAAGGCTTTGCTCTAGCACTGCAGCAGCAGCCAGATGGACACTGTCCCCCATTTTTGCAAGTGACTACAAGTGAATTTCTCTGCCCCAAATCCTTTGGGCAATTTAATCTTGGTGCCAAGTGGCTAAAAGGAAGGGCAGTGCTGGGATGAAGCTCAGGCGTCTTGCTGGTGGGTTCATGTGCAGCCCCTGCACCTCCCAACAGATTTCATGTGACCTTGGGAAAACCCTTTTCATCTCTGCCTGCCCCAGCTGGCCATCCCTAAGGATTGTGGTCTGGGTCCTTGGTCCCACTGTTGCAAAGGGACTGGTCTCACAGAGTAGCTCAGTGTAGCTGGGCTGCTGCTTTCTAGCTTTGCTCACATGGCCACCATGGGGACGCATAGACTTCACATGCGAAAGGACCTGCGAGCTTGGCCCTTGATTTAGCCCAGACATTTGTAAGCTCACCAGGCATTGTCTGGCTTGCAGCATGGAAAGATTACAGCCAATGAGTTACTTTATCTCTCTCTGTAGATTTATTTTTCTGCCTGTTTCCCTTGCTTTGGGAGAAATTGCTGCACAGTGAGATCATTGGATTTTCCTCCAGCTTGTAATGCAGCACAAGAATATTTTTAATGCTTGTTGTTTTCTTCCTTTCTTTGGGTTTTTTTTTTTTTTTGGAGAATGCTTTGCCAATGTCAGTGCCTTGTCAGATCTTCCTCTGTGAACACACCATGTCCTTGCTTTTGCTCCCCGTGCACAGGTGTGTATTTAACAGAATCACAGAATGTCTTAGGTTGGAAGAGACCTACAAGATCATCTCGTCCAACCTTTGACCCAGCACTGCAAGCTCAGCATTAAACCATGTCCCTAAGCACCAAGTCCACATGCCATTTAAACACCTCCAAGGACAGGGACCTCACCACTGTCCTGGGCAGACAATTCCAGTGTTTGATAACCCTTTCAGTGAAGAAGCATTTTCTAACATCCAACCTAAGCCTCCCCTAACATAGCTTGCATCTGTTTCCTCCAGTCCTGCCACCAGAGAGAACAGGCTGTCCTGTCCTCGCTCCAACTTCCTTTCAGGTAGTTGTAGAGGGCAGTGAGGTCTCCCCTCATCCTCCTTTTCTCCAGACTGAACAACCCCAGCTCCCTCAACTGCTCCTCACAGGGCTTGTGATCTAGGTCCATAACAAGCGTTTTTGCTCTTCTCTGGACAGGCTCCATCACTTCTATGTCCTTATAGTGAGGGGCCCAGAACTGAGCACAGTGTTCAAGGTGTGGCCTTACCAGTGCTGCATTCTGCAGGATGCAAGTGAAGCCCTTGCTCCCGTGCCGGTGGTGAATGGCTCTCTTGATTCCCCTCTCGAGGTGTGGAGCATTTTTCTCAAATGAATGTGGCTTCTCGGGAGGGCGTGTGCCTTTCCCGTCAGAATTCATTTTCCCCCCTTCACACATACTAGGTCCTCCCCGGGACTCGACAAAGGCCACGCCAGACAGCCCTGCGCTTGTCAGGCTGGCGAGCTGTCACCTCGCATCGGCAGGCTGCTGGCTTTAAATCCCTGTGACAGCAAGTCCTGTGACCCCCTTCCTCTCAGACGGTTCGCCTTCGACAGCTGCTGCCAACAATGATAATTATTGTGGTTATAGATAAGCTTCTAGCTTTCACTGGCCCCTTTCCCATCAAGTTGTCTGGGAAGCTGTTTTCTTCTGGCGCCCCGCACTTGCTCTCTGCCGATGCTGGGGCAGGCTCTTGTTCTTGGCACTGGGTTGTGATGATTCCTGAGAAAAGGGTTTTTTTCAGCCCTTCTTTTTTTTTTTTTTTTAAATAAATTCTATTATTGGCTCTGTTTTTAATGAGCAGGGCTTACAAAAGTCACCCTCATCTCTCAGTGCCCTCCTGGAGACAATCATAATGGGAAGTGTGTGCTTTGGCTTTGGATGAGGGGTAGCTGTCTAGCTGCCCCCTATTCCCAGGAGCAATTTGTCTCCCAGGGATCCCCAAAATGTTCAAACCCAGCCAGTTTCTGTTTTTCACTGGACTGAGGACTGGTTGCATTTGTTGGTGGTCTGACTTCTCATGTCACTCATTGGGTATAAAAGAAGTTCTGCTGCAGCTTCATGTCCTACCTTGGGTCACGTCTGTCCCAGCAACTGCCCTCATATGGGATAGCTATGGTGTCCCCAAGGATATGGCTGCTGGTCACTGAAAGCATGAGAAGGGACATTTTCCATGGATCCTAGGTTTGCTCTTTGTGGGCAGCCCTAGCAACTGTCTTGCCTCCTGCACAGTGCAACCTTTGTGCATCTTTCCCTGACTGAGATTTTAACTCACTCCTGGTTTAACAAACCCTCTCTTGGGCAGCTCTCTTGAGCAGGAGGTGAAAGAAGACTGAGTGTGATATGGGAAACATGAGTTCATAAGGAACAAATATTTACTTGCCAGGTCTGTAAGATCTACCAGCCTTCATAAAGTTAATCCTTCACTCATGTCTTGAGGAAATCCTTCACTTCAGGTCTTGAGCAAAAGATTTACACTGAACTAAACTCTTGCTACACTGTTCTTAGAGACCAGCACCCTTTGTGCTTCAGCTTTGTCCTACAGAAGCCAGCTCTATGGTCTCAGTCTGCTCTCTGAAGCATTGTCTGGGTGATAAGTACCCTCCTTATTATATTACTGGGAGTGATCAAGTCAGCTCCTGATCTGCCTTCAGGTTGACACAAGGTCTCACATCCCACCATAGTATGTTTCTTGTTTCAGCTCATTCCTTTGAACCACAGGCAGTGTTTCAACACCCCTTAATCGTGCTGGTCACTGAAACTGGGGGACTGGGTTTTTTGCTGTAGCCCACAGATGGGTCTTTTCATCTCTGCAACTTTTCCCTGCATGCAAGAACCAGGGATTTGGCTTTTTCAACTCTATCTACTTCAGTGGCTTCAGCCATCACTGCAAGCTGAACAAGGGAGAGGGTGTTGGCAGACAGTTTCAGGAGTTTCTGGGCTTTCCCTCTTTTGCATTTAGACTACTTTATCAACCACAAAATGTGAAGAAAAGTATGTGTGGTTTTGCAATCAAAGTCATTGCAGGGAGCGGTCACAGGGAGTGTTGCAGACAAATTAAACTGCAATTAATGGCTGCTCTAGCCCAGGAGGTGCTGAGGGCATCTTTCTATCTATTGCCTCAGCTTGGTGCAGGCTGCTGGGGGAAATCCAGCCTGCTGTTGCTCACTGTGATACAATGGTCTGTGATTTTAGACATCTCATAGCTACATCTTCAGCTCCTGTTACTTGAAGTGGAGGGTGAAAAAGGTTTCAAACCTGATACTCTTCAAAACACATTTAATCCTCACCTCTCAAAAAAACCTTTATGGGTTTCCTAGGATGATGAACACCCACTCCCCAGATTTTTTATTTATTTCATTTTAGAGGGAAACTGCAACCAAAGGCAGCTGGGAGAGGTGGGGGAGACAACATTTCAATCCAAGAAAAGCAGCATAAATTTGCCAAATTTTCCTTAGGGGTGGTGATGGGTTCAGAAGCAGTGCTGATCTGTGTGACCCCCACTGGTCCCATGACCTTTAGGGATGGTGGCACTGCATTAGCAGCATTGCCATGGGCAAGAGTGTAATAATTATATAAGCTACTATAAAATAGGGGATGGCAGCTGCAGTGTGGGGAATTGGCCAGTGGGATTTTCCCCATTCGCAGTGAGGCCAAGGCTGCTCTGTGCTGTGCCTTGGCAGAGCACCATCCTAACCACATTGCTCACACAGCCTTCTTCACAACACACTGTATAGTGCTGTTTGTGATGCTGCTGCTGGCCAGGAGTTAAGCTGTTCATGGATGTGTAAGGAGATTCTCCTGAACCTTGTCATATTGCTGGGAAGGGAATAACTCTTCTTCCCTTCCACCTTCCAGGCTGAAACTCTCAAACGAGGAGATTAAACGAGCAATTTTGACGATGGATGAGCAGGAGGACCTCCCAAAAGACATGCTGGAGCAGGTGGGCAATGTGTCTAATGCACCTCCATGGCTGTATCATGCTGAGACCACCCTGTGCAGAGCACTCAATGAAACTGCAGTTTTGAGAAGCGTGTTTGGGCCCAACATTATTTATGTTGAACCCAAGTGGGCTGGAGGAGCAGGAAAGCAGCTTGGTTGTAGCACTGGTGCTGGGAGGGGCATGGCTTCCACATGCCATGCCTGTACTCTGGTCTGCCCTGAGACCCAGATGCTGAGCCTGTGGGTGCAGATTGAAATTCATGCTCACTCAAAATCTTGTTCAGCTTTTGTGCAGTCCTCCAAAAGGCAGTCCTATTTTTCACCCTTTTTGAATCTCTTTGGAAGCATTTTGTTCACCTGTCCTTAAAAATGAGCTGGCTGCTCATTCAGCAGAGACATGGGAGGACACTGCAGAAAATTTCCATGTGCAAGTGGGCAGAGTTGCGACAAATGAGAGTCCCTGACATCAACTCTGGCAGAGCTATGTCAAAACCTCTTTGGAGCAGATGTAGTACATCTGTTGTAACACCGGAGTGGTGGCAGGGCAGAAGAAAGAGACATTAATGTGGGAGAAAGGTCACAAGGACAGCAATAACACTTATTTCACAGGTGCTTTGGAGTCACTGTACAGACTAAAAAGGCAGGAGGTTCAAGTAAATAAGTCACCATTTTGCTCCTAAAAAATTGTACATGGACCTCATGTCCACCATTGTGCTTCTCTTTGTTCAGCTTCTGAAGTTCGTCCCTGAGAAGGGTGATATTGACCTGCTGGAAGAGCATAAGCACGAGCTGGACCGTATGGCCAAGGCTGACCGGTTCCTCTTTGAAATGAGCAGGTTGGTGGCCCAGGGGAATCATCTTTTGGCCAGTGGCTTCACAGGCTGGTTGCAAGGTTTGATCGAGCTTGGCTGGGAAGTAATGCCTGCTCACTGTTGTTCACATCAAGCAATGAGTGAGCCAAACAGATGAGAGGGCAAGCAAGGTGCTCTCTATATGGATTGCACATGATAGTGTGCTCATAAAATCAGGGTTGGGTGTCCCAGACAAGCAGCAACTGGGCAGAGCATGGGAGGAGGGGTGAGGAGTCAGATCCTCTGGAGAGAAATGTTGGCTTCCCCGGTCACGTCCTGACACATTTTCCCTCTGATTTGAGAGAGAAAAGCTCAGTCTGGCACAGCTCTCTGAATCTGCATCATGGCCCAGGTGGGATGTGCTCTTTGGTAACAAAGTGCTCCTTTCCCCTTCGCACAGACATATCCATGTGAATACTCAAAACTGATGTATGTAAATTATACTCTGCTGTGTAGATGAGTCCCACTCCTCACTTCAGGAGAAGGAGGTCCCTGGAGCCCCTGAGTGTGTATGAGATGGAAGGGAAATAACATTTCTTCCTGCTCCTGGTAGTAAACATTTAAGGCTTAGAAGTCTTCAGAGATTAATAATTGTATCTAGAGAGAGGATGTGGCATACACATCCTCTAGAGGTGCTAGTTTAAAATCTTGAAACTCCTTATTTAAATCCAGCTGAGTACTGAGCTTTTTGAATTTCGCAGCAGAACTTGAAGCAAGTCACTTGCTTGCAAAGTCAGTGAGTTTTACAGTCTGAGATCGTTCTGGGAGATCAGAAATAGAAACACTCTGTCCTTGCTGAGGAATGCATTGATGAACACCAGCTAAGCACCAAAAGCAGGCAGGACGGAGCTGTAAAGTTCAGACCTGAGCCCTTGGGGCTGGGAGATGCTCAGAATTAGCTTTCCTATTGCAGGTCATCTTTCTTCTTCACAGTCTCTTGCCAAAGAGTTGCTCCTGAGGAAAGCATAATGTGCTGATGCAAATATTTTCCTTGATTTCCCGCACAGCTTTCTAATTTGCCCTGTGGTCTGTAACTGGGTGTGATGTCTTTGTCACCTCTGATTAGCACAATGACAGCCTAGCTCATGGCCTTGTCTGTGAGCACATCTCCTGTGGGTCCTTGGTCCAAATGACTCAAATCAGACTTCTATTTCTGTACAAGTGAGACCTTGTTCAGCCTAAATACAATTGACATGAGCAGAGCTGTCTCTAACTTGCCGAGGAAAGGGATGGACTGGGCTGTGTTGGTAGCTTTCCAGACAAGGCCATAATTTTGAAGATCACAGAATCACAGAATGGTTTAGGTTAAAAGGGACCTTTATGTTTATTAATTCCAACTCCCCTGCAGTCAGGAGGGACATCTTCAAGTAGAGCAGGTTGCACAGCACCCCATTCAACCTGACCTTGAATGTTTGCAGTAATGAAGCATCTACCACCTCTCTGGCCAACCTGGGCCTGTTTTTCTCTACCCTCTGTAAAAAATTTCTTCCTTCTATCTAGTCTGAGTCTCTCCTCTTTTAGTTTAAAAGCATCATCCCTTGTCCTGTCACAAGCCCTGCTAAAAAATTGATCCCAGTCTTCCTTACAGGTCCAATTAAGTACTGAAAGGCCAAAGGTCTCTCTAGAGCCTTCTCTTCTCCAGGTTGAACAACTCTCTCAGCCTGTCCTCACAGCAGAGGGATTCTAGCCCTCAGATATTTTTGTGGCCTCTCAACCTGCTCCAACAGATATTGAAGGTCCAGTTTCATTAGTGCTGGTAGATGGTGTGCCTGTGTCCAGCTGCAGCTCATATAAAGCTGTTGGGGCCCCAGATCTCACTGGCATCTTTGGTAAGGAGTGATTGTAAAAACCCTGTTTGTTCATAGCAATAAGGTGTAAAAATGTACTTGTTGAACTTGCTAAGTTGGGATAGGCTTAAGGATGTGCTTTAGAGCCCACCTGGATCCACCCCAGGACAGCTGTAGCTTCAGTTATAATTTTTTCTCATCCCAGCATAGTTTCAAGGGGAAGTGCAGTCATTATTTTTTAATCACCATGGTTCAAGAGTGCTTTGTAAGCACAGCTGTGAGTAGCAGAGTCAACCATGGTCTGCCTGGAGTGAGCAAAGCTCAACCTGAACCTCTTTGGTTTTTTTTCCAGGATAAACCATTATCAGCAAAGGCTGCAGTCCCTCTACTTCAAGAAGAAGTTTGCAGAGAGAGTTGCAGAAGTCAAACCCAAGGTGGAAGGCAAGTGATCAGAGTTGATACGGATATCTCTGCTGGCACAGGGGCTGCTCCTCGGAAGAGCATCTCTCCCTGACAGGGCAAGCCTTGTCAGCATGGAGGTTGCGGTGACATGGAGGAGGAAAGGGAGTTGGTGGTCACTCTCTGGCCACGGGGTCACTGAGGTGGTTGCTGCAAGAAAAAGGGAAAAAGGGAACTTGTGTGCCAGGGCATAATGGTCCATGCCTCTCTGCTTTCAGCTATCCGCGCCGGCTCCAAGGCAGTGCTACAGAGCAGCAGCCTCCAGCAGCTGCTAGAGGTGGTCCTGGCCTTCGGGAACTACATGAACAAGGGCCAGAGGGGCAATGCCTTCGGGTTTAAGATCTCCAGCCTCAACAAGATTGCAGACACCAAGTCCAGCATTGACAAGTAAGCGTCCCCCAGGCCCAAACACACTTCTCAAAACTGCAGTTTCATTGAGTGCTCTGCACAGGGTGGTCTCAGCATGATACAACCATGGAGGTGCATTCACAGGCTCCAGGGATGATGGAGGAATGAAAGAGCTATTAGCATTGCTTCTGGGATGTGGCTAGGTGGGAGCAGTCCCCCTCCTCCTGCTGGCACATTCAGTGGTGCAGATGTCCATTTTTTGGAGCTGAGCTGCAGATCAGCATGAGGATTGATGGGGGCTTTCCTTCCTGGGCTGGCTAAATGGCAGTTGAGGCTGATTAAGAGCATCATCCTCCAAAAGCTTTTTTCCCCATTTGAGAAGCCAAGAGCTGTCATGCTGTGACACAGGGGCCAGAGGAAGGGTCCCAGGGTCTCCTTTTCACAGGAACCCCTGCTGGAGCACCTCCAAGCTGATGCAGCCATTGCCTGGTTCACTCTGTCCTGCTGAGCTCCATGCACAGTGAGAGAAGCTGCATCAGGTCTTAAACCTGCCTTGTCTTCCATCAGAAAAGACAATGGAAGATGGGAATAATGATGCTCAAGCCACTTCCCCTGGTGCTTCCTGTGGAGGGCCCTTGCTTTCAGCAACCAGGCTGCTCTGCACTGTGGCCGTGCAAGGGACAGACCCACCCCATGTCCCTGGACAGGCAGCCAAGAGCATCCTTGCAGAAATCCTAAAAGAGTTCATTGCCAGATCTGGGATTTAACCAGGGTTTTCAGCTGAGCATTTGGCTTCCCATGGTGCCACCATGATGACCTTGCTGCTTCTCTTTTCTAGGAACATCACCCTTCTGCACTATCTCATCACTATTGTTGAAAAGAAATATCCCAAAGTCCTCCGCCTTCATGAGGAGCTGCGAGATATCCCACAGGCAGCCAAAGTCAAGTAAGCAGGGGTTTAAGTGGTGCTTGGGGAGTACCAGGAGCACCTCTCCCCTCACTTCAGCTTGCTTTTCCATGTCCCAGACGGACTCTGGCTGCCAGGCTGAGCCCTGTGCTCTGGTCACTCTAGTCTGAGAGCAAGCCAGGACAGAAGCTGATATCACCTGGTGGCTTTAAATCTCAGCCCTTGTAGCAAAAAGCTGCAAGCCTCCAACCATGAGGGAGGAGAGCTCTTTGGAGCAGACATTTCCTGTTGTTATCTCACCGCAGAAGCATTTAATTAATTTCTAATGGTAGGTTAAGTAATTCAGGAGGAAGCGGTTGTGGTGTGGCTGCAGATAAAGAGCAGCTGTTTATCTGTGTGTGGTGGGGAGGCTTTGCCTGCAGTGCAGGCAGGCAGGCAGGCAGGCAGGCAGGCTAGAGTGTGAGGGGCTCACCTGCCTCCAGGTCCAGCCTAGCCCTTGTTTCACCACCAACATGGAGCTTCTGGTGTTTGCAACAAGCTTTAAAACCCTGCTTGCCTCCCAGTGACCTGTTTGGAGCAGGCTGCCTCCCTCTCTTTGCCGGTGGAGGCCCCGATTGCAAAGCCATTTAAACACTCGCTGAACTTTTAAGTGCAGGAGGAACCTGCTGTTGCTCTGCAAAGCCCTCAAGTATGTGCTGAAATCCCTCTGAAATCAATGAGGCTCTGTTTCAGTTTTAAAGTTCAGCAGGATCTTACAGGCTTTGGTGTTTCAGGGGCCTGAGCAGCAAAGTTCACAGGTTTATGCAGTCAGCACACGTTTGTGATAGCCATGGACATGAAAAAGGCCTGAAACTGCACCTTTTTAGGGAGGGGGTGGCACATATGCAGAGTTTACAGCAGCTTGGGAGTCTTTCAGGCTTCAAAATGCTCTTGTAGCAACAGTGGCTTACCCATGGAAGTTCTGTAATATGCAAAGCGAGTGTCCTTACATTTAAAATGTGAAATAATTGTCAGCCATAGGGAGTAAACAAAGTGACAGAACAAATCTTGGTGTGCCATGAGGAATGTCTGGAGGCTGCTCTCATAGGCTTTGGCTGAGACTATGGTTGAGCAGGGCACACTCCTGGCTAGTGGAGGCTCCAGCTTTCTCATGTTCGTATATCTGCAGCTGTTGTGCAGATACTGATATGGGAAAGAAAACCTCTGACCAGAGGGTTTTTATCCCCCTAAACTTTATCATTTTGCTCTGAACTGGACACCATATGTAATACTTGGGTTTGGTCCCATCTAGAGGGAAACCAAAAAGTTTCTAAAGCTGTGGAAAACCCTAAATTCCCCCCAGCCCTGCAGCTGTGAAGTAAAATTGCTGCCTCTGTCAGTCCCACAGCTACTAATGAACTGCTGGAGCGCAGGGCTCCCAAAACGGCATTTTCCCAGACTAAACCTGCCAGCAGTACTTGCCCCATGACCCAGCATCAGCGTTTCCAAGGACCCCAGCCATAGGACAGACACTCCTGGAAAGGCATCAAGCCTGTGGTCATCAAGTCTTTGTGAGAAAGCTTTCCCTCAGATGTTATGGTAGAAACCCATAAGCACTTGAACTCAAAGCTCATCAGGGGCTTCTGTAAGCAAAGTCAGCACCAGACACGATGATTTATTTTAATTTCTCTATATCTGGGTTGTCTCCCTTTATGAAAGCCTCACTGCTAGGAAGGATGCTTTGCATGGCAAACTGTCAGCTGTGCACCGGGATAAGAAGCCTGTCTTCTGCTGGCCTTCAAGAGGGGAAGAGAAATCTGTGCTCAGCACAGCCCTCTCCTGAGCTCTCCTTTTGCTTGAGAGGTCTGGAGGCTGCTGAACATGCTAAGCCTGCACAGTCCTCTTGATTAAAAATACAGAAAAGTGCTTTGCTTTAAAAGAAGCAGCTGCAGCTGCTATGAGATAGGCAGCTGTCCTAGCTTAGAGGCTGTCAGCCCAATTTGCTGCTGGAGACATGCTGCTCTGTAAACAGGAGGCAATGTGTGCAGCACTGGGGTCTTTCCAGTAGAAAAACATGATCAGGTTGGTTGGGAATTTGGTTCATTGTAGACTTTGCTGGGAAGGCTGAAAATTAACATCCTGACATTTCCAACAGCATGACTGAGCTGGAGAAAGAAATAAACACTCTGAGGAGCGGCCTGAGAGCAGTGGAGACTGTAAGTACTGTTTGAATCAAATATAGACTGGCTCTGAGCACCGCAGCGCCCCTCCTTAGGGAGGCAGGCAAGGGAGCTCCCAGCAAAGCTGCTTTTATCTCACATCCTGGAGATATGTTTGTCTTTCCTTCCTGCCCTGCACGTGTGCCTGTCCTCTTAGGGCTGTTTTGGCAGCGAAGTTACCACGTGTGGTCAGGCACGTGCATGGTTTGTATCTAACCGCCAGGGGAGGCTGAATAAGTCTAGTGATGATGCCCATGGAGAACCTGTGATGTGCTGAGGGGTCTTCCTGTGGCTGTAAAACTGCACAGGGCTGGGGCTCAGGCTGGGGAGCACTTCTGCAGCCCAGCTGAAGTGGTGATGAAATGGTGAAGGTATCACAAAGGACTCACTGTCTCACTAAATTTTGCTGCTTCTACAATCTGTCTTGTAGAAGCAGACTGCAGGCACAGTATTGTCAAGAGGAGTAATCCATGGTCCCATCCATGGTAGGAGGTAGCAGCAGTGGCAGTGCAGCCAGTACCTGTGGCATTGATGCAGGCACACACCCAAGGGCACTACCAGAGGCCAGTGGTATTCATGTGCCTCATACAGGGCTTGGCTAGATTCAGAAGCATAGAATTATAGAATTGTTAGAGTTGGAAGGGACCTCAAGGATCATCTAGTTCTAACCCCCCTTCCATGGGCAGGGACACCTCACACTAGATCAGGTTGCCCAGAGCCACATCCAGCCTGGTCTTAAAAAACTCCAGGGATGGGGCTTCTACCACATCCCTGGGCAACCTGTTCCAGTGTCTCACCACCCTCATGGTGAAGAACTTCCAGAATTTATTTGTTGTTTTTTTTTTTTCCCCAAAGGAGCTGGACTTCCAGAAGTCTCAGGTTCAGCAGTCAGGTGACAAGTTTGTGTCTGTCGTCAGCCAGTTCATCACGTTAGCCAGCTTCAGCTTCTCGGATGTTGAAGATCTCCTAATGGAAGCGAAAGAGCTGGTAAGGTCACCTTGAAACGTAGATAGCTTTTCCTCCAGCCAACAGGAGGGATTGCTCCCTTCCCAGAGCACATGCTGTATATTAGCATCTCAGATGCCTCCCACACAAGGTCATGCTGAGACCCTGACAGAAGAAAGGTGTTGGGCTGCTCTTCATGGTTTGTTTGGAGTAGGTGGGTGGGTAAATCCCCATCTCTCTTCAGGGTCTTTTTCCTTCTCCACAATCACACACACCGAGAGATTTCAAGTCAGGCCAACAGGCTGCTTCTGGAATGCAAGATATGCTACAGAAAGCCGTGAGACATCTGTCTTTTGGAAGTCCAAAGCAGGGGCTAGCCATGGGAGAATCATGTCTATTTGTGAGCATCTGACTTTTGGTGGAGAGCTTTAACTCAGGCCTAGAGGGCTTGCTTGCTTGCTATGTCTTAAAATGAAAATACTCAAGTTTTGTTGGCTTTAGAGTTAGGAGTGTCAGCTGGGGCACTATGGCCAATGAAGGCTGAAGGAGGCAAGAAAGCAAGCTATTCTGTCTGGTGTTGATGGATGAGGAGGCAAAATGCCACCAGTTCTTCAGGCTGGACATAAGATCACTCAGAGGTTGATATCAGAGACAATCCAGGTTGCCTGAGTGACATTGCTTCTGCAGGACAAAATAGCATCCAGTGTGTAACTTTGGACTGAGACTTTCCCAGCTCTTCTCTCCAGAGAAGAGGGAGAGGAGCTCAATGACATGAATTGAGGCCTGCTTGAAACTTTGTTAGAGAAACTACTCAGAAGATTCACTTTCCCCAGAGTAATGCCTTAGTGAGTGTTTTGCAGCCATGTGCAACAGCTTCTTGTCCTTTCCTCCCTACCAGACTGGTTCAAATCACAGCAGAGGGGTGGCTGTGATTGCCAAGCACCTTTTGTTTCCCCTTTCAGCAGAGGGCACACAACTGGCTTTCATTGCCTCTAACAACAGTCTTCCAGTATCTTGTCCCTGGCCTGGCCTTCATCTTGATTGAAGTGGCAAGGGAGATAGTCCAGCACAGACTGATTTAGGAGTCCTATCTTTGTCCCACTGAATGAGCTACCTCTCCAAAGACAGAAGTTACCAAGTCTCACCACCTCCTTTTCCCTGCTTGCACCAGTGTCTATCTGGCACTGTCTTTCAGACCATCCACCTATACTTGTGCATTATAATTGGCCATGGCCTTCCTGAGGCCATGGTAACTAGGCCATCCTTTTAAACTGTTGATGGTAAGCTGGCAGATCTTCCCTGCAGTGAAATAGGACTGTTGGAGATGATGACAAATGCTCTTCAGATTGTATGGTCTTCTGCTGACTTGTCTGGATCTGGAGGAAAAGGTCTGGTTGTGGTGCCCAGCACCCATCCAAGTCCACTCTGAAGCAATGTGATAACAGGACAGGATGGACTGTGCAAAGCACACTAGCTCTTTGCTTTTTAGACACATGTCCAGGTTCAAATTGTTACTGGTTTCTCTTAGGAAAGCAGAAACGTAATTGTTTTATAAACCTTGTATCCTGTGAGGATCACATTTTCAGCCTTCCCCCCAGCCACACCAGGATCTCCTGCAACATGGCAGAGAATATCATACCTCGGTGAAAATCAATGAGTAACCTCAATTATTTTGACTTATAAAGTGGCACTTCTCAAATTCCTCCCTGCATCTTGAAGTGCAAAGTCTCTTAAGTAAACAAAGAAATAAAAATGTCCTAACACGTCTTTTGAAGAGCCTGGGGCACCCCTGCAAATAAAACTAAATCATACAGGCAGGCTGTAAAAATGTTCCTCTCAAACTGCCCAGCCAAATCAAAGCAACCAATAAATCTGTTTGTGCTTTGATTTTGTTTTTCTTGTCTTTTAAGCATGCTTATCTCCAGAATGAGCCCTCACAACTTTAACAAACTTTCTGTGCACAAAGAGTCTCTTTCAATATCTAAGTGAGAACAAAGGATGTCAGTCCCAAGGACGACTCACAGGCTCCTCAGGGACCAGGACACATTGGCAGATTGTGGATGTCCTGTCCTGACCTTTGCTACGGCCTCATTCGACTCCCTTCCATTAATGGTGTGCAAACAGCACGGAAGGCCAGAAAACTCCTGATTCCCCCATGCAGGGCTGTGCCTGTGCCTGGGCAGAAGTGTCTTTCAGAAGTTTCACCAACACATTTGGTTTCAATAGCAGAGCATGTGGCAATGATAAATAATACCCCGAAAATACTTCAAAGAAAAACTTAAAAGTGCGAGTTTCCCTTCCCCTGCTGTGTTTACTATTAGTTTTATGTCTTCGATCTTCAGTCCCACAATATTTTGCTTCCTTGTTTTTACTACTGCTTGGTTAATAAAGTCGAGCTGGGGCAGGGGGAGGCTCAGCAGAGCTGGAGGGGAGCAGGGGCTCGGGAGCCACCCAGAGCAGCAGGTAAAACATCAGATTATTTATTTCATGTTTAAGGCAAGGCTTGATGAAGCAAAGCCCTGCTCTCCACTGTGGCTGCTGGAAATATTTCTCTCTGCTCCATCAGCTTGAAGGCTTCTCATGAAGGGTTTTGCTGGTGAGGTGGGTATCTTTGAGACTGACAGACTCTTCTCTTTCCCAGTTTTCCAAGGCTGTGAAGCACTTTGGAGAAGACACAGACAAAATGCAGCCTGATGAGTTCTTTGGCATATTTGACCAGTTCCTTCAAGCTGTGACTGAAGCCAAGCAGGAGAATGAGAACATGAGGAGGAGGAAGGAGGAGGAGGAGCGCCGAGCACGCATGGAGGCACAGGTGAGTGGGCACTGATGAGTCTACTAGTACCCCCAGGGCTGCCAGGGATGGCATGCTGTGCTGTCCCCATAGTGGCATGGGGAGCACCGAAGAATGGTCAAGGAGCTTCAGTGCTCTTAGACCCACTGATTTTTGACTTTTGATTGTTTAGTCAACTAATGACCTTGAATTGGTGAGATCTTGGAGGTAAAATGTGCAGCAGAGCTGGTGCTGCCTGTGGGCTGCTCTGATCAACCAGGCCTCTGGACCTTGGCCTATGGGCTGTATCAATAACCTTGCCCAGCTCTCATGTGCTAAGCACTGGGGTGGGAAACTGCTCCTGTCAGAAGTTTAAGGAACACCATGCATGTGTTGGACACCCTACAACCACCTGCCTGAGAGTCACGTGTCTTCTTTCCTTCTGTTTCTGTGGCCTGTAGCTGAAGGAGCAGCGAGAACGGGAGCGCAAGGCGAGGAAAGCGAAAGAGAGCGGGGAGGAGGGCGGCGAGTTTGACGATCTTGTCTCGGCCCTGCGCTCAGGAGAAGTCTTTGACAAGGACCTCTCCAAACTGAAGCGCAACCGCAAGCGCATCACCAACCAGCTGGCTGACAGTGGCCGTGAGAGGCCTGTCACCAAGCTCAACTTCTGAAGAACGAGCACCAACAAAACCCAGCAGAAGAAAAGCCTGGGTTAGTCTTTTCCCAGTGGCTAGAGGGGTTTTTTTATTCCCATTACACTGCCTTGTGACTCAAAGCAAAACAGTGGCACGCTCTTCCTGCCCGCGGGTGAGTCTGTGTCTGTATATATTGTGTATAAAGTTGGGGCGTGGGTACTGGTGCGTGGGCAGCCCACCTCCACGGCTGCTGGCGCTGCCTCCCCCACTCCCACCCGCTCCCAGAAGTAGTTCTCCCCATGCACAAGCACAATGCCGCACCTGTGGAGCAAGAGAGGACCCAACCCTGAGATGCCAGCAGACCCCATGGTCCTGAAGAACAATGGGATGCCACTCCCTGTCGCTGTCCTGCTTGGAGTCCTTCAAGGCTGCATGCAGGTGATGCCTTGCACGCAAGCCGAGTGGTCTGAAGAAGAAAAGACGAAATCCAAGTTGACTGAACTTGAATCCATGGGTTGTGTTTTTGGTTGTTGTTGTGATTGTTCCAAAAAAACTCGCAGATCCGTGCTTGCCTGCTGCTCCCCAAGCTCGGTGACACAGGCACTCCCAGCGATGCTCTTCCCGTCGTCCTTGGGAAACGCTCTTTTCCCTCTTGCCACCACCTTGCTAAAGGAAAAACCTTACCCCAAAGTGCTTAACGCTCTAAGGCCGCACAGATGTATTTATACTGCTAGGACCCACTCTGGCCCCAGACGGTGGGAAAGGTCGGTTCTCAGAGGAGACAAAGAGCATAAACTTTCTCGTGTTGTAATTTTTATTCTTGCTTTCTGTTCAATGGGACAAACTGTATCCTCTGTAAAGGTGGATCAGGACCAAAGGTCTCTGATACACGAAGGGGCTGGTGCAAAACCCACCAGCTTTCACCCACCTTCTTTTCTCTTTTCTTTACCGGACACACAGAAGCAGTGATGCCAAGAAACCACTCGTCTCTTAGCCAGGTCCTTTTTCAACTGGTTACTGGTTTGCTGTTCTTTGTCATTACAAATTTGTAAGCAGAACTACCTGTCAAATGTCAGTCCAAAAAAAAAAAAAAAGACAAAAAAAGACAAAAAAAAATTAATAATAATAATAAAAATCATCAAAAGCTCTCAGGGAGTAATAATTTAATGGTTTAGAAAATTAAGAATTGGAGAATAAAACGTAACCACCATTAACATATTAACATTTCTATGCTTAAATTATGCTGAGTATATAGAGGACTGTTACTTTTTACTTTTATTTATTCGTGGTGTGGTTTTTTTTAAGCAAACAAAGCAAAAACCTTTTTATACCACCAATACTTTTTGTGATCCTTTGTTGTTTGTTTGTGGGTTTGTTTGTTGGTTTTTTTTTTTCCCTTTTGTTTGTTTGTCTCTTTTTTGTTTTTCCTGTGGAGAGATGAGTTTGTCCCTGTTGCACTAGATATTAACACTATTCGAAATAGGTTGGTTGGTTGGTTGGTTGGTCGTTGTTTGGGGTTTGTTTCTTTTTGTCAGGTAATCGGTATTTCTGGTGGGGTGTGGGATGTCAGTTAACTGTATGTACTGTATAGCAAAAAAACAGAAGAAAAAGTGCTGTTTAAACTAATTTGTATTAAAAAAAAACAATAAGAGATATGGTTCTAAGCACTTGAAGGCCGCGGGGTCTGCGTGCTGAGTGAAAGCTGTGAAATCTCTCTCTAACCAGAGTTGTCCAGAGCTGTGGTTTTACCGTTCTGTTCTGTTCTTCATTGCGACTTTTGACGCACTGTAAATGAGGAAAGAAAAAAAAAAAAGGAAAAAAAAAAATTAGAAAAAAGAAAAAAAAAACAACAAAAAAAACCCTTTCTGAGTAGCATTTAAAGCAGTAATAATTAAAGCAGGTAAGCTCAAAAAAAAAAACCCAACAAACCAAGCCCAGCACCTCGTATCGAAGCAGCTGCAAAACCTGCGGATTATGTTCAAAGGTGGAGTTTAAGCACTTTGCTTTTAGAAGGAGGGGGAAATAAAGACAAAAGGTAATGATAATACTATTCCTTAACTAAAGTGCCTCTATTTATATTTTTTATTTATGGCTGAAAAAAAAACAAAACACAATGGGGCTGATACAATTGAGGGAATGGACTTCGGGGGGAATTTAAAATATGGAGAAAAAAGAAAAAAAGGAGAAAAAAAAGGTTTAGAAAAAACAAAAAGTCTGGCCTTTGATGGTTTAAGGAATGGTTGGTCACACATCTGTAATTCAAAAGGCGGTGGGAGTCAGAAAGGGCGACCGCCTCTGGGGGGTCCCTGAGCGCAGGGCTTGGCCACCAGCACCCACCCCCAGCTCCTGCCTCTGCGACCTCAGTGCCACATCAGGACCTTTCCTGACAGATTTCCTCTTGCCCTTCCAAACCTCTTCGTTGTTGTTTTCTTAATTATTGTTTTACAAGAGCCTTCTTATTGGGCTGAATTTGCCATTTCTTTGTTTTCTTTCAAAAAAAAAAGAAAAAAAAAGAAAAGAAAAGAAAACAAGGAGAAAGAAAAACAAATGTAGATCTCTATAAATAAACACAAAGGCTGTGTGCAGGTAATTCTGTGTGCCATTGTCAAAAACTACTTTTAGATTGGTGCTGGTGTAAGTAGCCGCTCTTTTCTCTTGGGTGTGTATTTTAAAGATGATGATGATTATTATTTTTTTTTTTTTTTAATAATGCCAAAAAGACAAAAAAATCCATAATAATTTGTAAAACTGAAGTTATGTGTCTTGGATCTTATTAGCTTCGTAGTGACCAAGGTAGTCTGTTAGGTGCAAGGATGTTAGTAGTCGTAGGTAGTGGGAAATGCTGTGTAATGTTCTGAGACTGTACATTTTCTAAGATGGCAACATGCAATAAAGAAAAGCAATCTCAGTGAGTGTCCATGGCAGAGGTGCGAGTTATTTGGGGGGGGGGCTGGAAATAAGTGGGGTGCTTAGGCATTGAGACAGGTGTTGAAGAATAGGCCCTCGCTGGTTCCTCTTTTTCAGGCCTGTTTGCAGTCGTCACTGGGATCAGCTTCACCACTTTGCTCACCTCACTGCATTCCTGCTTGCTTGGTTTTCAAAGAATCATAGAATTGTTTCAGCTGGACTGTAACATTGTTGAGTCAACCTAAGACCTCCACATGGCCATTTAACCATGCCCCAGGGTGCCATGGCCACATGTTTCTCGAACACCTTCAGGGACAGTGACTCCACAACCTCCCTAGGCAATCTCTTCCAGTGCCTGGCCACTCTTTCTGTAAAAAATATTTTCCCTAATATCCAATCTAAACATCCCCAGCACAATTTCAGGCCATTTCCTCTCATCACCTGATACTAGGGAGAAGAAACCAGGCCCCCACCTCACCAAAACCTTTCAGATCGCTGTAGAGAGCAATGAGATCTCCCCTCAGCCTTCTCCAGACTAAACAATCCCAGTTCCCTCAGCCACTCCTCAGAGGACTTTTTCTGTAGATCCTTCACTAGCTTTGTTGCCCTTCTCTGTACACATTCCAGCAACTCAATGTTTCTTAAGCTGTTGGGGTTTCTTGCACCTTTTTGACTCACAGCATCCTCATGGTTGCTCACCTGTGGGCTTTGAAATGCCTCCCAGTTAGCAGGGCCATTCATTTCTCCCCATCTTGGTGACCAGCTTTCCCAGGAGCCTGGGTCGAGGCAGACATTGGTTTTACATCACTGGATGAGAGCAACTCCCCTTCTCCAGCAGATGAAGCCAAGCCAGTGCTGCCTGAGCTAGCCAGCATGCCTCTAGCAAGCCTATCTAGACACACCAGAGGTGTTTTCTTGGCAATAACCCAAACTCCTTTTGGCCTATTCACAGTCACCGTTGCCTTTCCCACACACCTTTCCATCTGTTACTTTTTCTTCTTGTCCAGAGTTGGACCCAGCACTGCAGGTGGAGTCTCACTATATCTGAGTAGAGTGACAGAATCACCTCCCTTGACCTGCTGGCCACACTGCTTCATAGAATAGAATATAGAAATAGGCACAGGCATAGGCATAGGCATAGGCATAGGCAAAGAATAGAATAGAATAGAATAGAATAGAATAGAATAGAATAGAATAGAATAGAATAGAATAGAATAGAATAGAATAGAATAGAATAGAATAGAATAGAATAGAATAGAATAGAATAGAATAGAATAGACCAGACCAGGTTGGAAAAGACCTTGAGATCATTGAGTCCAACCTATCAACCAAAACTAAACTAAACCATGGCACCAAGCACCCCATACAGTCTCTTCCTAAACACCTCTAGTGATGGTGACTCTACCACCTCCCTAGGCAGCCCATTCCAATGGCCAAATGTTCTCCAGGACAGGAATGGGGTGGGAGATGTGAACAAGAACATGAGATAGCATTTTTTTCAACCAAGATCTGAGGGGACAAAAAGCCTAATAAGATGCTAGCTTCCTGGACTACAAACCCTTCCTCAGGGCTGAAATAGCTGCATCTATGGCCTGAGAACACAAAGCTGAGATTCAGATGAAAGGGGTCTGGGGTGGGTGTTATATTGCACCAGCACAACTGTACCGTGAAAGTCCGTGCCATCAGGAGCTGAGGTCCACTGATGGCCTGGCTGGCTGGGTTTTCCCCTGAAAAGGATTCTGTATCCCAAATCCCAGCTGCTGCCCCAAATTAAAGCAGTAGAGGAGGTTGTGCTGGATGGGCCAAACTTGCCCAGACCTGCCAGTGCCAGGGGAGCTTCCAGGCATGGCACTCCTGGAGGGATTGCCCCATGGGGCCACCCGGGTTGGTGGCACCAAACCTGCTGAGCCAGCCTTGCCTGCACTCCACTCCAACCCAGCGGCTTTCCCAGCTGCCAAAGGCTGGGGTGACTGGGAGTCCTGCCTGAGCGAGGAGTGTCAGGTGTCATCTTCTGCACTCAGCCTGTTATCCTTGGCACCACGCCCTGGCTAGGAAAAGATGAGTCAAGAGGTTGGGGAGATGCCCTGATGCAGACAAAGCACTGCATGAAAAACTTGGCTCAGCAAGTAGAGCAGACTTGACTTGATGGGAAGACCCAAGGCTCCTGACCCCTCTGGCAGCACTGCCTCTTTGGTGCCTCTTTGGTGCCACTGACAAGGGTCTATAGGATCAGCAGGAGCTTGCTGGACTTCACATACAAAAATATTTATGTACTCCTAAGGGAACATACAATGGGACTGATGGAACTCAGACTTTGATGTCCCTCTGGGAAACCCTCAGGAAAGGTTTAGCAAGGTGAAGACACTGCCAGTCCTGTTCCCACCTGTGTTGTGGTTGGACCTAGCTCTGTGCACACTGCCTGTGTCACAGCTCAAGCAGCTGTTCTGGGGTAAAACTGCCCTTTGCCAATGCTATGATCTTGCACAGCTGAATCATATCTGCAGCCCTTGTGCAGGGCTGTGTTGGAGCGCCCCAGGAACAGGCTCATCCTTCAATGCAGAGACCAGCATAGCAATAAAACCCCATAAAAGCACCTTGCTGCTGTGGGTGAACATGCCCTTGTGCTTCTGTGGGCATGGGAGAGGCCAAGCTGCCATGAAAGCTGATGGGTACAGGATGAAGGCCATCACCACTCCCACCCCTATCCCCATCCCTTTCCCCACAGCAAATCCTGAAGCAACACCTCACTGGTGCTTTGATCCTTGTGCCTACACTGCCGTCAGCATCCTGGTGCAAGCACTGCCATGTTCTCCTCTGCTTTCCACCTCTTCTTATTCCCCTCATGCCTTCATACCAGGACTTTTTTCTCCCCAGAGGCACCATTTATGCTTCTGTTTGAGCTGTTCAAGCAATGCGGTACCAGATGGCCCACAGCTACACCATGCAGGTCTCTGGGGTCACTGCCGGAGTTTTTGGACAGGTCAGTGGGTAGCACACCCTCCCATCCCACCTTCCAACAAAATCCTGCAGACATATCTCCTGTGAGCTCTCTCCTTGGCATTGCACATGAAAAGGAGACTTCTCCATTTTAATCAGAGGTTTTCTGACCTGAAATTTCTGAGCATTTTATATTATTTTTAGCCTTAAACCAGGCTTGATGAGTGTCTGCAGGTGAACTGTGGGAAAGTTGGAAGTCTGTGCTGCTGGGCCCCAACATGGTCTCAGGAAAGGCAGCCACCACCATCTGCTGGCACTGTCCAGAGTCCATGGAGATGGAGTGTAAAATCAATCCTGCCTCTTGCTTTCCTCTGCCAAATCTCTACTGTGGTCTGAAAAGTTCAGTGTTCTCTGGCTGTGAAACAGTCAAAATGCTACATTTTGTATTTACACTTCCCCCAACGTAGTTGAGGAGGGATAATTTTAATTCTGTCCATCATAATTCAAAGGTCACAATGTGTGTCTTCACTGAGGCTTTCAGCACTGCCTGAGCTTCAGGATGGTATGCTCTGTGTGCACGTGCAGGCAGCACAAATGTGCAAGATAGAAACTAACTGAAAATGCTTTCATGGGTCACCTGAACTTGCCTCCATGGGTTTTGAAATCAGAGAGTGCCTCACTTCATTACAGCAGTCTCAGGCCTTGTTCCAGCCCTGGGGTTTGTGCTGGGAGTTGTTTTGTGAAGGTTCCCCTTGTGAAAACATAGCTTTCCTTGCACTGTGTTGTCACATTGCTGTGCCATCAGCATCAGGGTAGAGTTTCCCAGCTCCCAGGGCAGCCATACTATTTCCATACCATTCTTTACCAGCCCATATTCCAGCATTTGCTCACAGGACTGTGCTTTCAGTTCAGGTACAGCTCCACAGGAGAAGTAGGACACAGGCACTGTGTATTTGGACAACAGCAAGCAGAGCTTCCCTACACCAGAATTATTCTGTGCACCACAACAGCAAGACTGGAGGACACAGGACATCCAAACATAGCCACGTTCCTGCTGCCCAACCCATCTTTTCAGCTCTCCAGGATGCTGCTGCAAGCAAAGCTTGCCTGTGATGTTTCCTGCTGCTCTACCTGGATTTTGGGCTCTGCAAGGCAGTGGGAGCTCTTGTGTGTGCTTGAATTTATGCTTGTGGATGTTCACACAGCATTGTTATTGCCAGTCTCTGTGGCTCTGTCTGGAGCATCCCCTGGGTTCAATGAAAAGTAAGATATACCCAGCTTTGTGTGTCACTCAGCTCCCAGTCTCTGTTTGAGGCCCTTTTTACTGTGAAGTCAGTGTGAAGCACTCAGGCAAGACCTAGTTTCTGCAGCAAATCTTTCCGATTTAATAGCAGGGAGATCACAATTTGAGTTCTATTTCCTGGAAAGAATCCACAATTCAGATGCTGCATTCAAAACTTGGCGTGACCTCAGGGCCAGTGTATTACCAAATGTTCTGTAAAATGCACCAGACTGAGCACAGAAGCCACAGGCGCAGGTCAGGCAGGAGCACAAGTGCCACAGCACATCAGATTTCACTGGAGAAAATATGTGACCTGGTTACTCAGAGCATTTTTTTTCTCCTGGTGCTAAGATTTGTTCAGAGGGTGTTGCTAGGTCAGGTAAGCAAATTACATATATGTGGTTGTGAGGGAATTCCTGGGTAAACAATTTAAGATAAATTTATCTTGCTGCTTTTGTCCATGTCTGTGCCCCTGAGGGATTTTGACCTATAGGATCCATCCAGGGGGATGAATCTACACCATCTGCAGTATCAGCATCTCCCCAGCTGCCTTCTGTCAGGGTGGGTTGGGCTGGGCTAGCCTGGTGCTAGCTGTCAGCTTAGGAGCCAGCCCAGTGCCACATGCAGCCCCAAACCTGGGGACAATTTCCACCTTCTCTGAGTGTGTACACTTCAGTGAACCCTCTGGTTAAGCCTCTGAGCATAAATCTAATTGTTCAAGCCTGCACATCAGTACTGCTGGCAGAAGCAGGTGGAGAGCTTCCTGCTGCCTTCAGCCAGGCCTCAGGTGAAACACGCATGCTCCTCTAGATGCAAAAGAGCAGTGCTGACTATTTCCACTCCCAATTTCTACCCCAGAAGTGGAGGGGTACTGTCTTCCTAAATTACCTCCCCAGAGTCACCACCACTGTACCTTTCTGCTTTTCCTTACAGTGGGGACAAGGAGGAGAGGATATTCCCATGTCTTAAGAAAAAGCACCCACAATGCTTGAAGCATTGAGGTTTGCAAACACCATTAACTCTTTAGTGTGCACATCAATAAAAACCTCTCTGGCAAAAGCTGGAATCCTCTTTTCAGACCAAAGCCTTAAAACCAAACCTTTTTTCAGTTTATGACACTCTTCAGATGTTCCCCTCTTTATTAATTTCTGAGCTGACCATGGAAGAGCTAAGGGTGAAAATAGTTTATAAGGGCAAATATAATGGGTGCATAAAATGAAAACTAAGGACCTCGAGTATTTGGAAACTGCTCCTCAGACAATTTTGTGGGTTTCTGCCAGTGCTTGCCTTTTTGAAACCATCTGAACCTGCAGGAGCTCAGTGCCAGTGAAACAAAAATCAGCACAAATAACAAATGGCTCCTCTCAGAGTGAAAGTTCTTCATAGCTGGCTCCAGCTCAACTTTTATGATAACTCCAGAAGCCTGTGGGCATGTTGGTGTGCTGCTTCCCTCAGTACAAACAGCTTGAGTCAGGCTTCAGGGCCTGATTGCTGACTAAGCAGCAAGTACCAGCACCACTCCTCCAGTTGGGGTGGCAAGATGTGCTCTTTGGTTGGGGCTATTACAGACTGAACTAGAAGGGCATGGGTTTAAGGCTCGGCCAAAAATCCACCCAAGGTGTGTGAAGCTGAGCACAAAGGGGTGATGCCCGCAGTGAGGGGGACAGCAGCAGAGCAGGAATACCTACCTCCCCAGGAAGAAATGCTGGGGATGTTATCACCTGCCTTCCTTCTGGCATGGTGTTCCCACAGATGAGGAGAAGGGCCTTTGTGAAGGAATCTAGTGCAGGATCTGACAGTACACACCATTCTGTGCCAGTATTCCCTTCTTCTCTGAGTCTCCTGTGCTAAATTTCCTTTGGCTTCAGTCACAGCCTCCTGGGATCTTCTTGGCTAAGCAGATCATTCATCACTTCTCAGCCATACTAATGCAGGCCCTGGTATTGCACTCTGGGATTTGTGCTATTTTCACTTTGATTTCCCCAGGGACTTATCCATTTCATGCCACTGAGAAGGATTTACAGTCTGTCTCCTTGTCACTTTTCCTCCTGCTTCTCACAGTAGTGATTTCCCAGGAAAAAAATTACTAGCAAAGCAGAGCTGTTCCCCAGACACCTCAGATGGTAAGGAATGTAGATGCTCAGAGACTCAAGCAGTGTGCTACCAGCAGGACAGCACTAGGAATCCAATTGTGTCTTTGCAAAATGTGAACAGAAAGAGAGCTGGCTATGGCACAGGTAGCACCTCATCCTCCCCAGTGAAGCCACTAGGACTCACTCTGCTTATCCTGGCAAGTTCACTACTTGCAGCAGCACAGAGCAGCACAGCTAGGCATGGAGTTGCCCAAGCCTGGATCCCATTGTGGGTTGCTCTTCCTGCAGGATTTGAGACCATTTTATTCTTCCAGCACTTAGTTACTACGTTATGCCTGTGTAATACTTTGCAAGCAGATCTGGAGGCTCAGACATTTATTATTAATATTCAGAGTCACTATATAAAAATACAAATGCAGTTAAAGTGAAGAGGCAGCTCTGCTGCTGAACTAAGCACCCTGTCAGTATGAGGCCTGATCTTGCCAGGCATGTGGGTGCAGGTTTGGCAGCTCTGGAGAGTGTGCAGCACAGCCATTAGCCAGTGTAGCACAAAATGCCATTTTTTCTGATATGCTGCTCAGATTATTCATTTTGGCCTCTACTACAAACCTTGCACAGAGCAGTGAGTGTTGAGTTTAAGGATGTATACTGAATACATCTATGAAATGAGGTCTCTGAGAGGTATACTTGGGGCTTGGCTGCACTGGTCACAACCTTTACTCTGAATACTCTTATGTGGGGTGCAGCAGTGATGAAGGTGGAAGGGTTGATCTCATTAATAGGAGAAGGCTTTTCTTAGGATCATCAGAAAAGCTGTGCTGGCTGCTTGGATCTCTGCTGGCACCTACTGGATATGCAAACCAACACCAGTGCTGAAAGAGAAGCAGGAAAGGGGAATCTCATCCACAGGAGCTGGCAGAGAAAGCTCTTGCATGCAGAAAAGACCCTGTAAATCTAAAGACGGAGGGGGGGTTGGGGAGGTGCTTGGAACTAGACAATCTTTAAGGTCTCTTCCAACCCAAACCATTTGTAATTCTACTCAGACACATGAACTACAACATTCTGCCTTTGCCTGCAGTCAGTACTATACAGGACTGACGAGTATTGAGTTGGACAGTTTTCCTTGCTTCTGTCCTCACTGTGTTACAGAGCATTGGAACTTACTCCACAGACTGTTGCTGTGTCCCTTCTGGAAGGGCAGAACCCCATGGGTTTTCTTTGCTATCTTCTGGATTGTACTTAAAAGACTTCTGTAGATCATCTAAAAGTCCAGGACTACTGCAACTCAGAATAAAGCTCTTGAAATGTTCAAACATCAGAGTGTTCTGTATGTCAAATTAGTCTACATTAATCTCCTCATCACCACCTGCCAGCTACTTGGGTAAGAGTTAAATCTAACCTCATCATTCACAACCACCTCATTCAATTTACACTAGCCATACCTTGACCTGGAAGGGCAGGTATGCAAGAAATTCCTGTCTCACCCTCCTAACAAGTCACTAGTGTTCACTTGCTGTCAAACAGCATCTCTGGAAAGCTGTGAGTTTTCTGGACAGCTTCTCCCTGGAGCTATACGAATACAGTGTTCAGCTTGCAAAACCCAGGATCTGTAGCAGGGCTGAGAAGTAGTCAGGGGTCAAACCTTTACCTCATGGACTTCAGGAGCATCACAGAAGAAAATTATAGTAATGTTCACAGCATGAAAAACAGCTGCATTAAAATTTCACAGACAGTTAGGGCTCTTTTTACTATCATTTATCTGGCAATGTTTTACACAAGTTCTCTTCTCAAGGCTGGGTTGAGAACAATGACAGGCTGAGATACTTTCATCTCCAGCAGAAACACAATTTATTTGTTGTCTCACCAAATAATGGTACTATGTTGGCCTGCGTCACAAAGAGTTAAAAAGCCAGTAAAACAGTAACATTGTAACCTTAAAGCCTGTACAAGACAAAACACTGTCTGTCTTTCACATTTAATTCTGGCAAAGATAAAGGAAAGCCCAATCTTATTTTCTGATTCAAAATAATACCTTCAGGCTCTAGGCCTTTGCACAAAATAATTTGTACGGATAAATTCCTATGAATTCAAGCCGTGTAACTGCACTTCCATTGTGTTATTTTCCTTTTTATAATGGCAAACAGCTGTTTTGTACATATTACACTCCAGATAGATTGCTGCTATCAACAGAACAGTACCTCTTCTCTTCATATACACACTTTCACATGCTTAAGAGCTCATAAAGAGCACGTGGTGTTGCTTTACCTCTCTTTCCAGATATTCACCTCTCTCACATAGCTCCTCTATGCACCACTAAACTCTTAAGAGCTGTGAGACACTTTGGATGAGCTCAGAAAGAAGACACACACCTTGTGCACAAACTCAGTTGATACCATAATCTACACCCACCCCCTTTTTCTCCATCTATCTGAAGAACTCATTTCTCACATTCATACCATTTTAAGCTGACTGTACCTGCATAAAAGACACAGACACAAAAGAAAAGAAAGGCTGCTGAAATTTTATAACTGAGGGCTCATCTTCTTTTCCTTCCCCCTTGGTATCACACATCTTCACTTTCACAATTATTGGCTTGTTGTGCTTGGGAGTTTGAAAAAAAAAAAATCATAATTGATTTTTTTTTAGCCTGTCCTTTCTGATTATCAACACTTCCACACATAATGGGTTAAAGCAACAAAACCGCCAAGTTGCAGTTTTCACAGTGAGTTGTTTTCAGTGTCTTCCAGCTGCCAGTGCTCAGCTTTCAATTGTTTTTGTGGCACCTAACAAACTGCTCACACAATCAGTCAGTTTGGACTGTATTTGTGTTTCTGTCTCCTAGCTCTGTTGTGGCACTTTCTGGAGGCCTGGAGCAAGCACTGATTCATTCTGGCAGACAAGCTCTTGTAAGTTGGCTGGGCTTGGTGGCTATCACCACCGCATCAGGCCTGCTGAAGGGGGACCTCCTTTCCCTGTGGAACTCTCACTGCTTGCAGACTGGGTCACCAAACCAGAGTTCACATAATGGAGAAGAAACTACACCATGGCTCATATAATCCCATCTCTCCAATTTCCTGGTAGAATGGCTGCAAAAGGCTCCAAGTGTCAGGGCTCCCTTCATTTCCACAAAGAGATGGTCCTGGAGCCAAATGGCCCAAATCCCATCCTGGGCCATCCTGGATCCCTGTCTCTTCAGAGGCTGGTATCGACAGTGTCTGTTTTGGCCTGCAAGGCAGCCTCGGAGGCAGTGTCCGGCTGCCCATCCCGACAGAAGAGTACAGCAGGGTTCTTGCAGGCCCACATGGCCACCTCTCCCCCACTCGCTGGGCTGGAAGAGGATGGGGCACTGCCTGGGGGGCCACTGTGACGGTTGATGTAGCGCTCCCGGACACGGTCACCCTGACTCCTGGACAACGGCAGGCGACCTGGGACCGAGAGGTAGGCTGCCACATTGTTCCTAGTCCTGTAGCCACCCTCACGGCTGCGCCGCAGCAGCACAGAGATGTTGGGGTTGCGGGCGGCATAGATGAGGGGGTTGATGGCTCCATTGGCCCAGGCCATCCCACTGGCTACGGCGTCCATGGTGGGCGAGAAGGGCAGGTGGCCAGCGGCCGCAGCCAGCCCCAGGATGCAATAAGGACCCCAGCAGCAGATGATGGAGACGATCATGATGAGGACGGTGGTGGCTGTGCGCATCTCCCCGTAGGCCCGCAGCAGGTTCCCGTAGGTCGTGAGGGGCCGCACACGGCTCTCGGCCAGCCGCACTGCCCGGCAGATGTTGTAGTGACAGAAGCACATGAGGGCGAAGGGCAGGAGGTAGCAGAGGATGATGAGGGCTGCCCCGTAGGGCGGCCCCAGCCGGGAGGAGCCCCAGGGCAGCACGTAGACGCAGCGGTAGGCGCCGGGCCGGGCCTCCCGTTGCCCCTCACCTGCCAGCCCGTACCAGGGTCCGGCCAGGGCCAGGGCAACTAGCCAGACAGCGGCCAGGAGCTGGGCAGCACGACGGCGGCCCATCTTGTGTCGGGGCTGGCGGACGATGGCGCAGTAGCGGTCGAAGGAGAGCAGGGCCATGGTGAGGGTGGCGGCGATGCCCAGCCCGGCGTGGAGGGCGGCGCTGGCCAGGCAGAGGCGCTGGCCGAAAAGCCAGGCGCCGGGAGGGCGGCTGAGCAGACTGAGGAAGGCCAGCGGCAGGCAGAGCAGGGCGCCCAGCAGCTCCGACAGCGACAGCGACAGCACGAAGGCATTGGTGACCGTGCGAAGCTGACGGTGCCGGGCGATCACCAGCACCACAGCCCCGTTGCCCAGAGACGAGAGGGCGAAGATGAGCAGCAGCGCCAGAGCCTGCGAGGCCAGCGCCGCCGCAGACCACCCCGCCGTGGCTCCGGCTGTCGCCGCCGCGCCGCCGCTCTCATTGCCTCCGCCGCCGCGGGAGACGTTGCCCGGTATGGCCGCCGCCGCCGCCGGCTCCATGCGCAGCCTCATGCGCCGGACCGCGCCGCGGCCGCAGAGGCTCTGCCCACTCGCCCGCCGCGGGCAGCGGCGGCCCTGCCAGTCGCTGACGTCGCCGGTCTGTCGTTGCCCGGGGAACCGGCCCGGCCCGACTCGCTCTGCGACCCGGGGGCGGGAGAGCAGCGCCCGAACAGCCGAACGGCGGGGCCGGGAGAGCCCGGCCATCACGGCTGGGATGGCGACAGGGGCGCCCACGCCTTCCCCACACCGGCACCGTGCCCATCCCAGAGAGGGGGACAGGTCTTCAGAACTCCTCTCTTCTCTCGGTCACTCGTTCCTCACATCCCCCTGTCCACACGGCCCCTTTCCCCTCACAGCTCTCTTTTCTCACACAGCCCTACACATCCCATCACAAAGGGGCTGGGGTCAGCTACCCCTAGACACTGGCAGAGGCTAGGACCATCCCCTCTTTCTCCAGCATGGGGACAGACCAAGGAACCCTACATGAAAAGCAGGGCAGTGTCTCCCCACTCAGCCATGCTAGAGCTGCTTGCCCCTAAGTGAAAAAAAACCATAGGGATGGGGATACTAAATAGATAATGACATCTGTGAGCCAATTAATAGCTGAAGAGCTTCCAGCTTGCCTGTGCTGGGCTTCATGCCTTGCTGCCCTAGCTCTTCCCCAGGAGCCGGAATGAGAGGCTGATCACCTGGCCTAGAAACCAGAAACACACAAAGAAGTTTGATCCTGCAAGTGTTGATGGTGTGTGTGTCATGCACACTTGGAGCAGAGGCTGTAGAGGATTTATCTGAGGGTTACAGGAAAACTGGGAGCAAGGCCTCCAGGTACCAGTCTAAAAAGAACTCTGTTGGCAGTGCAACTATTCTCTGAATGAGGGGATTTCTCTTTCTTCCTCTTCCAAAATTACAATTTTCATGTTGACAAAAGAAATTTCTCCCAGGCTCTTCTATGCCAGTATTTTCCAGGCTCTCCTGTATGACTTACTCCCTTCTGTTGCATGAGCTATTTGGAACATTCATTATTTCCCTGTCTCGTTTTAACAAGGAACATTCCCTTGAGTGTCTTAAATAATTGAAAACTTTTTTGTCCAGAGACACAGTGGACATTACAGGCCACAAATGTCTGAAGTCCTGCTTGCCAGGGCTTGGTTTGGTTTTTCCACCAGCAGTCATCCCTTGTGTGACTTCAGCAAAGCAAGCACTGACTGCACTCTGCTGTGCAATCTGCCCCCAAGGCCTAGACAAAATCATCAGTAAATAATTTGCAATCAAAGGTCATAATGGCTCAGACTTTTGAATACAGATGTCCCTGTTGAAAGTTAGCCACAAGGTATTTGCAGCCAAGATAAGCAAGAGAAGTTTAGGGAAACTGTGTAGTGTGCACATGAGGTAGGAAGTTCTGTGCAAATACTTGTATGGAGCCCCATGATGCAGGAGGGGCAACAAGTGCAGTGAGAAAGGAGGTTGTCTGGACAGGCCTGAAAGGGCAGATGAGGAAAGCTGAGGCATGAGACAGAGCAGAACAGCCATCTGAACCAGAGGCATCACGGAAGAGCAGCAGGCAATTCAAACCAACAGCCACGACACAGTTGGCAGAGTCCTGGAAATGAGACTGTGAGTGAAAACAAGGATAAGGTCAGTGTTTTCAGCTGGGATTTAATAGGAATCTGCATTCAGAATTAGTAACTTGCAGACCTAGAGAAGGCACATAAATTTCAAAGTAACTCTCCAAGATCAGGTCCATTTCCTTATGGCTTCTCAGAGCAGCCTGTATGTGCTAATCACATTACTCTCAATATGCTAATCACAACAGGGGAGTGCAGCTTGTTATCTCAAACAAGGCAGATGCTGTCACACTACCAAAGGCTGTTCCTGTCTCTGGCATACTGCAGTGAGCTGTGTGGAAAAGGAGAAGAGAAATATGTGGACTGGAGAAGCAAAGCACCAGTGAGACTTTGCACTGTCCAGTGGCTCAGATCACTTGAATAAAAAGCCATGTTTCAGCGAGTCCTCTTCTTCGACAGTGAAGGTAGCTGTACCGGTGTAAAAGGCTTCTCCTGAGACTTCAACGATGACAGCATTGTAGTCCCCAAACCTGGCTTCCTGCAGAGGGATTACAATCAGGACAGAGGCAACAGGATGTTCTCATTTTCCCAACCACACAAAATGTAATCACTATCTGGCACTGATGCAGTCACCCCCAAGTGCTCTGTCCTGCCCAAGTACATATCAAAGTCTGTAGCAGCCCTTTTACTGCCTCACCTCACCTGCACAAGCTTCACACCTGCACAACTGCTACTGCCCCTGCCCTGAGCTCACGAGATCCTGCACTGCCACACCATGAGTTTGCCCCAAAGGAGGCCTATGAGCTGGTGGCTGCTTACACTCAAAGATCAAGAACTCCCTGGGGCATGCCCAAACCTTCACAGCCATGTGCTGCCAGATGCCATCTGGCAAGGGCAGGGGACTAAGCCAGGAATCCACCCTTTGCTGCCACTGAGAATGGTCCAGACTGATTTATCTACATCATCAGTGTAAGTATTTCTCACCCCAGTTCTTTCCTGATGACAAAGAGAGGCTTTGCAGGGAAGCCATACCACAGAACAAGGTCTTACTGTTGCTGCTCTAACAAAAAATCTTGAAGTGTGAGGCTTGTGGGCCCAGGCACCTCCCTCCTTCCGCACACCAGACACAGGGTTTTCTGCTTCTCCACTGAGCCAAGACAGCAGCACTTTTCCATCAGTCCTCAAGACAGAGGGAAAGTTTAGCATGAGATACTTGCCTTCACTGCCTTCCCAGTGAACAAAGACCCTGTTGTGCTGCTCCGAAAGGTTCTGGTCTGGTTCAGCTGGATGAGTCCCTTGTGGTACTGCAAGGCGATGCGAGCTGTCACACCTGAACCTGTTGGACTTCGATCAACCTATGTTCAGAAGAGAAGATGAACCATCTCTAGTATTTTGGTTTTTAATGGAGAACAGTATTGTTCCTCTCAGTTCTCTTTGCCACCTTTCTAACTGTACTTGGGGGAACCCCCCTAGCCCAGGGTTTTGTACAGAATCCAGATAAAATAAGCATGTTTGGGCTGCTTTTAGGTTGTGATTAGCTCTGACAAACTTGTTAAGATGAATGATGTAATAAATATTGAGGCTGTTTAGGAAGCACTTGATAACTTCCCAGCATCATAGCAAAAGGACTGAGAGCTGGTAAGGCCACCTTCCCCATTGAAATGCATCAAGGTGGGACCAGTTCTCTCTACAGAGTGTGCTGCTGGCCAGCCTGGTTTTTAAAACCCTTCAAACACACAGCACTGGCCAGCTTCTGAGGTGATTTGTCCAAATCACAGAGTGCTCCACACTCTTCACTGCTGGTAAGTCCAAACAAAACTTCTCCTCCGATTTATGTGTACTTTATCCACTGCAGACAAGGATAGAAGTTTACACCCTCTATTCTCTCTTTTGCTCTGTTTATTTCTAGCAGCTGTTCCCTTCATTAGGACTTCACGGACATGCTCTATGTTGGGATCCTGCTTCAGCCCCCAAAACTGGGAAATTCCTACCTAAAGCACATAGATATGAACTTTTTTAAAATGCCACCATTGATGATGTGCAGAAGTATATCTGGCACTAGGACCTAAATCAGTAGGTGTTAAGTGACCCTCAGATCTTCAGAGACAGCAGTGTAGCAGAAGCAATTTTCACTGTCCAAACCAAAAAGAAGCAGAGCTATTCCTCATCTCTGCAGTGGATGTATGAAGAAAAAAAGGTGGTGCCTCATGCCTGAGAAGAGCCCATTTCTGTACCTGTTCATCTGCAAACACACAAATGTTGGTGGTGTGCTCCTCGCTAAAGGCATCTTTCCCATCTGTGAGTATGGTGCCATAGAGGAAAGCCAGGTCTTCACTTTCAGGGTGCTGAAGCTTGAACTGCAAACAACACAGACAGGGTCAACAATGCTGTCAGCATTTTGTGCAGATTCCTCAATCCCTGAGGAAAGGGACGAGGCCATTATTACTTCTCCAGTAAAGGAGATGGACAGAGCAACAGCAAAGCAGGCTCATTCTCACATCTTTGTGAGGCTGGAGGCTCTGAAATTCAACATGGTGTTGGAAAGATAGGCCTCCCTCCCATCCTGTGTGTCTTGGGGGAGTAAAGGACCCTGAGGGGAACACACTGAGGTACCACAACACTCCACCATACCTGTTTCTTTACCACTTCTGTCACCATGCTTGCTGCATTGATAAGGTCTCTGGTCTTCGAAGAGCACACATCAAGGCCCAGCTGCTCAGCACTGAGGAAGGCATAGAAAGTGCCACCATAGCCAATGTCAATCACCACCTTCCCATGACCAGGGACATCAATGGCCAAGTCTGGGTAAGAAAAACGACAGTGGTGAAAAGGAGATGCCATGTGGAGCCATGGGCTCACAGGTGAAGGAACCCAGCCACATGCAAGCAGGGGGACAGGGAAAATGACTTGAGCACTCCTGTGCCAGAGAGCAGTATGTGACACACCATGGCAGACAGCCTCTGAGGAACATCAGAACTGGGGCAGAGATTTGCCAGGCCAGCAGCCCCCACCCCCAGAATGGCTATGACCAATCCTTCCCGAAACCTAGTGCAGCAGTTTGGTGCCCACCGGTGGCGGCAGCAAAGGCGGGCACGCTGTGGAAGCGGACTGGGTTGCCGCTGCGGTGGCCATCCCAGGGCACGAAGGCAGTGACGGGTCCGCAAGGGCAGTGCAGGTGGACGGCGGTCTCGGGGCAGCTAGGTGCCACCACCAGTCCGTAGTCGAGAGCGAAGCGGCCGAGGGCCATGACGGCGTGGCCGCACATTGCGCTGTAGCCGGCCCCGTGCAGGAAGAGGGCCGCCAGATCGGCACCGCCGGCGGCCCTGCCGCCGCGCACCACCACCGCCCCGTACATGCCGGCGTGGCCCCGCGGTTCGTGCATCAGCGCCCGCCGCACGTGGTCCTGTGTGGCCGCCACCTCCCGCCGCAGCGACAGCAGCGACAGTCCGCGGGCCGCCACCGCCTCCTCCGCCGCCTCAAGCTGGGGGATGATGCGCAGCGGCTCGCCGCCCGTGTGCATCTCCACCGTGTGCAGAATCAGGCCCGAGGCAGAGTGCGGTGGCAGGCGCCGTCCCGCACGGCCACAGCCGCCATCGCCGGCCACCGCCGCCATCGCCCGGGCCACGGCAGCAGTACACAGCTGGAGTCCCCGCCCGAGCCCCGCCCCGACACCGCCCACGCGCGGGTGAGCCCCACCTCTTGAGTGCGACCACGCCCATATCGCCGCTGGGCGGTGGCGCGTGGCCCGCGGCGGAAGCGGAACTGTCGTGTGCGGAAGTAGCTCAGCGCAGCCGGGAGGTCGGTTGCTGGGTTACCGGCATGTACCGCTCCGGTAGGCTGGGGCGTGCCGAGTAGGGGGCGCCGGGCTCGGCGGTACCGGGATGGGGTGGGAGTGGGTTATGAGGGGCTGGAGCGGGATGGGGGTGGCTCTTGATGCATCTCGGCTGCGGGGGAACCGCATTGTGCGGACCGGGCCGTGCAGGATCCCGGCGCCGCGGTAATGTGGGCTGCTCCTTCCCTGCAGCTGTGGACATCCAGCCCGCCTGCCTCGGGCTGTACTGCGGCAGGACTGTCCTGTCCATCAACGGCTCCGTGGAGATCTATGGGGAGTGCGGGGTAAGTGCAGCCAGGGCGGGGCTAGACCTGGGGAGGGGAGATGGCCGCCCCCCCTCCCGGACTAGGCCACAACTGGAACGCTCCGGAGGCTGATGTGGATCACGCTGTAAGCTCACAGCACGGATCCGAGGTGCCATGGGGATCAGATGATGCGAAGGGCTTGGCAGCGCTCCCTTACCGAAAACAGAAACCGTTCATTGAAATGTTCACCGAAGGAGGTGCAGAAGTCTCAGTGCTAAACGGTATCTGAACAGAGGGCCTACAAAAGGTGGAACACAACAGGATGGTGTGGAGAGCTGTGCTGAAATTACTCTGCCCGCTGATTGTATTGCATTACTAAAGGAGAGCAAGATCCAGGGAGGGTAGAATGGAAAAAAGAAGCAAGAAACTCAGAGGGCCAGTGTTAGTGAGCAGCCTGGTGAGTGAGCTTAGTGGTGAAAGGGTAATGATGTGACAGCAGGAGAGGAAAAAGTGATGTTGTATGAAGCCTTTGCTTCACCTTTGTATTACAAAGCAAGAGCCAGAGAGAGCAAGGCTGATATAAACTGAGAAATTGCTGAGGCTGGTGTTTCATCTCTAAAAACCTGATATGTTTCTTGCCCCTGCTACTTCAGGCTGTTTTCTAGGAACTGCAGTGATTTGTTCTGGGTACTCAGATGGTTTGTAAATACACTCTCTGCTTTTCCCAGGTGTGTCCTAGAGGTCAAAGAACCGATGACAACAAAATCTGTCGGGAATGTGTGGGATCTCCAGACCGCTATGACTGGCTGTACCTTGGATTCATGGCCATGCTACCACTCATTTTACATTGGTTCTTTATAGAGTGGTACTCAGGAAAAAAGAGGTTTGTGTAGCCCTTCTACAGATAAGTTATTTACAAATGTAGGTCTCACATGCATGAGTGATTAACCTGAGATACTAAATTGAGCTGTTCATGCTGTTGATTGTACTGATACAGTAGTATGTGAGCTTTGGGCAATTGGAGGGAGTGTGATTTACAAACAGAAGAATCCTGCAGATCCTTCTTGCCAGTCAGTGTTTTCTGGCATAATCTGTGTCTTTAATGTGGTGGTGCCCAGTCCATCTGGCAATTTGGGCTGTTTAGGTTTCCCAGTAGTATCACATTGTGTCATTCCCTCTCTCCTGGACTAGACCATCAGCCTGCAGTGGCCCCAGTCACCAGTGCTGCACCCTCACAACAAGAAAATGGATTTAAAGTTTCTCTTTAGGAATGTGAATTCTGGAGGTTGGTCCTGATAAGCATAGCTGATGTCACTTTTATGTCAGAGTGGTGCATTAAGGAAGTTCTGTAAAAGGAGTTTAAAACCGCTGTGAAATGTAGCCATTAGGTGCCAGACTTGAACTTTTCAGAAGCAGTGTCTCTGGAGGGTGCTAAACACTGAAAACACAGGAGACTGACACAGTTCAGTGCATGAATGTGTGCCATCTTTAACAAGGACTTGAAGCCTTGAAAAAATTGCTTATGTTGCAGGTAGCAATGTTGTACCTTTTGGGATCTGTGCTGTCTTATCCTCACTGCTGCTGTCTTGGAGAGTGCAACAGTGTGAGTGTTGGTGTCCTTCACCTGCCACGATGCTTATGTTACAGCAGGCTTGCATTTAAGAAGCTGGATTGTTGTTCAATCACATCTTACATGCTATATCACCCGAGATTGTAAATGATACTCATATTCAGCTTCAAGTACTTAACTTTTTGTTTAAGCTGTAGTAGTACAATAGTAGCAAATTTCTCTCCTTCCACAGTTCCAGTGCATTGTTGCAGCATATCACGGCCTTGTTCGAGTGCAGCATTGCAGCCATTGTTACCCTGCTTGTCAGTGACCCCGTGGGCTCTCTGCATATCCGCTCCTGCAAGGTGAAGAAGCTTTCAGACTGGTACACGATGCTTTATAACCCCAGTCCTGACTACGTAACCACCGTGCACTGTACCCATGAAGCCGTCTATCCCCTGTGAGTGAAAAGGGGTTTGTGCTCCTGTCTGTCCCTTCGTTTTATACAGCCATGCTTCTGTCCATGCCTCTTCTCAAAGGTGTAAAGTTAATTGTTCAGATATAAGTCAGACCAATGAGTAGTCATTCCCGGAAGTCTTTCATGCATTGAGCTGTTTTCTGTGTGAAACACTTGGCAACACCGTATGGCTCTCTGAGTTGCCAGAGAAGGTAACACAGTCCAAGCTATTTAACTATGCAGTGTCAAACTTCTTTTTTTCTTCCCTTTTTCTGCAGGAGGTTGTAGTGAGGTGGGGGTCAGTCTCTTGCCCCTAGTATCAAGTGATAGAATGAGAGGAAATGGCCAGAGTTGCACCAGGGGAGGTTTAGATTGGATTTTAGGAAAAATCTCGTTATGGGAAGAGTGCTCAGGCATGGCAATAGGTTGCCCAAGGAGATGGTGGAATCACTGTCTCTGTGGGTATCCAAGAAGTATGGGGGTGTTCAAGTGTGGACATGGCACTTTGGGACATGGTTTTATGGCCATGGCGGTGTTAGTTTGAAGGCTGGACTTGGTGGTCTTAAAAGTCTCTTCCAACCAACGCAGTTCTGTGATTCTATGATCTTGACCATTTCCTCTAGCAAAAGTGAGCCCATTGCTCTGAGTGTACATCATTTGGTTAACTTTTTAGACTTAACTGACTAATCCTGAATTTCCTCATTCTGAATAGAGTCTGCAGGAGAAAACTGCACATTTTAAGGAACTTCTCTTCTGTGTTTTTTTTCCCCCCCAGGTACACCATAGTGTTTATCTATTATGCCTTCTGTCTTGTGTTAATGATGCTGCTTCGTCCTTTTCTGGTTAAGAAAATTGCCTGTGGCTTGGGAAAGTCTGATCGATTTAAAAGCATCTATGCAGCCCTGTACTTCTTCCCCATCCTCACTGTGCTCCAGGCTGTTGGAGGAGGCCTGCTCTGTGAGTTCTCCCATAATAAATGACTTATGGGAGGGAGGGAGGGAAGGGACATGACGCTCTTTTTGCTTTGAAAAGAAGGATGTTGTTTATGGTGATCATGAGGATTCTGACCTGAAAAGGTTGCCTGGCTTCAGACCAACATTGCTTTGCTGTGCTGCTGGAGACTCCCATTGACAAAATGGGAGCAGAGGGGATGTTAACTCCACTTCTGCCAAGGCAGTTTGTCTAATTTCAGAGAGAAATTGAAGTGGATGCTTGGGGAGATGATCTGGTTTTGTTTTAGTTTTCAGTGTACTTGCCATGTGAAGGGGACAGGTGCCACAAAGTCCACACTCAGCCTGAGTGCTTTATTCATCCTCTTTTCTAATTAGTGACTTAAACATTCAGTAACTCCACCTAGAAATACTGGAAATAGCTTGAAAACCTGAGATGGAAGTGGTGAGTAGTTGTGCTTAGCTGACTCTCACTGCTGATCATGTTTGATGTAATGATAAAAGGCAGGCTGTAGTAGCTCAGTTGAGTTCACACCTGTGGTTATATATGGACAATTTTTCTCTGCTGAAGTGTGTGCCATAGAGTCTTAATCCTGCTAAGGTGTTCAATGTTGCCTTTAGATTACGCCTTCCCATACATCATACTGGTGTTGTCTCTGGTTACACTGGCCATCTACATGTCTGCTTCTGAAGTGGAGGTAAGTAAACATATTCTGTGTCACTTTCCTGTTCTCAGCAGTGCATTCTGCATTTAAGCCTTGCCTTTCATGACTTCTCTTATCTGGAGGAAGCTTCTGCCAGACTTCCCTCCTGTGGTGCACTGAGAAAGGGCAGAAACACAGGAGGCTTCATGCAGTCTCTGTGTGATACCTAGAACTTCTCTTAAACATTGGGTACTAGGTGGAAGGCTGAATGCTAACAGGGTACAATGTTCAATTTTCCAGTCTTTCAAGGATCTTCTTGTTAGGAAGAAAAGGCTTGTTGTCCTCTTCAGCCACTGGTTACTCCATGCCTATGGAATCATCTCCATTTCCAAACTGGATAAGCTGGAGCAGGACCTGCCATTGCTCGCCTTGGTACCTGCACCTGCCCTCTTCTACCTCCTGACAGCAAAGTACACCGAGCCATCACGCATACTCTCAGAAGGTGGGAATGGACATTAAAAGGAGCCTGTGCCAACAATGCAGTCCTAATCTGGATCAAACAATTGTAGTGTTTGTAAAACTTCTGTTTGAAAGAAGTTATTTATGTACAAGACTTGTATGTGAAACACCTCTGAGAGAGACTGTGTAATATTAAAAAGCTGCACTTTATGTTCTCTGTTGATATCTGGTGCAGATCAAAGGGAACGTGTTTGTATCTGTATAAAAAGCTTGTGACACTCTAGTACAGCCATTTGCTTGTGCAGGTTTATTTCCTAATGCAGTATTTTAGGTGTTGTTTGACTGAAACAATAGAGCCTGGTTTTCCATAGACTTTCAATAAAACAAATAGAGCTTGAATATACCACTGAGCTTGCTTTTCTCATCAGATAGGCTAGCTTCTGTTGCCCACCAGGGGAAAGAGACTCTCATCTTCCATCAAAATATAAAACATGTTGAGCATGGTTCCTCCTGAACCTTTAGCCTGACTGCTAGGTAGAAGGGGATGAAATGTGTTGTGAAGTTTTCCAACATACAGTTTATGATCTGTGTACTTCGTGTATTGAGATCTCTTTCTGGCAATGATTAAGCAATAGTATCCTTCCCACTACATCCATTTTCTTATACCTTCACTATAAATTTCCATCTAAAATCAGATTATAGATGTTCTTTTCCTGGTAGCTTTTAGCAAACCATGTGCCTGTGGAGCACCTGTTAACTATGCATAGGAAAAGTGTTCTCGGCGCCTTTCAGCAGTCACCTCAGATTCCTCCTGTGAGGAGGCTTCAGGCCTGCTTCATCAGTGCTGCCAACAGCTCCCAGCCCGTGCTGTGTGGCCACAGCTGTACCTGTACTACAGCCACAGCAGTGGTCAGACTGGAGTTTTATCAGCTGAGAAAAGTACAGCTCTTTATGCAGTATCACTGCAATAATAGAAACTGCTGGAGCAACTCAAGTACAAACCAGCACAGATTTAATAAAAACAATTGGAGATCCCTCATCTCTTTATGGAGATACTGTTGTTT